>NC_090928.1:80707101-81320101 GCF_040938575.1 Ambystoma mexicanum | reverse complement strand
GCCCAGCAGCCCATCGGCTAAGGACCCCGAGGCAAATGACGGCTCCCACACTGACGGCTCCAGGTCGTATCTGCAGGTATCCGCAAGAGAAGCAAGAAGCCAACAATAAGTAAGTGTGGCAAGGGCGGGGACTGAAGCAATTACTTCACGCCATACTACCCTTCCACTCATCTGCCGAAAGCTAAACTGTTGTAATCTCTTCCATCTGTAGCTTAATTGCATATAGAAGTGTGCCTAATAGCGTGCCCTGGTGAACTTAGAAGTGTGCCTAATATCCTCTCTGTGCAAGACTTGAATTTAGAAGAATGCCTAATATCCTCTCTGTGTAAAGTTGATTTTAGAATTGTGCCTGATAGTGTGCCCTGGTTGAACTGACTAGTGTCCCTAATAGCCTCTCTGTGCAAAGTTGAATTTAGAAGTGTGCCTAATAGCGGCCCTGGTGAACTTAGAATTGTGCCTAATATCCTCTCTGTGCAAAGTTGAATTTGGAACTGTGCCTAATAACCTCTCTGTGCAAGACTTGAATTTAGAACTGTGCCTAATAACCTCTCGGCGTAAAGTTGTTTTTAGAATTGACTCTGATAGCGTGCCCTGGTTGAACTGACTAGTGTCCCTAATAGCCTCTCTGTGCAAAGTTGATTTTAGGATTGGGCCTAATAGCCTCTCTGTGTAAAGTTGAATTTAGAAGTGTGCCTAATAGCGTGCCCTGGTGAACTTAGAATTGTGCCTAATATCATCTCTGTGCAAAGTGAATCTAGAAGTGCGCCTAAATATCCCCTCTGTGCAAAGTTGAATTTAGAAGTGTGCCTAATAGCCTCGCTGTACAAAGTTTAATTTAGACATGTGCCTAATAGCATGCCCTGGTTGAATTTACCAAGGTTTAACAAGGTTGAATTTACCTTTAACCTCTCTGTGCAAAGTTGATTTTAGAATTGTGCCTAATAGCCTCTCTGTGTAAAGTTGCATTTAGAAGTGTGTCTAATAGCATGCCCTAGTTGAACTGACTAGTGTCCCTAATAGTCTCTCTGTGCATAGTTTAATGTAGAAGTGTGCCTAATAGCGTGCCCTGGTTGAATTTAGAAGTGTGCCTAATATCCTCTCTGTGAAAATCTGAATTTAGAACTGTGCCTAATATCCTCTCTGTGTAAAGTTTAAGTTAGAAGTGTGCCTAATTGCCTCTCTGTGCAAGACTTGAATCTAGAAGTGCGCCTAAATATCCCCTCTGTGCAAAGTTGAATTTAGAAGTGTGCCTAATAGCCTCTCTGTACAAAGTTGAAGTTAGAAGTATGCCTAATAGCGCGCCCTAGTTGAACTGACTAGTGTCCCTAATAGTCTCTCTGTGCATAGTTTAATTTAGACATGTGCCTAATAGCGTGCCCTGGTTGATTTTAGAAGTGTGCCTAATAGCGTGCCCTGGTTGAACTGACTGGTGCCCCTAATAGCCTCTCTGTGCAAAGTTGAAGTTAGAAGTGTGCCTAATAGCGGGCCCTAGTTGAACTGACAAAGTGTCCCTAATATCATCTCTGTGCAAAGTTTAATTAAGAAGCGTGCCTAATAGCGTGCCCTAGTTCAACTGACTAGTATTCCCTAATAGCCTCTCTGTACAAAGTTGAATTCAGAAGTGTGCCTAATAGCGTGCCCTGGTTGAATTTAGAAGGGCGCCCAATAGTACACCCTGGTTGAGCTTTCAACAGTGCCTAATTTCCGCTCTGTGTAAAGTTGAATTAAAAGTGTACCTAATATCCCCTCTGTCCAAAGTTGAATTTAGAAGTGTCCATAATATCCTCTCTGTGCAAATCTAAATTTAGAAGTAGACCTAATAGCGCACCTTGTCTGAATTTAGAAGTGTGCCTAATAACGTGGCCTAGTTGAATTCAGAAGTGTCCCTAATACCCTCTCTGTGCATATTGAACTTAGAAGTGTACCTAATATCCTCTCTGTGTACATAATATCCCTCTCTGTGCAAAAGTGTGCCCATTAGCGTTGAGTTATTAGTTGAATATAGAAGCATTCCTAATATCCTATCTGTACAAAACTCAAATTTAGGAGTGGGCCTAATAGCGCCCCTTGCTTGAATCTAGAAGTGTGCCTAATTGCGTGCCCAATTGAATTTAGAACTACAGTTAGAGAGTCCTCCTAAATTGCACTTAAAAGTCCACCTAAAAGCATACCTGTGGCGTTGCTACATTCAATAGCTTACCTGTATTCCGGCTTGCTAGAAGAAAGTCTACCCAACAGCGTAACTGAGCTGTAGTTGCAACTAAATAGGCTGCCTAACAGCATATCCTAAGGTGTAAGATACACTTCAAAATGGCCTAATATCGGCAGCCTAGTTACAATTAGTACACTAAAACCTAGAATAAGTGAATAATATCACCCTGCTTAGTGGAACCCACAAACCAAGACTAATCTCACCCAGTGATATAGCCGAACTTATAAAGTCCAACATAAAGTGTAAGTTGCACCTGAAACTACACCTAATAGCACATACTAACCATGAGTGCACCCAATCCACCAAGGTCGGCCGGAAACGACCACCGTGGACCGCCTCCACTCTCCGGTCAGCCTTGCCTCCCGTCCCCCCTTCCCAAGTCATCCCACCCTCCTTCACATCCCCTACCCATCCGCTTTCCAAACACCAAGCCAGAGGGGCACGATGGCGAGCCAACCACCCTAAGACCACTGCTCCCCCGAACCCCACCACCGACCAGCCTACGTTGATTATGCCCGCTCCCCTCACTATCATACCGGGCACATCCTGCCCTGCAATCATGCACCCCCCAACTTTTTCCACTAACCCCCATCATCATCCCCCCTGACCACACCCCTTACCCTCCCTAAAAAGTGCACACATAGCCCTAGCAAGAACAGTGGCCTCATCCCTCTCCCCCTCTAACCCCCTACCCTCTCACACACACCAATCGCAACAAAGACACTAAAGAGGAAACGTACCTGGTCCCCCTCAATCTCTCAGCACTCGTCGCCACCCCTGTCTCGACGCACCACCTCATTCCCCCAATCACCACCATCCCCCTTGCTTCACCCTTCCTGAAACCCCTCTCCCTCGATTTCTCCCCAACCGCAACTGAAACTTCTAACCGCCCACCCCCCACCTTCAAATCCCCCATGCCTAACCCAATCACCCTAACACACGCATCCATCCACTCCCACCTGAAACCTGCCAACTTTTCTGCTCGCCCACTTTTCCCATCGATCATCAACCACCCCACCCCTCTCCAGTTTCCACCGACTCCCCCCACCCCCTTCAGCTGCAGCTCTGACACCAACCGTACCTACCGAAGTGAATTGCATCCTATTTAATGCCCGATCCATAGCAAAAAACAGACACAGCATCTTTGACCTCCTCGCCTCTGACAAACCAGACCTGGTTTTCATCACCGAAACTTGGTTCTCTGACAACTTCGCCCCAATCGCCAACGAAGACTTCCCCCCCGACTACTCCCTCATCCCACTGAACAGTCCCTTTAGAGGAGGGGAATAGCATTCGTCTTCAAGTCTCACTTCCACGCCTCAATCATCGACAATCAACCTTCCATTCCTTCCTGTGAATCACTCTTCGTTAAACTATCCCTCTCCCTGTCATTCTCACTCAGCTTCCTAATAATCTACAGACCCCCTGGCTACAATAGACAATTCTCAAAGAACCTCTGTGACTCTATTGCCACCCTTCAACTAAACCATCCCAACCTCACCCTTCTTGGAGATTTCAACATATGGCTCGACATCCCCACCAACCCTATGACACACTCTCTGGTTGACGGTCTAGAGGCGATTAACCTCGAACCCCACATAAACGGCCTGACTCACTATAAAGGACACACTCTTGATGCCATTTTTAGCTCGCACAACCGGATACATCTAAACCCCCCCCACCCCTATCATCTGGTCCCATCACTTCATTGTTTCTTTCGCCATTCGCTCACCCTACCCGCTTCCCATACTCGAACCTGAACCTCCAAATCTACACAAATGCTGGAAAAAACTAATAATCGTTCCTGACATAGCCAATGCACTCCTCCAGTCCCCTCCACCTACCTGCCAACTCAATAAATAACTAACCCCCGAAGCCTTTGACTCATGGCTCAACACCTCACTAATGCGGCTCACACCCTCTTGCAAACCATCAGCACGCCATGGCCTGTTCCCTAGATGGTTCACACCTGATTTGAAGACCACTAAACAACTATATAAATACCTAGAACGCAAATGGCAGAAAGACAAAACCCAAGAGAGCAGAGCCACCTTGGCCCGACACCTTCATCTGTACAAGGCTGAAATCCATAAAGCAAAAAAATCCCACTACAACTCCCGAATCCTATACTGCAAAAACCCCAGCAAAGAACTTCACAAAATCATCACCGAATTCACCAAACCGGTGTTAGGCAGAAACCTGTGCAGTTCCCTTAGGGACCACTGCAAAAGATTTAAGACTACAGGTGTTAGCAGTAAACCCACTTGGTAGCAGTCTGTACCACCCAGATTTACCTGGTAGCTGTGGCTGAGCAGTCAGACTTCCCTCAAGAAGAGTTAGGCAGTATGCAAAGATAGTCAATAGGCACTCAGATACAATAATGCAAGCAAACACTGACCAGAGTTTGGTATCAAAGTATATAATTATTTATTTATAAACACACAGTGAAACACTCCAGCACTCTTATTGTAAAATATTCTAAACACAGTTACTATTATGATATATACACCCCTTTTTCCCTTATTAGAAAATCACAGTAAGACACCACTTATTTTCATACAGAGGTGAGCGCTTAACTAGATTGCACTCTACTAAGGTTGTGTAAAAGGGAGGGAAAGACAGAATACGCAGGATTACACCACTCTACGATTCAGGAACACTATTAGCAAGGCAGAGAGCAAAACGTCACTGGTGAGCCAAAGTCCAAAGGCTGGGCCCACTCTTAGAGAGAGCAGAACACAAATGTGTCCAAGATCACACAGTTACACTAGGCTTAGAAAGTCTTGCAGAGGGTTCAGAAAAGAGTTTAGAGAGGCTTAGAAAAGTTTAGCCAGGGTGTCCCAGGCTAACCCAGGTTTGAAAGCCGGGGGCTAAATCTACCCCGTACAGTCGATTGCAAGGGAAGCCAGGCGGGACACGGTACCTTAAGTGGGAAGGATCCTCCAGCGGTGGCAGTTGTTCCTGGTAGTGGTTGCAAGTTGTGGCGTCGTCCAGGGGAAGAGAAGATCTCGACGTGGAGGAAAGATGCAGGTCGTTGCACTACCAGGGCAGAAACCAGCCGCTGAGTTTTCCGGTAAAAGGTGGTACCTTTATCTCGCGGTCGTGGTAAAACGTGGTATCCCGGTTGCCGGGGTGCTTAGCACGGGCAAGGCGGCCACGAGATACGTCGGGAAAGCGAAAAGACGGTGAAACTGGTTATCCCCACCAGTCAAAGGAAGAAGACTCTCCGGCGGGAGATCTCCTCTGTCGTTGGGAAAAGTGGTGAGACGGTCCAGCAGGGCTCCACCGGTCGTGGTGTCGTGGCAGGTCGGCTCAGCTTCTCCCTCGTCGGATTCTTAGGTCCTGTGGCGACTTCTGAAGTTCCAGTCCCCAAAGCCCTGCTTTTATGCAGCAAACCCCCATTCACTCAGCCTAGCTGTCACTCAAACATGCTAAGTGGTGAGCCGGCCGGCTCACCACTTGGGCCAATCAGGACGGAGTGCGACTTGAGTTGCCTAGGCAACTCAGTCCAGGGTGCCTAAATTCCCCTCCGCCCCTCCTAAGTACCCCAGACATAGTGGCACCACTTTGGAGGGCTTCTGTGGAGAAGCCCGCCAAAAAGTGGAACAAAGGGCTCGACTTGGGTTGGAGTCACAGAAGAGAACACAAACCCGATTTTAGAATCAAGTTTTGGCAAAAAATACCAACCGGAGAATTAATATTAATTAAATAAACCGGCGGTATGTTCGAGGCTACCTTAAATAATTAAATAAAGATAGTACCCTAAAACAATGGGAACTCCCATAGGAAAATATTTGCGGTTGAATATAAAAAGTAGTATCCACTGCCACCAGCCAAAACTCGATCAGGGGGGACGGAGACGTGCCCCCTCGACTAACAGACCCTGGGGCAATCGAATTGCCCCAGCCAGTACGTCCACAATTAGATGGTTTGTACTGGTTCTGTTCAGAATTTAAGACTAGTAAAGTCAATGGTGACTTTACATGCCCTGGGAGACAGTAGTCAGTCCCAGGGTATGGAGTCTATACTGGGGGGTCACTATGACACCCCTGTGTTACTGCACGGAGGGTGCTGTGTAACACACATTACAAAAACACATGAAACCCTATGGAGTAAAAGACCCCATAGCCCATTAAACACATCTAGATTCAAAGAAACACACACAAATCATGTCCAAGAGTGAGGGTAAAAGAGTCTCACTCTTGGCAGGAGAAAAAAATAAACCCCAAAAATCCAGCAAAGCTGCTGGGGGACTCACTAGGTTAGGGAATTCAGCCTAAACAGAGAATTCTCCCTAACACTCGCCCCCCCCCCAGACTAAGGGACAGGAGGATTTAATCCACTCCTGGATGAACCTCATACCTCTAGTCGATGACATACATCCTAGAGAGTCCATCAGCATTTTGATGGTGACACCCTGACCTGTGCTCAATGGTGAAATCAAACCCTTGCAGGCTGATTGACCATCTCAATAGTTTTGGATTTTCTCCCTTCATTTGCATTAACCATCTCAAGGGTTGGTGGTCAGTCTGAATGACAAAAGTAGAACCATACAAGTATGGCCTAAACTTCTTCAGTGCCCACACAATAGCAAAGCATTCTCTTTCTATTGTTGCCCACCTTGTCTCAGGATCCTTCATCTTACGGCTGATGAAGCAAATGGGGGGCTCCCTACCCTTCTCATCCAGTTGGCTGAGGACTGCACCTATACCTACATTGGAAGCATCAGTTTGTACAATGAAAGTTTGGTGGTAGTCAGGAGCTCTCAATACTGGAGCTTGGCAAAGAGCTTTCTTCAGTTTTTCAAAGGCCTGATTGCATTCCTCATTCCATTTGACCTTTTTAGGGAATTTTGGAGAGGAGATTACATTCAGTGGAGAAGCTATGGTCCCATAGTTCTCAATGAAATTCCTGTAGTACCAAGTGAGGCCTAGGACGGCTCTCACTTGGGTTTGAGTAGTAGGTGTTGTCCAATTTTGCACAGCTTCAATCTTGCTGAGCAAAGGCCTTATTTCTCCACCTCCTACCTCATGTCCAAGGTAGACCACCTTACTTTGACCTATCTGGCATTTACTTGCCTTGGTAGTCAAATTGGCCTGTCCAAGAGCCTGCAAAACATGTCCTAGGTGGTTCACATGATCCTCCCAGGAGTGGCTGAAGACTGCAGTGCCATCCAAGTATGCCATGCAGAAGTCCTCCATCCCAGCTAGAACTTGGTTTACCATCTTTTGGAATGTAGCAGGTGCATTTTTTAATCCAAAAGGCATGACCTTAAACTGGTACAAGCCAACTGGGGTGGAAAATGCAGTTTTCTCCTTGGCATGGTCTGTCAAGGCTATTTGCCAATAGCCTGACGTAAGGTCAAATGTGCTGAGGTACTTGGCGGCGCCAAGTTTATCCACCAACTCATCTGTCCTTGGTAAAGGGTGGGCATCAGTCTTGGTGACTGCATTAAGAGCTCTATAGTCCACACAGAATCTCAAGTCTTTGGATCCTGCCTTTGGTACTAACACAACTGGGCTAGACCATGGACTAGTAGAGTGTTCTATTACCCCGAGATCAAGCATCTTCTTGACCTCCCCCTTGATATGGGTTCTCACATTTTCTGACATTCGGTATCCTCTGCTTTTGACTGGCAGACAGTCACCAGTGAGTATCTCGTGCTGTCCCCAAGGGGTCAAGCCTGGTGAGAGTGAGAACAGGGAGGCAAACTGATTTAACATAGATTTGCACTCCTCTTGTTGCTCAGGTGTCAGATCTGAAGAGAGATTGACTCCTTCAATTTTTTCATCCAAAGGTACGTCTCTGAGAAGGTCAGGGATAGACTCACTCTCTTCTTCCTCTGCTGCTGAAGCTAGAAGCAAGGCTCCTACTTCAGGTCTGGAGATGTACGCCTTCAGTCGGTTGGTGTGGAAGACTTTAGGAGCTTCCCTGGGTCTGCCCAGATCCACCAGATAGTTGACCTCTCCAAGTTTTCCCACAACTTTGAAGGGTCCCACCCATTTGTCCTGCAGGGCCCTCTGCCTTGTGGGGAGCATAACGAGAACTAGCTGGTCTTGAGTGAACTCAACCATGTTAGCCTTTTGATCATGCCAATGCTTGACCAAAGCTTGTCCAGCTTTCAGGTTATCACTAGCTTCTGCCATCATGTGTGACATTCTCCTTCGGAGACCTATCACATAGTCATTCAGTCTGACTGGCTTGAGGGGGGGAGCGCCTTCCAACCCCTCCTTAATCAGGGCCAATGGACCTCTGACCGGATGGCCATAGAGAAGTTCAAAGGGAGAATAACCTACTCCCTCCTGAGGGACTTCTCTATAAGCAAAGAGAAGGCATGGCAGTAGAAGGTCCCACTTTCTTTTCAGGGGTTCTTCTAAAGCACCTATCATGCTCTTCATGGTTCTGTTAAATCTTTCTACCAGCCCATTGGTTTGGGGGTGGTAGGCGGTTGAGAACTTGTAAGTAACTCCACAGGTTTTCCACATGGCTTTCATGTAGTGGGACATAAAGTTTGATCCCCTGTCAGAGATGACTTCCTTAGGAAACCCAACCCTGGTAAAAATACCAAGGAGGGCCTTAGCCACAGCCGGAGCTGTAACTGTCCTCATAGGTATTGCCTCAGGATATCTGGTAGCATGGTCTACTACAACAAGGATAAACCTGTTGCCTAAGGATGTAGGGGGATCAAGGGGACCAACAATGTCAATCCCTACCCTCTCAAATGGGACTCCCACAACTGGGAGAGGCACTAATGGTGCCACATTCTTGGCGCCAACCTTACCAGAAGTTTGGCAGGTATGGCAGCTCTTGCAAAACTTATCTACTTCGGCCCCCATTTTTGGCCAGTAGAAGTAGAGTGAGAGCCTTTCCTTGGTCTTCTTGAAACTCAAGTGACCAGCCAAAGGAATCTCGTGGGTTAAGTGCAAGAACTGTTGTCTGTTTTCTTGAGTTACTACAAGGCGTTTGTAGTCTCCAGGTTCAGACTCAGTGGGTTCACTGCAGAAGAGGCCATCTTCCCAGTGCAACCTATACTTCCCAGGCTCTTACCCATCAGCCTGAGCAGCTGCCTGTTGGTGGAGACCCTCCAGAGTTGGACATTCTCTTTGTCCCTTACGGAAAGCTGCCCTGCTGGGCCCACCTTCTGCCAGTAAAGACTGCAGCTCAGGATGGTCCTCAGGGTCTAGATCTCCAATAAGTTCTGGGCCTCCCACTAGCTCTTCTTCAGAGTCTAGTTCCACCATACAGGGTTGTACCTCCCTCTCAGCCTCAGCTGGAGGGGGAGTTACAGGTGTAACTGTTGGAAGCACTGGAGTGCTTGCTGCTGACTTTTTCCTAGGAGTCTTGGGTTGCCCCTTTGCTCCTGATCTGGTAGTTACTGCAGTGAGTTGCTCCAGTGGCAAAGGAGTGATCTCTGTCATCATCTCCTGAGATAACCCTCTCAGGGTTTTCTCCCTTGCAGGTTTTGTGAGCTCCTGTAACCGCTTACTAGGTGGTCTGGGGGTGTGTGACACAACTCCGTGAGCTTTCAGGTCATTACCCAACAGAACCCTACCTGGCACTTCACATTGTACACTGACAGGTATTTTTACAGCCATGTCATTACACTGGATGAGAACTGGTAACTGGGGACACATATGCACAGGCCCTCCAGCTAACTTGGTGAGGCATTTGGGTGCCTTAGCAACATCCTCTGCCTTGAAAAGAACACAGTTATGCTGGCCCCAGTGTCTCTAATGGCAGGATTCTCCTGACCATTTACCTGGACACTGTCTTTATAATACTCTTTAGTATTATCTGGGATAGAATTATACACATCCAAATGCTGTTGTTCCCACAACCCCAGAGAGACTAAAGAAACACTGGCTGAGACTCCAATGGGTTCATCAGCCAGCAGTAGAAAGTTTCCACTTGCCATTGGGACTTCCTCGTCTGGAGCGACGGCTAAGGAGGCAAGTTGGATCCCTGAAGGTTTACCCTTGCATCTGGGATCTCCTTTCACATGGTCAGTAGAGCCACAAACAAAGCATTTACCAAATGCCTTCTGGAATGGAGGCTTGTTCTGACCGCCTCTGGTTTAGCACCAGAGGAGACACTATTCTTCTATGGTTTCCCTGGTGGCTTACCCTTCTGGTTTTGTTTGGGGCCCTCTTTGGAATTTGCAGTATTAGAATTCTCTTTGGAGTCCTTTTTAGGCTGTTTCCCCTCATCCTTTTTCTGAGTTACCCCAGCATCCTTGTGAGTGGCCCTGTTGGCAACCCACAAGTCAGCAGCCTTAGCTAGTTTTCGGGAATCTAATTCCTTTGAATCAGCCAAGTGCTGTCTGAGCTCAGGGGAGCAGGCATCATAAATTGACTCCAACATAACAAGATTCTTCATACCTTCATAAGTGTTCACCTTGTAACCCTTAATCCATCCCTCTAAGTTTTTAAACCCTTCACTCACCCAGGTAGCCCAAGGGGTACCATCATGCTTTTTGAGGGTTCTAAACCTCTTAAGATACTGGGAAGGGGTCTTCCCAAACCTAGCTATCAAAGCTAGTTTCACACATTCATACTCTTTCCTATCCTACTCCCCCAACTCCATTACCACATCAGTTGCAACAGGGGGAAGCCTAGAGAACAACCAGGTGAGTAAGTCATTTCCTGTGATGTTCTGGAGCCCATGATTATATTCAAACAGAGACAACCAATCCAACACATCCAACTTAGGCTCATACATACCAACCAATTCCTTAGGCATCCGGGGTCTTTTAGGACTGGAACTTCTAGAGGAGCCAGAGAGAGAAGCATTTTCGACAGACAATTTCTTCATTTCTAGCTCATGCTTGAGCTCCATTTCCCTTAGCCTTAGTTATTGATTCATTTCCTGATGTCTCTGTTCAGCCAGAGTATTCAGTCTCTTGAACTCTAGTTCAAGCTTCATTTTCTCTAATTCGAGATGTTGAGGACTTAGTGTGGGACTTGGTAAAGGCCCAGTAGGTACAGCAGGTAGGGCAGACAGAGGCCTAGAGGGGACAGTCACAGCAGCCTCACCCTCCTCTTCTGACTCTTCCTCAAGATTATCAACATTTGGATAAATATCAATTTCTATACTGTTATCTACATTTTCTGGCATGGTAGGTTCCTCAGACCCATCATCCAGACTTTGGTTAGCTAACAACCTTTCTATTAACTCCATTTTCTTGCCTTTAGTCAGGAAGTTCTTATGCTTACACAATACTCTTAAACAATCAGCAGTTTTTGTAGCAAGGGACTCTTGACTGTAAGTTTCCATAGTTGATACGTTAGAAAGATTACTTTTTCAGTGCTAAGCTTTGTGGTTAGTTGCACTAAGGTATCCTAAAGCACTCTAAAGTGTATACTTAATACAAATCCCACTGCTGTACACCAGTGTTAAGCAGAAACCTGTGCAGTTCCCTTAGGGACCACTGCAAAAGATTTAAGACTACAGGTGTTAGCAGTAAACCCACTTGGTAGCAGTCTGTACCACCCAGATTTACCTGGTAGCTGTGGCTGAGCAGTCAGACTTCCCTCAAGAAGAGTTATGCAGTATGCAAAGTATACTCAATAGCACTCAGATACAATAATACAAGCAAACACTGACCAGAGCTTTGGTATCAAAGTATATAATTATTTATTTATAAACACACAGTGAAACACTCCAGCACTCTTATTGTAAAATATTCTAAACACAGTTACTATTATGATAAATACACCCCTTTTTCCCTTATTAGAAAATCACAGTAAGACACCACTTATTTTCATACAGAGGTGAGCGCTTAACTAGATTGCACTCTACTAAGGTTGTGAAAAAGGGAGGGAAAAAGACAGAATAAGCAGAATTACACCACTCTACGATTCAGGAACACTATTAGCAAGGCAGAGAGCAAAAAGTCACTGGTGAGCCAAAGTCCAAAGGCTGGGCCCACTCTTAGAGAGAGCAGAGCACAAATGTGTCCAAGATCATACAGTTACACTAGGCTTAGAAAGTCTTGCAGAGGGTTCAGAAAAGAGTTTAGAGAGGCTTAGAAAAGTTTAGCCAGGGTGTCCCAGGCTAACCCAGGTTCGAAAGCCGGGGGCTAAATCTACCCCGCACAGTCGGTTGCAAGGGAAGCCAGGCGGGACACGGTACCTTAAGTGGGAGGATCCTCCAGCGGTGGCAGTTGTTCCTGGTAGTGGTTGCAAGTTGCAGCGTCGTCCAGGGGAAGAGAAGATCTCGACGTGGAGGAAAGATGCAGGTCGTTGCACTACCAGGGCAGAAACCAGCCGCAGAGTTTTCCAGTAAAAGGTAGTACGTTTATCTCGCGGTCGTGGTAAAACGTGGTATCCCGGTTGCCGGGGTGCTTAGCACGGGCAAGGCGGCCACGAGATACGTCGGGAAAGCGAAAAGACGGTGAAACTGGTTATCCCCACCAGTCAAAGGAAGAAGACTCTCCGGCGGGAGATCTCCTCTGTCGTTGGGAAAAGTGGTGAGACGGTCCAGCAGGGCTCCACCGGTCGTGGTGTCGTGGCAGGTCGGCTCAGCTTCTCCCTCGTCGGATTCTTAGGTCCTGTGGCGACTTCTGAAGTTCCAGTCCCCAAAGCCCTGCTTTTATGCAGCAAACCCCCATTCACTCAGCCTAGCTGTCACTCAAACATGCTAAGTGGTGAGCCGGCCGGCTCACCACTTGGGCCAATCAGGACGGAGTGCGACTTGAGTTGCCTAGGCAACTCAGTCCAGGGTGCCTAAATTCCCCTCCACCCCTCCTAAGTACCCCAGACATAGTGGCACCACTTTGGAGGGCTTCTGTGGAGAAGGGTTGGGTTGGAGTCACAGAAGAGAACACAAACGCCATTTTAGAATCAGGTTTTGGCAAAAAATACCAACCGGAGAATTAATATTAATGAAATAAACCGGCGATATGTTCGAGGCTACCTTAAATAATTAAATAAAGATAGTAGCCTAAAACAATGGGAAAATCCGTAGGAAAATATTTGCGGTTGAATATAAAAAGTAGTATCCACTGCCACCAGCCAAAACTCGATCAGGGGGGACGGAGACGTGCCCCCTCGACTAACAGACCCTGGGGCAATCGAATTTCCCCAGCCAGTACGTCCACAATATGATGGTTTGTACTGGTTCTGTTCAGAATTTAAGACTAGTAAAGTCAATGGTGACTTTACATGCCCTGGGAGACAGTAGTCAGTCCCAGGGTATGGAGTCTATACTGGGGGGTCACTATGACACCCCTGTGTTACTGCACGGAGGGTGCTGTGTAACACACATCACAAAAACACATGAAACCCTATGGAGTAAAAGACCCCATAGCCCATTAAACACATCTAGATTCAAAGAAACACACTCAAATCATGTCCAAGAGTGAGGTTAAAAGAGTCTCACTCTTGGCAGGAGAAAAAAATAAACCCCAAAAATCCAGCAAAGCTGCTGGGGGACTCACTAGGTTAGGGAATTCAGCCTAAACAGAGAATTCTCCCTAACAACCGGCATGCGCTACCACCGTCCCGACCCCCTCACAATCACTGTGCGACTCACTCTCTCTCCACTTTTACGCCACGGCTCTCAATAGAACAAATGCGCTAACCACCAAACTGGCTCTCTTACATCCACCAGGCAACCCTCCCCCCACAAGGCCAACCCACCGCCTGCGACCACTGCGCAACCAAGGTTCGACTCCTTTAGTCCAATATCACCCGACCAATTTCTCAAACTTCTCTCTGCCCGCAAACCATCAGGATCCCCGCTAGACCCTTGCCCGGCCACAACCCTCAAAGAAATTTTCACTTCTACCTGCGCAGGAGAACACGCAAGATCCATCATAAATGACTCCCTTTCCTCAGGTATTTTTCATGACGCATTCAAAACGGTTCATGTCAAACCTCTAATAAAAAAACCTTCCCTCGACCCTCTCAAGCCCAAAACCACAGCCCCATCTCAAACACCAGGTTCTTTGCCAAACTCATTGACCGAACCGCCTAATCCCAACTAAATGCCTTTGTCGAAGCCAACAATCTCCTAGACCCCGCACAATCTGGTTTCAGAGCCGGACACGGAACTGAAACCACCCTAACCTCAATCTGGGATGACCTTAAAAGCACGGCAAACTCCGCGGGATGCTCCGCAATAATCCTTCTCGACCTATCCGCCGCCTTCGACTCAATCAATCACTCAATCCTCCTTGACCGCCTCCACTCCCTAGGAATCCGTGGAACCGCTCTCAAATGGATAGCTTCACTCCTCAAAGACAGGTACCAAATAACGCTACTCTCCACCTATTCCTCCCAAGCCCGACCAGTCGACACAGGAGTTCCACAAGGAGCATGCCTATCTGCCCTCCTGTCAATCTCTACATGATCACCCTCCACCAATAATTCGTTCACACAACATCCTGTGTTACAACTACACTGATGACACTCAACTAATTCTAAAACTGCTGAACTCAAAACCCAACTGCTGACCTGACCTCGCCTCCTGCCTCCTCGACATAGAGCTCTGGATGACCCAAAGCCACCTCTTGTTAAACCCCTCCAAAACTGAAATCATGGTATGTGGCAACTCTGAACTTCTTCCACACCCACTACTCTAGCCATCTGCCATGGGCAACTCACCGACTCCCTCTAACTCAGTAAAAACCTTGGATGCACCCTTGACTCTGACCTAACACTCTCGCGCCAAGTCAACAACGTCTCAAAGTCCTGCCACTACCACCTTAAAACTCTTAGGCGCATCTTTCCATATCTCTCCTTTCCCAACAGACTCTCTGCGGTCCAATCAATTGTTATATCAAGACTGGACTACGCTAACCCCCTCTACCTCGGAGTCCACGCTTACCAACTGAATAAACTTCAAAGAGCACAAAACGCTGCAGCCAAACTGCTACTAGCGCTTGGCCCGAGAGACCACATCTCGCCAGCCCTTAAAACTCTGCACTGGCTTCCAGTGGCCCGAAGGGTGACTTTCAAAACCTTATGCATTTCTCATCGAGCATTGCATAAAACCGGACCTCAATACCTTCAAGACAAGCTAAAACCCTATCACCCTCCACATATTCTAAGATCAAGCTCAGCCGGCCTCCTAGTCATACCTAAAACAAACTCAGTCAGGTTAGGCGGATCATCATTCTCAGCCTTGGCCCCCACGCTGTGGAACACACTCCCACCCCACATCCCCTAACTGAAGATCTAATGTCTTTCTGCAAACTACTGAAAACTTGGCTCTTCCCCTAAAACCCACACGTACGCAAACTAACCCAAACTGAATAATAACATCTCAATGACACCAACCCAAACTACTAGATCTTGGATAAGAATAAGACAAATAACAATACAACATCAAGATCCATGCGAGAAATCGACAACTAATAACTGCCAATGGAAACTAAAAGGACAAACAGAATAGAACGAGTAAACTAGATCAAAACAGTGAAGTGGATAAAAAGAATAAATCGTACGAAAACAGTAATGAGGTTTGAATTATTGAAATGGATGTAATGACTGCAATGGACAAAATGAACAAAACGGGCAAAATGAATAAAGAGAAGAGGATGGAAAGATGAATTCAAGAGACTGATGAGTACACAGACAGATGAGACCGACTGTATGAGTGCATGGCATAAATAGAAAGTACAAAATAGACGATTCAAGTACATGAGACGGGTGTATTGCATGAAGCAGATAGAGAGCACGGAACAGATCCAGTGCGTATGACAAGTGACATGGCCTGAATCGATAATGCATGATGAATGAACAAAGTGAATGGAGCGGACGAAATCGTTAGAATGGATGAAGCGCGTGGAACAGATGAGTGCGCTGAGCGGATGAATGCGTTGAGGAGATGAGTGTGTAGATCGGATGAGTGTATAGAACGGATGAGTATGTTGAGCGATGAGTGTGTTGAGTGGATGGGGTGTAGAACGGATGAATGTGTAGAGCGGACGAGTGTGTAGAGCGAATGAGTGCGTAAGTGCGGAGGAGTGTGTAGAACGCAGGTATGCATAGAGCAGATGAATGTGCAGAGCGGATGAGTGTATGGAGCAGAGGAGTGTATAGAGCGGATAAGTGTATAGAGTGGATGAGTGCATAGAGCGGATGAGTGCGGGGAGAGGATGAGTGCGTGAAGTGGATGAGTGCACAGAGCGGATGGGTGCGCAGAACGGATGAGTGCGCAGAGCGTGATGGGTGCGCAGAGCAGAAGAGTACGCAGAACGGAAGAGTGCGCAGAACAGAAGACTGCACAGAGCGGAAGACTGTGCAGAGAGGAAGAGTGCGCACAGCGGAAGAGTGCCCAGAGTGGAAGAGTGCCCAGAGCGGAAGAGTGTGTAAGAACGGAGGAGTGTGTAGAGTGAATGAATGCGTAGAACAGACTAGTGGGAAGAGCGGACGAGTGTATGGAGCAGACGAGTGCGTAATAATGATTGAGGGTGTAAGAGCGGAGGGGTGCCTGAGAGTGGAGGGGTGCATAAGAGCGGGTGAATGCGTAAAGCGGGTGAGTGCGTAGAGCGGGTGAGTGAGTAGAGCGGGTGAAAGTGTAGAGCCTGCGAGGGCATAAAGCAGACGAGTGCCTTGAGCATACATGTGCCTAGAGCAGACGAGTGCCTAGAGCGGACGAGTGCGTAGGGTGGACGAGTGCGTAGGGCGGATGAGTGCATAGAGAGGATGAGTGCGTAGAACGGATGAGTGTGTGGAGCGGATGAGTGTGTAGAGTGGATGAGTCTGTAAAGCAGTTGAGTGCGTAGAGTGGATGAGTGCGTAGAGCAGATGAGTGCATAGAGCGGATGAGTACGTAGAGCCGTTGAGTGCGTAGAGCGGATGGAACGGGTGAAGTATGTGGATGGAACGGGTGATGTATGTGAATAGAACGAGTGATGTATGAGAATGGAACGGGTGACATATGTGGATGGAACGGGTGACGTATGTGGATGGAACGGGTGACGTATGTGGATGGAACGGGTGAAATATGTGGATGGAACGGATGAAGTATGTGGAAGGTACTGGTGTAATATGTGAAAGGTATGGGGAAGTATGTGGATGGTATCGGTGAAATACGTAGATGGAGTACATAAAACAACTTAGAAATACACAGAACGGATCGGAGTACATGGAACAGATTCGAATGCATGGAACGGATTCAAGTGCGTGGAACGGATTGGAGTGCGTGGAACGGATTGTAGTGCGTGGAACGGATTGGAGTACGTGGAACGGACTGGAGTGCGTGGAGCAGACTGGAGTGCGTGGAGTGGACCGGAGTGCATGGAGCAGACCGGAGTGCGTGGAGCGGACTGGAATGCATGGAGCGGACTGGAATGCATGGAGCGTACTGGAGTGCATGGAGAGGACTGGAGTGCATGGAGCGTACTGGAATGCATGGAGAGGACTGGAGTGCATAGAGCGGACTGGAGTGCATGGAGCGGACTAGAGTGCATGGAGCGGTCTGGACTGCCTGGAGCAGACTGGAGTACATGGAGCGGACTGGAGTGCATGGAGCGGACCGGAGTGCATGGAATGGATTGGAGTGCATGAAACGGATCGGAGCGCAAAGAATTGGGCAACTTACTTGGAATGGTTCGGAGTGCATGGAACGTTTGAAAGAGCATGTAACCCTTCATTCACATCACCACGCTTATTCTCTTCTTTACACCACCCTTCAACTAGAATACAGAGATACTATGACACCATTCGGTATAGATGTTCTCATACCAACATCTGCCTCATACTCCCCATCACTCTAACTAAACACTGCTGGTTACACACCCCCCAGCCAGGCGTTCTCCTCAGGCCTAACGCAGCAACAATCTGTCTGGATAAATCCTGCCAGAACGAACACATACTCTTGATCTCTCAAATACTCTTGATCTCTCAACCACCACACCTACCACTAAGAAGCAGCTATTAAACGAATGCCATACCAGCTGCACACATATCCGGTGCTCACACGCACCTTTGACTCTCTCTACTCTCTCTACTGACTTGAACTTCGGTTCCCAAGGGCGTTCAACCTACCAGCGCCTTCAGACCATAACAATGGTACATAAAGCGCTATATAACACAACATAACATAACTGAATGGCCACTCACTTCCAAAAGCTCAATCCATCCAAAATGGAATACCTCCTCATCTTCCCCCGCAGACATCACCCCTTGGATCAAAGATCTCACCACTGACAAACCACCCATATACCTCTACATGCCATTCAAATCCCTAGGCTTCACCATCAACCCCACATATCCTTCACAGAACTCAGAAAACACCATCACTAAAGGATGCATGCTACAGCAAAATCTACGCAAGATAACTATCCTTGTGATTAACAATTTCTGTAGGCAGTCCAGGCACTAATTCTTAACAAGCTGGACTCCACAAAAATAGTCTCGCTCCAATGCAAGCCATACAGAGCTGCATCATATACAAGACCGCCACCTCAAAACCTTATCCTACCTGCACAACAAACTGAAATCCATCACCCACACAAACAATGATAAGCCAACCAAAATATCCTGAACATTCTACTCTTCAAGCTAACCAAACAAAAAGAACACACCTCCACCCAATGGTGCGCAGAGCCTGGAACACCCACCTACCCCCACATCTGCTCCACCCTTCTATCATCACCTTCAGCAAAATCCTCAAAACAGACTGGTTTCCTCCCACCTAATCCAGCCATAAACCCTCCCCTGATATCTGTAATCTATCCTGATCGTTCTATCCTATTCCGAAAACATTGTAACTTCTTTTGCCTATCCTCCCTTTCTAATTTGTGTTGGGGTGGAAATGAGAACACCCCACCCCCCTAAGCGCGTTAATTTTTATTTTGGGTCGAATGTTTTGACTTTTTTTGTACCTTTTTAAACAATAAATAAATGGGGGTTGGGTTAGGGAATAGAAAAAGGTGTGTGTGTTTGCCGAGGGGGGTGTGACGATCGCCCCTGGCATTTACAAATGAAAAAAGGGCAAAAAAAGAAAAATAATTCTCAGAAATTCGACCAATTAAAATGTGTTATTTTGGTCCTTGTTTTATTTTCGGTATTTCAACGTAGAACCGTTATTTACCCACATAGCATTTTCGATGTGCTGCATGTAGTAAATACCACATGTAATCCCAACTCATAATTGGGTGATATTTTAAAAGTTGCACATGGTTTTATGTGTACCACCATACTCATTAGGAGTCCTTAATGTTTATGGCTGATGTCACCATATTTAAATATCTGCCCATGCTTGCACATTGCTTTCACAAAAAGCTTCCAACCACAGGTTACTAATACTTGTCCATGTCATGAAAGGTATAATTCACAATTTATATAATTTGCTATTATTTCTTTTGAGCTCTTGTTGAATTATCGTGTTTCTTCCGAGTAAAGAGGAAGGAGTTTCTCCATGTAACTAGCATATTATTGGCTTAAGTGACCAATAAATTCAGTCGAAACACGCTCCTTACTGAAACTTCGAGCACCGCTTAGGATGGCGCAAGCAAGACATTGCGCTGCAGCAGGATCTTGAGGGCCTGATTCTGAACTTGTGATAAAAAGTGTGTGGAAATACGACATTCACCCCTACTGTTTCCAGCACCATCATTCTGAGGTGGTTGGAAACATTGAAGGGGAGATGTGCTTTCCAGCAGCAAAAGCTGCTAAAATCACACGTTGTGGGGGAAACATATGCTCCAGTGACATTGCATGCATTGTTTATAAAGGGGAGAAGTGTGCAGTGGAGCTTAACTCAAAGGTACTGTATTTTTACTCCTTTTCTTCTCGTGCTAAACCAGTGCTGCTGGGAGGAGAATCCCCTCCATGTGGCTGCCCTGCATTCCTGGTGCTTGCTAGGGCTGTTGTGAAGCCATAAATCAGGCGCATGCAAAGGCCGAAGCTTTCAGGTCCCTGCACCAGATTCTTTCTTCATCAGAATATGGCGTTTGTAATAAAAAGGAGGAACACTCTCTTACATTTGCATGTACCTCACAATAAGCCGCTCAGTCTATTATCGCTAATGGCAGACCAAAGAATTGCCTTTACGTGAGCTTGTGTTCAGTTGCCTGCGATAATCTGAATTATATGGAGTGTCATACACCAAGCACTTCAGGCGAGGCCCCATTTCAAAAGGGCCGATATGAATCACTGAATAAACAAGTTCGGCTAATGAATGGCAAACACGAAAGGTGCAGGCAGCATGTGTTTTCACTTGTCATTCGTTGAACTATTGTACCTGTATTGCTTCAAACACATTCTGCTCTTGCTTTCTGCCACCCAACCTCCACTGCACCCCGATTTCGGCCGCCGTTTTCAGTGAGCACAAAGATGTATGTGGGTTTGTATACTAATTGACCTTTTCACAACTGACCTCGGGAGAATTGACCTAATTTAGAAGGTCAATTAGGACATAAATGGGGGGGGGGAACCTCCGCTCCCCACCCACCCAATCCAAAACACCCTGCAACCCCCTTATATTATTTATAATCCAAAACCAACCCAATGCATATATAAAATAACTAAAATAATATAAAGGTCAATTGTGCAGAAGGTCAATTAGGACCCTATAATTAGGTCAATTGTGCAAAGGGTCAATTGTAAAAGGTCGATTTGGGTAATAACGCATGTGGATCCCAAGAAAACTAAAAGAGATATTTGTATGTTATTGGGGTGCTATTTTTCGCATGCTCTTCAGGCCAGATCGAAGATTGAACTACTCATGGTTTAGCACTTTTAACTAGTCAAGGCACAGTTCAACCAAATGCCCATCATTAACATCACAACAAGAGAACATGTGTGATAAGGAAACCTGCTCATATTCATTGTTTGAAAAGGGCATGCAACTTGTTGTGTGTGATGTGATAAACAATTTAAACTAATGCAAAAAAAGTGGGGTTTACTTTGGGATTCAGTTTGCTGATTTGGAAGATTAGATTGCTGAATACGAAATATGAGGGGTTAGAGATCCGAAGCATCTGCTGCTGCAGTGTGAAGGACTTAAACACACACCTACCCGAGAAATCTCACATGTAAAGGAGTGCATCACAGTGAGTAGCAGGAGCTTCACAACATTTTAAATAATGCATGCTGGTGTTACTCAACTAAATCGTATTCATATTGAATGCACAAAGATAAAAGAAAGAACATCTGTATGTTTTTTTCTTCTGCTATTTTTCGCATGCTCTTCAGGCCAGATCGAAGATTGAACTACTCATGGTTTAGCACTTTTAACTAGTCAAGGCACAGTTCAACCAAATGCCCATCATTAACATCACAACAAGAGAACATGTGTGATAAGGAAACCTGCTCATATTCATTGTTTGAAAAGGGCATGCAACTTGTTGTGTGTGATGTGATAAACAATTTAAACTAATGCAAAAAAAAGTGGGGTTTACTTTGGGATTCAGTTTGTTGATTTGGAAGATTAGATTGCTGAATACGAAATATGAGGGGTTAGAGATCCGAAGCATCTGCTGCTGCAGTGTGAAGGACTTAAACACACACCTACCCGAGAAATCTCACATGTAAAGGAGTGCATCACAGTGAGTAGCAGGAGCTTCACAACATTTTAAATAATGCATGCTGGTGTTACTCAACTAAATCGTATTCATATTGAATGCACAAAGATAAAAGAAAGAGCATCTGTATGTTTTTTTCTTCTGGTGCAGAATGGTGAAATGCGTGCAAGTTAACTGCTGATTTTGAAAAGTCAAAAGCCTCCTAAATATGGATATGCTGAAATAAGAGGAGTTGCCTTGGTTACCTAGCATCGGTCCTTCGTGCGCACTCTTGTTCCTTAAAAATATGCCAAAACCGAGCTCTGAAATCAAGCTCTTGCATCGCATGCCATTGTGGTGCCTTGTACATGTTATAGGACTCCATGTACAACAATGGAATATAAAGTGCCCCTACTTCTAGAGCGGGTTTATTATTTCACAGCTGACGTGGTACAGCTTGAGATGGTTGCAACATGCCCTGCAGATTCAGAAGAGTCGGTGTGTTAGTAATAGGCTTCTGGCCATAGTTTGACGTATAAAAGTATCTTGGCGCTATGGGTAGCATCTGCAAATCTGCGATTCAATGTTTTAAATACCATGCAATATATTGCCAGGCAAAGCCTCCTGGTTGGGTCGGAGCTGGAAATATAAAAGATTTTACGGGGCCTTACTTGTGTTTGCTTTAGCAACAGGGTCTTTCTGCTGAGGCTGCATGTGCTGGACTCCATGAGGGAAACAACTCTTAATATGTATGTGCAGCTCTTGTGCACTGTAGCATGAAAAGCCTACAGTCAAAGATGGGAAAAACTTCCCAATAAGACGTGTGTTTGCTTATGTGCCCTGGCACCGGTTGCATCCACGGAGGGTACAGAAATTGGTTCAAAGAACTGCAGACAAAATCCTTGTGCTGATGGGGCACTGGTGTGTTTCTCTCCCTCGTCTGTCTACTGGCGTGTCCCGGGAGTGGCCTGGGGTGGCACATCCTACCCCGTTGGAATCTGATTGGCCATCCCAGGTGCCACCCCATTATCCTAAGCTATGATCACATGTCTGTGTGCGCTTGTACTTCATGCCACCCCTGCTTAAGTCAGTGCCCCACTTGGGCCACACCAGTCAAAAGAGTCTGGACCCGACACTGCTTCTGTCCCCTGTGAGATTGCATCCATCCCTTTTAAGTCAGGGCCATCTTAAAGTATTTGGGTGCCCATGGCAAAGAGTTTGGGAACCATTGAACCAAAAAACAGAGGAACCGCAAGACTCTCTGGTCGTGCACCACACGCACCAACCGCTTTTTTAGCGATCACAACCCATAGATTGGTATGCTGTCCTGGTAGTGATTATTATACTAGGCCTGGGAATTCCCTCAAAGTCCCCTTACCTGCTGCATCTGTGTTGAAATGAGAATAATAAACAAGTGGCGTTCCAAAGGCTAGATTATCTATGATGAGGGTATTTGTGTAGCTAGATAGGCACACAACACATTTTAAAATTAGCAGCCACATGGAAGGTATACGGGCTGTAGTATAGGTGCAGGGCACTGAGCAGTAGCCATAAAGCAGAGGTACACATATCCCTGCACATATACGAAACTCAGATAAGCAGCCTCACAAATGAACAACTGCTGAAGCATGGATAAAGGAGACCGATACGAAGCAATGTGTAATGTGCACATATCACAGCATTGATAGAGAATACAGATTAGAAAGTACTCGGAAGGTACATGTAGTGCAGCATTGCCTGAGATTAGAAGAGTCCATGGTTTTTTGAGTGGTGTTGGCGTCAGAGTGCCAAGAAACAAACTGTGGTGTGCAATATACAAATACTTCCTATTATTTATGAAGCAACATTATAGCCACTGTGACGAATCACGGGAATTCATCCGTTCTCCCCCAGAGGGAGCCCTGCTGTGAAGCTAGGGAGGTGATCCTGCTCCGCAATATCCTCTGCAGGCGTAGAGGCAAGTGGGACCTGACTGGGAAAAACTCCCCTTTGGGGACAAGGACTCCCGTTCCTGTGAGGAACTCCCTAGAGAACATTCTAACAATACCTCTTCAAATTCATCCATCGAAAAACTATATGAGGAAAGTACCAATATATGTTATCGTCAGCAGGAAGTGGTGACTATTTCTTTAACTGAAGAATCACCTTTTACTGGGACAAGGAGAATGACCGGTGGAGGAGAAGAGAAACCACTAAAGACAGAGAGAAAGGAACACAGAACTGCGCCGGGGAAGTCTCACAGCTACGTAATATATGAGAGGGGATGAGACTAGAGACAGAGAGAAGCCCATGAGTTATGAATCAGCTTGCTCGCTAATATGAAGGAGAGGCTGGACACGCCACATCCTGTTACTGCGAGGAGGCAAGAAGCAGGAGTAGAGGTGCAGCATCTTGGAGGAACGAGAGAGAGAACAAAAGAGTGGTGGTGTGACCACAGCAAGTTTGTGGTGGACCCGTGGTACCGAAGAACAATGCCGACACCATCCAGCAAAGGCAAACGCAGAACCAATCGGTAAATACAATACAATACAGAGGAACCAGCTGGTCAGACAGCACAAAGAAAAAATCAATTGAAGCAACACGAGAGGTCAACCTGATGACACAGAGAGAGAGAACCTGCACAGATAACAAACCCGGTGACATTATCCCTTGTAACTACAGGTAACAAGGAAAACAGGAGACCCGAGTGGGAGACTGAGAATCATTATTGGCTCTTACTCATCCCAATCAAGATAAAGTATTGACACATATAAGATTGAATGAGAACCATTATTGGGATGCTCATACCTGTCTCAGTCAAGATAAAGAATTGACACATAGAAGATTGAATGAGAATCGTTATTGGAGTGCTCATAATCGTCCCAGTCACGAAGGAGATATTTGCAAGTTGCAATATAGAAGAGTGAATGAGAATCACTGTTGGAATGTTCATACTTGAATCAGTCGGGATAAAGAAAGTCTAATTAAAAAGAATAGACATAACAGAAAAGAAAAGCCTGAAGAGAAGGCTGAAACAGAAAATAAGTTTAAAGACAACTCTCAGAGAGAGACCAAAGAATATTACATGTATCACAATGAAAAGAAAGTCAGAGAGAAAAATTGTAAGTCTTGGATAACTTTACCTTGGAAAAAGAGAAGAAAGACTGTTTGTAAAGTTGCTCAAAAAGAGAACATGAAAGGACCGGAAATTCATTACCAAAGAGAGAAGGAACACAGGTCCACTAACACATTAAATGAACTAAACGAATTGATAAAAACAGTCACCAGAGACTACTTGAATATAGTTTATTGAACTGAACTTTATCAGAAGCCAAATCCTCAAGAGAAGGGAGACATTCTTCTAACTTTAGTTGTTAAGATAGTGGTAGGGTCAGAAAGGGTTAGTTTGGACGATGAACAGAGTCTGTCAAGATATCCACTGACGACTGATGAGCACCTTAGCTAGTTTTGTCAGATAGGGAAGCCCCATAGAATTGGGTAATTTAGGCCTTATTCTCATTCTTCAATAAAAAACAATCTTTGAAATGTCCTCAGTGTGCCTGCGTCCTTCTTCTGACCCGCCACACAACCCAAACCATGAGTGTGGTTTTTTTTGAAGTACACACAGTGAAAACAAAATTCCTTTTAAGAGTCCCAAATCTGAAATATTCGGATTGCCAAATTTAGATCACACGATTTGCCTAAGCTCAAACACTTGGTTCCGGTCTTCAATTTTGGCATCTGTTCGCATTGTTGCCCAATACTTGTCATACAGCAAGGTGCAATTATTTGACTTTTATGAACTGAAAATACCTTGTTTTTAGATCTGATTTGCAAAGTATACAAATCACATGATAAAGCCACATGATGATATTTTTTAAACAATCTGTATAGAATCATGCTATGCAAATGACCAATGACTGTTGCTTCTTTTTTCCTTCATAAATGGAAGTCTACACATATCAAAATACTAATTGATGTGAACCTAAAATATTTCATCTGGGTTGTCTACTTTATTTGAAAGATTGAAATATACCCAGAAAACTATAGGTTTGTGATAGGTTCATCTGTGTGTAGTCATTGTTTGACAGACTTGCAGATTGGTATTCATGATGTGAAGAAGAAATAGAACATTAGCATTTTTAGAAAAAAGCAAATCATTTTGTGTTAAATAAGGAGACCTTAAAATAATCCTGCTAGAGACCTAAGACATTTGGTCGGCTCGTGATTGTCTTTCCTCTTGAAAGACTTACATCAAAAAAGATAGGCAGTGGGCTAAAAAAGGCCATCGGAATGTGAGATAGCAAAAACCTTCACCAGTGTCAGCACAGTACTGTATAGTGAGCTAGAATGATCTGTCTAGGATCACAATATCATCCAGTGGCAAACCTGGGATTTGGGCCTGAGCACTTTGCCTCCACTGAATGTAATATGGCTATCAAAGCATCTCTCTTACTAACACATTAAGCTCTCAATTGGGGGTGAGTACCCATGTTTTAAAATCATGAACGGTGGCACCAAGCGTTAGCCAGCACTCCCCCTTATTGATGCCATATCAATTTTTGTAACTAGCATTTTCAGGTGCTGGGACATTGTTTTTAGCTCAGTAGTTATTATTATTATCATCAAACTTTATGTACTCAATTTGACAGGCAAAAGGAAAGGAAACGCTTGGTTCGCCTTGCCAGGATTTGGAAATGTGACCTAGAATATGAACATAGATCTCTGTAACACGTGCTTGCCACACTAAATCACTGAGATGCTCAACTAATCAATATGTATTTCAAATGAACCTATTGCATATGATCAATACATTTCCCAAAGAAAGGTGAAAGCACAAAATCAGTTGTGCTATGGTGAACAAACTGTATGTACTAAAGTGAACACAGAATGCATTTCATGGTTAATTGATTGATTCAGAGTGTGGTTATTAACAACAGACACACGATACTCCAGCAGCACACTATACAATACATACCGTAAATTGGTGAAGTGGGGGCCCACGCAGCCACCCGTGGTGCGGGTGCCCCACTGCCACATGTCCTGGGGGGCCCCTTCGAACTTAAAAAATAAATAGTTTCTTTTTGAAGTCACTCTGATTTCAGAAAGAAATGATTTTCTGTTATGGTTCGCTTCCGTAACCGGAATACATTTTTTTCTCCCCCACAGGACTTGGAAGCCTCCGGCTCCTTTGCTCTCTGCATGGCAGGAACCAGCTTCCCTGCTGAGTAGGGCAGGGAGATGGGGGCCTACCTGCAGAGGAGTTCCTCCGAGCAAGGATATGAAAAAGTTAAGAAAATGTATTTTTTGTAAACGTGAATGCTTTTTTGCATGCAAGGGTGTATTTGTGTATGTATATTATGCAATGTGTGTGAAAGAAAGAGCGCATGATGTATGGGTGACTGGGTTTGCGTATGTGTGAATGCATGCTGAATGTATGCATGTGTAAATGAGCGAGTGAATAGTGTGTAAGTGTGTGTGTGCTTGTGTTTGATGCCTGAATTACCGGTAATCTTCATTAGTCCCGGCCCTACTCTTCCTCAGCCTAGTTCTTGTGCATAAGGCAGCTTGCCTCATACATAAGTACTGGGACGAGGAAGATGGAGGTGGAGGTAATACCTGGTTTAGATACCAGTAATCTTCATTACTCCTAGTCCTAGTATTTCTTGTCCCAGTACTTACATATGAGGCAATGTGCCTCATACATAAGTACTGGGACAAGGAAGATGGATGTGGAGGTAATGCTGGGCTGAGGAGCTGATTTAGGGTTTGGGGTTGAGAGGGAGAGGGTATATGTGGGGTGCATGGGTGGTAGTTGGTGTACACACCTGTAATGGGCATCCATAATAAAGCATGCATGATATGTGTTATTAGTGGCTAGACAGGCATTTTGATGCAGCCAGTCTAGTCATGTCTTGCTGTTACATTACTTTTTTTTAATGGGCTTCTGTAATAAAGTAAGCATTATAAGTGTTACTACGTGGCTAGACTAGCATTTTGGTGCAGTCAGACTAGCTATTTTCTTAATGTGGTTGGACTTTTTTTTACTGGGCATCTATGATAAAGCAATCCTGATAAGTGTAATTACCTGTCTAGACTGGCATTTGGGTGTAGCCAGTTTAGCCTTTTCTTACTGTTGCATTGTATATTTTTCTGGACATCTATGATAAAATAAGCATGATAAGTTTTATTATGTGCTTAAACTGGCATTTCGATGTAACCAGTTGAGGTGTGTCGTACTGTGGCATGGCATGTTTTACTGAGCATCATCAAGGCTAAAGCAAATATGGTGTTATTACTGTCTAGACTGTCCTACATTGTTCAGCCAGTTTGGACATTTTTTCTAATTGTGGCCTGGCATTTTTAATAGCAAAGCTTTAGATTAAAGCATTAATGCTCCTGTGCACTTTTGGTGATTTGCATGTATTGGATTTTTGGATTGGAGTTACCCTACAAAAACAATTGAAAATGCTTCAGATTTGTATCCAATTTTTCTCAGCAAGCGTGCTGTACAATAGAATATTTTAACCCATTATTCAAACATTTATCTGAGTGGGGGAGGGGATCACCCATGAATACCCTTTGGTTGGTTTGGGCTCCCACGCTACACTCGATCACAATGGTATATTTGTGGGAAATGTTTATGCCCCTTCAATTAAAAGGTTCACCAGCCACCACTGGGTGAGTGACTGATGGGTGAATGGGTATAAATCAGTGTGTGCAAGCTTGGGGCCTGTGCAAGAAGCATTTTAACATGAAGGTTTTCTTACGTGTTTTACTGGCATTTTTGGGCAAAGTCAACTTGATTAATGTTATTTCACAGAAGGATGTTTGGGGTGGGGGTTTATAGCGCAAGGGGGCAGGTAGACTATACATTTTCTGTGACATGGCATTTTCTACTCACCTATGGGGCAAGACCTCTATGATGTGTGTTCTTACATGGTGAATGGGGGGCATTTGTGCAGCCGAACAACACATGTTTCTTTACTGTAGCATTGCATGTTTTACTGGTGTTTTTGGGGCAAAGTCCACTTGAAGAGTATGCACACATAGTGGTGCGGGAGTTAGTCAGGCAATTTTGCGGCCAACTATAACATGCTTTCTTCCTGTGGCAGGAGAGTTTTACTGCCATTAACAGGAAAGCCAACACGAGGCTGTTGGTATATGGGGATACTGGCAGAGCCAGCATGAACATCTGTTCTTATCGTATCATTATTTTGTGTAATATTACTGGCCACACACCGAGTTGGCTGAAACATTTGGGTTCCCGGAGCCAAGCACAGCACCCTTGTTTTCTATGCTATCTTTCTCCTAGTGCAGTGTGTGGCGTGCCCCTGCAGCAGCATGATCATTGTGTGTATAGCGTCTGCGTGGAGGCCCAGGCCGGCTCGAGGGTGGCACGATACGTGCTTTGCTTCTGAGTTCGCGGGGCCCTCAGCATGGCTCGCAGGTGGCCTCCACATTTTGTGCTATGCCACTGATAGCTTAGCGTGTTATTTAACTTTAATGCACAAAATGTGCACTAGCTTTTTTGTATAGTGTGTTCACTCATCAGCGCACAGTAATCAGTGGTTCAGTGAAGTCATGAACAGCGGCAGCTTCCCACTCCAAACTCACCCACTCGCCTTTATTCAATGTCACAGGTTAGGCCTGGGAGAATAGAGTGTGGGCCTTACCCCTAACCCTCCTGTGTTTGAAGTATTAGTGATAAGATGGTATCCAGTTATCATTCTCTTTATCCGTTAATACCCTACCATATATGTGAGCTTTCTGGAATTAAAGTATTTCTGCAGGGGCACCAGGTAATTGCTTGTGGTGGTTCCATATCAAGAGGTCTCAAGTGTGGTTAACGACCACCAAAATATTGACCCAAAAACAAAGAGCATTAACATATCAACCTTTTACTTTGCACGCAAGGAAAATATCAACCTCCTACTTTCTTTATTGAAAATTATTGGTATGTATTGATCGATAAAAGTCGGGACATTTTTATATACAACCCTGATAACTTCAATTATCTATTTTCAGAAAAAGACATTTTGGGGAATCAAAAATAGCGGGAAAGTAAATATTTCTTCCCCAAAGACAGTCTTTGGAGCATCTCCCGCCATGCAAATGTTCCCAGCAAAGGATAGTAGAGTAGATATAAAAACTCCCATACTCTACCTTCTTCTGTCACCCTCTCTCCATCTTTTCCACCCTCTGCCACGCCTACCACCTCTGCCCATGCATCCTAAAACATATTATTTTTTCCTCTATATTTGTGTAATTTTACTATGAACAATGTATTACTTCATCATGTTTATGTGTGCACTTTTTATGCTGATCAACTCTTTATCTGTGCACTCATTTAGAACTCAACCGTTTGTCTACAATTCTAGTTGGGATACTGGAATTTTTCTGTCTACAACTTGTACTTCTTGTTACGTGATAAAGTTATATACTGATGCGCTATTTTGGAATTTGCTTAAATATGGGTCTATGTTCCTAGGCATTGTGCAGTTTGTGCCCAATTAGCCTTATTTACACCTATAATTCTGCTGCCATTAAAGCACAATTGATAAGGATCAGGGTGCCTTTAAATCTTTAAAATCTGCGTCTGTGTGAGTGACCTCAGGTCTAAGCTGTTTGCACATCGTGAATAATGGCGTGTTCTTGGGGCCTTGAAGAGCATGTGGAAATGCCCTGCTTACTTAGCAGTTATGTTCTTTACTTCGGTCCCCCCTTCCTCAACCCAATCCTTAGTTCCATGAGATAAGTCATCCTCCAGGGAGGCACACCATTGTCCTCTGAATAGCACGAACACGAAACTGTGGCCTGCTCTAATCACCTCCATATCTCTCCGAGGAGCCATTTAGAACCCGCTGTCCCAAGTTAACCAATCTAACTCTCATTTGTCAGAGGTCGTTTGGGGAACAGGTGGTCATGCCCTGTTACTTCTAGTTCCAGTTCAAAGGTCTACTGTGCACTAGAGATAACACTGAAAACCTTTTAATACATTTTTACAAACCACTGCAAAGCTGTTACAGAGCCTAAAATGCAGTCAGAGCTTACTTTGAAAGGAGGAAATAATTGTGATAGGCGGAAGGGGGCATGGGAGACTGAAATTATTTTTAAAACGTATTTGATGAAATCCTTAAGGGCTCACGTAAAGTGGCAGGCCTCAGTAGACACACGCGCAGAGAGCTCCTTAGTCTAATACTTATGTAATAATTTAAAATCATAAAAGGGCCAAAAGCACACAAACTGCCTCCAGATTCTTCATAGAACTGAAAGAATAAAAACATGGGAATAATCATAGAAACATGGAGGAGTTTGCGTCTCCCAAGACAGCAAGGCTGTAAAACTGGAAACGATGGCCGAACCTACAGATCCGTCAAATGAAAAGCCCAAGATTGAGAAGGTCCGGTCAATTCAAGCCGTAAAGGAGGTACTAACAGAAAACAAGGAAGCAAGAAACATACTACTTACTAAAGTAAACAACAATCGTAAAGATCAATCGGCTCATCAGCGAGTATTGCCCAGAGTCAGAGCGGCCGAAAGTTGAAAAAGTGTCGCAAAACACCAGGTGAACGCACGAGAGGAGTTGCCAATAAGATGTTGTCAATGACCATGAAAAAATTGAAGGCTAGGGTCGAGTGCCAGGAGGGGTGAACATGCTGGAGTAATGTGCAAATTCATGGAGTGCCAGAGAATGACACACTGAGTCCCATGGAAGACTTTGTTGAGAAGCTGATAGCAGTGATCGTCTTAACAGGAAAGCTGTCTGTCTATTCCTGTTGGAGCAGGCGCACAGAGCACTCAGGCCCCTGACATCCCTGTGAACAACCACAAGACATATCATTGCAAAAAACTTTAATTACAGGCATGAAAAAGACCCCTGCCTGACCCTATCGGTTGATATTGAGATCTCCAAGGGGGCTGGCTGCCTCCACAAGGCACATGATGCTGGGCTGGTAGCAGCTGGGGTACAATCCCCTGATTAAGCATAGGTAGGCCAAGTGAGTCCTACCCGAGGGCAGGGCAAGGATACAAAAACCTGAGCGAGGAACATCCAAGGGTAAGGACTATCCTACCCTAACTGCCACATCAGAACAGGAAGCCATACTCGGAAGAGTTGCCCACTATTTCCTATACCAACAGTCTAAGAAAGAGAAGGGAGTAATGAACCCAGAGATGGCAGACACAGTTCCTGAACCTGCCGTCCGCTCTTTGTTGCTACCGCCGGCTGACTAGGTGCCCCGGCGGGTCCCAGAGTGTTCTCGTAATGAAGTACGGGACTCGCCCGGCCCTGCAACGAGACTATCTGTGTCCTGCGGTACCCTGCTGAGCACGGGGCGTTATCCTGAGCGTTGCACTCCCTACCAAACTCGCATATGACACTGAACGCTTTCAGAAGGACGCACTACGCTGCCTATTCATGCACTTGCTCATCACTGAATAGATATTAAATGATAGCAAATGGCATAAGTCAGCTACCAGCTGCAATTTCAAAGCCATAAATCTGAAAATGAAGTATGTGAAATGCTCTACAGTAAACATGATACTTATCTTGCTGATGGGCAGGAAAACAAGAGGTGGAGCTATGGACAGGAAGTGACTAGAAGATAGAGACAGGAAGAGTAATGGACTACAGAAATGAGTCAGAAGAAAGGGAAATGTAGTTTAAAAGAAAAAATATATATATAAGAGAAGTTGATCTCATTTTTGTTTATTTGTTGAAACTGCAGAAGAGTAGATTAAAAGAAGTTGAAGCATAATGCTCGCCTCTGGTCATGACATAGAATTATGCCTTTGCTCTGTCAGCCCTGGTGACATCAATTTCCTGTGTTTGTTTCCCCTTACCCAAATACCGATTCCACAGCCTGTTTCTTTAGACGCTGATGACCCCTGTTGAGGGAAAGTTGGGACTTGTTGGGACTTGTCAACAAACAGCCATCATACAGTGAAACATCGCCATACTCTATTGGATTCCTAACAAGGGGAGATGGGGGATCAGGAGTGAAGAAGAGGAGGTAGTGTACCCCCAAAACAGCTCAGGTACACCTAGGAAGCCAGGGAGCTTAGTTGGCCTAGTGGAAAGCTTTTTGGCCGTACGATTTAAGGTGAGATGCTAATGTGACGAGAGTGACTGTAGCTAGAAAACCAGGGGCTGTGGAGAAAGGGAGTAATTGAGAGGCACAGTGAGGACCCTGTCAAGAATTTAGAGCTGCCTCCAGTCTTCCTATGGTCCTTGCTGGAAGGCCCAGTGGTCACGGATGTTTGTAGAGTTCACCAATAGCTTCCAGTCCAGAGCTGAGACTCAGGAGAGAAGGCTCCCCATCAATGAAGCTAGAAAAATGGCACTTATAGCACAGGCCTGGAAACCAATGATAAGACACCCCAACGGGTCCATAGAGGAAGGGTGCAGGAGCTCCTTAAGCCTGTGCCTAAAACCTTAGTGGCATTTGTTTTAATACGCCTGGAGGCTACCCTCCGACTGTACATACAGAGAACGGTAGGAATGTAACACTTTCGTTTCATTGTCCTGAAGTACATCCTCACATCCTGGAGAGTAACCATCCTGCCAATTTTAGTTTAGTTCAAAGCGCTAGGATGCAAAGGTATTTGCATATTAGAATAACATGGTGAAAACAGGGAGTGAGGAGCCAATGGGTGGATGGCGCCATTCCCTCAGCTTTGCCATCAGCCCTTCGATCACGACTCATATGAGGCTGTGAGCTGGATAATACAAGTCAGAAATGGGGGAGACCTTGAAAAAATGCAAACTGGGAGGTGATTGGCAGACCGATTTGTCATCCTTCTGCGTGGTGATGCAACTTCTCTGATGACCACTGAGATGTGGAAATACAGCCTGTTAAACCCATGGATCGGATCCAGTAAAAACTGTGGTCTGGCTGCAGTATCTGAAGTCTTTGATGGCTACGCTGGATGTCCGAACTTAATGCTGGTTTTGTGCATGTGGAGCTCAAATAGAAGCTAAAAGACATGCGGAGGCCAGGCTTCATGGGTCCCTCACGGCTTTCAGTTGAAGATACAAGGACGCGGGTGAGGCACACAGTCGTGAACTGTGCTTACTGGCATTGGGGAAGGGAGGTTGAAGGTATTGATGGCATGCATATCCCCGGTAACTGGAGCAGTGTGAATGATACTGCACTGGTGTGATGTGCACCCAGTGTGGATCATTACTATGCATACAACACTAGAAAGGATATGGTGGGAAAAAGGATAATTTGCCAGTTCAGGAGGCAGGTGTTGGTGCGGAAGCAAAATGCAAGCTGAGGGTAGGGAACAAGGCCAGGTTGGGTAGGGTCCGGTGGGGTAGTGATTGCATTCGTGACGTCATAAAGCAGTTACTGATGGATAACAAAGATGTGACGGAGGCACAGCGAAAAAAAGCAATACATGGGCATCAGAGTGTGCTTACCAGTGGTGGCAACTTTAAATCGCCACATAGGCATATTAAAGAATATCAATGGCATTATAATTTCAGGTGGTAACAAAGAAAATCAGGACGTCGAGCTGAAGCATTGGAGGACTCAGCAAGAATTTACATTTTAAGGTGCTTGAATATTTATAGAGACATAGGATTAATAAATCTCTCATACAAGAAACCCACTTGGCCATCAAGTAGCATGGGAGCTTTAATATACAGTGGAGAGTGGCCAGGTAGTATGACTCATTCAGGTCGATGGCTATAGAGATTTCGTATGATACATATTTACTCTAGCCTTTGTAGCAGGAAGGGGGACGCCATATGGTGAGGGAAGAATGGTCGTAGGTGTGCGGACTGAACAGGCCCCCCCACGAGGAAGCTGCTTGGTGGTTCGTTCTGCCTCCACCTCATTCAGCTTAAATTCTGTAGCTTTGAGCTTTTGTTGGCCAAGAACAAATTGTGCAACGTTGATGAGGAAGTGCTTCCCCAGCCACGCAAGATGGATTGGATACAGGTGCATGGCTGCATTTAATGAATGGGAGGACGCCTACTTGGTGCTAGTGCATCCTCAGCAAAGACCTGTTGACTTCTGGGCAGACTTCAGAAGTTTCTTAATTGAGAAAGAAGAGAAATGTGGACTGGATGACGTAGGGATTATTGAGAGGTGGGAGAAAGTGGGTTAAGAGACGACATATGGGGGAGACTGCTCTTGTGGTTATGATTCAGGATGGTGGAAGTAATACATTGGAGAGAATCTAGAATCAGCAGAAGAGAATGTACGAAGAAGGACGGGAGAGGCATCCGTCATGGTATGAGGTTTTCTGTGATGCTTTATGCTCTTTTGTGAATTAGGCACCATGGAGCAGCCTGAATTGTCATTGTGCGCAAGTTATTTATGCAGGGAAAACTGTGATCCACGAAGTAACTGGTAGTTTATTGTTCTTCTGGATTTAGTAAAACCAACACAGATATGTTGAAAGCATTTTGGAACTCCTTTCGACTTCTTCTGTCACAGACTTGCAAGGGGTTAAGAAAGCATACATTAAAGTTGAGGAGAGAGGGGGAAGAGGAGTCCAAGGATGCGGAAAAAAGGGAAATAGGTGGGTTTATTCCAAAAAAGAATAACAATGATTTTAACAGAGAGAGAGAAAAAGATTCAGAGAGAGAGACAGTCAGAGAGAGCAGGGTTAAAAACAGTAGTTAATATAGTAAACCTTTTCTCAAAGTGAGTTAAAGGAAACCACCTTCAGGGCAGGGCTATTGTAAGTAGTGTAGGTCGACCTTTATGATTTCAGCCTATCTTTTGGAAAACAAAATGGCTTAGAGCCATAAGACCCTCTCCCACAATCCCATTTCCCTGTCTCCGGACAGACTTTCGCAGGACCTGAACTGGACTGGAGCACTACATAGGTTCAGGACAAATGCAAATGATCAGTATCCAATTGGTCATCTTTTGGCCTGATCTCTACCAGACTTCCCCTACATCTTTACACTCTTTTTTGTCCTCCTTCGCGCATTCCCACTCATGACCCTTCTAACGCATCTACCTCTGTGCTGTTCCCCAAAAGAACAGTGAAATAGCTTCAGGATGCTAATATGCACCAATCAAGCAACTTAACCTTACCTAATAAAGCTTGCCGCTGCTTCCTTTTCCTCTTCCGTAACTCCTTCCCTTCCTCTTCCTTCCCTTCTTCGTCTATACCGCTTTGAAACCGCCTCCTGGTGTTGTTATCTCATACAATATAAAAATAACCATTGAGTTGCATCCGGCCACTAGTAATAATAGACGCGGTGGGTAATTAGAGGCCTGCTTTCTCTGTTTACGTTCACTTTTTTTATGGAGGGCAGTTATGTAGTGTTCATACCACAAGATATCAGAAATATGGGAAGACCCTGTTTTTTGTGGGGGAAAACCTTCCTGTGTCAGGAACATGTAAGAGAGAGCACAGTGGAAAGTAATTACCCCAAATTTCACCTCGAGATTAATTGGAATGATGTACAGCCATTAGACTTGTGAAAAGATCCCAGGGACAGGTAAATTGGGACAGTACACTATTTAAAAGAAGTATTCCCACACCTATGACATTTTTTTTTAAATGTATTGGTGTGTCATGAAAGAATCCCCTTTTTGGGGATATCTAAAAGTCAAATACAGAAAAAACTAAAATTACACAAGAAAAAATCATTACAATGCAGTTTCATAGTCCCAACAAAAGTGGAGTTAGTAGGTTTGTTTTAGGTCAGTGTTAATGGCACAAACGTATAATAGGGTAGAAGCAGAGATATGTATCAAGACACTGTCAACGAAATAGGCTTATAGATGTTTCTTAGCCAACGTGCATACCACAATGCAGCCCCTTGAAAGAGCTTTGAAAGTCCACGCAGGGAAGGGTATATGGAGCGTGGAGGACTGGAAGAATGGGACACCATGATGTTGATTTGCATGCGCCCACTGGACAGGGATCGTCACGTTTGCCTTCTCAAGGCTGAATCCTCTAGATTGGCTTGCAGTGAGCACCCGGAGTCCTACGCTGCGCAACAGGCGATAGCGAGTGAGTTGCTTTCCGGCTTTGGGACGTCCATGAGTAAAGCCATAATTAAACAGACGGCTCTGCAGGGCCAGCAGAATCCATCTTGAATCCTGATGTAAAGGGTGAGGAAGTTTCCGAGGGTGGAGCTATGCACAAGGAGGCATTTCCCCCCACACATCAAGCTTCAATGAGACACAAATAGGATCTGCTATTGTGTAACCTCTCCACGGATATTAGACATTGCGCTGGCTTACCTAGTCACCATTCCTGCTACGTCGCTTTCTGGAGAACAAAAGGACGCTGCCGTGATCCAGCCGAATGCCCTCTCTCTGAACTGGCCAGTTATCCATATTTCCTTCTTAAATGTCAACATGTGATTATCCCAAAATCCTATGGAGCTTTTGTGAAGTGTTTCTGTGTAAATTCCATTGACAATCTCCGCTTGTTGTTGAAAAAATGCAAGCTGATTTGATATTAAACAGATTAACCTTTATTTGTTTGTTATTTGTGTTGTGTGTAAACTGTTCTGAGCGCACTCTGTGAGGTACATACGCAGTATCTGTGAGAAGGACGCATGATCCTAAATCTGGCCCGTCCTTTTGGTGATTCCACTTCTAGAGCACAGAATGTAGCCCACATCCCCAACTGGAGCTTGTAACTTTTCGCAAGAAAACATTCTAGTAGACGTGGGAGGTGGAATTGCTTGAAAACTCCATGCAAAATTGTGACTTTTAAAGCACATTCGGATAGTAAAATAGGTTTTTAATTAGCAGATAAATTGAGTGACCCACATTGTTCCAGAAAACCTGACCCACACCCTCCTTTCCGGCGGGACAATCGGGCATTGCCCTATTTCCCCTTGGACCACTCTCAGGGCCTGCTCGACTGGGATCTTCTACTGCTTCTCTGGGGTGGGTTTCCCCCACGTTCATCTTCCTCTTCTTGGTGGAGAGTTTGTAACCACTTCCTAAGCAGCGCCTCTTCCTCAAAGCATGAATGGTGCGTCAATCCTGGTTTTCCCTCCCTTTTGTGGGGACCTGACCTCTTTAGCCCCACGTTCCTTTCTTTCACCAGAAATTGTCCACTTGGTCACACGCTTCTAAATATTCCTTTCACTGATGTGCGCTTTAATCCTTTTTTCGGCATTGCCATTTCCACCAACTGCAAAATATGCTGGGTAAACAAACCATCAAAAAAGAAATTCTGTGGTGAAAATTAAAGATTGGTTGCTCTCATGGCAAACATGGAGGAAGCCCTCTTCCTACTGATATTTCTGCCCCATCCACACACTGCTTCCTGGTCCTTTTTCTAATCACCACTGCGCCTGTTGTTCCAGCATATTAGTCTGTCTGCGCCTTTGTCATGCGTGAACCAACGCGCAGCGGTCCACGCAAGTTTGGTCCCGCTAACGCAGTAAGAGAACATTCGAATCGAAGCACTACTCGCCACAGTGAATGGAGATTGCCATGGAAACTACGTGATACGTTGCTAAGGAAGCGCAACGTTCGTTTGGGATCACGGCATTGATCAGGTGACCTGGACTATTTAAACCACGCCTCCACGTTGTTCAGTGCTTCTGATCGAGCTTTCTTTGGCGTTCGGTTTTTGGCCTTTTTTCTTGTTCTGGTTTAATATACGTTCCTGACCCGGCTTTCTGACTCGACTACTCTTTTGGATCATCCTTGCCTGCTTTGAACACTTTGGTCTTCTTGGTAACGAACTCTTGCTTTTGTCCCTTGATTACGTCTGGCCTTTTTCCTTCTGTTCCTGTTCTTGCCCGCTTGGATTTACGACCCGGTTTGTACTTGGCAACACTCTGGTTTTCCGTCTGTTGTTTGCACTTGGTAAAGACATTATCTCACCTCCACGTTTTAGAGACTAACTTAACCATTGGACTCCGTGGGACAGCCGCCGCTGCACCGTGGGACAGCCGCCGCTGCACCGTGGGACAGCCGCCGCTGCACCGTGGGACAGCCTCCGCTGCACCGTGGGACAGCCGCCGCTGCACCGTGGGAGAGCCGCCGCTGCACCGTGGGAGAGCCGCTGCAGTACCGCGGAACAGCCTCCGCTCTGCCTAGGAAGAAGGTCTCACTTGGTAAACTTTCTTCATTATTATAAGCAAGATACGGTTCTTGTTGCTTATTGTCACTCTTCATTTGATCCCAGGGTTATAGGCTCACATTGTTTTTTCCTTCTTTCAGAACATCTATTGGGTTTCCTTTTATCCATTGTGAAGTCTCTAAACATTAGTCAGGTTAGTTTGGAGTAACTCTAGAGAAATCATTTCTGTACCCATTTTCAGTTGTTCTAATCATATCAATCTTGTTTATTTTCTACAGCCACGAGGTCTCGATGGGAATCCAATCTTCCAGTCAATAGATTGCTTTGTATGTTTATTTGCACATTCAAAGTGATATATTAGCAGGAAGAATTCTTCTTCTACACTACAGGGCCAAGTCCAAGAGGAAGAATTCTAACATAATCAGAAGCCGTATTAAATGAATCCCAACGAGACCCTGGCTAATCTTCTTCAATTAGTGGCAGATCTCAGAACCAACATGGCTACTGCGCATGCCACCACTCAACAGATCTTAGAACTACAAACCGCCATACAACCTGTACCCCAAGTAGCACCAGTTATGCCTAATGCTCCAGTCATCGAATCCGCACAGGCAGAAGCCGGCCCGGTGTATATTACATCCCAATTCCCTCTGGCCCCGCCAGAAAGATTTCATGGAGATCCAAGACAATTTAGGACCTTCTTGAATCAGTGTCGCCTACATTATTTATGTCGACCGGGTTCATTTCCTGATTCTGCCACTAAAGCTGCGTTTTTGTTGTCACACCTTGGTGGTACTGCCGCAGCGTGGGCTAATCCTCTTTTGGAGGCAGGCAGTCCTTTATTGTTTGATTGCGATGCATTGATGGAAGCCATGGGTAAGGTGTTTGACACCCGATACAAAACTCAAGTTGTGGAATTAGAATTATTGAATCTACAACAAGGTGATTTGACGCTTCTGGCCTATTTAGCCAAATTTAATCAATTGGCTGCTGAGACAGGGTGGCCTGATGATAAAAAGGCATCACTCTTCTACAAGGGATTATCGGATTCTTTGAAAGACATACTGGCTATGGTACCCGTGGTTCCAGTAACCTTTCCTGAACTACTTGAGCTAGTTCTGCAGATTGATGCTCGTAAAGCTGCTAGAAAAGGGGAGAAGAGGGGTTTTGCTTCTAATCTTCAACCTGTTCCTACCCCAGTTACGACTGCGCCTGAACCAATGCAGATAGGAGCAGCTACACGAGGTCCTCTTACTCAAGAAGAGAGAGAACATAGAAAGAAAAACAACTTGTGTTTTTATTGTGGTTCTCCAGAACACTTACTAAAAGCATGTACCAAGAAACCTACCAAGAAACAGGGAAACTTGAGAGCTCGGCAATGAGAGGAGTCCGATTGCCGAGCATTCATGTTTCTAAGGACTCCACAATCAATCAACCAGTAGCCGCTCCAGTGATATTCCGGTTACCTCAAGGGCAGATCGTTCATGCCACCGCCATTCTGGATTCTGGTGCTACCGGAAACTATATAGATACCTCTTATGCGGAAAGCTTGGGGTTATCCGTTCTTAAGAAAGAGAACCCTGTAATGGTCAATGCGGTTGATGGTTCTACCTTGATATCGGGTATGGTGGTTCAGCAAACCGAAGATCTGATAATGGAAACTATTCAAGGACATTCCGAACACATATATTTTGATCTAATCACTGCTCCGCAGTTCAGGCTTATTCTAGGAATACCATGGCTTCGACTGCATAATCCATCCATTGACTGGCACGCAGGCGCTATTGAGTTCTTATCAGAATACTGTGAGACCAAGTGTCATGATAGGAAGACTCTTATAAACAATCCTTGCCTTCCATTGATGGATACAGCCACTACTATCGGAGCCATAGTATCAGGGGAATTGCCCATGGAATATTCCGGCTTTCAGGATGTGTTCGATGAAGGGGGTGGTACTGTTTTACCCCCTCACAGACCATATGATTGCCCCATTGATTTGGTTCCTGGGGCTAAGATCCCATCAGGAAGGATCTACTCCTTAACCCACAAGGAAGATGTCATTCTTAAAGAATATATTGATCAGGCTCTTAAATCAGGTTTCATTTGTCCTTCACGTTCACCTGCAGCCTCCCCATTATTTTTTGTACCCAAGAAGGAGGGAGACCTCCGCCCATGTATAGACTATAGGGCCCTTAACGCCATCACGGTGCGTAACCAGTATCCCATACCACTTATTTCTGTACTCTTGGATCAGTTGGGATCATCCGTAATCTTTACAAAATTGGATCTCCGTGGGGCTTACAATTTAGTAAGAATCCGTAGCGGAGACGAATGGAAAACAGCCTTCAAAACCAAGTACGGCTTATTTGAATATAGAGTCATGCCATTTGGGCTCTCTAATGCACCCGCTACTTTTCAATACTTCATTAACGACGTCTTCCATGACATGATGGACCAATTTGTAGTGATTTATCTGGATGATATCTTAATCTATTCTGCATCTTATGATCTCCACGTGGTTCATGTTGCTCGTGTTCTTCAGAGGCTACGTGATAACTGTTTGTATGCAAAATTAGAGAAATGTATCTTTCATGCTACAGAAGTCGAGTTCTTGGGGTATGAGATATCCGGTAAAGGTGTACAAATGAGTACCTCTAAGGTCAAGGTAGTTTTGGACTGGCCAGTACCCACGACGTTGAAGGCATTACAGTCATTTTTAGGCTTCGCTAATTTTTACAGGAGATTCATCAAAGATTTCTCATCATTGGTTGCTCCATTGACCGCGTTGACTAGCAGCAAAGTAGCATTCCTTTGGGATAGAGTTTGTGATCGAGCTTTTCAAAGTCTTAAATCGGCGTTTACCAGTGCACCGGTACTAGAACACCCAAATCCTGAATTACCATTTGTGGTAGAAGCTGATGCATCTAACATTGCTCTTGGTGCCATTCTGTCTCAAGTATGTCCGGAAACCGGAGGGTTGCATCCAGTGGCCTTCCATTCAAGAAAACTCACCCCTTATGAAAGGAATTATACTATCACAGAAAGGGAGTTGCTAGCAGTACGTGACTCGTTTTTGACTTGGCGACATCATTTACTGGGGTCAGCCTTTCCAATTCAGGTATTCACTGATCATAAAAATCTGGTAGCCTTACAATCCGTAAAGTGCTCCACAGCCCGACATGCTAGGTGGCATGAGTTCTTTTCCATGTTTGATTTCACCATTACATATCGACCCGGTTCCTTGCACACTAAAGCGGATGCACTCTCACGTTTACATGGGGATTCATCTCCCCCTAGATCAGACGGTCCACTTCTTTTACCACATCAGGTGATTTGTGGGTGTACGCTCCAGTCTTCTCTCTGTACTAACTTACGTGAATGGGTAAAGACCCATCCCACAGACGTTACGGAACTTAACCTCAACATTGTAGAGGGTTTACCCCATATCAACGGTTTATTGTTCCTTCCGGATGAGGGTAGCAGGAAGAAAGCTATCCAATGGTGTCATGATGCCAAGTTGGCTGCTCACCCGGGTAACAAGAAGACCGTTGATCTTCTACAACGTTGGTGCTGGTGGCCCTCTATGTTAAAGGTTGTGGCCGTTCATATTGCTCATTGTTATATATGCGCCCAGTGCAAGACCTCCAGTTCCAAACCTGTTGGACTTCTACAGACCATGCCGATTCCAGATTATCCTTGGTACATGATTTCAATGGATTTTGTGGTCGAATTGCCCCCGGTCTGTGGTTATGACACCATATGGGTGGTAATCGACTATTTCACCAAGATGGCTCTTTTTGTACCTTCTCGAGGTGTTCCTTCTGCCCCACAGTTGGCAGATCTATTTCTCAGGAAAGTCTTTCGTCGTTTTGGGCTACCGTCTGTTATCATCACGGATAGAGGTTCCCAATTCACTTCTCATTTCTGGAAATCGCTCACTGCCTCTTTTGGCATCAATGATAGATATTCCACTGCTTACCATCCTCAAACAGACGGACAGACGGAACGTCTCAACTCCACCATGGAACAATATCTCCGTTGCCTTACGCACCAGTATCAAGACAATTGGTTGTCATTACTCCCTATGGCGGAATTCGCCTATAACAACTCTTTGCATACATCGACGCATTCCTCACCATTTTTTGCTATGTTCGGCAGGCATCCTAGATCGTTACCTGCTTCTCCTGTCCTGCCCACACGCCATCCGGCGGCATCGTCCTGCATTCAACACATGTGTTTAGTGCATCGACGGGTGAAAGAACATCTGGAGACGGCGCAGATTAACACTAAGAGGTTCGCAGATGCTCATCGTTCTCCGGCTCCCGCTTACATAGTAGGCAATAAGGTATGGTTGTCCACCAAGAATCTGCGGATACCTGGAGGGAGGAAGCTTCTTCCACGTTTTATAGGACCTTATGTTGTTACGGCGGTGATTAATCCTGTGGTAGTGCGTTTGTCTTTACCTGCAAAGTGGAAAGTGCATCCGGTGTTTCATGTTTCCCTTGTCAAACCTTTTCTACCGGATACTGCCCTTCCTTCTCGTCCTCCTCCAATCATGGTACAAGGGGAAGAGGAGTACGTGGTGCTTAGGATTTTGGATACCAAGGTTTCCAAAGGGGTCAGGATGTATTATGTGGATTGGGAAGGTTATGGTCCGGAAGAGAGGACCTGGGAGCCTGTCCAGAACATTCATGCTCCCCGTTTGATCTCCGATTTTTGGGCCTCAAGGAAACGGGGTCGTTCTTTAGGGAAGGGTACTGTCATGCGTGAACCAACGCGCAGCGGTCCACGCAAGTTTGGTCCCGCTAACGCAGTAAGAGAACATTCGAATCGAAGCACTACTCGCCACAGTGAATGGAGATTGCCATGGAAACTACGTGATACGTTGCTAAGGAAGCGCAACGTTCGTTTGGGATCACGGCATTGATCAGGTGACCTGGACTATTTAAACCACGCCTCCACGTTGTTCAGTGCTTCTGATCGAGCTTTCTTTGGCGTTCGGTTTTTGGCCTTTTTTCTTGTTCTGGTTTAATATACGTTCCTGACCCGGCTTTCTGACTCGACTACTCTTTTGGATCATCCTTGCCTGCTTTGAACACTTTGGTCTTCTTGGTAACGAACTCTTGCTTTTGTCCCTTGATTACGTCTGGCCTTTTTCCTTCTGTTCCTGTTCTTGCCCGCTTGGATTTACGACCCGGTTTGTACTTGGCAACACTCTGGTTTTCCGTCTGTTGTTTGCACTTGGTAAAGACATTATCTCACCTCCACGTTTTAGAGACTAACTTAACCATTGGACTCCGTGGGACAGCCGCCGCTGCACCGTGGGACAGCCGCCGCTGCACCGTGGGACAGCCGCCGCTGCACCGTGGGACAGCCTCCGCTGCACCGTGGGACAGCCGCCGCTGCACCGTGGGAGAGCCGCCGCTGCACCGTGGGAGAGCCGCTGCAGTACCGCGGAACAGCCTCCGCTCTGCCTAGGAAGAAGGTCTCACTTGGTAAACTTTCTCCATTATTATAAGCAAGATACGGTTCTTGTTGCTTATTGTCACTCTTCATTTGATCCCAGGGTTATAGGCTCACATTGTTTTTTCCTTCTTTCAGAACATCTATTGGGTTTCCTTTTATCCATTGTGAAGTCTCTAAACATTAGTCAGGTTAGTTTGGAGTAACTCTAGAGAAATCATTTCTGTACCCATTTTCAGTTGTTCTAATCATATCAATCTTGTTTATTTTCTACAGCCACGAGGTCTCGATGGGAATCCAATCTTCCAGTCAATAGATTGCTTTGTATGTTTATTTGCACATTCAAAGTGATATATTAGCAGGAAGAATTCTTCTTCTACACTACAGGGCCAAGTCCAAGAGGAAGAATTCTAACAGCCTTCCCTCCATCCAACTAGTAGCTATCGCCCACCCGTCCATCTCACTCTTGGTTTGTCTCGCCATTCCTATCCAGCCTCCTCCATCTTGGTTCCTTGTTTGACTGTCCAGTGCCCACCCTCTTAGTTTATTGGCAGCACTGATGCGCTCCATCTATTTAGTCTGATGCAATTCTGGCCCTGCCGCCTCTATCCCATTCCATTTTCACTGGCTCACTGACCATCTCCTTCCTAGGTTATTGATAGTCATGACCCGTCATGTCCCTTCTGTTCCAGAGTAGTACAGCGGTGCCACGTCACTGATGGGTAAAAGGACAGCAATGAAATAGCATTCATAATAAATGAGAATATCAAAGGATTTACAAGTGATGTAATTTGCACAGTTTCCTAATCCCATGATTTCCAATCCTAACTCCAGAGCAAAGTGTTTTTCTTCCATTTGTAAAAAAGGGCTAAATATTAATGTTTGTCCTAAATTAGCATATCTTAAAGTCACAACATCAAACTCAAAAGGAGATATTGCATTAAAAGACTTTCGGGCCTAGCTCAGAACAAAATAAGTACTTTCAAACACTAACTAATGGAATCACTTTACCATTGGCTACACAACAATGGGTCAATGACTGTAGCCTGTATAGTCAAATTACAGCATGTCAGTATCAGCGTCTAGCTCCAGTATCAACAGAGATGCCAGTAAAAAGGATGACATCAAATTCATTACCCTTTTCATGGTTGTGCCATGTTAAATTGTCAGTAATCAAAGTGGCAAGACCACTACTACTAAAGATGCGGGTGATGGCGATCAATCTGCAGTTTTGGAATCCTACCTTATTGGAGTCATCCCTTTGGAAGAACTGAGGAATAACGGACATCAGAACAGGGTAGCACAATCAGCTGAGAGGTTTTCAAGGCTCCGCTGCCTAACTAACAAAACCTCTTAGTTAAAAGGTGAAACCGCCCCTCCAAATGAGAAACATATCACAGATATTTTCTAGGCCATTGGGTGCACCTGTGAAATCTGCAACCTCATGCAGTTTTTAACAAACAAAGTCCTGCAGAAAGTGGGACAACTTGCCTAAGCCAGTCAGACGATAGGTTCTCCATAACAGAAATAAGCTTGCAGAAGGTAATGATCTCTGGCAAGCGTGTAAAGAAAGCTGATTAAAAGGATAATGTTCTTTCGTCAGTAGTTGGCCTACCTAAATAAATGATGCACGGCCAGAAATGTTTACCAGCCATGTCAGGTGATATGATATGATTAGTCATTTATAAGGCGCCTGTACACAAGTGTTTCTAGGCGTGAGAAGACAAGGAGGGGGAAACCAAAGGAGGACAAAAACAACGATCTTACTAAGCCTTGTGTCATTCAGGTTCTTGGAAGAGAGAGGAGAGAAGTGCAACGGGCGTGGGGGTGAGAAGTGCAGGTAACTCAATAAGTGCTGCCAGAGAGTGGCTCATAAGTGCAGAGAGAAGGGACTGTAGGGTTGCAGATACAGACGATTAAGTGTTGGGGGGACCCGGAGGCAGTGTAAGGGCAACTGGGCATGCAGGAGCCTGGGCCAGAGTTCAGTGGGTGGCCAGGTGACCAGTGCACAAAGCAGTTAGGGACATCAGCAGGGGAGAGGAAGAGAGAAAGCGGAAAGGAAGGTCTTGAGTTGCTTCTGGAACCAGAGGTGTTTCTGCTCAAGTTTGAGGGAGGCAGGGAGGCTGTTCCAGAGGGATGCCCCAGCCGAGGAAAGAGATCTGCCCCCCATTCTCTGCTTGGAGAAGCGTCTGACCCTCAGAGAGTTGGAGGTGGATGACCAGTGAGCTTGAGAAGGAAGATGTTTAGGAAGAGAAAGTTGGAGGTAGTGCGGTACCATGCCCCCGAAAGCCTTTGGGACGATGCAAATCATCTTGAACTTGATCCTTGCAGTAACGTGGTGCCAGTGAAGAGATTTCAGAGCTTGAGAGATACAATCCTTGGGCTTCATGCCAAGGACAAGTCTTGCAGTCCTGTTCTGGATAAGTTGTAAAGTTTGAAGAGTAGAGACAGGCAGATTTAGAAAGTGGCTGTTGCAATAGTCCAGCCTAGAAAGCACCAGGGCTCTGGAGACAGTGAGCTTCTGGGGGAAAGTGAGAAAAGGCAGAATACCTCTGAGGAGGTGCAGCTGATAGTGTATCTTCCTATAGACATTGGAGATGTGTGGAGAGAAGGAGAGGGTGGAGTAGAAGATGACACCAAGGTTCTTAGCCTCCCAGGAAGGAGTAGGAAGAGAGACCAGGCTGGGCGGCCATAGGGAGAGAGGAAAGGATGGACCAGGTGTCCCAGTCAGGAGGATTCTATTTTATTTGATTTGATCTGGGTATCTACTGCATAACACTAAAAGTTAGAGCAGAATGTAGTGATGCGGTGGGCAGGAGGTGCCAGGTAGTGGTTGAAAAGCCAGGGAGAAAGGTTAGACCCCTGGGGAACACCACAAATAGAGAGGGAGATAGAAGAGAGGAAATACCCCAGTTGGACCTGGGAGGTTTGGTCAGTGAGAAAGTGTCAAGAAAGTTGCTAATCTTGGCAAATTGCAACATGATTAAGCCTTTTGTTACTCACCACTCCAAATAGGTCAAAGATGCGGAGAACACGACCTTGGAGATGTTGGTAGTATAGAATTCCGAATTCAGCCTTCCATCCCAGCTCACCTGAGTACAAGACTCAGGCTTCCTCAAAGAGGGGCTCTTTTCCACAATGTACCTCTCTGCTGTTTCAGTAGAACAGACAGAGATGTCAATTGAATAAAAGAGCGGGGAGAACACACACCGCTAATACCAATGCTGCAAAAGAATACCAAGATATTAGACAGTGTTGATGTGTTGATGTTAAACAATTGATTAGAACAGTAAATGATTGGACAACTACCTATATGGATATTGGAGTGGAATTGCGTTTCCCCAGGATAATCTACAAAGAATAACACGAATGAGTGGAATAAATCTAAATCAGTATCGTTTCCCACTTTAGCTATAGAATTGATAACAACTGACCTGAGTAAAGATAAATGGAGTAGGAGGAGTCCAGGATTGAAACAGGAGTTCAGAATACTGAAGACAACGACAGGAGAAAATAACAAACAGGGAAGTTAGTATAGGTAAGTAACCCCGGACGGCACGAGGGACGCACTAGGGTCGGGTTGGTGCAGATCAGGAAAGCGTTCATATGCACTGAAGAGTAATCTCACCGGAAAGTCACTCAATGTCCCAGAATCAGAAAACAATGTCCATGGAAGACAATAGATATGTCCCTGAGTACACGAATATGGTTGAGTAGTTGTTGAGATGATCCAGATGAAAACAGCCAAAGTTGATGTGCAGAGCGGCAACCAGGGCAGAACCGCAATACACAGAAGAGAGCCGTATCCAGAAGCGTTCCGAGTCCAACAACCAGACGATCACAACAAGAACAAGGGAGGAGACGAAGCAATCCAATTTCAGACAAAAGGTCAAAACCAGGAGTTCAGATAAAGATTCGTGTAGGGATACACGAAGAAGAAACGGATGAAACCGCGTGTAGCTGGTAACGCTAATTAGCAGCAACGAGCCCCTTGGAAGACGGTGGTTTTATAGTCGTAAGAGGGGCGTGGCTTGCTGTATGTCTTCCACGTACAAGGCGTGTCAGGTGACCTGGAGTACGTCAGCATTTGTACAGACGCCATGGTAGCTTGTACCTGGACCATAGAGGAGCCTGTAAAGAAGATGTATTCTGCAAGGATGCCGACGGGGAAGTCTGAAGTGTAACAGCATCCTCCCCCAAAGACACTGGCAACCCCCTGGCGGAATGGAAGCTCCTGAGAAGAATCGGACAATGCAAATTGGAGAGTGGCTCCCAAGTACGGTCCTCAGGCCCGTACCCCTTCCAATCCACGAGGTAGAACAACGTACCCCTAGCTACCCTGCAGTCCAGGATACGCGAGACCTCATATTCCTCCTCACCATCCACCAAGATCGGCGAAGGACCAGTAGGCAGACGGGTCCCAGGGATGAAAGGCTTGATCAAGGAGACGTGAAAGACTGGGTGTATGCGCCATGATCGTGGCAGAGAAAGCTTAACTGCCACGGGATTGATGACATCAGTAATGACATAGGGTCCCACAAATTTAGGTAGAAGTGAGCGTTTAACTGCAATTCGCAAATTGCGGGACGATAACCACACTTTCATGCCACTGCGATAGACTGGAGCAGGTGATCGATGCACATCGGCATACTTCTTGGCACGTTCTTGAGCTCGGAGTAAATGGCAGCGTACATCCCGATGAATCTTATCGATATCTCTGATGCAATCCTTTGCTGCAGGATTAATGGCCGGTAATACCGGATCAAGTGGAAGTGCTCTAGGATGACCACCATACAGGGCGAATAAAGGAGAAACTGCAGTTGATGTATGCATAGAGTTGTTATATGCAAATTCTGCATAAGGCAAAGAAGTAAACCAAGACTGTTGGTACTGAAGGCATAAACAGCGTAGATACTGTTCGATGGTAGCATTAGTTGTCTCAGTTTGCCCATCCGTTTAAGGATGGTAAGCTGAGGAATACCTGTCTTCAATACCCAAAGAAGCTGTAAGAGCCTTCCAGAATCGTGACGTAAATTGGGTGCCACGATCGGAAACAATGACCGAGGGTAACCCAAAAAACAAAACACATTCGTCAAGAACAGTTTTGCCAATTCAGGAGCTGCAGGTAAACCAGAACAAGGTATGAACAATGCGTATTTAGTGATGTAATCAACGATTACCCAAATAGTGTCATAGCCCTGAACGTCAGGAAGTTCCACAATGAAATCCATAGACAGCATCTGGCAGGGTTTGTACGGCACAGGAAGAGGTTGTAACAATCCAACTGGTTTGGCTCTAGAAGTTTTACACTGAGTGCATATGGAGCAAGTCAAAATGTAATCCTTTACGTCACAAACCATAGAAGGCCACCAAGCCCAACGCCGTAAGGCTTCAAGAGTTTTTTTACTTCCTGGATGTGCAGCAATCAAGGAATCGTGAGACCACTGAAGAGCTAAGTCTCTAGCTTGACCTGATGGTATATAGACGTGCCCTTGAATGAATGGCATACCCTGAATGATTTCCAGATTGAGGTCACTGATCTCTTTTGGATGTTTTGAATCCCAATGAAGGATAATGGAACGCAAAGAGGGCTGAACCGAACAACCACAAACAACCTTGTTTGGTAGAAGAGGAGGAGCTTCGATTTGTTGAGACTGGCCATCCGCATGTAAACGCGAGAGAGTATCAGCCGGAACTTGAGCTTTAGCAGGATGGTATGTAATAACAAATTGGTATTGTGAAAAGAATAAATGCCACTGCGCCTGTCTAGCTGTAAGACATTTCATAGACTTGAAGGCTAAGAGACTGCGGTGATCCGAGTATACAGTTACAAGGTGTTTAGCCCCCAAAAGATGATGCCTCCATTCCAAGAATGCGTCTCTGATGGCTAAAAGTTTGCGTTCTGTGATAGAATAATTCTTTTCGTAAGCTGTCAATTTACGAGAAAAATAGGCAACAGGATGAATCTCTCCCGAATGCGGACAGTTTTGAGACAATACCGCCCCAATGGCATAACCTGAAGCATCAGCTTCCACAAAAAAAGGAAGCTCGGGATCAGGATGTTTGAGGACAGGAGCGGAAGTGAAGGCTGATTTTAATTGATCAAAGGCTCCCTGAGCTTCTGAAGACCATGCAAATGGTACTTTGACACTTGTCAGAGAGGTAAGTGGTGCAGATATTTCAGAAAACCCATTGATGAAGCGTCTATAGAAGTTTGCAAATCCCAGGAATGATTGTAATGATTTGACTGAATTAGGCACAGGCCATTCCAAGATCGCACTAATTTTGGATTGACTCATGCACACACCATTGTTAGTAAGATCATATCCCAGAAATTCCACCTCTGAGGCATGAAATATGCACTTTTCGGCTTTAACGAACAATCTATGTTCTCTCAGACGTTGGAGTACTATCTTGACGTGTTTTTCGTGGTCTTCCTGGTTTTGAGAATAAATCAAAATGCCATCCAGGTAGACAACAACAAATTGATGGAGAATGTCGTAAAACAGATCGTTCATGAAAGCTTGAAAGGTGGCCGGAGCATTACATAAGCCAAAAGGCATGACAAGATATTCAAATAGGCCATAACGTGTTTTAAATGCGGTCTTCCATTCGTCCCCCTCTCTCATGCGGACAAGATTGTAAGCTCCTCTAAGATCGAGCTTAGTGAATATTTTGGAAGAACCCAACTGGTCAAGAAAGACATAAATCAGAGGAAGAGGATACTGGTTTTTAATGGTTGCTGCATTCAAAGCACGATAATCTATGCAAGGACGTAGATCCCCTTCCTTCTTAGGGACAAAGAAAAGTGGTGATGAAATAGGTGATTTGGAAGAACGAATAAATCCCATGGAAAAACCCTTGTCTATGTAATCTTTAAGAACTTCGTCTTCTTTGAGAGTAAGAGAGTACACTCTGCCAGATGGTATTTTTACTCCCGGAATTAGATCTATTGGTCAATCATAAGCTCTATGTGGAGGTAGAGTCTCCGCCATCCCTTTGTCAAAAACATCTGAATAATCTGTATATTGCAAAGGTATCACAGAGGATACGTTTTTAGAGACAGCTCCGATATGCATAGTAGGTGAAACTAGCGCCCTGACTGGACTATCATGGGTAATACCGAGTAATGTAGTACATCGAGTATTGCACATATTAGAAGGGAACTGAATCTGAGATGTCGACCAGTCGATGGCAGGATTATGAAGTTTCAACCATGGAATGCCCAGAATGACTTTGTAAACTGGTGCTTAAATGATATCAGATGATGGAGTGGAGCTGTTTGGTGAGTTACCATTCCAGAGACAAGAAGTGAACCATCCACTGCGTTAACTGTTTCAGGGATAGTTTTGCGAACTAATGGTATTTTTGACATGGTGGCAAAACATTGATCAACATAATTACCTGTTGCACCTGAATCGATCACAGCTGTAGTCTGGAATGAAACACCATGATCTAAAGAAAATGTAACAGGTAGGCGAACTAAATGACTCGGATTCTGTACTGTAGAGTCCAAGGGTGAGTTTCCCGACATAGGGACTCTGTCTACTGTCGGGATTTGGCGTTTCCCGCCTTTCTTTTAGGTTTTTTGGTACACTCTGGTAACAAGTGATCAGAGGCCCCACAATACATGCAGAGATTGTGTGACCGACGATATTCTCGTTGAGCAGGGGTAAGCGGTCCCCTAATCACCCCAATCTGCATAGGCTCAGGCGCAGGAGATGATGAAGATGAGGCCTCTGCTGCAACCGAGCTAAACAATGCTGTTTTCTTTTCGCCGCGTCTTTCAGACTTACGAGCATCAATCTGAAGGACTAAATCTAGTAGTTCCCCGAATGCTGCGGGAACCACAGGAACAGTGGAAAGAATGTCCTTTAGTTCATCTGAGAGGCCTTGATAGAAGACAGCTGTCTTCTTTTCTTCAGGCCAGTCAGTCTCTGCTGCCAACTGATTGAACCGAGCCAAATAAACCAATAAAGAATTGTTTCCTTGTCGATGTTTTAAGAGTTCCAGATCAGTAGCTTGAGTGGTATAACGTGTATCAAATACTTTACTCATCATAGCCAGAAGGGCATCACAATTGTACAGAACATGACTATTAGATTCCAACAACGGGTTAGCCCAAGCGGCTGCAGTGCCTCCCAAATGAGACAAAATAAAAGCCGCTTTGGTTGTAGATGTGGGAAATGAGGTGGGGCGACACAGAAAATGTAATTTGCATTGATTGATGAAAGTTCTGTATTGTTTAGGGTCGCCTAGGAAGCGTTCAGGGGGAGCTAGCGGGAACTGGGTTTTAAGCATGATCGGATTTGATTCCTGCTGTGAAGGTGGAAACCCTGAACCGGATGCTGTAGCTCCGGCACCAGCCATCTGTGACGCTGGTGTGGTAACCAAAGACTGAATGGCGTCCATGCGTTGGCGCAGTGCTTCTTGTGCATTGGTCAAGTCGGTACGTAGATCCGTGACCATTTGCACGATTTGATTTAAAGCATCGCTGGCCTCTGTGGACATTTTTTAAGGCTGCTAATTCTGTTACTCACCACTCCGAATAGGTCAAAGATGCGGAGAACACGACCTTGGAGATGTTGGTAGTATAGAATTCCGAATTCAGCCTTCCATCCCAGCTCCCTTGAGTACAAGACTCAGGCTTCCTCAAAGAGGGGCTCTTTTCCACAATGTACCTCTCTGCTGTTTCAGTAGAACAGACAGAGATGTCAATTGAATAAAAGAGCGGGGAGAACACACACCGCCAATACCAATGCTGCAAAAGAATACCAAGATATTAGACAGTGTTGATGTGTTGATGTTAAACAATTGATTAGAACAGTAAATGATTGGACAACTACCTATATGGAAATTGGAGTGGAATTGCGTTTCCCCAGGATAATCTACAAAGAATAACACGAATGAGTGGAATAAATCTAAATCAGTATCGTTTCCCACTTTAGCTATAGAATTGATAACAACTGACCTGAGTAAAGATAAATGGAGTAGGAGGAGTCCAGGATTGAAACAGGAGTTCAGAATACTGAAGACAACGACAGGAGAAAATAACAAACAGGGAAGTTAGTATAGGTAAGTAACCCCGGACGGCACGAGGGACGCACTAGGGTCGGGTTGGTGCAGATCAGGAAAGCGTTCATATGCACTGAAGAGTAATCTCACCAGAAAGTCACTCAATGTCCCAGAATCCAACAGAAAACAATGTCCATGGAAGACAATAGATATGTACCTGAGTACACAAATATGGTTGAGAAGTTGTTGAGATGATCCAGATGAAAACAGCCAAAGTTGATGTGCAGAGCGGCAACCAGGGCAGAACCGCAATACACAGAAGAGAGCCCTATCCAGAAGCGTTCCGAGTCCAACAATCAGACGATCACAACAAGAACAAGGGAGGAGACGAAGCAATCCAATTTCAGGCAAAAGGTCAAAACCAGGAGTTCAGATAAAGATTTGTGTAGGGATACACGAAGAAGAAACGGATGAAACCAAGGTGTAGCTGGTAACGCTAATTAGTAGCAACGAGCCCCTTGGAAGACGGTGGTTTTATAGTCGGAAGAGGGGCGTGGCTTGCTGTACGTCTTCCACGTACAAGGCGTGTCAGGTGACCTGGAGTACGTCAGCGTTTGTACAGACGCCATGGTAGCTTGTACCTGGACCATAGAGGAGCCTGTAAAGAAGATGTATTCTGCAAGGATGCCGACGGGGAAGTCTGAAGTGTAACACCTTTGCGGATGTAGGAGCATGGTCTGACATAGCGTTCATGAATCCACAAAAGATGTTTTACGTCCTAGTCAACACAAGTTTGATCTACATGTCTATGCCCTTAGACAGATAGGTGGGTCTACGGGGAAAAATCACAATCAGACTTCTCAACGCGTGCTGCAAGGAGCAAATCCAACTCAGTGACCTCAGTAGAACTAAACAGTGCTATCCCCGAAAAGAAAAGCTCTGATGAATTCAGATCTACTGGCAGGAATGGCACGAGACAGACCTTATTTGCACCGGTATCCAGTGATTATAACGAGAACATTTACAGAGAGGTAGGTTATAATGAAACTATATATTTTAATATATGGGGTGTTGGGTAGGAGGTTAAAACTGGTGTGGAGGGGGTTGTTATTTTTTTTTTTGTTATTATAGTTTCATTATAATCTACCTCTCTGTAAATGATTTAGTTGAAATCACATAGGACCATTTGCACCATCTGAGACTGCCTGCATGGTCAAAGGAATCTCAATCATCAGGATTTGGCTTCTAGGTAGAAGGGTCGTTATTATCCCAGCAAGGATAGAAGGGAACCCTTATGGTCCTTTTAATCGAGGTAACACATCGTACGATGGAGGGGATGCAGAATAACTCTTACACCAATTGATAACACTGCCTCAGGAAATTGGCAAAATGTCTCATCAGACTGTTTTATCTTCAATTGTCTAAAACAGGGAGTTACAACGGACATCAAAGGGTGTCGAATATGTTTGCTATGCACATTTCATAAAAAACACTTCTTTTATAACAAAAACTTGTTATATGTGATGTCATACTAAGTGGCAAATTAACAAACATTACGGCAGATTGTGGTTGGTTTAAGGGGAACCTCTAAGTATACGTTCTATAAGGGATTGGATTGTAATTGGGTCTCTACAGTCAGGTGGACAACTTATGCCCACCCCTAGTGCAAGTCATCTTCAACATCTATTAAGTACACAGCATATCATTGGCTCTCAAACTTTAAGGCCCTTCGTTATATGGCCTTTTACAATTGGTTGGCACGCTTGTACCCTTCTGGAATTTTTGACTCACTTGCAGCACGTAAGCTGGTACACCAGGTGCCGGTGGGTGGACTTGACCATGTCTCCCCACACAATTAGCCCATCATCTCTCATCACTCATGCCGTCTGCCATTCAGATTGTCTTTGAACTTGGCCTTGAAAAGTATCATTGCTCCTGAGATAAAAAGTGAGTATAGGCACATCCAAATCGAGACTCAGGTCTGCACATCCACTCCTATATTCATCCTCAGCTCAGGTGACTGGAGACCGTATTTGGGCCTGTTGTGCAGAATTTAACTGTCTTGAATTTATAAACTTTGCACTCATGGTGTTCTTTCCTTGCACCTTAACAAGGGCTGGTTCAGCTTCTCACGTCCACTGTTCTTCAAGGACTGATAACCAGTTTTGGCTCGCTTCAGTCTTTGACACCAGGCCAGACAGCCTTTCTTGGTCTTCCTTCGAGCTTCAGCTTATTTCTTTGCTGTGTCACACACACATAGCTTTAATCCTTCGTTCTCCGTGGGTTCGAGCTTACTAAAATTGTGACATCGAATATCCAAATTCTATATAATGGCGGCACCGCCTGCAGCCTACTCATTACGCATAGCCTGTCTTTATGATTACTTAGTCTACCTGCGTTACAGCATCTGCACAGTTATAATATGGCTTGCATTTTCTGCAGTGCTCATCACACGTGCAATCATCATTCTTTAAATGAAAGCTTACTCGATTATTTATTTCATCATCAGTTTCTATAAGGACCATACATTCTCTTCTTCGACCTCTCTACTCATTGCATCATGCGCATTTCTTGTGATGTCACCAGCATCTCCTTCTCTCATCTTCACACTCCTTCGGGGATCTCATCCAAGAGACTGTCATCTCTCTGGGGATACATCATATATGGTTTTCTTAATGGATACCTTGTCTCAAAGGCTCTTCGTGGGATAGGCACCATCACTGGCGTTGCGCATGTCGCAATTTCCGGTTTCCAACATATAGGCAAAATGGGGGCGGGACTTCGCGTAGAGGCATTCAAATGCTCCTCTGCAGAGTTATACAAAGACCACGGCTTCCACTATTGCCACCAGTATTGTGCATGGCATCAGCTGAAAATACTGTTAAAAAAAAGATGACATTCAAAACAGGTCAGCCTGATCAGTCATCAACAAGAAGCTATGTCTCTAAAGGATTAAGCAAAAGGGCAGGGCTTGCAACTCTTATGACTATAGAGTTTCCTTTTCACATTGTAAAAAGCAATTGAAATTCTGATACAATCATGAGGGTAAAAATGGGTTACAGGCAGAGGTATTGCTGGGGGGGGCGCTAAGGGGGTATAGCCCCGGGTCTTTTGGTTGTAGCCCCGGATCTACAACCAAAAGTATAGCAAGCCCTGAGTCCCGAAAGAGCTGACATTAGCGTAGCCCCAGAACTTTTCCAGACCTAGAAGCACCCCTGGTTAAAGAGATGGGTTTTGTTTGGGAGTGTCTATGAAAAACAAAGGTAAAACAATTGTGAGGAGGCCTAAGGAGAGGGAAGCAGCCTGTGTGTGAATTTGGATGATATTCAGAGACTTCGGTAAAAGATTGACATAGGAAGGGATTTCCGAAGACACAAAATGTGCCATAGAAAGGTCCTTTGGATTACGAACTTCCAATTTACAAGCAGTTGCCTCAGCTATTAGCAGCACCATGCTAGCAGGCATAATTAACTCAAATTCCAACTGCACTGGAGATGTCCCGAAGCCCCCCCAGCCTAACTCTGCAGAAGGCAAGGAAATACGATGCCGGTAATACATGTGATAGTTGATGCGTGTCTCTTTGGGAGGGTAGTATGTCCTAGCGGGGAACATGCCAAAGAGTTACCAGATTCTAGCTTTTATTTCTTACCTATGTCTGAACAAGTTGATGCTATTCCACCGGAGAGCCAGAGACACTGCCTGACTGCGTGACCTGGATATATGCGCACTATATATGTGAATATATGTCATCTTTCTTTGAGACTTTGCACTAGATGCCGACTCTGCAGGCAAAAGCCTGAGCAAACATGTAGGAAAGGCACAGTCTAATATGTTGAAGAATACCTTGAAGTGAAAGTACACATGGCAGCCAACATGTCAGAGGGCACACCTCTTTCAAAGCGACGTAAACATACTTGCTTCTCTTCTTTGACTGCAAATTTGCACAATCTTCTGAGATGAGATTTTAGAGTGGATCAGGGTAGTGGCAGGCACACATGGAAACAAGAACCAATGATGATTATGTTTGCCTGTGTGCAGGTGGGCGGGTTCACATCAAAGCCAGTAAAGCTTTGTTTATAAAGGTGGTTTTCACAAGAAAGAAAAAAATAACATGCAATTGAAAAGACCAGAAAAAGCTAGAGGGGGATGAGGGGATATGGTATGGTAAATGTTCTTATACCACACACTGTTGGCACCTGCGTGGTTTCTTGGTGCCTTGGCGGCTCTGTAAGGTACTAGGGGCTAGGGAGGTACATTAGTAGGTCTGAGCGGGAGAAACAGCAAGAGGACTGAGATGTCCTGTTGGCAGCTTCAGTACGGCTGACACTGTTCACTGAGCGTAGGTGTGATTTTCGGTTGGTAGCTGACATTTGCTGTTGTGCGAGGCTACGTGTGGTTTGTTATGTTGTTGTGGTGTAGTGAAGTGTGTGCTGTTAGTTGTGCTGTAGTGCTGTAGAGGTATAGTTGTGTCTAGTTCAGAGTTTGAGAGGTGTATGCAGAAAGGTGAGCTTTTTTGTAGGGTTGGTTAGTGGTAGTGCCTTTTCCTACTGCTGCTGTTATGACTAACTGTGGCCCATATAAATTACGCTGTCATAAATTCTGGTGTGCTGCAATTACTGCCCCCACAGTGTATGCATAAGTGTGGGTTGTTTGTAGGGTTTTTAGTGGGAGTACCTTTTCTACCCCCAGCGTTCTGACTAACTGCAGCCCATGTCCCTTCCCCTTTAGTACATTTTGGTGTGCAGCAATTACCACCCCCACGGATTCCTCCAAAGGGGGTTTCCTGTGCCCTGTGGTCCATCGGTTCCAAGATCAGGATACCTCTCGCTACCCTGTTTTCATCTTAGTCCCCTTATACTCTCCACCACCCCTCCCATTCAGATGCCTCTCTTTTTCCCTGCACTCCACTTCGGTCCAGCATACTCCCCGCTCCTTCTCAGTTGTGTGATCATGTTATGGTGCGTGGGTGTTGTTCAATCGTTTGCATCCCTGAAGAGCCAGGTTTTTAGAAGTTTTCAGAATTTTAGGTGGTCCTTCAGAGTTCGTATTTCTATGAGGAGGGAGTTGCAAAGCTTTACGGCTACGCAAGAGAATGCTGATCCACCACGTTCTTTCCTTGTGTATGATTTACGTTCTAAGAGGATATTGTCGCAGGATCTGATTATTCTAGTTGGGTGGTAGATGGTGATTTTCTTTTGTATGAATTCTGCTCCTAGGCCTTGGATTGCTCTGTGTTATGCACATTGTTTTGAAGGTGATTCGTTTTTTGACTGGGAGCCAATGTAGCATCCTTAGTGCTGGAGTGATGTGGTACCTTCTTGAGAGTTTGAGGAGAGGTCTGGCAGCCACGTTCTGTATTTGTTGCAGTTTCCTCAGTAAATAGTAAATGATGGCCAGCGTTATTTGTGTGAAGGAGAGGACAGGTACAATCTTTTTGATTGTGTGTAGGTGGAAGAAGCATTTCTTAATTATTGTGTTTACTTGTGGTTCTAGGGTTAGCTAATTGTCCATTAGGATTCCAAGGTTTTTGACAACTTTGGATGGTGTGGATGGTGTTCCCAGTTCTGTGAGCCATGGCATGTACTGGTTGCTTCCTTGGTTGTTGGATGTAATCATGATTTCCGTCTTGTCCGGGTTGACTTTGAGGTTGTTAGCGTTCATCCATTGCCAGAGTTCTTTGAGACAGTATATTAGCTTTGCGTTCTCCTCTTGTTTATCGCCAATTTTGTAGATGATTTGGTTATCATCTACGAAGTTGTAGCAAGTGAAGCTGTGTCTTTTGATGAGGTTGATTAGTGGTGTCATATAGATGTTGAAGAGGAGTGGAGATATTGATGATCCTTGTGGAACTCCACAGGTGGTGTGCTGCGATGCGGATTTCAATGGTTTTATCCATACTGTTTCTGTTCTTTCAGACGAGAAAGATTTAATCCAGAGCATTGCTGTGTCAGAGATTCCTATTTCTTGCGGTCGATTCATAAGGATGTTATTGTTGACTGCTGCAGAGAGGTCGAGTAGTATCATGCCGAGTTCATGTTAGAGTCTGCGTTGTTCTTTAGGTTGTCCCAAATAGAGAGAAAAAAACGTCTCCGTCCCTCTCATGGGTCTGAAGCCAACTTGTGCCTGGTCCAACAGTTGGAGATTTTCTACGTGTTCTAGTGTTTGTTCGTAGACATAGGCCTGTAATAGTTTTGCTGGACAGGGAATGTTTTAGATCGGTCTGTAGTTTGAGAGGTCTTGCATATCTTGACTGTTGTTTCCTTGAGGAGTGGTTTGATGTAGACAGATGTGAATGTTCGCAGTACTCTCCATGTTGAGAGTGATAGGTTGAAGAGGTTTAGGTAGCATTCCGACGGTGTAACCTGTGTAAGAATTGATTTATAGATGTCTGGGGGGCTGGGATCCATTGGGCTGCATGCCTTGTTGCTTTTTCTTACCAGAAGAGTTTTTCTCTTAGGTGAAACAGTTTGGTCCGTTCTCTAATCCCGAGATAAGTAAGGGATGCTGCGCGGTATGGTTGATTGGTCTACTTTGGATGATCTTGTGTATGTTTATTCTTAAAATGATCTGTGAGATCATTGCATAATTTTTGTGAAGGCACTGGTGTGTTAGTGCATCTAGGGGGATTTCTCATCTCGTTTATGATGTTGAATAGTTCTTTCTGAATGTTGGTGGCTAGTGTGATCCGGTCGTCGTACTATTTCTTTTTAGCTTTAAGAGTTTCCTTTTTGTATGCTCAAATTTGTTTTGGATTAATTATTTTTGTGGCTTGGTTGTAGTTTTTCCTCCATTCTTGTTCCAGTTTCTGGTTTGTTTTTTTCATTGAATTGAGGTGGGGCATGAACCATCTTGCCACTGCTTTCTTTCGTGATGAGATGAGGGCTTTTTCCGGGGAGATGCTGTCAATTGTTTCCATGATCCATTTCTGCTTTTTTGTCTAAGTCAGTTGGGTCCAAGGTTGTTATCTATGGCTTTGAGGATTATAGTTGCTCTTCTAAGTTACTGCTTTTGACGGTATTCCAGTTTCTTTTCCAGATCGAGGGGTACTTTTGGGACTTTTTTGATGCTTTTGATGGTAGTTGGATCACAAACGTTATAATGAGGTGGTCACTCCATAGTATTTGTATTGGTGGCGTAGATAAGATCAGTTTTTTATAGGCGAAGATTGCATCAACCGTGTGTCCTGCCCTGTGTTTTGCTCCTTTCACCATCTGTCATAGTCTCATTGTCTCAAGCTGCTTAGTTAGTGAGTTCTGCGAGTTTGTGTTCTCTTCTTCGAACCATATGTTGACGCCCCGAGGATGATCAAGTGATCATGTTTGCTGGCTAGGTTTGTGGCGGCTTCTATGAAGGTGTTTATGAAGGTTGCATCATAGTTTGGTGGCCTATAGATAAGTATTAATGTGAGGTTTGTTTGTGGGTCCGATGTCAGGTGAGGACGAGGGATTCACAGTTCGGGATGTTCAAAGGGTCAGCTGTTTTAATTTTTAGGTATTCTTTGTAGGCTATTGCAAGTCCTTCTCCTCATTTTTCCTTTTCTGTTTACCTATATGCATTTGAAGTTGTCGGGCAGACAGCTGTGTAATGTGACTGTGTAGTCATCCAGCCACGTTTCTGCAATGAAAAGGACGTCAGATCCACTGTCATAGAGTAGAATGCATATCTTGGTTGCGTGTTTGGACATCAATCTTGCATTGTTTAGATTGCAGTGTATCTTTTTTTTTTATAGTGTCCTGTTTTATTCTTGCTTTTGTCTTTGTGTGGTCTTGTTGGTGATTTTCCTCATTATCCCCAGGATGTAGGTTGTGTTTTGTAAGGTCTGTTTCGTCATTGAGTAGGTCAGCTAGGTTTCATATTGGGTACATTACTTCTTCTGGTTCCTCTTCTGTATCTAGTTGCTGTTGCTCTAGGACCCCTTGGTTTTTGGTGATGCATGGCGGGAAGAGGTTGTTTCACTTGGAAAGAATGGCACCTATTGAATGACTGTGACATACCAAGTGAACCAGAGGGCATCAGAGCAAGAGAAAAATTCCCCCCGGGTCCCGCTAAATGAAGTGGAAGTCCATACACAGTCCAGGAGATTTTGTGTGAACTTTTCTGGAACAAGATATCAGCGTGTGGGGAAGGGAGTCATTCCCCTGACTTGAGAACTTTGGAGAGGTTTCAAGGAAAACACTAGACATCTACCAGAGAAGGGGAGTCATTCCGCTGGTGGGAGAGCTTTTCTTTTGTTAGATATCCTTAGTTGTAGAGTGTAAGGGCTAGAGATAGGTTTGAACATAGGATGGCGAGTATTTATTTGAAAGACATTCTGACAGTAACTTTAGTTTTGGTTGAGGCAGGGAAACCCCTTCAGTGATGGGGCAGATTTGTTTTTCTTTAACATTCCAATAAATAATTGTGAAAAATGTCACCCCTGTCTCTCCTGCACCCTTACAGTATGCATTGAACTCAGATTCAGCTTCAGGAAGCAACAGCAATCCAAAAATAATATGATGAAATACATTGTGAGGGCAGCAGATTGCATGGGATAAATACAAGTGAGCAGAGAGCTGACAACAGGAGACAGTGGGCAATTTGCCAGCAAGGAATCTACAAGTATCCAGTGGATGAAGCGTGAGGTATGGTGCAGATCACCAAGTTTCAGTGTTAGGTGGGCTGGGGGAGTTGTGTGGACCTAGGTGTTGAGTCCTGCAATGCGTGGCTCAATAGAAGGGCCTGGCATGAGAAAACTCTTTGTTACTTACCTGTAACTGTACTTCTCCTGCATTGGTATCTTTCAGAGATTCACATGCTTGAATATTCTGCATCATCAGACTAGGAATCCTCAGTAATTTAAGAAAATGATATATGGCATACATTACTTGCCGTAATTGTATTTCTGGTGCTTGTATCTGCTTAGATTCACATGCTATGCATAGGCCGACATATAGTGGTAGGCGCAGAGTGTCGCATATGAAGTTTTCAAATTTTGAAAAGGGACGTCGACTGGGTGTGTTTGTAAATTTATCCCTAGTGTGATGTTGACTGTACCCATGATCCCTCACGCGTCGAGGTCCCTCCGATTATGTATTTCTTGCAAGAGGGAGTGTAAAGTGTAAGCTTGGAGAGGAGGTAGTGATCATGTGGTGTGTACAAATATCTATGTTTCTCCCAAGAACTTTTAAATCCAAAAGGGGAGGAAGGGTGGGCGCATGTGAATCCAAGCAGATACAAGCATCAGAAATACAATTACGGTGAGTAATGTATGCCTTCTGAGGCTTGTGGATCTGCTTAGAATCACATCATTTGCATAGATTAGTGAGCAATACTTGGAGAAGCAGGTGGGTTGTTTGAAGGTAGCGCTGTAAATAGATGTTTTAACACTGCTTGTCCCACCTGTATATCACCATTTGAATGTGTGTCTAGACAGTAACATTCGGTGAAACTGTGAACTGAACTTCAAGTGCCAGCTTTGCAAAGGGCATCTAAGGGCACATTGGCTATGAAAACTAGAGTTGTCCCTGTACCTCGAGTTGAGTGTGCTCTAGGCTTGAATGTCAGCGTTTTCTTCGCAAGAGAAAAGCAAAATTGGATGCAGTTGACAATCCATTTGGAAATTGCTGATTTCGAGATAGGGTCACATTCTCTTCCTGTGGCTATGGATACAAAAATTGTCTGTTTTTCTGATAGCTTTAGTCTTTTTCTTTTATAGGTAGTACATGCAGTCCTTTGTACATCCAGTGTATGAAGGCTTCTTTCTGCTGCGTGTGTGGGGTGTTGGAAAAATGCAGGAAGTTCTATGGACTGGTTCACATGGAATTTTGAGATTCATTTTGGTGAAAACTGTGGGTGTGTGTGTGTACTACTACCTTGTCTTTGTTGATAACAACAATGGGATCCTGTACTGATAGAGCTTGCAATTCACTGACCCTTCTGATAGATGTAATGGCCACAGGAAAAGCTGTCTTATATGCGAGCTGTTAAGATGTTTTGTGCATAGGCTCGAAGAGGCACCCATGAGCTTTGTAAGTGCAATATTTAGGTCCCAGACGGGAGTAGGATTACAAATTGGAGGGTATAATTTCTGGACACCTTCCATGAAAGCTTTAACTACAGGCACTTTCCACCACAAAACTTTGCTATGCGAAGTGGTGTATGCTTAGAGAGCAGCTTGGTGTACTTTTAGTGAGTTAAAGACTAAGCATGAGTACAACAGATATAGTAGATAGTGTACTATATTTGACGGTGAGCATTCAGTTGGATTGAGTGAACGTGTTTTGTACCATAACACAAAACGCTTCCATTTGTTAAAATAGCAATGTCACGTGTTTGGTTTACGTGCCTCTTTAAGAATTTCTATACATCTTTGGTCCAGGTTTAAGTGACCATATTGTTACTTGTTCAGGGTGTAGCTTGTGGACTGTTTTGTTGAGAAGAGGTGTTGGGGAAAGCATACGCAAATTTCCCCCCACAAATTCATTAGTAGTGTGCTCACTTTGGAACCTTTCTGGGGAAACCTGGATGCGTAGTCTAGGCATTGTGCATTCTCTTGAGTCGCAAAGAGGATTATTTCTGGGAACCCCCAGTTTGAAAAGACACTGTGTAGCACATCTGTGTTTAGTCGGCACTCGTGTTCTGAGGGTTGCACCACACTTCTGCTTAGTACATCTGCCAGTGAATTGAGTTCCCCTGGAACATGTTGTCCTAGTAGAAACTTGTTGTGTTTCAGTGCCCACAGCCAAATGTTCTGGGCTACTTTGGACAGCCCGGCAGAATGTGTATGCACCTTTCTGTTTACATAAAACATGGCTGCGGTGCTGTCTGTTAGGATGAGGACTGTCGTCTGTGCTAGCTGTGTTGTGAATGCTTGAAGTGCTTTTAGACTGCTAGCAGTTCTAGAAGGTTGATATGCATCTTGGTTAATGCCTGTGTCCACACCCTATGTGAAGTGTGATGGAGAAAGTGAGCTCCCCACCCTGTTAGGGATGCGTCTGTTGTAATGGCTTTGATTGCTGGTGTGTTGAAAGGTTTTCCCACTGCAGCAATTGAACTAGGGGTTTCAAAACCACCACTAATTAACTGAAATGTCAAAATCTGACATATTGGAGAGGGTGACTCTAAATTCTAGGGGTCAGACAGGAGTCTCTATGGACCTCTGGGGTAACTATCTTGGGTCATATGCCTAAGACTCTGATGGACTTCTCAGGAAAAACAATGCAGTGGAACTTTACAAATTTGTGGGCTGATGACCTAATTCATAACATGGGCTAATGCATTCCCATTTATTTTACATATTTATTGTTTTGAATTAAATGCTTTATTGTATTGAAATAATCCAATATACAACATTTTAAAAGGAAGACATTGGAACTGCTGGCAAAAGAAATGGGGGTAACATATATACCTCCTTGTACCAATAACATCCCACGAAACATAAGTTCATCATTTGTTAGTCTTCTTGAGAAAGCTAAGTCTGATCTAGCAAGCTGTGTTTACTCACCCCAACATGGAGTTAAAGTAAGCAATGTGATGATTTAAGAGAGGGAAAGTCTATGGGCTGGACATTTTGTTGTTTAATCCAGTTGGAGTGGAGGCACTGCTTAAAGTGGTCCTCAAGTTGAGAACTCTTTCCTCCTTTTGGGCACAAAGTGCTATTATGCCTTTTTATAAATTAAGAAAATATGGCCCCAAGAAAGGACCACCCATAGATTGGATACAAATAGCAGGGAAGTTCTCTTGTAAGTGGCAATTGATCAAATTAGAACAGTGGGTCAGAAAATCAATGTAGAGCCCCATAACTGCAGCTAGCTCACAGGAAGGACACCGAAGAAGAGACCGCTGCATCTTTCTGAATACATCGGTGCCAAGTATGAGAGAGGTTGTCCTCTTATACCTCTTGCACGCTTTTGACAGCATTGGCAGAGAGAGTCTACGGTGCAAGCTGACTAAAGTGGGGGTTACCGCCCCTTTGTTGAATGTACTGATTCTCCTCCAATAAGCCATTACAGTACAGAAAAGATGAGGAGATAGAAACCAAATACCCCAGCATAATGTCAACAATATCAGCCTTGTCACTTTCCACTTCTGTCTCCTCCCCCTCCTCCTCACCTCAAGAGAGATCCTTAGTAACCTTCCTCTTTCTTTCCTTAATGGGGGATTTATTTTTAAGAAGATAATGGTCTACCGCGGAAAGACTCCACAATGGTTGTCGGAAAGTTTCCAGAAATCAGTGGCTCCGGATCCGCAATAGCCAATGGGGAAAAAAAGCAAAGTAGGCAAAAAAACCTGGAATGTATTGCTGAAGAGTGGGGACTCCTGATATCGCTGAAAGGATGGTAAGTGTCCTTGGTGCTCCAGGAAACCCAGGTAAGTGACCGTGTCAGCAGGGGAACCGGACAAGAAAGGAGAGTTCCACAGAACACCCGGTGCCACTGGAAGAAATGATGGCAGCGCCACTGAGTGAGTATACGATAACAGCAGGTCCAAGGGCAGGGAAGAAACTAAGCCAAGGAGAAGGAAGGTGGAGCGAGAAAACAGGAGGAGTAAGGACTGGAACCACGAGAGTGGGGAGAGAAGAGAGAACGAAACCAGGGAAAGCGAAGCGAAAGTCCATCGGAGGTACGGAACAGACAACAGAGGAAACAGAGAGAAATACAAAAGGGGGGCAAGAGAGGCCACGAACAGAAGAGCGGGGGCTCAGCAGAGCCAAGGGAAATTACGAAGAGCGCAACAACCAGCAGGGTAGCGAACACAGTTGCAACACGAAAGCCGGCTGCAACGAAACCCTGTTATCGCAGGTGGCGGCCATCTTAGAAAAGGCTAGACCGCAGCCTGGCGTTGCGGCCCAAACGTGGCGGGACTATCTATGGCGGACCAGCTTCCATCAGCCCCAATACTTCACAAAGAAGGGGCGCATGACACATAAACATTATAAGATGGATCATACAAGGTGGCCACTGGGCCATCTGTCATTGATTTTGTGTCTAGCTGCTATTGATCACTGTTTCGAGGAACTTAATATGCTCCTATATTGAATGGTGAGATGGAGATAAAATTGACGTCTATAGGAGGCGAGAAGCTTTTCAGTTTCTCCCGAAGGGGGCTCGATCAAAAGTTAAGAAATCTAATTAATATCTGTCAAAAGCAGAGGGCTGTACCTCAATTTAAAAAATAACTTGGTAGTTATCGTTGAGAAGGGAGGTCTGATTTCCTAAAGTTTCATTGAGGTATTAACAGTTTTCCCATAGAAAGTATTGGCAAGTATTAATAGTTGTGATCTAATCTTTCCTGGATCTGGAAGCAACACACCCAATCTTAAACAAGTGCAATTGACAAATTCGTTCCCTACATTGATTTTATTATGAACATTTGACACGTATGTCCCAAGAATCCTGTCAGTTTCTATGGGCTAGGACATCACTTCCCTACTATGTTGACCTTAAATCTGGAGATATATCAACCTCAAAATCCTAGAAGACCCACAAAACCAGTTCTATTGAGCATTTGAGGTTCTCCTGGACCCCACTATTAAAAAAGGGGGATCCCCAACAGGGACAGGGTTCAATCAAGTTAATCTCATTACGGTCAGTGAATGATGATTATACTAGTGTGGAATATACTAAGCAGGCCCTGGTCGTCCAGGAACAAAAAGTAACTCAATTAACTTTGCTGTATATTGAAAAAGTGACAATATGATGTTTTTATTTTTGTAGTTTTTGTTACTTTTTATGTACAGCGCTGCATGAGGTTTTCATAGTTGGAACTGATGGAATTCATAATATGGGGAAATCTGAATAAAAACTTTGTATGTTGTGATCCACAGTAATCAAGTATTGTAGTTTAAGGGTGTGCATATCCTATTGACTCACGCTTAACAGCTCAACTGTGTACTCACTGTTGTCAACCGACTGTTGCTCTTTGGGAGCCCAGTAAGAAGCAAGATGGCTAAATGTGTTGCACATAAATGTAACACTATGTATCACTAATTGAAGGCAGAGAGATGGCCACGCTTTCAAGAGCAAACTTGGCCGGGCTCTCTCATAACAACATACGCTGATATAAAAATATGCACTATGCAAATTAATTTCTTCACTCTAGGCACTTAGAAGGGGTTGACTGTGGGATAAAACAAGATGCTATGGGACATTTTCAAATCCTTAATCTTCTAAAATATCATAAGGAAATTGTTAGGTGCAGCCCGTCCTCATGACTCTTCACTTTTAACCCCTGAGCCCAACCCACATATTTAGTTCCGAAACAAGGTTACTTTTTTCCGATTTTCTGATGTTGACACATACATGTAGATAGAAATCAGATTGCTTCCTGCCATTGTTTATTTGTTGAATACAGAAACACATCCAGTGTCTTGCTTGGCATGCCAGCTGCCAGCAGATTGCTGTGCAATGTAACATAATGGAGAGACTAAAACCATCATTGATTTCTTTGTGAAGTTCAAGACGTTGTATATAAGGGTTTTCTTTAACACCAATTATAGATGCAGCCGTTTGTTTTTAAGGTGAACATGGAGCTTGGCTTCATGACGTGCAAGAAGTCAGCTTAGTTAGTTTTCAATTTCAGGAAAGCTCAGTGTTAATGTCCATGTTTCATCCTAATAAATGTATCAAAATACCAGTTGCAAACTTTTTTTGAAACCAGGGCAAAAAATGTACCTGGATAAATGGTATTAATACCGTACACTGCTTGCATGGTCTGTAGGTGCTCTGGCGGATCTGAAAGAGGGGGTGGATTAGGTTTTTGGGAGAGAGAGAACATGCAAGATAGCTTTGCTACTGTGTGGATGCATGTAGTACAGAAACACCAGAAATGTTGCCCACCAAAAATGCTAAGGAAGTTTAAAGTGCTAAATGGAGTGTTTATTGGGCTTTCATGGAGACACCATCAACACCACCACCACCGCTATCCATGACGCTCATCTCTTCCTGTGTACCCTGTGGCTCCTCTTCTCCTCCTTTTTTACGTCCTACCCTCAACATTATTTCTATGGAGGTGGGGGTCCTCTGATTTCTTCCTTTTTACGTTGGGAACCGTGGATACAAGGAAGAAAGATGCAAATGGGGGGAAAGAAGCAAAGGTTTGGTGTAAAGGCCGTCTCTTTGCGCCTTTCCCAAGGGGATAGATATTTCGCATGGACCTCACTGATCAAGCACAAGTCACATGCAAGTTAGTTCAATTCATATGGGTGTATATTTTAGATGCAACTCCTACGTTTGGGACAAATGTATATTTCTTGTATGTCTAAAGCACTTTTAAAACGAAGCCACGTCACAGATTTGCAGTGGTGTAAAATGCATTAATAATACGTGTTAAGAAAACAAACCGTATGTAGTTGATTCACCCAAACCAAAAAAGGGATTATGCTCAAACATCAGGACATCATACAGACATGCATAACAAATGATATGATTGTTATGCAGAGGATTTGTCAGGATTAATGATCAAAACTTGCATTGAGGATCTCTGTGCAGTTACGAGATATGTGAATAGTTTGCTAAAATTCAACTGAAAACCTGTTGTAAAGATATGTTTTCTATATCGCTACCTACACTAAGTAACACGGTCCTGACGTGTTTTATCAGGAAGCCTGTTGATTCTCAGAACAATGGTGCAATTACGTGGCCACTCATTGCAGCTGATAAAGCAGTGTCCCAATCTCTGATTCAAGAACAATGCATTTTACAGCGTGGGCATTTTCCCTAAGGATCAGGCTCACTGCACGCGCTATCACTGTTGCGTCATGTAAAGGTTTAAAGCTGTGCTGGCTGCCTTTTTGGCTAAAATCAGTTGATAATCTTACGCCCAAACCTTTTTGGTTTGCGTTTGGGGTTTTGAAGAGGCTTGGCATCATTGGTGGCTAGTACATTTTGTTACAACATATAGGACGGGTACTACTGGGATTTTTCGGATCACGACATGTGAGGAGCAGAGTCCATCTCTATCTTTTTTCTGTGAAAGAATGTTGCCCAGCCTTCACAACAAGGGTTTATTTAACCATACTTGCTCCAGCGTCAGACAGATGTGCAGATTTGTGTGACTGGTATAATGTTTTTCCTTGGCGATGCCTGATCATTAGCTGAGAGCAAAGGAGACTTGAGGCATCCTAAGGAAATGACCTTCAACAAGAAGCCCAAGTAATTAGATGTCATTCTCTGATCGGCAGGTGAAGAGAGTGCAATCCCCATGTGCACCAGTACCATGTCTTTTGTGTATCAGAACGCACCTGCAACCAATTTACTTAATGGTGCTGTATCTTCTAAAATACCTTCCTGCTGCAGCATATATGTAGATTGATTCACTGGGTAAAAAGCCTAATTGTTGATCTAGTTTACTGCAGCCATGTTGCACACTGATTTTTCCAGTTAACAGAATGGATTTCACATTTAATTTGGCCCTGATGTTTCTTTTACTCACCCACATACCAAAGGTACCAGAGTAAACTTTCTGAAGATGGATCTGGGAGCTCAATCAGATGTTGTATTCATTTATTTTTCAAGAGTAAGTGTGAGGAAGGACATGGTGACAGAGAATTCAGAAGTTGATTTGGAACATGGCATTAGAAACGCGGTTGTGGGGATATGAGACTATAGTGGCAAACTATTCTGGACTGTAACAGTCCAAATCCCTAAGAAGTGCAGAGAGGAAAGAAAGCACCAAAGGGAGAACAGGGTATTGTCCAGTGGCTTACTGGTGGGCTGGAGGTGTGTGGGTGACATTGGGTCTTGATATTTACCACAAAAGAATAGATCACAGTTCAATTTGTGTTTTTAGCCTTGTTCTTTGTTGGTGCAATATCTTCTCTGCGAGTTACGATGACCGCTGCTGGCTGTTACTTGTTGGATCAGCTGGCAGCAGGGTCAAAGACTGTGTCAATAACGTCTCTGCAAAATGTGCACACAAAAATTGTCCATGAATCTAGCAAAGCTGAAGATGAGGACTGGTTTACGGCTCTGTTCTCATGGGTGCCTATCTGGCTAGGTAACTAATTTAAATTATTACTGCCAGTCCTGGTATTAGTACTAACAGGTCTTTGCGTCCTGCAAATAATATTATCACAGTGAAGGAAGACTGGCAAAAAGGTTGTAGAGCAACTCATGATGACAGTGATATTGGGCAAAGACAACATGGTCCATATCCACACAGATGAGCTACTGAAAATGCATGTCATAGATAGACCAATATGTCCCCCAGGCACTGGGTTCGAGCCACCGTTTGACCCTGAGAACTGTACTGAGCACTGGGTCTATTGTGAAGGATATGGGGACTGTTGCTTTATGACATCTTGGCCAGAAGAATATATAGAACAAGGAGACAGCTTGCGGGGGTGCGTAAAATATGGATACCCCAATATGGATGGAAAGGATGGAGGCAAATGAAGGTGTGGTCAATAACTTGACCTGAGGGATGAGTGTGGTAATAGAGATGAGAGTTGCACCACTCAGACCAAGCCACCACCTGTTCCCAATTATGAACGAAGATACAAACTACGAAATGTTCAGTGAGCCATCAGTGAAAGACTAAGAATCATATAGCCACCATTGAGAGTAGAGCTTCTGTGCAACACAAGTAGGGGACAAGGTAGTTTACACTTATAGATGGAGGTTCAAGGGCACGTAGATAGGATACACATGCAATAGATATGAAGAACATACGCTAGACACGAAGAACACTAACATGGCAGAGAGAGACAACAGAAGTGTCACCATTATTCTGACAAAACCTGTAAGGCCTCAATTCTTAAATACTACATCCTGACCTAAATTGCTCAGCAAGCAGTTTTCCAGGCCTCACGAAGCCCTGACAGTAGCACAACACCAAAGTCAGTGTGCCAAAGGAGGGTTGCCAGAGAAGCTGAACTGCACCAGATAATGTTTCCCAGACCACACAGCATACAATAATAAGTTGAATTAGTTTCAATTGGTAGCAGTGAGAAATGCACACAACCGTGAATAGCAGGTGCAGGTAGCTACCGTGCCAATTGATCCCACAATTAATGAACACATATTGCCCCAAATGGACATCGAAGGAAAGCACACACACATAGAACAGTAGGATAATCCCAAAAAATGGTTGAAATGATTTTAGCACAGTCGTCCCTCACCATGTGATTGAAAAAATGGCCATTCATTTGAGGCCCAATTATATGGTGCACCTGCCACTTTCCTAGCATGCCCAGACACTGAGATGACATGCCCAAGGCCACAACAGGCTAGTAGATGGACCTGAAACATGGGAACGAAATGGGGGTATTACTTTAACTAGATCATGGCAATTTGCCCACTTCTCCTTCCCCACCATGTGTCTTGGCCACTCGTCCTCCTACGAGTCGCTCATGTTGGTCCCATGTGCTATTCCTCTTTGTCTCCCTTTTCCTCATCCTAACTACTCTTCCTCATCCTTGTCCCTATTCCTTGTCATAGCCTCTCTTCCTCATCCTAGGTCTTGTCTATGTACATCTTCCTCGTATGTGGCCCCTTTTCCAATTCCTTGTCCCTCTCCTTCACCACTCTTACTCATCTTAATCCCTCTTCCTCATCCACGTGACTCACTGTCGTGTCTTGTCCACATCCCTCTTCCTAGTCCTTCATCCTAGTCAGCCCTCTTAATCCTTCTTTCTTATTCTAGTGGTAATCCCTTGTCCCATCCTTCTTACTTGTCCTATTGTCTCTTTCACATCCTTGCCCTAGTGGCTTTTTTCTCATGCCTTCCTCATTCAAATCCCTCTTTCTTGTCCCTCATCCTCTTCTTTGTCATAGACTCACTTACTCATTCTAGTCCCTCTTCTTTATCCCCTTCGCTGACCTAGTCCCTCTTCTTAGTCTCCATCCCACTTCTCATTCCCTGTCCCATCATTCTTCCTCCTAGTCTCTCCTCCTGATTCTAGCCTCTCAAACTAGTTCCTTGTCCTTGTTCATCATGCCAGCCTCTCTTGCTCATCCTAGTCCCTGTTCCTCAATTTAAATTATTTTCTTCATTTAAATCCCTCTTCTTTATCATAGTTGCTCTCCTCTTTATCTTCCTTATAGTAGTGCCTCTTCCCCTCCCTCTTCTTAGTCCCTCTTCCTCATTCTAGCCACGCTTCGTCATCCTAGTCGCTCTTCTTTCCCCATCTTCCTCCTAGTCCCTCTTTATTGTCCTATCCTCTCAACATTATTCATTATTCTCATCCCTCTTCTTGGTCCATCTGCCTCATTCCTCTTCTACTTCCATCTTCCTGTTCCTAATCTCTCATCCAAGTCCTTCTTCTGGGTATTATTAACTCTTCTTCACTTGTGTCCTAGTCCCTCTTCCTCCCTCCTCAACCTCATCCTAGTCTGTCTTCTAGTAGGCCATCATAACCCCTCCTTCCTCATCCTTGTCGCTCTTCCTCGCCCTATCTTGTCCAAGACCCTTTTCTGAGTCACCCTTCTCATTCACTATCTTCTTGTCCTGATCCCTCATCCTAGTACCTCATCCTCATCCTAGCCCTTTGATGTATCCCCTCATCCTAATCCTCCTACCTCACCAAGGACCTTGTTCCGCTCCCTCTGCCTTATCCTATTCCCTTTCCTAGTTGTAGTCCTTCTGCCTCATCTTAGTCCCTCTTCTCTTTCTCTTTCTCTTTTCACTTCCTAAATCCTAGATCTCTCACAGCATCAGTGCCTATGGTCAGTATAAGATGCTGATGTGCGTCTGATCTTTGGCTTTGCATATACACCTCTATCTCCCCATAATTCCTCCAACTTCATTGACTGACTGTTGAACGCTGGATTCAGTTCAAGCTTTGTTGCCTAGTTTTCAAATGTTTGCATTGTTTGGCTCTTCGCTACCTTGCTAAGCTTTTCTCCTATCTTCCATCAAGACACCTGTGCTCCTCTGGGACCACTTTCCGACACTTTCCGACAACACAATGATTTAAGTTTTTTCAGAAAAAGCCTGTAAAATCAGAACATCTCTTCCAGCAGACACGGTTTATGTTTAATATCACATTGTTCCAAAATTCAGTAAAGCCTGCTCTGTTTCTGAAGGCATCTTATTGGTTCCTTGGACCATCATGCAGTCCACTTCTACTATACCTAGTGGCAATTCAGTTTGCTTTGCTTTTCCTGCTGCTAAGTCTGATACAATATGTTTAATCAAATCAAATATAATTATTTCTTCCCCTAACCCATTGTCATTGTTCTAGCCCCACTTCTCTCAACCTTCTTCCTCATCATAGGCTGTTTTACTCATTCTAGTTCCTCATCCTCATCCTCATGTTAGTCCCACTTCCTTGCCCCAGTCCCTCTTTCTAGTCCTTTTTCCTCTTCCTCATCATAGGCATTCTCCCTTGTTCCAGTCCCTCTTCCTAGTCCACATTTCTCACTCTAGTCCCTCGTCCTAGTCCCTTGTCTTAGTTGCTCCTCCTCTTCCACTTCCTAATCCCCTTTTTATCATCTTAATCCCTCTTCCAAGTCCCTCTTTGCAAGTCCCTTGCCCTATTGCCTTATCCTCTTCGTACTCCCAGTTCTGTACCCTAGGCTCTCATCCTAATCATTATTTCTGTACCTGGTCCCTCTTCCTAATACCTTGTCCACTTGCTAGACCAACTTCTCTTTCCTTGTTCTAGTCTCCCATCAGATTCCTAGTCTACCTTCCACCTTCTAGTCACTCTTTCTCTTCCTCATCCTAGTCCCTCTTCCTCTTTCTTTTCTTCATCTGACTCCATCTTTCTCTTCCTTGCCATAGTCCCTCTTCCTCATCCTATTTCTTCTTACTCATCCCTTGTCCTCCTCCCAAACCGTAGTCGCTCATCCTACATAGTTTTTTCCACCGTACTAAAATACATCATATGAAAAAGAAAAAGAAAACATCTTGTGTATCATATATGAACATCATATAACTCATGAGAGTTTAAGAGGATTAAACCATGCATTATACTTCATACAATAAAAATATAATAACAATTTCAGAATACATTAAGTAAAATATGTTTTTTACTAATTTCAACCATATTTGAAATGCAGCAAAGTTGAGAATCGAGACATTTCCTGAACATAAAGAGGCCCAAAATGTATCTGTTTGTATATTAATCAGATTGCTTATTAACTTCCCATAACCTTTGCTGTACAGAGTAGTTACTTTTGTGCAGGCAGTCAAAGGATAGTGTCTGGTTTCCACCTCTAAACCACATACTCTAGATTGATAAGGAATATTGGCCCATGCACCTAGACAAACATTTGTTGGTAATTGACCAAAACGCAATTTCATCATAAACCGTCTGAGTTCTCACTATATAACTAAAAGGCTTATTGATTAAAAAACATTGCAAAATGTAATCTTGATAGGTACTTTTAGCTGACAGCTATTGGGTATTATTACTTCTGTCCCAATCAGTGGCCTTTAATTTCATCTCTTTACAGGCCACTCCTCGATTTTAAGGGAAAATTACCAAGAATCCTATCTCCTCAAAAAGGAACTAACATCCTATAACCACTCTCCAAGTATCTCAGCAAAATAGGTTTCAAAAATTGGAATAGAGAGAAGCCCTCTTATTTTTATCTTCCAACATTTTTAAATAGAGTGAGCTACTGGCAGTTTTCCGCCATGTAAACAGAGAAGTTAGGCCCATTTTGTTACAAATAGCCTCAGTAGGAGTGGATTTCAATAAACCTAATTTTGAATGCCACAGTTTACCTTGTTTTTAACCATCGAAATGTCTTTTTCTCTAAAAACTTCCAACCCATGCATGGCACAAGGAACTAGACTAGCTTTATATATCTTTAAAAAACCTTCTATAGAATATCCTCCACTATTTGCAACAAAGGTTTTAATTGCATTAAATGTCCTTTGCATTCTTTTCATCACATCCTTAGCAAGAAGATTTGGATTTAGAGAGACATATATTGGGAGCCCTAAGTAAATATATTTCGTAGCAATTTATATTGCAATATTATCAATTTTCCAGACAATGCCAGTGTTCCTTTTCCTATTTGCCTTGATAATCATAATGTTTCTGTTTTTTATATTTATTGTCAAATTATTAGCTATACAATATTTTTGCAAAGCACACAGACTTTGCTGTAAGCCAATTGGAGTATGGTCTAGAAAGCCAAACAATTGTTTGCTCTTCGGTACGTGGAGGGAAGTTGTGGCAATTCTGCATCAAGGCTTCTAAGTCAGAGGCATATCTATAAATATAAAAGTCAAAATGTGTTTGTTTATTTGTGGCAGGATTTGTGGCGAAGCATTGTTCCTTATACAATTCTACACTGTTTCACCAATCTGCACCAAATGTTGCCTGTGTGGACCCTCCAGACATTACTGGCTACATGACATTTGGACACCCCAACCCTTTCCCCGGATTTCAGCAAACGTTTAAATGTGTTTGTGGGCTTGTGGGTTTGTTGCAAAGCATTGCTCCTTATACAATTCCTTACTGTTTCACCAATCTGCACCACATTTTGCATAGTTACCTATTAGGATGCTCTAGACATTATTGACTACATGACATTTGGACACCCCAACCCTTTCCCCGGATATCAGCAAAAGTCAACATTTGTTTGTGGGCTTGTGGGGTTTGTGGCAAAAAATAATTCCTCATACAATTCCACACCGTTTCACCAATCTGCACATCATTTTGCATAGTTACCTGTTAGGGCCCTCCCGAAATTACTGGCTACATGACATTCGGATCAGATACCCCTCCCCATACCCCGGATTTCAGCACAGGTCAAAATGTGTTTGTGGGTTTGTGAGTTTGTGGCTTGGCGAAGAGTTGTTCATTATACAATTCCACACCGTTTCACCAATGTGCACCACATTTTGCATAGTTATCTGTTAGGACCCTATGGACATGGCTGGCTACATGACATTTGGATACCCCACCCCTTTTCATGGATTTCAGCACACATCAAAATGTGTTTGTGGGTTTGTGGCTTGACGAAGCATTGTTCCTTATACAACTCCACACTGTTTCACCAATCTGCACCAACCTTTGCATAGTTACCTGTTAGGACCCTCTGGGCATTACTAGCTATATGACATTTAGGGCCTGATTCATGGAGCGATTTCCTATGGGATTACACCATTATAAAACGCTTCCATGAATCAGCCCCTAAGACACCCCACACTTTCCCTGGATTTCAGCACCTTCACACATGAGACAGTTGCCTGAAATTGACAAAACATCAATGTGGTCGTAGAAGGCCTGGGCTCAACACAAGGAACAAAACTCGAGGTCCAGACCCTAGTATGCACAGTTTCCAAGATATCTGCACCACAATGCACTGCAATGAACTGCACTACGCCAGGGTGAGGCGACAGGTGGAGAGAAAGTACAGATGTTCCCAGTATGCAACAGCACACCAGCTCTTCCTCCCCCAACGTCTGCTGCGGGGAATATCAGGCAGCCACACGTGCCCATTCTCAGTGCAGTTTACTTCAGGGTGCAAAGCACATCAATCGATAAGCAAATCGGAACAGTTACCTACAGGATCAGTGTTAACATGTCTGTCTACAGAACCCATTCAAAAAACATGTACATATGCTAGTAGATTATATAAGATCTAGGACAACACACATCCCTGTTTTCATTTGTAATTTGTTTGAATTGGGGAAGTGAGTATGCCATCCTGATTTAGTCACAACAAGGATGAGGTATCTGACTATAATGATTTAACTAAGAGCAAAATCAATGAATCCAATCCCCATTGCTCGCATTTGTCCGTTAATTTTTGCCGATTTACTCTGTCAATCACACCCATGTAATCGACAAAACAAATGTATAATGAACTGTCCTTTGTGCTTAGTGTTAACCGGATTGATACAATATGGCATTTTTAACACGCAGGTACGCAAGTATTTCTAGGCGCGACAAGACAAGGAGGGGGAAACATAGGGAGGACAAAACAACGATCTTACTAGGCCCTGTACAATTCAGATCGCGCAAGATCAGGGAAGACGAAAGGGAGAAGTGCTCAGAGGGGGTGGAGGGTGTAGGGAGAAGTGCAGGTAACTCCAAAGTGCAGCCGGCGTGTGGCTCAGTGCAGGTAAATCAAGAAGTACAGCCATCGGGTGGCTCATAAGTGCAGAGAGAAGGGACTGTAGGGTTGCAGATACAGACCACAAATGCCAGGGGAGCCGGGTACAGTGTGAGGTGCAACTGGACATGAGGGAGCATGGGACCAAGTTCAGAGGGTAGCCAGGTAGCCAGTGCATGGAGCAGTCAGGAATCAGCAGTGTAGAGGAAAAGAGAAGGCGGCAGCGATGAGGAAGGTCTTAAGTTGCTTCGGGAACCGGAGATGGTTCTGCTGAAGTTTGAGAGAGGCAGGGAGGCTGTTCCAGAGGGCGGCCCCAGCTGAGGATAGACATCTGCCCCCAACTCTCTGCTTGTAAAAGCGACTGACCCTCAGAGAGTTGGAAGTGGATGAGCGAAGAGCTCAAGAGGGGAGATGTTTAGGAAGAGAGAGTTGGAGGTAGTGCGGTCCCAGGCTCCAGCATGGTTTGTGGGTGATGCAGAGGGTCTAGAACCTGATCCTTGCCACCACTCGGAGCCAATGAAGAGATTTCAGAGCTGGAGAGATACAATCACTGTGCTTGAGGCCAAGGACAAGACTCGCAATCCTGTTCTGGATCGGTTGAACAGCTTGAAGAGTAGAAGCAGGAAGATTTAGAAAGAAGCTGTTGCAGTAGTTCAGCCTAGAGAGTACCAGAGCTCTGGAGACAGTGAACTTCTTCGGGAAAGTGAGTAAAGGAAGAATACCTCTGAGGAGGTGGAGTTGATAGTTTGACTTCTTAGAGACGTTAGAGATGTGAGGAGAGAAGGAGAGGGTGGAGTCAACGATAACCCCAAGGTTCTTAGCCTCACAGATAGGAGCAGGAAGAGGGCCCAGAGTGGGCGGCCAGAGAGAGATTGAGGAAAGGAGGGAGCTGGTGTTCCGATGAGGAGGATCTCAGTCTTACTGGCATTAAGATAGAAATCCTTGGCGGCACACCATTCCTGAATTGGGGTCAGACCGTCTGGAGTGAGAGAAGGAGACGAGGCAGCTGAGGGGAGCCTGAAGGAAAGCTGCGTGTCATCCGCATAACACTCTAAGTTGGAGCATAAGGAAGCGACGCAGTGGGCAAGAGGTGCCAGGCATTGGTTGAACAGCCATGAACAGAGCATAGACCCCTGGGGAACAGCACAAGTGGAGAGAGAGATAGAAGAGAGGAAAGACCCCAGTTGGACCCCAACATAGGAGGCACCACCGACTGGTCATGGTGTAGACCCCCTTTGAAATCCAGTTTGCTGCTTTTTAATTATCTTTCATTCTTCTATCCAATTATTCATCTGCTAATAAAATAACACTTTTTTTTGAGAGGGTGTTCTCCATGGCCAAAAGGTGATAATAAGACGGGCATTCACTAGATCCTTTCTTAAAGATTGGGATGAAAGTGGATTTTTTCCAGCTTTCTGGAATCTTAGGAGCAGACACTCATTATAGAGTGTCATCAAACAAGGCATAACCTTAGTGGAAGCACAATGTTTAAAATACAATCAGGTACATGTTTATGCCATATTCATTCTGACATAGGATTGATCTCAGGTTTGCCAGAGAGATTAAAAGTATGGAGATTATCTATAGCCCAAAATGTACGTGAATCTAGAGAACGAAAAATATTAAACATAATTTGCCATTGAGCAGTGGCCGTTGAACCTTTATGCAGCCTAAGCCAATTTGTATATTTTGTTTTCAGATTGGCCATTGCACAATGTGCTTTCTCTCATGGGGTAATGCCTATTTTAAAATTTTCTTTAGATGAGCCTTAAAATTTCTTTTTTTTCTGAGCAATTATCACATCGTATATTTTCTCCGTTGGACTTACACAACAGTTATTTTTCCTTTGAGACATGACAACAGTATCAAATACCTCATCAATGTTATCATAGTACTCATGAGCGTAAAGTGTCTACATTTCTAAAAAATGTAATTATTAAAATGTTCTATGTTTTTCTCATGCCAAACAACTTGATTGCCGGCCATGTTTGTTTTATACATACCATGCAAATATTTGCAGTGAAACTGCAATTAAGTTTGAATGCACATTTCAATGCAACATGGTTGCTAAGGTTGTTTGGTGTGAGCTTAAAATATAATAAATTATTAACTAATGTGTTAGTTAAAAGTATATAATCAATCCAAAAATAAGCTTATCCATTTGTTCAAGTGTATCTGGCATCACTTAGAGGTTCCACCTCGAGATGTAATTGAAGTAGGCCAAAACTCTTAATAAAAGAGTCCCATCCTCGGTCCAGAGCAGGACAGGACTGTTCAATGGGATCAGCGTCTAAAGCTGCCATGCCATTTATATTTTTTTTACTAGGTTATATTGGGAAGCCTTTCGCAAATATTGTTTCAGTAACGCACAACATTGAAAATTAAGGTCTCTGGCTATAGTAAATTGACCTTGAGGGTTAATATGTGCAATTCGGTTAACATCTGTTCAATGAACACCAAAATGTTCAATGTTTCAATGTCACCCAGAGGATCGTATTCATTAATAATTAATATTTGCTGAAAAGGAAACATTTCATTTGTAGTTAAAACAACTGCCGAGCCATGATTCTTTGTTTTAGAAGCGAGAAATTCCTTTAGGCACAATTCATTCCTGGCGCCTATAATCATTCCATCATATGGTCTACCAAAAGGCTTCTGTTGAGCCAGTTTTTGAAATGTGCTAAAGACATCCAATTGGTAGCGCTGTCTTAACCAAGTCTCCTGTAAAATGAAAATATCTGAATCTAACAATATTTTCGGGCCCTGTAAATTGGAAATAAAAGAATTAAAGCCTCTAGTATTCCAGGTCTTTACCACCAGAGACTTAACAATTATTTGGATCAGGTCAGTCAACCCCATAAAAATCTCCATCGCTGTGACTGGAGATTTTAGTTTTTAAAGAGGATTACGAATAATTGTTCAATGCTGAAACACATTTTTGTGCAACTGAATCAATGTCCTTTCCTTTCCTCTCATTCGGACTAACCAATGAGTATTTGCCTCTGGGTTAGGTGTAGGAGCATTCGTTGGAGAAATTCTTTACGGCCGTCTTATTAATTCAAGTCTTAAGAAAAAGACATTATTAAATCAACAATAACGGGTGATATAAAATGAACTAGAGACCAATTAGTTTCACTTTCTGACGCTGGTATCTCTATCAATGAAGTATCTTTTGTAGTTGTAGAGTAAAGCTGGGGCGAACAATGAATCAGTTGTAGAACATTATTACGATTCAAAAAGGGACTTGTTGAGGTTGCAAATAGTTCAACAACTTTCACCTGACTACACAACGGTTTATCTACGCAATAAGTTTTAAGTGCTTGCTGGTGGTTATTCTCCAGATCCTGTATAATTGATGGAGTTCTAATATCCATGTTTGGTTCTTTTTCTTTGCTATCTCTGTTCTTACTTGACTTCGACAGTCATTTGTTGATTCTAAAGTTGAAATGGCTGTCTTCGTGACTTTCTCAGAATTAACTACCCAAGAGTCTAACTAGCGAGCCTGATGTTTTGGAGTGGCCCGTTTTGACTTAGAAACTCATGATCCAGCGGCCAGAAGATCAAAACAATTAGAAGTAACTACACAAGTATTATCCTGAGGAAAAGTGATAGCCAAAGATTTAATATTTCCCTTATTTAACCGCTGATTTTCTTCAGGCGACGCCCTAGATGTATTTTTTTTCTTCTTGTTACATGGTCTTCAGCTTCATTGCCGGCAACCTTTTTATGAATATTAAACTCAGCAGAATGCGTTCTCTGCAATTTTGACTAGGTCGGGCTGATGGATCAATTGTTTGCGGTGGGGAGGTAAGATTATAAACTCCTGCAGAATCCCTTTGTAGACTGAGACACACGTTTAATAAAGATATTATTATTGTCAAAGGGATAAAGAAAATAGGATTCAGCTTGCATAGCATTTGCAAAATCACAATTTCCTGCAAAACAACTACCTGCTTTATGTGCAGGGGATTTCGGATTATGTGGCTTAAGAAATGCTGTTATTTTACCTTGTTTGCTAATATTATCACCAGCATCTGCCTTTCCTTTATTGTTTTTGGTAGTGGCTATATCATTTAAATTGGTTTGTTATTTACCCTTTTTATGTTTTCTTGATCTCCCGCTAGTAGCCAGCTCTAGGCCGCGAGCGGCACGGACAGCCCTCCAGTGCTGGTATCTTCTGCGTGTCGCCGGCATAGTCAACACAAGGTAGATACAATAAAAGTGATCCACTCACTGAAACCCATCTGCACACATGTATGGCTCCCAAAGTAAACTCAAAGTGAAGACTTTGAAGTAAGCAACAATCAACGGTACCTAAAGTACCTGAAGTAAATATCGGTAGCACACGCTTAACAGGAACAGCCACAAAAACAGCTGTGAGGCGTCACTGGACACTTAAAACGCTGCAATTCGCGGTTGGGGGCTTATTAGATAGTGCACACACAGCTCAAAGCATCCTAATCAAAAGGTCCTGCAGTCACTGTGTGCCAGCACCTTACTTAAATAGAGAAGAATGGGTACCAACAAAGGCTACAGTATGTTGAGACCTGGGCTAGGCATATGATACATACACATAATGGGATTATTAAATTTGCTAATAAGCTCATAGCATCGGCAGCATACTCATGACCGTTGCTCAACAAATCCTGTTGTTCCACAATCAATGCAAGCCTGGTACGGTACTCCCTGCCTCCCCACCCCCCCTCTGGGACCTCCAGCAAAAGCAAAAAAAGCTGTCACAAGGCCAGTCACAAGAGGGAGACTGCATAGTGCGATCGCATTCCCATTGCTTTCCACTACCTTAGCCGCCTACTTCACACGGCTTCACAACGCCGTTGTCTGCCATCTGCCGACATGCACCGCCACCGCCCACATAATTGGTTAGTCCGAATGAGAGGAAAGGAAAGGACACAACTGTGTCAGCCGCATCAAGAACAGAGGTTCCTGGCAGCTTCCGACAGTCCAAAATTCTCACAACATTCCAATGCTCAGTGTCTGTGAGAGTGCCTTTGGTCAAGCTCCCTGGCACAGTCTTTCAGTCAATCAAAGTGTCTGGCATGTCCCCCCATCCGTATTGCATCATCTAGAGCAGATGTCTTCAAACTGTGGAGCGCCCCCTCCCCCCTATTCCCCAGCCTGAAATTTTTAAAAATGAATGTTTTGGGGGGGTTTCTAAATGGAAGAAATGGGCAGGGTCAGACTGTAGCATAAAACTGTCTCGGGCACCAATTAAAAAGTGTCTCACAGTTGCAAATGTCAATCCATTCCCTTACTGACAGCCTGTTTGAATAGTACGTGTTTTTTGTTAAAATGTAAGCAAACTGAGATATTTAAGGAATATTTATTCAGCAATCATGGTCAAAACTACTAGCTGCATAGTGAAGTAACTCATCAAACTGGCGCAAATTGGCCAAAAAAGTGGCCCATTTAGACCAAAAAAATGGACCCACACTAACATTTTGCATTTTTCGTTTATCATATCATATCATAGCTCTATTGCCCTATAGGCCAGTCCGAGCCTAGCGACTCATGCATAATGAGCGAGGGGGCGTCGACCCAGTGGCCCCCTCACCCATTATGGAGAACCTGAGGAGCCAGCCCAGTGAAACACGGAGCACTCCCTCAGCTGCTTTTTTCCAGCTGAGGGAGTGCTCCTGTGCTGGCTGAACTGTCAAATGGAAACACTGTTTCAGGGCATTGCAGCACCCACATGCAGGCCCCTGCACACATTTGCAGGAACCAGGAAGCTCTTGCTTCCCGATTCCTGTTCATTATGCAGGAGCTGGAACGCTGGGGAGGAAACTTCAGGACCAGGGCAGAAGTTATGTTTATGTTCATTTATTTTGTATTTAATATGTGTATGGATGCATGTATGCTTGTGTTATGAGTGAGTGTATGATTATGGGTGCTCATGTGAATGATAAAGTGCTTGCTGTGTGAATGCTGCGTGAATGTGTGTGTTTATGTTGGTCCATGGAGCTGATTTTGGCGAGTGGGGGATAGGAGGGTTGTACAAGAAAGAAAACTTAAAAAGGCCTTTGTTGCACAATCCCTATACCCACCTGCACAAATCAGATCTCTTTCTGAGGTGTTGTCGAGCCCAGGTGACAGGGATGGTATTTCTTTACTGGGCAGGGGTGGACTGGCCTACAGGGTACTCTGGAGATTTCCCGGTGGGCCTCTGAAGCCTGGGCCTCTTTTGGATTTTTTAAAACATTTTTTTACCAACTTTATTTTCTTCTCATGGGCTCAGGTTACAAGCATACATGTGAGAAACAGTTTTTATCATTGTTTTGCAGTTCTCTTTTCAAATCTACAAAAAGTCCATGAGTTTTAACTTTTATAACTCCCCTCCCTCTTTTGTCTATAGTAAAGCAAATAACATTTATCCCCTTTCAATTTTCCCTCCCCCCCAACTGGGCTGGTTCCACTTTTCCACCCCCTTAGTCAATGTGGACACAATTCGGGCTTTGCCGCCTGTGCTAGCAGTTGTCAATGGCTCTTTCGAGCGTCCGTTTCGCCAGGGGCTTTAGTTCAAGATCGTTCTCAACAGATTTGGCCTGTGGAAGTAGGCTTCCCTGTCCGCGACATAGTCTATAAATGGCTTCCACACTTCTCTAAATTTCAAGTATTCATTGTCTTTTATGGCCCCCACCTTTTCCATTGCCAATATGTGCCATATTTTGACCCACCAGCACGCGACGATTGGGCTTTCAGGGGTTTTCCAACCTTGGGCCAACGTTATTTTTGCTGCATTTAGTAGTTGCGTGATCAGGGTTGCGTTATTGCCTGTCTCTGCGTAGATCCCTTCCACTGCAGTTCCCAGTAGTACTACCTTCGGGTCGTATGGGAGCTGACGCCCTGTGATTTCTCGTATATGTCCCAGTATCTCTTTCCAATATATTTCAGCTTTGGGGCAGGACCACCACATGTGGTATAGGTCCCCTCTGATGCCACATTGTCTCCAGCAGGTGGGGGGTAGGCTGGGTTCATTTTATTTAATCTATGTGGGGTTAGGTACCATCTTGTGTATAGTTTGTATGAGGTCTCTTTAATTGTGGTGCATTTGGATGCCTTCTGGTCCCTCTTCCAGATTTGGCCCCATTCCTCTTCCGTGATAGGTGTTCCCAGGTCTTTCTCCCAATTCTTTTTATATGAGATTTGATCTCCAATTTCTGCGTTATCTAAGAGTTTGTATATTCTCGTTATTGTTTTTTGAGTTTTGCCTTCCTGTAGGGTGAGTTCCAATCCTATAGGATTCCTATAGGAGTCCTGGTGGCCGCTTTTTTGACCCCTTCCTGGGAGATCCAGTGCCTGATTTGTATATTTTTGTATGTATCTCTCCTCCTTGTATCTCTCCTTTTCCCCATACCAGATTTTTGTTTGCATTCTTCGAATTGCAGTGGGGTTCCGTTGTGGTAAAATTCTTTCAGGGGGATCGGTTGTGGCCGCCCCCAGTTTGCCCAAAATGTATCTCATTTACCCGGGGTGAAGTCTTGATTGTGTGCCATTGGTGTAAAGGGACCTAGTCCCGGGGTTATATGGTGTTTTCTGAGTGCTGTGTCCCATGCTTTTAGTGAAGAGTGGGTGGATTCTAATAGTTGTCCCTCCACCCCTCTGGCCCTTGCCCGTAGGGCTTGCAAAGTTCCTAGCAGGATTCTGGTTTCCCCTTGTTCTATTCCTACCCATCCCTTATGTGGGGCCGCTCCCATCCATTTTAGCATTGGGGCTATCTGGGCTGCCAGTGTGTATCTTTCGACGTCAGGGAGTCCCAGTCCGCCCAATAAGGGTGGCCTGGTTAAGATTCCTTTTTGAATTCTGGGCTTCTTCCCGTTCCATACAAAGGAAATCAGGTCCTCTTGTAGTTTTTTGCACATTTTTGGATTTTATTTTTACATTCTCTCATAGGAAAAGGGTTGGGCTGGCTTAATATGTGTAATTTGGGGCCACTTTGAAAATCATTTCCAGGGCCTCTTCTGGTTCCCAGTCCACCCATGTATATCTATCATAGATGTCCAGTCAAAAATACAATGCTTTCCCCATGGCCCCCCAGCACCTTGCAGACACACATAGTCATGTTGATTGTGTTATGGCTCTGTGGGGTCCTGGGGAGAGTGATGGTATCTTTACACTGGATATCTATCATAGATGTCCAGTAAAAAATATCATGCCTGCCCCCTAGTTCCCCCAAACTTTTTGGCTTTGTACCCAATTTCTTTTTAAAGTATGCTCTAAAATGCAACATTTTAACCATTTTTTTTTAAATCCCACGGGGAAAACCCCCCTAACCACCCTTGATTGTTGTGGCTCCCTTGCCAAGCTCGGTCGCTATGGCATATCTGGGGGAAATGTTTATGCCCCTCCACTTAAAATATTCACCAACCCCCACTGGCCCTGGGACTGTGCTGGGAGCAGGGTGGGGGAGTCTAGGGACTGTGGTGGGATTAGGATGGGTGGGAGCCGTGTGATAGTGGTGGGAGCAGGGTTTGGACAGCCCAGGATCAGTGGTGGGGTGGGGAGAGCCCAGGGGCTGGGTAGGAGTGGGATGAAGGAGTCCAGAGACTCTGATGTGAGCAAGTGGAGGAGCCCAGGGAATATACCGGGAGTAGGTTGCAGTGACGGCCATTTGGACTTACTGTCCATTTGGCATTTTTTGGGGGTGGGTGGCTGCCTACCCACATTTGGCTTGGGGGGGGCAGCCCTAAAAACTTTGAAAACCACTGATCTAGAGTGTCTTATTTTCTGCCTCAAATATGTCATTTTGTGTGTGTCCCTCTTGGACTCCCTTTCTCATGTATTTGATATTTCTATCACTTCTTCTCACTGGGGAGTTTGGTGCAGTTTGAAGTGGAAATTACACCAGAGAAGGCGAAGTAAGTATTATGGGCTGAATGAGAGCCTGTAGGAAGGCTGCTTATGGATCTGTATGTGGTATTTCTACAATTCTGAATAGGGGGCTTCACTTAGACGGTTGAAGGTATGTTAATGTTAATATTAAAGGATATTTGTACTGTGCACTATCACCACCAGAGTGGTCCCCTGGCGCTGTGACAGATCTGAAAGAAAAAAATGGTAGGGGGGTAGGTTAGTGCATGTTAGTTGGACAAAGTTTGGAGAGAGGAGCAAGGGAGATGTGATGTACCGTTGGCTGCTTCAGTTCGGTTAACACTGTTCGCTGAGCTTTTTTGGTGTGGTATCCAGTCTGAGTCCGACTTGTGCTGTTGTGTGAGGTCTGTGCAATGTGTTTGTTGTTGCAGTGTGGTGAAGTATGTGTGGGTTGCTGCGGTTTAAGAGGATTGGTTGTGTTTGGTTAGAGTGTGAAAGGTGTGTGAGGAGTGGTGAGATTTGTAGAAGTTGTGTGGGGTTGTTAGTACCCTTGTAGTTCAGAGAGGATTATGCCCTCCTATTGTGCATCTCTGCGATTTAGACAAGGTTGTCTTCCTTTCAGTGATTAAATTCCCGCATTTTGTGGCTGTCTCTCATCTCTCTCTTATTATGTTAAATTGGCTAGTCTTTGCATTTCTATCTTTGCATTTGGCCAACCCCTACATCCCAGTTAGAGGTTGGTGTGAATTAGTCCTTTCGGGTCAATGTACTTGCGACCAGTGCCCGTACCCTATGCCCTGTCTGAGTGGGTAAGGTTGGTGATTGAGCCTGTGCGTTAGGCATGTTTGTTGTTGTTCTGTCATGACGGGGTTGTCGATCATGTTCTGTTCCACCTAGCAATGTCTCTCTTGTTCTTGTGGGGGTTTCCCTTAATCGGTCCTAGGTGTAGTCTGTGTCGTTATATATTCTGTCAGTCTGTTCTTTTGTATTTCCTGTTTGATTGTTTCAGTTGTTTCCATCTGGTTCCGTGGTGTTGAAGAGCCAGGTTTTTAGTAATTTTCTAAATTTTAGGTGATCTTTGGTATTCTTTTCGGGAGGTTGCTCACAGTTGTTACGGCTAGGGTTGGAGAAAGAGGAGTCTCGTTGGCTTGTAGATTGTTATTTTCTTTTGGAGGAATTATGCTCAATGTCCGTTGATTGCCCTGTGTGTTATGCACATTGTTTTGAACATGATACGTTGTTTGATTGGAAGCCAATGTAGCATTTTTAGCGCTGCAGTGATGTGATCTCTTCTAGATATTTTGAGGAGGAGTCTGGCTGCTGCATTTTGGATGCGTTGTAATTTCCTCACAAGGTGTTCCGGCATCCCAATTTAGAGGTTGTTTGCGTAGTCGATTCTTGACATGATGAGTGCGACGATTGTCAGTGTTTTGTGGGTGAAGGAGAGGAAAGGTAGGATGCTTTTTGTTGAGTGAAGGAGGAATAAGCATTTCTTAATTATCACGTTTACTTGAGGTTCCAAGGTTAGAGCGTTGTCCATTAGGACTCCCAGGATTTTTACTACCTTAGATGGTGTGGGCGCGTTTTCCAATTCAATCGGCCAGGGAATATAGGTGTTGCTCTTGTGGTTTTTTAAAATAATCATGATGTCTGTCTTTCCTGGGTTGATTTTTAGGTTGTTGGCGTTCATCCAGTCATAGATTTCTTTTAGACATTCTACTAGAGTTGAGGGATCTGCTGGTGTATCTTCGATTTTGTAGATGATTTGAGTGTCATCTGCGTAGTTGTAGCATGTAATGGAGTATTTTTTTAAATGTTTGATTAACGGCTTCTGGTAGATATTGAAGTATAGTGGTGATAGTGAGGATCCTTGTGGTACTCCACAGTCATTAACTTGCAGAGGAGTTTTGAATGGTTTTATCCATACAGTTTCTGTTCTGTTTGCTAGGAATTATTTAATCCATAGTAGTGCCATGTCCGTTATGCCTATATCTTCTAATCTTTTGATCAGGGTGTCATGGCTTACTGTGTCGCAAGCTGCTGAGAGGTCGAGCAGAATCAGAGCCAAGGTTGTGTTGGAGTCTGCGTTTGTTTTTAGGTTGTCCCAGACTGATAGGATGTCGATTCTATTCCTCTAGCAGGTCTGAAACCAACTTGTGCTTGGTCTAGCAACTGGTGTTTTTCCACGTGTTTTTGGGTTAGTTTGTATACGTATGTTTGCAGGAGTTTTGCCGGGTAGGGAATGTTAGAAATTGGCCTGTAGTTGGAGAGGTCTTCCACGTTGCCACTTGTGTTCTTTAGAAGTGGTTTAATAAATGCTGATTTGAAGGATCGCGGTACGGTCCCTGTCGCGAGCAATAGATTCAGGAGATTTCTGTAGTGTTCAGATGGTGTTCCTTGTTTGAGGATTGATTTGTAGATGTTAGGGGGGCAGCGATCCATGGGTGATCCTGCTTTCCTGCTCTGTTTTAGCAGCTTGACAAATGTCTATACTGATATTTACAGGAAGTTTTGGAGTTTGTGCTCTGGCTCCTTGTCAGGTCCGGCTGGCTGAGTGTTAGGGTTGGACAGTCGATTTTGTATGATTTGTTGGATGGCGTTGATTTTGTTTCTGAAATGGTTTGCCAGGTTGTTGCATAGTTTCTGTGAGGATATTGGAGTGTTGTCGCAGCCTGGAGGGTTTCTCATTTCATTTATGATGTTGAACATTTCTTTTTGTGTGTTGGTGGCATTGGTGATTCAATCATCATAATGCCTTGTCTTTGCCTTTTGGGGTTGAAGGTATGCATGAAAACTATGCTCTGTTTGAAAGCAAGAAACGCGTAGCGAAGCACCATGGCCTACATTTGCAAAGTTGATTAGTCTGGATTGGTAAATGAATCATTTTTAATTGGCAGTCCAATATGTATGCCAAGCAAGGGTTTCATCATTAATTTCAGTCAGAGCAGTCTCAAGGCAAGTGTAGCTTCAGCTGTGGCACAGGGCCTCTTATGCCTGGGGCCTCACCAGCAGAATGGTGATGAGAGGAACTTGACATTTTCTACACATCATAAGTAATAAAAAGCAAAATGCGTATGTCAAATGACTACAAGCAGGTGACCCTATGTTTTGTTTAGTCTACAAAGCACATTTTGAGAAAGCCAAGAGATCATGTATTTACCTCCATTACTTTGCATTCAGATACTCACAGTTTTCTGATCAGGATGGGCAAAAAAATGCTACAATGCAACTTTTTTTTGCTTATATTTTTACTTGGATGCATGTCTCCTGGTTTTGTTTATCGTGATCTGCGTAGTGTTCAAGTCATCTCCATAAAATTGAGGGTTCTTGAAAGGCAAGCAATCCATTTTGCTAGTAGCTCATTCTGCAACGATGTGTGGTCAGTGTGTAATCCTGGAAAAACACATTTGATTTCATTGTGCGTTTTCGATCAAAATGAAAAGTCCTTAATTTTACACTTTATCTTATTGAAATGGGCCTCACTCATGCTATTTCTCCAGATACAATAATAATAATTTTGAAAAGTGACCATTTATATCGCACATCACAAAGTTTTGACATTCGGCCTGCTCATGGGGAGTTCTTATAATATCAATTTCCATGACCGCTTTGGGTATCAAAGAATGATGCCACTTTCAGTGGTAACAGTTTTGTGAGTTGGCCTATGAAGATGTAAATACATATGAGAATTAGGGGGCCCTGTACTTCTTGTCCCACACAGGGCTCACAAATCTAGAACCACATAGAGTTCTCACCACCTGACTTATACATAACATATTGTCAAATCTAGCAATATCAGGGGTAACATGATCTTAGAATGTGCTACCTTTAAAGACTTGAGGAGGAGCAGAAAGTGTGACATGTAGCACTCCAGCGTCACATTCCTGAGCACCTGAACCTTTTGCGTGCGCCCGGATGTCAGCCTTTCCCACCTGGTAACACACAGCCTTTCACAGGTGCAAACACCAGCACCTCGGCCATGCACACCCATGCACACCAAAGCCTTGCACAAGCATGCACAATACTGCCTTTTACATGCATACATACCACAGCCTAGGTGCAACACTGCAGCGGCATGGCACAGAACTCCACAGGTGGATGCAGAGTTCAAAAGAGGCTGGTTGTGTGGTACAGCTCAGTGATAAAATCAACAGTAAAGTCAATTTCTAATAACTCAGTTGATTATCTTCACTATACATATGAAATGTCTGGAAAGGGATATAAAGTCAGCCACTGTGGTAAACTGCAGGCAGAAAAAGAGGCTCGGTGGAGATGTCAAGGATGGCACTCTGTCAAGAGTGGCACAGGGCACCCAAGTAAAGTTTGGGTGGCTGTGCTGATGTAAGGTGACAGGTAACAAAAATCACAAATAAAGTAATGGTGATGCGGTATATCCATTACCGATGCTCACCTTATTTTCTCTAACCTCAGTTTGTGTGTTAAACTGTTTTAAGCAAGGATTACCACAGACTAAATCTATTGCTCCTAAGTTATGTGTGTTAAACCTCTTCTTTGCATATAATTATGTCATTAATGTTATCAGAAGATCATTACTTTGAAGATATACATTTGACACAATGCAGAATCTTGATCATACAAAAATTAATATTTCTCGTTATTTTAATGAAAAACATAAAACAATCTTTTGTGCATGAGCCTCAATGTCATTTAACAAAATATTATCTGGAAGCAGGTTCAATTTTGAATACATAACATATTATAATCATGTTAACGGCATCAGAATAAATCATGCACCGTAAAAAAACAATAATAATTGGAAACAGGTAAGGTAAAGAAAATATACAAAAAATTAAACAATTCAAAAGGACAAACCACTGAAAAAAAGACTTTACATTTAAACAAAACAATTCTAAATATCACAGGACATGAATTCTACCCTTATAGGCAGAAAAATATTATAAAGTTATTTAGTTTTCACCCTGTTTTATTTATGGGAGTCCACCTGTGTACATTCCAAGGAAAACCAAGGAAGGAAAGAAACAATTATAATTCCTAGTGGGGTGTGGAGATGTATGGCTAGTGTAAGCTTGGTTTATACATTCACACTTGCCAACTGCTTCTTACAGTGCTGCTCAGGTCTACGTATGTGTGAACTGGCCTAATGCATATAGGCACAGTGGCCACCGCTGTCAGCCAAAGAGGTCAGTCAGGTGTGGTCAAATACGTTTCGGCGTGGAGGTCTAAACAGAAAACGCCTTCCTCAGGACCAAAAGTCAGATGTATACGGTTTTTAACCCCTATGAAAAAAACAGAAAAGGGTAAAGAAAAAGGGCAAAAGATTCAAGTTAAAAAGCCACCCGTAGATGGCTAATGAAAGAATAAAAACATTTCAATTCCTGTCGGAAATAAATGTAAAAAAAGAAGAGAAACTCAAGTCTTGAACAAAAGTGATCAATAGCTCCGCTAAGGATAGGGAAGAAAAGCGGAGATTAACACCCAAAGCCAGAAAAAAGTCAAGTTCTAGAGAGTAGTGCTTCTGGCAGAAGTGTGTGCCCATAGTCCAAAAAATAAAAAGTGCTTAAGTCTGTGTATAGTTAAATTGAGTCAGAGGAACAGATAGTATATATAGACCAAGACTTATTGATAGAAACAAGCAAAGAAACATAATGCGGTGTAATAACATCACCAGATCTGGGTAATGTGCCCCATACCATGGAGGGTAAATTTACCTCAGATGGAGTAATAGAAGAAGTGCCTGGAGACAAATCTCGGCTAGGCTGGATTGGAGTATTATGGTGTCAACTTGCTTGAATGCAATCAGGTGCAAAGAGCCCGATATTCGCATCGCTTTTCTAGGGAGGAAACAAGAGTAGAACCCGAAAAATATGTCAAGTTCTCTCGCATCATGTTCCTAAAGCCTACGTGGTAGACAGTGTATAGACAGTAAAAGTACCAAAAGAAGAGGCTGACCTGAAGCCGTGGTTAATGCTGGTCATTGAAAAGTAGCGTGTATTCTTGTGTGCACGTATCAGATGGATCGTTCGTTACTCGTCTTGAATCTGTGCATCTAAAGGTCAAGAAAAACAAATGCCAAAATAATGCATTAAGGTAAAGCGCTCACTGTATGCGGACCACAACTAAGGTGTGGGCTGGGGACTACAGGGAGCAACAAGAGCAAGTATGGCCTCTAATCATTAATACTCCCCCGAATCCCATGAGAGAAGAAAAACTCTGATAAGCACAGCAGGGCTGTCATGTGGGTGTACCGGGATGAAAAGCAGCGCGTGTCATCATCATACAGTTTCTGCAGTCTCACCAGTTAAGCCGTGCAAGGCTAAAAGGTCCTCACGGCAATGATGTCCAAGATATAGTAATGCAGCCCTGATTGAGTTAAGCGAGCTCGATATGCAATCGTATAGATGAAAGATCATCGAGTTGTGTGGCGTGCGCCTGAGCAGCCACGTTACTGGCGTAATTCGAGACTGGGTATGCAGTCCAGGCGCCAGAAAAAGTGCGCCATTGTAGTGGTGATGGCCAGAAGGGGGAGTAACACCCTGCTTGTGATGGTAGCGCAGCGGTCAAGCGGGCCAGGCCGCTAAATACAACGTCAAAAAATAATGCGCATTGCAGACGGAAAACCATCTGGTCTGTATGGTGGCTTCCTGGGTGTGTTGGAGCTATTACTGCTACGGGGCTGCTGTAAGTGCAGTGCAGTCATAGTCAATAACATGGGAAAGGAGTGACCACATGGATCGTGCTAAGCATCAGAAAAGTCCACGGAAAATCACACGCCAAAATGTAGGATACATTTTGGGGGGTATCCAAAGTCAATGTAAAAATTGATAGGAGGGGGGTTTCCTCATTCAGACCTCTCAATTTATCAAGAGTTTGCAGTCGATGGATCCATCTAGACTCTTTGTCATTCAATGCTCTCTCAGGGTTGGAACTATTTTTCACAGTATCCAATACCCACCATTGAATGTCCTCAGACGTATGGGCAAAGGCCAGATAGTGAGACACCATTGGCGCTTGGTGATTCTTACACTTAATCCTGGATCGGTGTTCGTTGATCCTTATGTGGACTGGTCTTGTGGTCTGGCCCACATACCTCAGTCCACATGGGCATTGGATGCAGTAAATGACATTGGCGGTTTTACAATTCAACAAAAAGCGTATGTCCCATGTTCTCTCCTGAATTTTGAAATTGGACATTTTCTTTGTATATTTTTACAAGCCCGGCAGTTTCCACAGGGGAAATGTCCCAACAACGGTCTAAGGATTCTGTGACTTGTGTTGGGTTTGCTGTGGCTAGTAGAATGTACCAGTTTGTCCCTCAAGTTTCTCGATCTTTTAAATGCAAATAGAGGATAAGGTGACAGGTAAGCACACACACAGCAGGAAGCTCAACAAGAACGAAGAGTAGGCAGCTGTAGCAGGAAATACAAAGGTACAAACAAACTGGATTCCCTCTTGGGGTGTATGCAGAAATGTGAAAGAGTGTTCCACGGACCTTCTGCACAGATTGCTATTACAGGGGCCCACGCTGTATGCTCATGGCTGGGAACAACAGCTGTGGGTGTCTGTAACAGCGACAAGGGAAGGGGCAGAGGTTGCCTGCCGGAAACCAACAGTCAAGCTCTGTACAACGATACAAGAGAAGACAGGAACAGAAATATCCAGAGAAAAGGAAGTCAATGAGCAATCTAGCAGAAGGAAATGAAGGAAAAGCAGTATAACTGAAATGGGTAACCTAAGGGAAGGACAGAGGACTCAAGGAAAAGAAGGACAGGGATCAAGAACAGGGGGTTGCAAACAAGGAAGAGAGCAAGGGAGCAGCAGCCAGGAAACAGGGGGGCTGCAAACAGGGAAGCAGGGCTGCAGTAACGGATGGCACAAGGTACAGGTAAACTGTTGTGGACTGCAGAGGACTGTAGTAGGCTGCAAGACAGGGAGCCCAGAGGAGCAGGGCAGAGAACTGTAGTAGACGGCAGACAGAGAGCCCAGAGGAGCAGGGCAGCAAGGAGCGAGCCCAAAGGAGCAGGGCTGCAAGGCAGGGAGTCCAGAGGACAAGGGCTGTAGGCAAGAAGCCCAGAGGACAAGGGCTGAAGGCAGAGGAGTGTAGCAAGCTGCAAAGCAGGGAGCCCAGAGGACCAGGGCTGTAGGCAGCGGAGGGAAGCAGGCTGCAAGGCAGGGAGCCGAGAAGAGCAGAGCAGCAAGGAGCGAACACGGGGGAGCAGGGCTGCGAGGCAGGGAGCCCAGAGGACAAGGGCTGTTGGCAACAGAGTGAAGCAAACTGGAAGGCAGGGAGCCCAGAGGGTTGTAGGTAGAAGGCAGCGGAGCATGATCGGCTGCAAGGCAAGGAGCCCAGAGGACAAGGGCTGTAGGCAGCGGAGTGCAGCAGGCTGCAAGGCAGGGAGCCCAGAGGACAAGGGCTGTAGGCAGCGGAGTGAAGCAGGCTGCAAGGCAAGGAGCCCAGAAGAGCAGGGCAGCAAGGAGTGAGCCCAGAGGAGCAGGGCCGCTGACTTAAGAGGGCTGAAGAGGACTGTAGTAGGCTGCAAGGCAGGGAGCCCGGAAAGGGCACTGGATCAAAAGCAGGATAAAGCAGGAACAGCATAAAAATTTGTGGCACAAGGCAAAAAGGGGCTGGGAGACTCTTGATGCAAGAGACTAAGCTCCTGCAGGCAGCTGCTTAAATACAGCTCTGCCCTGTACTGAGGAAGGCTAATTGGCAGCACCTGGAGCAGCACACCAGAAGATTATCTGCCTCCTCCCTCTCTGGTCCTGAGATGGTGGAAGCAGCACTGACTTCGCTAGGGCTTCTGGGGATTGTGGTTCCAATACTGACGAATGGGAATGGCCAGGAATTGATAGCTATAGCAAGGTGCATTATGGTACATGTAGTTAGTTGAATTAAATAGGAAAGTACCAATGTTGCGCAAATGGGAATTAAGGACCAAAGTGTGAATATGGGTTGTAAAAAGAGTATTATGAAGATAAATGAATAACAATTAGTCCATGATGGTTGCCAATGAGTGCGCCCGTGGCGCAGGCATGACAGGAGAAGAGGCAAAGGCACAAGACAGGGGACAGGGGGAAAAGCTTTGAAAGAGGAAAATATTGGAGCACAGACAAGAGATATGGGCAGTTGGTTAAGAGGAAAATAGAGATCATGAATTTTGATGCCATTTTTTCCTGGACTGGCGGGTAAACTTATGTGGGGTCTTGTTGCAGCATGATTTTCAACTCTTGCTGCATATAATATTTATCCAGCAGTGTATGCCTTGCTCACATTGTCTAATATACCTTGTAAGGCGGTCCTACTTTTTAGTCCTCTAGTGCACAGATTGTTAATGTTGCACCATTTTGTTGGATATTGTTCACAATCCTGTGTTACGCAGGCTTCAAGGCGTGTTTTAACATTATTGATGATACCATGCCAACACCAAAATCATTTTATGGATTCCACAGCAGGTTTTGCAAACTACAGGCTTTACGGCATAGATGCCAGTGTAAAATATTAAATGTATTGAATCAGCCAGTAAAGGCTAACAGCTCTTTTAATACTAGCCTCCTGACGTCCGGCCCTTCAGCTTGTGTGGGTGGTCACAGAATTCTCATTAAACTGTTCTTCTGCACAAAAGGGTTTTATTTTGAAGTGCAGTGGTGTAGTAATACACTGGTATTTTTCAAAAACATAGGACATTCACATTTGAGGACATACAAAGTGTAGTACCTAAGTATGAATGAACAACAACATCAGGACAGGAGTGTCTTTACGAGTGGAGGGTCCTATGTGGTCGAATCCGAGGAGCTTCAGCTGGCGAGATCGTTGAAGCAGCAGTGTGTCATCTCGGATGTCGAGGATGCAAGGGGTTACCCACTCAGGGTGTAGCAGTGGTTACTCTTCAGCAGAGATCGACCTGACCTTGCTCATTTGTTTGTTGATATTATTGTATGACAAACAAACCTTGCCAAGAACCTTAGAATACTTAAACACTGTAAAGAGGCAGAAGAGGAGAAGCCATAGCAGTAATAAGAGTACACAGCCAGCGTCAGGAAAGCAAGTATAAATCATGAATTAGGTTTTTGTTGCGGGGACAATGTGCCTGCCCGCATTAGACTGTGCTAAGCTAAGCTGCATTCCCGATTCCACAGAAAGCGACAGCAGAAAACAATTACCCGTACTATGTAGTGCTATTGTCTATGGGGAATTCAGCATCGCTTTCTGCCCTTTGGGAAGTGTTCCCTTTTGGGAACTCCCTTTGCTCCTCACCACAACTGTATTCTGTCATTTAATATTTTTGAGATTTCTGATTTGTGATAGGGATTTATAACGCACCACAGGCAACCTAAATTGCATCAAGGCGTGGGAATATTGAACATCAGACCTTGTCAAAGAGCGCCAGTTTGCCAGGAAAGTAACAAACCCTGAGGCGAGCCCTCGTCGCAACTACTGGGTACCCCCAAAGATGGCTCCAAGCAGTACAGGCCGCGCTTACCAGCTTTAACCACCATGACCAGGCCCATTTCATAAGAATTCCCAGGGGAACCTTTGCATAGAGCCATGCTTAAACACATTCGTCACCCCCTCGCCCCCCCACCACCACCCCAGCCCCCCAACGTCCCCCCGGCGCCCACACACACAATAAAAATGCTTTGTATGGGTAAGAGGACTTGGTAGCCATGTTCATGAGAGTGCACACAAGGCTAGGAGAGGCTGGTCACCAAGCAACAGTCCATAGTGCTAGGCTGCAGACTCGGATGGGATGCTGTTCCTAAAACGTAATCCATACTGGTGTGTTTAGCTTAAGTATTCCTAATGTAACATGCAGCAAAACAAGTACATCTTTAGGTGTTTCAATGTGTGCTTATCATCTATCACAGACGTGCTCACGTTTTGCTATATCTGGCTTACAAAAGTATATTAATTTCAATGCCACTGCCCCCTTTCGGCCTCTGCTGGACTCTTTGAGTTGAGCTATTAATGTGACACTGCCCATAGACTGGCCATAAAATATGTGTGGGGCCCTTTCACTTGAAAAGGATGGCATTGCATGTCACTGGCGCTATCCCTGCGGCACTGCCCGTGCACCAGCTGGGGAGGTGACTAGAACATGAGCACTCTCATTGCTTCAGTGTTTGTTATGTGTGACTTTCTTGTTAAACGTCTTGTTTCCATGTGATGTTTTGCGTACTTTTTGTGATCAGAAAAAGTGACAGTTGGGCGCTTGATAACGGGAGCACTGTCTGTTTTGGTAGCAGCCAAGAGAAAGCGGAGCTGAGATTTATCTCCGCGATATGGCAGGCTGCGGTGTTTTCAACTGTAGACGGGTTCTAATCTCCCCCACTGCCTGCATCACCCCCGTATGCGTGTGTGTGTGTGTATAAACACTCGCACAGCACGCTCACTATCTGCCAAGGTGATTCGCAGAACTGGATTCTGTGAGTTTCCCGCCCCCTGGCCTACTGTGCTGCGCCACGTGACCTGCCTTGCCTGGTTTAAAGGTTACCCTCGTCCTCCGGTGCATGCAGCGCACCGTAGTGTATACAGTAGCTGGACTGGGCGCCGCGCGCTGAGGCTTCCCAACACGTCAAGTTATGAACTTTCCTTTCCTGTTCTTGTTTTCGTCAGGGGCTTTTCTTGTGCGGATATGAAGTAGCGCGAGGAGCAGGAGCCAGCCGTTCACCGACGGGGACAAGACAGCCACAGCGTGTACATTCCAGTCCGCAGCATGGACAGCAAGGAAGAGAAGAAGGACCGGCGCCAGGGTTACTTCGCGAGGTAAGCCCGTGCTCCTCAATGCTAACCTGCACTGCTCGAAGTTCATGACACATCAGGCATTCCCGGAAAGTTCATTTTATAAGACTTGTAGATTGTGTAACGTTATTTAAGGACAACGTGTTAATGCAATTTAAAACCACACCAGGAAAACTATTAGGGCCTGCGTGAGCCGGCGCAATGCTGCTGGCCTGTGTGCAGCGTTTTTTGAGTTATGATTGTTATGTTATGTTAAGAGTTCTGTGTACTGGGCCAGTCACCTCCATAGTAACTCATCCATAACCAGTTTGATGTCCTGGGGACCAATTCCGTTGGTGTCGGTGCGCGGTACAAATACCTTTAACAAATCTGTAACAGCGCCACGATGCCCCCGGGCTGATGTGCGCTTTAAAAATATGAATAGATACATAATAAATAGTGGTCTAACAGCGCTGAGACTTGTCTGGAAAGTGGCCTGTTGGGGTCCCATCAGAGGTACCCAGACCGTTATCTGTGTAGGTATGGAAAAGGGCGTCAATTGTGATTAGTGAAGCTGTCAGCTACATTGCAGCCTCTGCTTCTGTGTTAAAGAGATAAGCAAATGAAGGAGCAGACTAGCACAGTTTATCAAGGACAGTTTTTGCATTTCCCTGGTAGGGTTTGGGTTAGCCTTAGCGATATCCTAGTACGGTCACGGAGAGCCAAAGCCACGCCATATCTTTAGAGCACCCATGCAAAAGAAATGTGGGTGCACATTAAAGGCGGATATCTACATGGCCATTGGTTATCTTGAAAACCTGGCGTGGTTGGGCTGGGAAAGACAAACCTCGGAGGCTTCAATTCTAGAGTTTATTGTGTTAGGACGCCCTCGCTCTGGGTGAAGGATGAATGGAAAAGTCATCAGACGGGAACGACCTTCAGAGACAGACACTTGCCTGTGTACAAAAATGAGTGTGCAGCCTTAGTCGTCTGCCCAGCCGGAAGATGCAGGGTCGCTCTTTACACAGCAGCAGTAGGGCATCCAGGTGACTAGATAGCGGAGTGGGCACCCTTTCTTTGGAGCGTTTTATTGCTGCAGAGTAATTTATGATGCATTCAATATTATGCTCTTGGTTGCTTGTAAAGGTCATTTAAACCGTTTTCTTATATATTGTCTAAATACAAAACAGTATTCAGTGTGTGACATTGTTAGTGAACTGTGATTTGTTATTAAACTGTGATTTATTTTCATCTATACATGTGCATCAGATTGTATGAACCGCCGAATGTCCATGGACCTGGTGCTTTTGTTTGGTTGCTCTGGTCTCCAGTTGACTGCACCGCGATGTCAGACCGTACAGGGGTGTACCTACTAACAAATTGGGGGCGGGGGTTCATTATGAGTTGGGTGGTAATGGTAAAATCGTCTGTATTTGTCAAACACCACAGATTGTTACTCTGCCCCATTCAGGGTTTGGTCAAATGCCACCAGAAGTATTCAGTGTGAATCCCTCTGTGATATTCCAGGCAGACTTTCTGCCGAAAATGTACCTTCATCTTGTATCTAATTGTATTTTGCTATACTTCTAAAGCGCGAAATAAGGCTGAAGAGCATCTAGGCGCTAAAGGGATAAGGACAGACCTGAGAGGCACTTCCACTATGCAGAATAGTAAAAAAAGATACGTTTTCAGTGCTCTACGAAATTGGAGAAAATCTTTAGTATTATGAAGTGAAAGCAGAAGTTTGTTTCACATGGTAGGAGCAAGCACCGAAAAAGAACCGTCACCCACGCGTGCCTTTTGATAACGTAGAACTCTCATTAACATTTGGGAAGAGGAGCAAAGGCGTCTAGAAGGATGGTAAGGTACCAACCTATTTTTTAAATAGGTTGCCCCAGTGTTGTGAAGTGCCTGATGAGTGATACAGAAGGGGCCTCATTAAGACCCTTGCGCTCCTGGAATGAAGAGGGCCGGTATGGGACCGGCCCCCTTCATTCCGGGAGCGCATATTACAAGGTTCCTTTTGCGGGACCCGGACCTGACGTCTGGTAAAACCAGACGTCTTTTCCGGGTCCTGCGAGGGGAAGAGGGAGGTAACAACGGGACACTTATAATGTGCCCGTTGTTACCTCCATCTCCATTCCCATTGAGCCCTATGGGGGCTCAAATGGGAATGGGGAATGGTTCCTGCAAGGAGGACTTACCGGTAAGTCCCCATTGCAGGAACTCGGTAAAGGAGCCCGGTTTGGAGGCAGCCATGGAGCTAACAGCTCCATGGCTGCCTCCAAACTCGTAATGAGGCCCAAGATCTTAAAATCCACTCTGGTCTTTACATGCAACCAGAGGAGCTGTTGCAACATTTTTACAGAGGGGGCAGGTTTTGGGGAATCTAAAGCCAACCAGGCCGCTGAGTTCTGAAGTACTTGCAACCACTGTAACCAGTACTGTGGTTGACCCAAATAAACCCTGTTACAATAATCTAGGAATCCCATTATTACTGAGTTAACCACTTTGGTATGACATTCTGTGGGAAGGAAGGGAACAATCTTCTGCAACACTCTGAGTTTGGTAAAGCCAGAGTTACAAACTGCTAATACATGAGCTTCACGAGAGCCCGGGGCAAGAAGCTTAAAACCAAGACTTTTGACTGAGGCACTTGGTGTGGGACAGGGGCCCAGAGAGTCAGGCCAGAAATATTGACTCCAGGTGGCATTTTCCCTGTTGGGCTTTAGCCAATTGAGTGCCATCCAACTGCTGATTGCTGCCAAACTATTTTTCAGTTTACAGGCTGGCCTGTATTACAGGTGAATTCAGCCACAACACCAATTGAGTGTCATCCACATATGTGTAGAAGTGCACCCCAGACTTAGAAATAAGATCTGCCAGGGGGCGTACTAATAGATTTAACAGAATCGGTGACAGTGCAGAACCCGAAGCATGCCGCAAGGCAGAGAGAAAGCTGGAGACACAGAACCCTGGGAAGAAACTGCTTCATTGCGTTCAGCAGGAAAGGAGGCAAACCATGTCAGTGGAACCCCACTGACTACAGATTGTTCAAGGCAGCTAAGAAGGATATCATGCTCCACTGTATCAAAGGCAGCAGGGATGTCAAAGAGGATCAATGCTCCGACCCCTCCATGGCCCTGGACCATGGCCAAATCATCCATAAGAGAAATCATAACAGATTCAGTACCCATCATGGGACAAAAGCCTGATTGATAAGGATGGAAACAATCATTAGCTTCTAAAAACTGAGAGAAGGGTGGTGTGATTATAATCTCCATCAGTTTTATAAGAGCAGATATGAAAGATATTGGCTGATAGCTGCCTGCAACCGAGGAGTCTAGTTGTTTTCTATTCCAGAAGAGGGGTAGCTAGCGCTCGCTTAAGTGCAGCGGGGATCAACCCTGATGTAAACGAGTATTGTAATGCTGCAGTAATTAAGGAAATAGCTTTCGTAGGATGTGCTTGCAACATGAATAATGGTACAGGGTCCCCTGGCAACGCAGATTTCAATTGTCTTAGAGCTTTAGTCACAATAGTATCATCTACTGGGTCAAATTGAAAAACTCCTTTGAAGGGAGAGCCCACCAGAGGGACTGGAAGATCGGCTGCTCGGGTGTCTCCAGCGCCCAAAACCTAGAACAGCGCTCACTGAGTCTCCATCATAGGACTCAATTTCAAGGCTAATCTTAGAGGTGGCAGGGAAAATTCTAAACTGGACCCAAATATTTTTTACTTTTTTTACTGTACAGAAGTGAAACCCAGGCCCTTTCTTCAAAGCAGCAAAACAAGGTTTTATAATGGGCAACTACAAGGAAGCATCTGATGCTGCTCTCACCACCGTACGCATTTAATGCATAAAAGGGTCAGTATTGACCCTTCTTTGCATCATAAACGTACAGTAGTGGTACAAACAACGATTGTCCATTATCCATTTCCACCTTTACACTGAATTTGGTAATGGCTGAAAGACATTGATGAAAAGCACATTTTAGAATTACCAGGAGGTATTCCAGAAAGACCCCCTCTGTCAGTGGTACATTCTGAATGGGTTGGATTTTCAAAATTATCATGGTCATTTCCCCCAGAGATATTTCCTTATGGAAATCTGCCAGACTGTAATTAAGTTCCTGCATCTTTTTCCAAATACAGAATAGTGGGGCAAGTTTTTAGGTGATGCCAGAGTCAAGCGGTTTGCATTTTTCTTTTCTACACGTCCGCACTCAGCAAACACTTTTTAAAGCAATAAAGTGCACTATTTTGCAGTCACAATTGCATGTTCGTTTATTTCCTTTTTTTCTTAGCATCATATTTTGTGTGATAAGTTCAAGTCATAAAATATCAAGTTAAGAGCAATAAGCAGTTTAGATACCATCTGCAAGATATCAGTTGCAAAAATAAAGTATTTTTATCAGCATTTGGACAATGCCAGCAACTATTATCATCAACTAGTTAGCGTTAGCTAATCCCACAATTTCAGCTAAAGTCAAATTTAACAATAATTGACAAAAGCAATAGGTCTGGCTTTGAAAATGTAGAAGGTCAGGCGGTCATTTGTCCTCTTATCTATTGGCTTTGCTAGTGCTTTTTATAATGGTGGTGATGATGGAATGGGTATACGTGTATAACATGTATATGAGGCTCCCAATCAATCATGGCCTAATTCTTAAATCATATAAACATTGGTAGCCACATAAATTAGTAATAGTAAAGATCTCCTCAAAAACCACCTTGCAGTGTAATGCACAATAGTGGAAACTCAACAATGTAACAAGCAACATAGAAAGAAAGAAAATAAGCTCTTAAAACAATGTTCAACAACGTTCTCCTCAACTTAAACAGTTCCACTCCCTTCTACAAAATGGCTGCAACTACAGCAAGGCTTTCATCATGATGCAGTTATTCTGCATAATAGAGAAGCTGATTGACACTGGGCCCTCCTCTAATATTTACCTTAAAGAGCTGTGACGAGTGACCTTTTGACGAATATTGCAAGCAGAACTGCGATGGACTTGTAATAATATGTGTCCCTTTATGTCTGTGCAGCAGTTGTTTGGTACTAGATTCTGAACGCATGTCCACACTGAAAGAGGTGCTGTTCTCTCAGTGGTGTATTCCACCTAGTCAACAAGATCTATTCTTTAAAACACAAGTGTTATTGGATACACTTCCTCTCTGCCAACATACAGCCTTGGGACAGAATAATCCTCAAAGTTCGACCTGTGTTTTTTTTTTTTTTATCAGACTTAGTGCTCTGACTCCCCCTTCCTCCCAACCTTTTTTTTTTGGAACCCAGTCTTCATCCGTTGCGGACCCTCAGGGTTAACAACACAGTTTCCTCTGCCTACTCGTTTGACAGGCTCAGATTCAGAAGATTCAGAGAATTTTGAAACCTTATCTGACGGAAACGAGAGCTGTTGTTTTTCAAATTCAGATACCACAGAAGGAACACTTACACCACCAGAAGAAACGGCTAATTTAGCTAACGCCATTGCCCAACAAGCAGAAAATAGGCTCCAAGAGGTGCCCTGCTCCTGTCTTGACTAAGCTATACTCACTCCTATGATGAGCTTTAATGAAAGCAAACATACTGGGCCTCGTTACAACGTAGGCGGCCGCAGAATGAACGGTGCCGGTAAGGGACCGGTACTGTTCATTCCGGGCCGCCTCATTACGTAATGCAGCAGGTCCCTCTCTGGACGCCTGGCCAGACCAGACGTGCAGAGCGGGACCCACTAGCAGTCCAGGATGCTAACAACGGGCCCGCCATTGTTAGCATCCTCCCCATTCCTATTGAGCCCTATAGGGGCTCAAATGGGAAAGGGGATGTACCAGGTCCGGGTCCCGCAAAAGGGAATTACCAGGCCCTCCAATGTCGGAATGGCCCGGTAATTCCCTATTTTTTGGACCCGGTACCCGGTTTGGGGATAGCCATGCCGGTAAGAATGGCATGGCTACCTCCAAACTCGTAATGAGGCCCACTGTCTTTACTTTGTACATGGTTGACTATTTTACTTATCCAGACGCTATAATGATTTTCTTGGAATGATCAATGCTTTTGCAATTACCTGGCATGGAGCTGTGGGTACTTCACTGATCCACTGTCTCAAGATTTGGCCAGAATAAAGCATTGTGAGTGGGGAAAAACTGTGTCATTGCTGCAACTGATGCATTGTACTTGGAATGCTCTACAAAGAGAATTGTTCCTGCTTTTGCAAATAAAACCAGTCATTGAAAAAAAGAATGTACTGCACTGCAGTTATGTTACCAAATGCCAGATTCAAGTATGAAGGTGTTGGTTTTCGGACTGATGCAATGTGTGTCCTGGGATTTATTATGAACATGATTTATGCTGTCCATGCTTTCCTAGGATGATGCAAGAGGAACATTTTGGGATAATGTGGTTCATAAATGGAATGAAGTGACGGAAATTATTGGACAGGGATTAAGTTTCATGCTGCTCAAGGAAAAAAAGATGTGGAAACGCATGTTGAAAAAATGTAAAGCTATAAATGTGCAATGTTTCAGGTTCCTTCCGTCGGTTTGTACCCCAACAGTTGGGCTAAACGGCAGTTAAAAGCATCAACCTTGTAATCTTTTTATGGCGACAAAGTCCTGATATTGCATTTGATTTATTTCATGGACGAGTAAAAATGTTAGACAATGGTTTCTCATTTTCTTCCTCTTCTTGGGAGCTTTTCTGATGCAGGTTAGTAGGCTATTACAAATACTGGGTGTGTTTCATATGGAATCATCGACTTTTCGATCTACATATATTTAAGTTCAGTTTGCTTTTATCGTGTTAGCCAAGGGTTGAATCTAGTGTTGATCCAAAAGAAAGCAACATGCTACCTTAATTATTAAATAACTAATTAGGCTAACAAAGTCAATTTTCTGCAAGCTTTCATGATATTTGACCTCTTCCTCAGGCAAGGATGAAACGAAGCCTTTGAAAAACATTACAGCATTACAGCTTAAATAGCCCCCCTTGGCAATCCTATTTGATTTATCTGTACCTGTCGCTGTACCTGATTTGTAGTTTTGCTCAGAGAGGCATGCATTAGATGTTGAAGCCCCTCACACACATTGCAGTCTTCAAGGACTTAATGGTACACTGTGATAAGTGGGGTAGGGGTCAGTGGAAAAGAAGAGAAGGGAAATAAAGAAGACGAATGGAAAAAATAACAACCCACCCCTGTTACAGTGCTCTCAGAAAGACAGCTGGGCATTGTGTCAGTCATGGTAGATGCAGTCCAGTTGAAGAAACTTGGTAGGTCCAGTTGGTCCCTTTGCAAGATCAGTGGGAGCACCCATATATCAGGCTTGTGTCTCTAGAAGGCCAAAAGAGAGGAGGAAAAACCAGTCATATGTTAGGCCTTTGAGTCTTGAAGCCCAGTGTGGTTAGTGTCAAATGCCTTATCGGGATGGTGTTATATCACAATCATGAGGAATGACTGGGATTTTGACTTGAGACAGTGGCCCTCACAAGTCTATTAGAATATTTCTGTCTGGTGGATTTTTGAGGACAGATGGGAATGGGTTGGAGAGAGTATGGAAATTAGTTATTGGGCCTCATTACGAGTTTGATGATGTCCCGGCTGAAATTCTGCCAGGATACCGGCAAACTGTATTACCGTGACCAGCACTCGGTCCGGTGGAACATACCCTGGATTCCGAGTGACATTGACAGCGGTAAATCCCCATTCCATGGAGTCCCATTGTACTCCAGGGGGTATTTGCCAGTAAGGTGCCGGAATGACCTCCAACTCCTAGCTGGAGGACATGTCAGCCACCTCACCGGCAAACCTGTAGTTGGCTGATGCATAAACGTTCCGTTATATGGTAATAACGGCACATTAATTCCACACCGGACAACTTGTAATGAGACCCATTGTCTTAGAGAGGCTGGTGGTCCTGACGCAGTGTCAGTTCGATACGCATGAACACATTTGGAAAAAATGATGGAAAGTGTACGGTCTGAATGTTGTGATCCCTGCATTTCTATGGGTGGTAAAAGTGGGAGTCTGTTAGTTGGGGTAGTGGCTCAGGAAACCGCAATGTCTGTGCTGTCAGTGCATTGAAAATGTGAATGCATTTGAATTCATAGGTCTGCCTGGCTTTTTGTCAGTCCTGAAATTACCCCAGCATTCAGCAATTCTGAGCTCATCTGGGTTATGCCTAACTTCAGAAAATTGCTCACCAACTGGGATCTCCTTTGTGCATTGTTTGACACTCTGAGGTGAGGTTCATGTGTTTATGCAGAAGTTAACCAGTTTCCCCTTCACAGTACCCCAGTCCGTGGCATTTCATGCACATGATCAAGCATACAAAATTGTTGGTTGCATATGTAGAATACTCCAACATTTTGAAGTACTTCTTGATTGTATCCAAAATGTTATGTCGGCAGGTTAGAAATCTTTTGTTTCTGCATTTCCCGATACAATTTTCTGTTCAACTTTGTTCTTAGTTTACTTCTTACCATAATTCCCTTAGCAGTGACTCAATGTCTGAAAGCAAGAAGGGGCATCTCAGGGAAAACATCTCTCAGACGTTCATCTTGTTGCAGAATGGGTTGTAGTTACTTAGCAATCTTGCAGAGACATTCCAACTCTGGAGTCTATGTGACTTCTAGTTGCACCCGGGTTTGTGCCTTAATTGCTCTGTATTCTAAGCGATTTCTCCAGGGAATCCATTTTGCCCTGTGTACCTGTCTGTCTGCCATTCTGTGGTTGCATCTGTAGTTTATATAGTCTGATCTCAAGGTTTGTATGTTGTTGTCCCGGTCCCTTCTGTCTAAGTATATTCAATTGTATATTAATGCTTGACTCAATATTGTAGCATGTTTTGTGTGCGCTGACTGGGTGGAAGCTGTCACTCTTCAAACAACTGGCCCTGTCAGTTGCTTTACAATACACTGTAGTCTGTACCTTATCATCTTTTAGTTATGGTGGTGTCTTGGAAATGTACTTTTTCAGAAGGGTAGGAGAGTTTGAGGTTGATGGTTTTGTGTTACTTTAATTAAGTCGATTCCCTCCGTAGATACCCTCATGATCTCATTTTTGATATCATGGTTGCTCCCTTCTGTGACATTAAGTGTGTACTCATGGGCAGAGCAACGGGTGGTGGAGGACTCCAAGTTAATATTGTTGTCACTTCACACATCTGCCGAAATTCAAGGATTTTGTTGCAATACATTGATTTATCTTAACTCTGTCATACCTACAGTTCTTTAGCCATGGACAGTGGATCGAGCCTACAGTGGTAGCCCATATTCCTCTGAATAGTAACTAAACAGATCCCACTAGCCACTGCCTTTGCTCATGTCCACTGTCCGTGATGCGCCAAATGGTCTGGAAGTCCGTTGACCCTGTTGCACCATGGGTGACTGCTTGTCAGTACTCACCACAGCTGAAGTGGAATGTGGAATGGAGTAGGTAATGCAGCGTAGCGTAACTCAGACCAAATGAGGTCTGAGTCTCCTCAGTGAGGGTGATCTTTCCAATGATACGCCCCTCTATTAGTTGAATTCAAGAACAGAGGGGTAAATCAGTTTAAAGAGCGAGAAGGCACAGACACCACCGGACGTGTGCCAGGCTGCAAGTGATTCGGAAAGTCAAATACTGCAGGATTAACAATAAATGAGAAACTAACCTTACTAGTCTAGGCACCAGACTTTTACTGATGTCAGTCAATGAAACAGAACAGAATATTGGTAAATGTCAATGGGCCTCATTACGAGTGCGGTGGTAAGGGATTAACAGCACCGGTAAGGATGCCGGTGCCGTTAACCCCTTACTGCCGCATTCCGAGGTCCCTTAGTGGGTCCCACTAAGGCCGGCTGGTTTTACCAGCCGCCCTTAGCGGGAGCCGCTAAGGGACTAGGGAGCTAATAACGGGCCTGCTATTTGCGGGCCCGTTATTAGCTCCTTCCCCATTCCCATTGAGCCCTATGGGGGCTCGAATGGGAATGGGGAATGGTTTTCAGAATGGGGACTTACCAGGTCCTCCAAGGTTGGAATGACCCGGTAAGTACCCTTTCCGAGAACCCGGACCCGGTATGCTGTAAGGGGGTAGCCATGGTGCTAATAGCACCATGGCTACCTCCTACCTCGTAATGAGGCCCAATGGTTTAATGAACTAAAGAAAGCTTAAGTGTAACGTGGAATCTTACCTAGAACTCACAAGTGAGGAACCTTCAATGAAAAGAGGCTAGAAGGGAGTCCCAAAATCAAATGACCAGGCAAGGAGAAAACGAGGAGGGAAAGGGAAAAGTTAGTATAGAACTAGAACCCAGGCTGCACGAGTGCCGCACTAGTGTTGGGATGGTGCTCGGGAGAGAAACTGAAAAGCATCTATATTTCTTGTGCACTATTCGAGTATTTGATTGTGAAAGTTCTAGTTGGAGTGCCAACAGTACAGCGGAAGCAGGAGGAAGTCCAAGAGCAATCCGTAGGATGAAGATCGGGTCAAGAACCAAATGGTCGGTTGACAAGACAGAATCACAAGGCAGTAAAACAGGCGGTAGTTCAAAGCCGAGCGTAAATAAAATGAAACAGAATCACTAGGCAAAGGTAGTCAGGTAACAAAAATGCAGGATCAGTTTCTTGGACCAAAAACAGAGAGTCGATGGCCCTCGCTTCAATCAGAAGCGTCTTGGTTAGTACCTGCCTGCGCTTTATGGGGGCAGAGTGGGTGGATCTTGCGTTGTGGAGTAGCGTAGCCGGTTATGTGACCATTCTGAAACTCAGCACGTGTAGCAGTGGAACGCATCGCTGCAAATTGACATATACATGCATTGCGGGCGGTGAATCGCCATGGCAACTTCCAATGCCAAAGGAAAGGGGAGGCCCCTGAATGAAACAATCGGGTGAAACGTTTCCGCTGGGGAGGAACCGAGGCTGGGGAACAATCGATGCATGGCGGAATTAAGACACTGCTGCACTATAATATTGCAAAATACCCCACTTGGTGTTTTAGCCTACAATTTTAAAATAGTTTTTTAGAAGCCTCTGTTTATTTTCACCTATATTTATCAAGATTTTACAGTGAAACCAGCTCATCTATGAAAAAGCAAAATGGTGGTTTTTCATTAACTGCGGGAATGGGAAAATGCTCAGCAATTTAAAAGTCTTCCCCATTCTTACTGCAACTCTCTATGTGCCCCCTCCTCCTTTCTAAGACCTACTTCTGCAGATCCCCTTTTCCCTTTCCTTTTACCTCCTTTCAGTCTCTGGTTCATGTGCTGCATTTTCTTTCTGAGCGCGTCATGTAACATTTCCGAAGGAATCCTGAAGAAATTCTAACGGATTCCCCTGGCAAGATGAAAATGCTCTAGCACAAATAGGCTCCCCATCCTTAGCCTTACTACCCTAAGTCACATGCGGTCCTCTTCCATCTCCACACATGTACCTTGATATAAATTCACGCCTTTACCTCCTGCAGATATAATTTTGAGCACATTTCTAGTTCAGCTTCACTCAGGATTACTATGGAAATCAGTTGCACAAAGGGAAAAAAATGGCAGTTTTTTTTTCTGAAAAGTCTCAATACTACAATGCACCATGGGAGATGTGTAAAAGTTGTTTGTTGCCAGGGGACAGTTCCTTCTCCATCAAATTACTACTGGAAGGTTTTAGCATTGAAGAACAAATGCTATAAGCTTTAGCAGAAAACCCTTATGGCAGATGATACATTTTCATATCTTGAAGCAACAAGGCGATACAAGGAAGCTTTAGTTAATGCCAAATCATTATGAATTATGCATTAACTCTGTGAGCTCTGATTCCAAAGAACTGTTTACCATTCTTAGAGAAATGGACCATGCCAGTCATCCAAATCCATCCAGCTAGTCAAAAGTTATTAGCAATGATAGAAATTTGGGAACATTCACTGTAAATAGTTTTTATCTTACACAAGGCCCCTGCACAGTCTTTTCCTGCTTCCATAGAGTCCCCCGAAAAGGAGACCTAGGAGGCAAAACATGGTTCGCAAAAGGCTGCAGAAGAAATACCTCCCACACCAAACCAAATATTGTTGCAGAAAGCCACAAAATGGGTCAGTTCGCAGCCCATTCATAAGTCTTATGGAGAGGTCTCTTTAAGAAAGGCTATAAGAAGCCAAGGCCAATAGTCTGGCTCCAAGAGGTGGCACCCAAGGCACTGAGAAACATAGCACTGAAAAACACAGAGCCAAAAATCACAGCTCAAAGATACAGTACCTTGTAGTGCAAAAAGCACACAGATGTTATAATAACACATTTGCACCGACTTTTGTTTCCAATCAATGTACCAAAGTCACATCTAAACACATCAATAACAAAGCCATTTCTAGGGGGGGAAGGGCTAGTCACATACCAGGCTCTTTCCTTCGCATGAAAGAATTGAAACTTTCATCTTTCATGCAGTTCTTCCCATTTATTAGTCATCACACAAGATCACAGCAAGAAAACTGATGGCAAATTGTATGAATGAGGGCATCCTACATAAACTTGGTTCCACATTGAAGAATTGCTCAGTGCACAAGAGTCTCAAGCATAAGGGGTAAAGGGATTGGGAAGGTCTGGTGGTAACAACATGAAAGGTTGTCCAGGCACTAAAATGTTGGCAAAAATAATACATGTCGAAATGACACCCATTACTAACCCTCAATTCAAGTAACCATTTCAACTGAAGTCTCAAAGCCAGGATAGGCATCCCACCTGCAGTCCTAATAGCCCCACGGACAAGCACAGTTACACCTCAATATCCTGGAGATTGTGGGAATTCACCTAGTGTTACACAGCTTCTATATGGAAAAGCAGGGGAAAGTTGTCCTCATAAGAAACTACCACAAAAACAGCAATGTTCTCTATAAAGGATCAAGTAGACACTCACTCCCAGAAACCCTCCTAACAGCACCACCTCTCTAGCATTGGTGCATGAATAGGCAGATATTCCTACAAGTCCAGCATGCCAGGGATAAACAATTGCCTAGTAAACAGCCTTAGTCAACATGATCATCAAGAGCGTGAGTGAAACACAAGAACACTGAAATGAATATTCAAGAAGTCAGAAACATTAGACTTATTTGGAAGAAGAGTAAACCCAAAATTTCAAAACATCACCTTGAGGTACCCAGTAACAGAGTCACTTGGCAATGTCATATGCTTAGCATAGTCAGGGATATTTGCATTCTGCCAAAACAACTAATCCACAATGTAGTGCAGAAGCTATTACATGAGAGCATGACTCTCATCATATTCACACCAACATGACCGAGATAACTAGACAACTGTGGCATCCACAACTACTAGGCATGGCAGTAGAGCGTCCACTCAAGTTTGACAGTTCCAATTCTGTTGACACAGCAAAACCAGCAGATAGCAAACCTAAATACATTCATAATGAATTTGGAAGCTTTGCTCCTGAAGACAGTGATTTGGTGTAACAAACTGGCAATCAGTCCCGTACAATGAACTGAATCTGAAATTAACAAATACTTGCATTACCTCCTAGACAATGGACTTGTTTAAAATTCCTTAAAGGGCTGCTTAGCTTATTCCACCACACAACATAAGATCATATGGCGGAAGGCTCTGGTGGTTAAAACATTAATTTAATGGATTGGAAGAATACACTCACCAGCATCGAACCAAGCACCATGCTTGGATCTTAATAAGGTATTGCAAAGGCTAATAATACTATCTTTTGATTCAATTCACCAATTCACAAGGACTCCCTTAGACATCAATGTTATAAAATAGCCATTTTGGTTGCAAGCATCTTCATTAGAAGAGTATGTGGATTGCTGATCCTATCCAGATTAACATGTTGTCCCCATACTGTGAGAGGCGAGAAATGCGAGACAAACCCAAAGGTATAGCTTTCTCAATGTTTGCGATTTATTCAAAGAAAAAGGGGTGAGATAAATGCCCATCTTTCCCTATCCTAACAGGAATATCACTACCTAGCAAACTAAAACCACAAAAAGATGACCTAGTGTCCAAAAAGTCTCTGACCGTCACACTAATACATACAATAAAAGTGTATGAGTAATATTTGTCTGTTCAACAAAACAATGCAAATTATCAAACATATCATTTTTAGAAAGTACTCCTTGTGACCAGGGTTGGGCTCCCTTCCCCTGGATCAATTCAAGAATACCCTTGGGAAAGTTCTGATTCTAAAATGTCTTGTTCAGTTCAACACAAAATGTCTTTTCCATCCACTGCATCCTTCCACTTGGCATAATAAATGTCTCTTTCACAAACACTTGTTCCAAACCCCAAAATAATTGGTTTCCTACACACATAAGTCTTTCTCAGGATGCAAAGCAAATATTAGTATATCGCAATTATTCTTCCAATGGAATACTTTTGTCAGGATAGCACAGCAACTGCCTCTGATGATGCAACAGTTTTTCAAAATGATAACGTTACCAATGTCTTTCCACAACACCTGTTTACCCCCACCACATCTCTTTAAATCAACTGTTTCTTTCCTGGTCTGCTTGCCTGCCAGGACTAGCTAGTAGTGTCCATTTTTCTGGTTCCCTCTCCTGCCAGGAAGAAAGCTCCTGCTGCTACAATTGGCCTCTTCTGTTATTGGCAATATGTGTTACTGATTTCCCCAAACTGGTGTCTCAGGAAAGGAGAATCGCGCCCTTGTTGCCTAACTTCTTCTTCTGAATAGCCTCTTGGCTGTTGGCAATGCGGGTTACAGGTTTCCCCAAGTTGAGGTTTCATAAATGAGGAATTGCTCCCTTTTTGCATTTTTACCTCTTCTGGGTAGCCTCTTGGCTGTTAACAACGTGGGTTGCAGGTTCCCCAAGTTGACGTTTCATAAATGAAGAATTGTGCCCTTTTTGCTCCTTTACTTCTTCTGGATAGCCTCTTGAATGTTGGCAATGTGGGTTGCAGGTTTCCTCAAGTTGACATTTCATGAATGCAGAATGGCACCCTTTTTGCACTTTTGCTTCTTCTGGGTATCGTCTTGGCTGTTGGCAATGTGGGTTGCAGGCAGGGATCTAAATTAAGATTGGACAGGCAGGAGCTAAACGCATCTCCTGGGTATCCAGCATAAACAAGGAGCTAGCATGGTGGGACAACAAACTATATATAGGGAAAACAGAAAGGAAAGTAAAGACTCGGATTACCGAGCACAAGAGCTGCATTAAAAATCGAGTCCAAACGGCTCCAATGGTTAGTCACTATATTGAAATGCTACCTAGGGCAGAAGATATGAAATGGACAGTTTTATATCAAGTGAAGCCAGGTAGTGACAAAAATGTGGACAAAGAAAGCTCTTAGAAAAGGAAAATGAGTTAATCTTTCTGACTAAAAGTATGATCATTGGTGTCAATGAAAGAGCTGCAGAATGGTAGTACACAAGATTATAACGGATGGGATTAATTACTGTGATAGTAGTTAACCTACAGTGCAAGGTCTGGAAGTGCTGTGGCTCTCAAGATAGGCCGTTGGATTCGGTGATGGACACCCCTGGTGGGAATGTGCACGTGATGTCCTTAGACAGAGTCAGATGATGGCAAGGATATATGAGTGCTCATGGCTGCCACTTTTGATTGGGGCTATGAGTTTTTGAAGTGCCAGTGCACATTAGGAAAGTAGACCATACTGGCGTGTGTAATTAAAGCAGGCGTTCACTAGGCACCTCGATTGGGCTTGTAATTTCAAATTAAAATGAGATGGTAGAGCCTAGATGTGAAATTAAAGTAAGTGTGGGCCACGATCTTAAATAGTCCTAAGGAGTCCTTTCAAAATATGAACGGCATCCACTGCGGGGATAACAGAAAGAGTTACCAGCCATGAATTTAAACTGTGCTAATTAGTATTGGACAAGCAGACAGCTTTTTTGCCGCAAATTAAATTGAAGTAGTAGCGAGTTAGAAGAAAGGACCCTGAGGGTAGTAGATATATCTCCTTGGCAACGAGGGATTACCATCCGATTACACGAAACCGGACCCGGAAGGACGTGCATCGAGACTTGTACTCAGTAAGCAAAAGGAAGTGAATGGCGAGAAAGAGTATGCGGAACAAGAATTCTGGACCATAGTGACGTTTTATTGTCTCTACCCCATTAGATATAGACAGCATAGCGTTACAGTGTACGAATGCCGGGTGTACCAAGGAACTGGCTGAGGAGTGCAGCACAGAACTTAGTCACAGAACGACGGTTTTTGAAAGCGGAACACCACAAACTGCAAGTAAATAACAAGGGTTGAAGTTATTTTCCTGTGTTGTTTAACATATGTCAAATGATAGGAAAGACACATGGCAAAGCAGAGAAGGGAGTAGGCACAAGAACCCAGTTAGTGTTGTAACCTTTAGGATAGTCGCATGAGGGACTTGTGGAACTTAACATCACAAATAGCATTATGGTAAGCGCAGTCCTGGGGGGTTTAAGTCCACACCTGGAGTTAGATCTCCGGAATGCCGGTGTTTGTTAAGAAGCTGCAGCCTTTCTGTCTTTAACATGAGGGAGTTGTGGAACACAACATCATGAAAAGCAGTATAGGAAGTGCAGTCCTGGTTGGTTAAAGTACACAGGTAGAGTTAGATCTCCGGAGTTCCGATGTTTATTAAGAAGCTTCAAAACAGAGATCAATTGTAGCATTCTATCAGAGTAAGATAGGTCGCATATGCGTTGTGATACGTGACTATTACTCTTTGCTCTAGGTAAAAGGATTTGAGATGCCTTCTGTGGAGCGTCCTGCACAGTAGCGACTACAGTTATCATTGAAGACAGTGTTAAAGAGTTAAAGAATTTTATCTGAATTATATCTTCGAGTGCCTCTTTGGCACAGAGACAGCGTACCTTGATGGGCGAATATGCAATGCACAATAGTCTGTAATGGTGTAACCCTGTGAATGGGGTTACTGAGGCAAACGTAAGGTGCCAGGGAGTTGATTAGATAGAGTTAATCAGCTTAAAAAGTCTAAATGAAATACTAAATGGAGGTACTAAGACCCTCTCTATATGTCATTCTGTAGGTCACTCTCACAGATGAACCGACACTGGTGGCACTAAGAAAAACCGGGAAGTTGTGTTTATGTGAAATAAAATGTTTTGTAGTAACTGATGTATACAAAGTCTGTATAGTATGTGACATAGGAAGTGTCATATAGGGTAGTGTGGTGTTTACAAAGGGACCCCCCTGAAGAATTTCCAGAAAATCGTTTTAAATGGAATGGATGGAATGAAACATGTTGGGTGTTTGAGGAGTATGGGTATAAAATAATTTAGAGTGATTGAGTATTGAAGTCAGTAGTATTGAATGTGATATACACAAGAATTTTTAATGTTGGTATATGTTATGTTGGCTCTGTGGTGTATACCACCTTAATGACATTTATAGTGTTATGAATTTGATGATTACTTTTTGAAAATGATGTATAAAATTAATAAAATATGTTTGTATTTTTTTTACACATAACGTCTTTGTATTTGTTTGAGAAAGACGAGTGGCTTCCGGTGTAGGTTGGTGTGAGCGTCCTAACTAGTAATGCTAATAGTGAGGGAGCGACATTTAACCAGTGGAACTCTTTTGGTGTAGTCAGTTGTTTGGGGACAGTTCCTGAGTTTATAAAATGCATCCCACTTCTCTCCTTTTTGTTGTGAAGGAACTACAAGTTAGTGCATGGCGTTCCGCAAAACTAACATCTGTTCAAGATTGATAAACATAAATGTGTCCATTATTTATGGCCCCTTTATGCTTTGAATGTTATACAGATGTGTCCTAATGTTTATTTATACATTGTCCCAAACACACACTGTTGAATTCTCATAGGTGTTTTAATTCTGCATCAGTTGGCCTGGGGAACCTAAAGTAGCTCCTGGTAGCTATTGGTGTCAAGCTAACCATGCTCTTCTAGGCTATAAGCAGGAGCAAAATCGTTCCCAGCTCCCCTTAATTTCGAGCCCTGTACAGGATTCCCCAAATTGACATTTTATAAATGGAGAATTGCGCCCTTTTTGCCTTCTTATTCTACTTGCTCGGTATTCAAAATTGTCTGAATTTTCTAAACGTTCCACTTGGAGCTCCCCGGGGCTACCTTCTATGACAGGCCAACTGACCGGGTGTGCTTAGTGTCTCTGTGTTGTTCCCTGCTTCTGCATCAGACCCTCGTGGAAGTTGCTTGACAGCTCTTCTGTATCTGCCACCATCTGCACGGCCTTGCTCCTGTGCCCCGCCGGTCCGGCTGGGTCTCTGCGTCCTCCAGCACCTCCTGGGAACTTGTGTCAGGTCAGGAGCATGTCTACCATAAATCTGGGCTTCTCTCCCTGCTGCTGACCATGACTATGCTTCCTGCTGCATGTACTCTGCAAAGCTGCATGCCTTCTCTTCCCGGGTCAGCTTCTGCTGACGTTATGATATGATATGATTGGTTATTTATAACGTGCTTAATACCCAGAGGTTTCTAAGCGCGGACCCAGAGATCGAACTTGTGTTGCTCTGTGTCGTCTTGCTTCCAAGGCGAGCACGTTGCCCCTGAGCTATCCTCCTGCACTCCTGCTGCAACTCCAACCATTTCATTGTCGTCCCTGATGGATTCTACCTCTGCTGCTCCTTTCCTGCTGCTTCTACTACACAGCTGTGGTCAATTTCCAAGTTTAAATGTCCCACTCAGGTACTTTGCCTTCAAACGACAAAACTGCATATTCCCTTCAATGGCACCTTTGATCCTCACTGACTCTTGGTACATCTTCCTCGTCCTAGTACGACTGGCATTATGTATCTTAAAGTACATAATGGGTATACGTCTTTTATGTCTAATCATTCCTATTTGATTGTTGAGCTGGATGTTATCAGAGTTAGGAGATGTTATATGACTGGCATGTGACTTAACAATAGGGCTAAGACTTCCACCCAAGACAAAGTCATGGCCATTAGAGGATGTCACAACTGATTTAGGAACTCCCACGGTATACAGCTTATTCTGTCGAGGTAACTTTTGACAGAAGTTTCCTTGGGCTTTGCGCAATGACAGCTTGCCATCAGAGTTTTGGGAATGACCAGACACTCATCCTCACAAGAAGATGAATACCACGTCCCTCCCAAAGGTGTCACCACTTCCCCTGACAGCCATCTCCTTGCATGTGATCCTCCTTCCTGATATCAACCACAGGGTTAGGATCAGGTGGCAGCTGCCTTCCCCCGGCCACATTGAAGGAGGTCTTAGGCTGGGGTTCAGTGAGGACTCTTCAGGATTCATCACAATACACAAAGAGAAAGGGTTGTGTGCACACATCCACACTTCTCACCAAAGTTTATTTCAAATTCCATGTAAGCCAGCCAGTTGAGTTGCCTGAAGTTTTCCAGAACCCACTTAACGGAGTAGAAACAAGTTTCACAAGGAGTCGTTTACTTCATGGATCCAACACAAGACATATATGTAAAAGAATACCGTTTCTTTGTATCTTTTGCTGTATGACAGGAAGCTTAAGTCAATCAATAATGCACGATGGATAGTATGTTGTATCCAGGAGTCCCACACTTTTGCACATAGATCATTTAAACTATTGTCCAGTATGCCAAGGGCACATTAATAAGTATATGACTGTGTATATATGTATGCATTTATTGCATTTGTTAATACACCCGAACCTGGAGGTGTCACGGCGTAGGTTACAGGTTGCTTGGTGGTGACATAGAGATAAAAGCATACTTAGAACAATAGAAGACAAGGTATGGGAAGACAAGTCAACTTGGCAGAACATATGTTGGTACAATGTGTGGAAGCATAAATAGGCCAAAAAAGTAGCGTAAATCAAGGTTACAGTTGAAGAGATAGGTGTATACACAACAGAAAATACAACAGTCCTGAGGATATGTATTGGCCCAGCATTGGAATTAGTATTTGTTAAATAGCCAGGTTTTTAGCAATTTCTTTGAATTGGGTGTAGGAGGTTTCATTACTGATGTTTGATGGGAGTGAATTCCATAATCTGGGGGCAGCGACGGTGAAGTTGGCGACGCCGGTTCTCTTGTTCTTAAAACGGGGGATAAGTAGGTGAGTGCTAGTGTTAGATCTGAGGAGCCTTGTAGGGGTTTTACGAGTGAGGCATTCATTGAGGTAGCTGGGGGCATTTTGGGTAATGCATTTATGAGTGGTGGTGAGAGTTTTGTGCAGGATTTTTGCTTGGATTGGAAGCCAATGAACTTCTTTCCTAACTTGTGAGATATGGTCTCTTTTATTTATGCCTAGGGCTACTCGCTGTGCTTTGGTAGTGCCTAGCAAGAGTATATTACAATAGTCTAACTTAGACAAGATTAGTGCTCCAGCGAGTGTGATACAATTTTGTGTAGAGAGGAATTGTCGACTGGGAGATAAGTTTGGCTGTGGAGGCTTTGCAGTAAGCGAGCAAATTGATGTGTTTGCTCAGGGTGAGGCTAGAGTCAGGACATACTCCTAAGGTTTTAACTTGGTTGGAGATGGCAATGGGAGTGCCATCTATGTCAATAGAGGTGTAATCTTGGGGCAGTTTTTTTAGTTCAGCTAGTGATACAACAATAAGGATCTCCGTCTTTTCGCCATTCAGGCAGAGGCTATTAGTAGCCATCCAGTTCTGGATGAAGGAGTAGATTTTGTTTATGATGGTGGTATCATGATCTTTATTACCTGTGATTGGGACAAGTATCTGCGTATCATCTGCAAAGTTGGTATATATTACTCCCATGGCATCCAATGCTGCAAAGAGAAGCTTAGTATAAGCATTGTATAATGTAGGGGAAGGCCAGGCTCCTAGTGGTACGCCAAGAGGTGACATGTATAGGATCAGCTGCCTCAACATCTATAGCTACTCTGGAAGTACGTTATGATAAGAACAATTTGATCCAGGCGGTTGCATTTTGTGAAAAGTGAAGGTTTTTAGATAGGCCTAAGCATAGTTTATCGTGGTCCACTAAATCTAATGCCGCAGACAGGTCAAGTAATAACAGGATGCAGAGTTTCCCTGTGTCTCTGAGAGCATACATCTGATTTTTTAGATCAAGCAGAGCTGTCTCAGTGCTATGTTTCGGCCGAAATCCAGTTGGTCTGTCGTCTAATAAATTGTTATTTTTGAGGTGGGATTGTACTTGGGTGTAAGCTATTTTATCAATTATTTTGAGGAGAAAGAGAACTGTTGTGATAGGTCTGTAATTGGTGGGGATGGTGGGGTCTAGGTTTTCTTTTTTAGTAATGGCGTTACCCAGGCTTCTTTAATGTCTGAAGGGACCAAGTTGGTGCTGAATGAGGCATTAATGAAGCTAGTGATAATGGGGACTAATGTCGGGGTACACACTTTAACTAATTTGGCAAGAAAGCTGTCACCTTTACAAAATTAGGGTTTAAGTGAAGCAATCGTATTAGATACTTGGTCCTGGGTGACTATGGCAAAGTCGAATTGAGATATTGGGGCTGAGGTTGCCAGTGGGACCATGGGGTTGATGTTGACACTATTGTCCAGTAAATTTCGTTTTATTACAATTTTGTCTTGGAGGCAGTTGATTTTGGAGGCTAGGGCTTTCTGAATGGTGGTGCACCAGGCTTGCTAGCCAAGATTGGACTGGGCGGTGGGGTGGGCGTTTATAGCTCTCTGAGTATTGCGAATAGTTCTTTACTGTTGGATGCAGCATTAGCGATGCGTGTGTTGAGAAAGCTAGATTAGTCAGTGATGATTGCCTGTTTATATTTCTGTGAAAGGAGTTGGAGTTATTTTATGTCTCCCTTTGTAGGGTTTTTCTAGTAATGTGTTCTAATGCTCTTTTGTTTCTCCTGAGCTCTATACGTTCATCATTGAACCAGGAGTTACTATGTTTGGGTTTGGGTAGTTTGGTTTCGAGTGGAGCTGCTTCATCAATGGCTGTTTTGAGACACGAGTGGTAAAATACCTGGGTTAAGGGTGGTAGTAGGTTGATCCTTTAGTAATTTGTTGAGGATGGGGGATAATTTATCTTGAGTAAGTTCACGTGAGTTTCTTCCTACTACTGGAGTGAGTGGTACAGAGGTTACTTCTGGGGATTTACTGGTTGAGACATTGAATTGGATGAGAAAATGGTCAGACCAAAAGACATTACTGATGTCTACAAGGAATACTTTAGTGTTCAAGGTTAGTATCCAATCAAGGATTCTACCTTTGGAATAGGTAGGTGCATTCACAATTTGCGAAAATTGCAAATCTTGTAATGCATTCTGGAATGCTGTGCTTTTGTGGTCAGGGGGGTCACTGAATCCAAGGTTTATGTCGCCTAATAGAACAAATTTGGTATTAGGTTTAAGCAGGGGGTCACGTGTAGTGGAATGTTGATCTCCGGGTGACTGGCGGAACTTGGTGTTCTATAAAGTAGTAGGAAGTTAATGGTAGTTTTAGGGTCAGTGGTTATTTTGAGGGCGAGAAGCTTGTAACCTTCTATAATGTCAGTGCTGCAAGCGCTTAACTGTAGAGGATTTGGCGATAATGGCTCCTCCTCCTCCCACAATATCCTGGCGGTCGGATCTGAGTATGGTGTAGTCTGGTGGGATAGTTAATGTGAATAGTGGGACTGAAGCTGGATGTAACCACGTTTCAGTCAGTGCTCTAAAGTCTAATTGTTGTTGCAGAATGAGGTTGTGTACTTTAATGGCATGTGCACCTAGGGATCGCACATTCAATAAGGCGCCTTTCAAGTGTGTGATGTGTGACACATTCTGTGAGCGGGGAGTGGGTTTGGGTGTGGTTTTTTAATGCAGGGCTGTGTTTTTGGCAGGAGGCACTGTGGATTGGGGTTGCCTGTTACTGAAATGGGTTTCTGTTTAGTGAAGGTCCGTAGGGTAGGTGATAATTTATCTAGGTTTCTGAGGGCAGGGAAGAGCTGATGGGAACGATAAGAGAGTCTAAGTTGTCTATTGGTTCCTACTATTGGAGTGATGTTTGGAGGTGGGCTCGGGTTCTTACTCTTAGTCGTTTCTGGCGCGTCAGGTCTTGACAGGGGGCTGTGAGTTTTCGAGAGATAGGGGGATGAGGAGATTTGATGGGTGGGGTAGTGCAACGGGGGTGGGTCCTAGATCTGTTATGGTTGTGCAGTTAGCAGATAGTGTGATGGGGGTGTTGTTAGTTACACTGGTGGTTAGGGTAGCTTCAGGAGGGAAGGCTGCTATTTGGGTAGAAATGGCGTGGGGCATGGAAGAGGGTCATGCCTTGGGCAGTAGACCCGGGCGAGACCTGACTCATGGTAGGTGTAGGTACCTTTGGTGCACGGTAAAATAGATATAACATTACTGGTTTGGCCGTGGTTCATATAGGTGCAGAAAGTGATGGTGGGCTTTTAGAGTAGGCTAAATGCCATAAATATGTAATGGGGCACGCAGAGCACAAAAAGCAAGTGAATCATTGCAGAAATAACTTTGCAGGCAGAGGACATTGCCTATAGGTAGGCAGTATATGGTGAAGGATGGACAGCTAGAGGTCAAAATAGTGCGTGTAGACCATAGATGATACAAGTGGGACCGCACCCTAAGAGGTATTTGGAAGCATACAGTTATAAGTCTGGCGACATGTACAATTGTAGATCAAGGAGAGTTCACATAACATACAGCACTGATCGCTAATAAGCTCTGTGTGGCGATAAGGAGGGTGTAGTGACACCTGTCTGTGCTTGCAGTAAAGAAGACCTGTTACATTAGTGGACTAAGGCTGTGGTACCCAATACGCTGGGCGCACGGACATGTGGCTGGGTCAGCAAGCGAGACAATCCGAATAACGCCTGCCTGTCTTTTAATTACTGGGCGGGTGGGGCGACTAGAGGCAGAGATCCTAGAAGTCTACTACTTCACAAGGTCAGGTATAAACAACAAGGCAAACAGCATACGAGCATACAGTATGGTGTGCAGTATGCCACTATTAACACAGAAATTTCTCAACATCATCCGCATTCTTGTAAATTGTCTTCTCATATGATGAAACAGTCAATAGTTCATCTACCCATTCATCGATGTTAAGGGATTTCCATAGTCCCAATATCATCTTTTTGGCGATCATGCTGGCGCAGAGTATCCAAGTTGCCTGTCCAAAGGAGATATCATCAACCTTTGAAATATCCCCAGGAATCAATAAGGAAGCAGAGAGGGGAACCGTACAACTCAAAACCAGGCCCAACCTCTTGCATATGCACTCCCAAAATTGCTTTGTCTTAGGACAAAACCATATCAGATGACCAAGGGAACCTCTAGCACTTTTACACTTCCAACATAGTTCATTGTCCATGAGATGTCTCTTAAACAACCGAACTGGTGTCCAATAGGACCTAAAGAGCAATTTCGTTTGTGATGCTCTAAGACCCCAATCTAGACTTACCAATCGGGTATTTTCACAACAGTGCCGCCAACAGACATCGTCCATTTCTTCTCCTAACTCGTCTCCCCAGATAACTGGCAGCCTCGAATCTTCCTTCCTGAAAGATTTCAGGAATCCATATATCGTGGCAGCAGGTTGGGCTGCACTTCCACATAACTGCAACATAGACCAGGCTGTATTCGGTTCTAATAAATCATCACCACCAAGACTAGCAGTGACAATACCTTTCAAATTTCTGTACTCAGAGAATGAACAACCAGCCATATCATAAATCCGGCACAGCTGTGCGTACGGGATCCATCACCCTCCATCAATGAGATCACAGAGGTACTTTATACCTGCCAGGAACCACTCCGGCCAGAAAAAAACCTTCCCTTGGCTTTTTAGGGCTGGATTCAACCAAATTGAGGCATCTATATGCAGGTAGGGGTGGGCCACCATGCACCTTGAGATGTCACACCAACTTTCCTGCAGAAATCCAGTCAAAGGACTCGCACCCTTCGAGTTGATCTTCTTCGAAGTCAGCAGAGCTCTGGGTTCTAACTGGGATATTGCGCCACATTCCCATTTCACACATTGTGGGCATTCCTCATTTGGAACAAGGAGTTTACAAAGATGACGGGTCAAAAATGAGAGATGGTATTCAATGAAGTTGGGTAAATTCATCCCACCTTTTTTCCATGGGAGTTGCAATTTCCATATAGCCAATCTGGGTGGCTTCCCACTCCAAATAAACTGTTGCATGAGTCTGTCCAGTGTTTTGAAAACATGACCAGGAACCTTGATAGGCAACATAGACAGAAGATAGTTCACCCGAGGAGCCAAGTTCATTTTAATACAATTAATTTTTCCCCACATGGATAAATGTAAGAGCTCCCACCTGTCTATGTCAGACTGTAACTTTTGGATGAGGAACCTAAAGTTCAGGGCAGGAAATCTCACCACATCTGCACCGATCCAGGTGCCCAGATACTTTATACGATCGCTGCACCACCTGAATTGAAAACGTGCACATGCACTACGTAGACCGAGATTATTAAGTGGCAAAATCTCCGACTTGCTCCAATTGATTTTATAGCCAGATACAGTAGAGAATTCTTGAATGTCATGCATCAAGTGTGGAATGCCACTAGCTGGATCCTGGAGTGCAATCAAGAGATCGTCAGCGTACAACCAGATCAAATTGTCACGGTCATTAACAATTATCGGCCTAAGGTTCTCATCTGCTCTCAGACAGTGCGCCAACGGTTCCATAGACAGGAAAAACAATAACGGAGAGAGGGGACAACCCTGTCTCGTGCCCCTGTGTAGCGTAAATGCATCAGAAATTAGATCATTCGTGAGCACACTAGCCGATGGACAATTGTACAGAAGATGCACCCACTGCTGGTACTTATCACCAAAGCGCATCCTCTTCAGGCAAGAGAACAAGAAGGCCCACTCCACCCGATCAACCTCCTTCTCGGCATCTAACGAAACTGCACCAGTGGCTATTGTCTGCCTGTGACCATGTTCAATAGACAGCAGCAGACAGCGCATATTATCAGCCACAGCTCTACCTGCAACGAATCTGACTTGGTTTTTGTGAATCAGATTCCCAACCACCAGCTCCAACCATATTGCCAATATTTTTGCAAGTATTTTACAATCACAATTAATCAAGCTGATCGGCCTGTAGTTTTCACACTTTGTCGGACATTTATCCTTTTTCTTTAGGACAGTTATTAACGCATGCCGCATCGTCCCAGGTAATAGGCCCGAGTCAAAGGCCTCCGTGTACACATCACACAATAGCTGTATAGCCGACTCTGGAAGGAATTTGTAAAATTTGCCTGGAAGGCCATCCATACCCGTCGACTTACCCCCAGGAAGTTTTGAAAAAGCCAAACGTATGTCCTCCACAGTAATTTCTTCTTCAAGCTTCGCCGATTGATCAAGTGATAGTTGGGGTATGTTAAAAGAGTGAAGAAAATGCACAATATCAGTCTCACCACAGCTTAGGTCAGATTTATAAAGCTCAGTATAAAAGTCACAGAACAATCTGTTTATTTCTCTTTGCTTAGTCTCCATACCCCCATTTCGATCAGCAATGGCAGAAATAAAACGGTCACCCTCGGCCACCTTCAGCCTGTAAGCCAGCAGCTTGCCAGCTTTTTCGCCATTTTCAAAATAGTTTATTTTTTGTCTAAACAAAGCATAGTTCACTTGACTAGAAATTAACTTATTCAATTCAAACTTGGCTCTCTGCAGATCGGTCTTAGTGCCTTCATTTCTGCTACTCGCAAATAATTTATTTAGTCTCTTAGCTTCAACAGAGAGTCGCTGGATTTCTTTTGCCCTCACTTTCCGTTGCCTACTGGATCTATCAATCAGAACACCACGGGCAAAGCACTTCATAGCTTCCCATGCTGAAGAGATTCTGACATCATCAGTCCTGTTGGTCTGGATAAAGTGTACGAGTTCAGTTCTGATTTCTTCCCTAATCTGGTCACTTTTAAGAATGTAAGAGTTCATCCTCCATCATGGGGACTTAACCAAAGTGTGTTGTAAGGAGAGATTCAGAGACACAGGAGCGTGATCTGACAGTGCAATAAGACAAATTTTAGAGTCACAACAACTGGAAGTTACTTGACCAGAGGTTAAGACAAACTCAATGCGAGAGTACGTACCATAACACTGAGAATGAAACGTATAGTCCCTCTCACATGGGTGTTCCAGCCTCCATATATTAGCCAGGTTAAACTGCTGCATCAGATCATCCAATGATCTGCTTTTTCTGGGGGTTTCTCGAGTAGTCTCCATTTGAACGATCCTGAGCAGGGTCCAACACCAAGTTAAAATCTCCAGCCAGTACAATTGAATCCATCTCAAAGCTTTGAATCAGGGCTGCAAGTTCATGGAAGATAACTGGCTCATCTAGGTTTGGCGCATACACATTACATATAAGCAATTTTGAATCCTGGACTTTGAGCAAGACACAGACGACTCTCCCTTCTTTCTCTGATTTGCTAGAGAGGATAGATATTGGCAAATTTTTCTTGATTAGTATAGAAACTCCCCTTTTGCTGGACGTGTAAGTTGAAAAAAAGGTTTCCCCAACCCAACCCCGTTTCAGGTTCTCAGACTCACGGTTAGTAAGATGTGTCTCTTGGAGGGGGGCAATGTCACAAGAATTTGCTCTACGGTAAGACAATACTTTAGTCCTCTTAGTGACAGTTTTAAGTCCATTAATGTTCCATGAGATGATGTTGAGATGATCCACAATTTTAGCATTCATTTTAACAAAGCTACTATGTGCACAGAAACACGTTACCTGGTTATCTAAAAGCAGCAAAACAAATAGAAATAACAGAAAAAGTAAACGAAAAACGCGGCAACCCATGCCCCGATAGGACAAAGGAGACCAGAAAAGTTATATATAGACCACTAATAGATGACACACTGCAAAGAAACAGCAACAGCAGGAAGCATGTTAGAAAAGAGATCCCAAGTAACACCCGGAGAATAAAAAGTAAAAGACCTCAAATCTCCACCCCCCCACCCTGAAATACATAATCTTAACGACAAAGGAAGCCCTTTCTAACCAAAGCATTATCGCATCCCGCCATACGTGGACAGCTCAATATTTAAACCTAACCACCTAAAAACAGACCGCAAGAGTAATAAGCATCCCAACCAAGTCTAGCATAGAGACCCAAACAATAAAAGTAACGCCACGACCATAAAAAGGAGAGAAAGGAACCCATCCAAACAAGATGCCATAGAATTGAACCACATAAGAAGTGACCGCACGTCGGACAGAAGAAAGGCAAGCTAGGCCCAAGACCCATTGATCGTCTAATAATAGAAGAGCAAGAATGTTCAGTACTTCAAAGCACCCAAAGTTGCTGAAATCATGTGACCACAAAGCCTGTTTCAACACCCCATTGAGGCCTAGAGTGTAACATCAATTACAGCGTCTAACCCATTTCCCTCTGTTCCAATACCTGATCCGTCAGAAGTAGAGCCCACCCACAAGGACATCTGATATAGCATATTACCAATCAGGAACCGCAGGCAGTCAATATGCATAACTCCCAGGCACGCTCTAAACCCATGCCAACCTGTGTGCCTGTGGGGCAAATAGCAGGGAAAACAAAGAACACGTCCAGCCGGCATAGGCAACCCCCTACCTAGTTGTAATGAGACCCTATTACTTATAAGTGGTGTTAGTTTGTGTGTGTGTGTGTGTGTGTGTTTCTGTGTGTGTGTGTATGTATACATGTTTATAATACGTATTCACTAAAAAGCATTGTTGTATTGATTATGGTTAGCCTTCTATTATGCAAAAACCTTTCAGATTTGCAGAAAAATATTTAGTTGAAGGGGCATTATGCTCACAATACAAATCAATTAATTCACCAGTTATTGTTAGAAAACCAATCAGAACTGCCCAACCATGCACTGCTCATGACATCAGCTATGACTTCAAAGAAAACCTCCCAGTAGCCGTTATGCATTTTCACTCAGAAATCATGTTATGTTGCTGTGAATCTAGACTCATGTTCTTATAAAGAAGGGATTTACAACTCCTCTTAGTACAGATCATAGAGAAGCAAGGATTACCAGCGTGTAGTGCTATAGGATGTTTGAGGTCCCTGTGGTGCAAGGCCCTTAATGTAACGTACAAAGGTGCATTACCACATACTGTTACTAGAGAGCCATGTAGAACAAAGCTCATTAACTTGTTTTCAATGGAGCAGTGCCACAGGGTGTGCTATAAGTACTTGCATAAAATACTCTTTTCTGATATACTAGGGTTCACTACTTCTATCTACATTTCAAAGTCATTTTAGAGTCTTTCATATCGATACAATAATGTAATGCAGTAAACGTGCAACATTAAGCTAATTCACAGGGAAAATAGGCTCTTTAATGTTTAAGGCCTGTTTGGGCTGTCTTTTGAGGTGCCCCTCAAACAAAACATATACCCAGCATAGGCATTTTGGGGTGCTAATGTTTTTCTTTGGCTGTGTTTCCTCATGCCCTGTGGTAACTGGGGACATGTGGAGGTAATTTATTGTGTGACCTCGTGAGCAGTGTCTGGCAGAGGACAAATCATGGTTTCTCTGCTAACGAAAGCTGGTAACCTTTTAGTGCTCTTTAGGTTTGGTGTTGTAACATACGGTCCACTCAACTAAAGTATTTTCTAGTGCATTTCAAAGGGTTTTATAACAGAATGTTATCTTATTACTTGAGTAACTAATCATTTTAAAGAATATTTGTGTATTTTTAATGATCCACTATGAATATGTGTCCAGGTCCAGCAAAGACTCGAGAGAATACTGTGCCCAGGCATTGAAGCACACTGGGCGTGTCTATTGGACAGGTCCATCAAAAATTAAGCTCAGGGCACAGCCCGCACACAGTGAACAACCACACATTGTTGGTTATGCTTGTGTTAATGCCCAATGATGCTGTGCACATATGAATAGTGTCCGGAGGACATGGTCAGAGTGCAGAACCTGCAGACACAATGAAGATACCAAACAGTGCTCCAGATAAGATTTTGAGGTGGGAGTACTTTACTCCATATTGTTAAACATTGAGAGAAAATGTAATTTCAAGAGAGTAAAATGACTTTTCTCCTTTCCAAGAGAGTAACAAGTATGTGGCATCCAGCTGACGTGTGCAAAAACTGTACAGAAATGCAGCAAGTTCCTGCGTTGTGACAGAATACACCTTTCATTATTTCTCTAAAATCTGGCCATTTGATCTCTCCTGTATATATTTAAATGTTGAAAACACAATAACCTAGTCAATTACATAGTAAAGCAAACATGAATTGTATTGTGTGTTTTGAGGTTCGATAGCAGAATTGTCTTTCGATGTTTAATGAAAGTCCTCATTTCCTGGAGCTACAACTACCTAATGGTATGCCAATGTTGTGATGCAACAGTGCAGAGAGGCAAGGACCCCATGCTGAATTCTATACCTAACTTCATTTTCAAATGGGTATTTATATAGTGTATTTGGCAAAGCTCTGTACATAGAACATATTTATCACAAAACCGAAGTTGGTACTTCTTTATCGACCTCGAAAGGATGAAAGGCTGAGTTGGCCTTGCCGGGATTTGAACCTGTAACCTACAAATCACGCACAGATCCCAGCAACAAGCGCTCAACTGGTTGAGCTATCTTATTATCTAACATCCTTCAGAGGTCGGTAAACTGAGTATCGACTGAGGTATAATGATCACAGTGCCTAGATATTGGATGAACCATGTATGAAGCGCTACATAAAGTTAATTACCCATCTGGATTATCACAGTGACAGGTTTTGCTGAGTTTGTATTTCAATTACAAATGTAGCTTTCATTTGTTTGTTTTTGAACAGCGCTTGCACTTAAAGGAGGGTCAGGTTTTGGATGCTTTAATTGTAGTCTTGAACATTTGAGAGGCAATAACACATGTGATTGGTTTAATGACAATCACTCACACTTGAGCAAAAATTCTGCAGCCACTGACAGCCACTGACTGGTATAGTAATGTACCCCATTGACTGCAAAGTTGAATGGATGTAAACTAGACAGTGCATACTCATCGTTTTATACACTTTTTATAAGTAGAGTGTAAATTAAATTATTGGTGTAAAAATGATCTGCCACCGCATGATTATGCACACAACACAGGAACTCTGAAAATACAATTGTGCAATACTGGTTTGCTTTCACTGGAAAAAAAGCATAATTTGTTACAAAAGATGAATTCTCAATTGCAACTTAGTTTTCCATTCCATTAATTATGCAATCCTAAAATGCTAGGAAAATAAATATGTACAGTGCTTCTGTTTGCTCCATGAGCATCTACACACAACACAGCAGAAGCTGAATGGAAAGAAATCATTCCTTTTATCACAGTGTGTAGCTTCTTTTTTGAAAGTCTTCAGAGAAATACATTCTGTTTCAGGGGCTTTTCTCCATGGCTCGCCATTACATCCCATGTAGATAAAAATCAAAAGAAGTGTTCCGGTTTCTGTCAAGTCTCCTGACCTTTGCACTACCCTCTGCTCTAAACTTGTGTGTAAATGTACAGAGGAAAAGAATAAAGCTGCCGTATTTTCAAGATTTTCATGCATAAAAAGACCTGGTACAAACCTTATCTGGATGCCTGATACCAACAGTGCCTGCTGGGCATGGCCAAAAACTATGCACCACGCAGAGTGAATGGACAGTGAGCATACCAATACTGCCCAAAGTGCATGGCTTATGGCTGCGCCAGGAGGAAACTCTGTATTGGAGTTACCCATGGCCACGTGAAATGCCTTGGGTGACTATGCAAGGCATAGTAACTCTGTCAAGAATGATTTCAATTTGATGGCAAAGGTTTACAGAAAATGCTTTTGAAATAAAAAGCCTTCATATTTTATTCTTCATGGTTCATTATTTAAAAAATCTAAACCCCTGTGGTAAGCCTTCCAATGTGCACCACCCATGCCATCCCTCTCACAAGCAACAGTGTTGTATGGTCCATTCTGTGAAGGGTGATCCTTTGGCAATTTCAAGCTGCTGCCAGTGATATTTTCATAAAACAGAAGGACAGGCCTGTGGTATTGTTCCCTGTATAAAGTATTCATTGAGACTGGGTCTTATGTTGAAGTAGTCTAAGTTTATGAAAATAGCTAAGATCTGCTTGTAGTAGAATAAAATGTGTTAGCGACGTTTCTTTAGGGAGTTGTGAAAGACATATTTTTGTGGAGCTGCTTTCCAATTGCATCTTGAACAACTCTGTATTTTGCTTCTGCAAAGACATTTAAAGTGTACTGGACTCTCCATAAGTGTGTGTGTGAATGTGAGCGCATGACTGAATGAGAGTTAAGTGTGTATGCAATAGAGTATGGGTGTATGTTTGAATGAGAGTGCAGTCAGCATGTTGTAGTGTATGGTTGAGCATGTGAATGTGTAGGAATGTGTGTGTGTGCGGGTGTGTGTGTGTGCAGTAAAGGAAGAATAGCAGCTGACAATTTGGAAGGGCTAAGGTGGAGGAGGGGGGTTCTAGGCCTAGGTGTCAGGAAAATGGTTGGGAGCAGGGATGAGCGGCGGTAGAGATACGGCTCAGCTGGGCGCGAACTATACTTCCTGGAATCCACGGGGGCGGGGTGTGCGGCTCTGCGCATGTCACGCAGGCATGGCCAGCATATGCTGCTCTGCCCATGCCAGGTGCAGATTATTGACGATTGTCGGCACGGGCGGACACGGCGAGAGGAGCAACGACACCGTTTCAACGCGCTGACAGAAACCTTGAGAGCAACGAAAAGGACCCGGGCTACGTGGCAGTGAGAGTGCAAGCCCTGCTGTATTACGGCATCTTCTAGAGCATCCGGGTGTCCTTACAAGCCACCCAAACTTTAGTTAAGTGCACACCGCATTCACCACGTGTTTGTTTTACAATGTGGTTCCGTGTTGGGAACGGATGAGGTTTTTGCACTTGAGACCGACTCGTATGAAAGGCTATTTCCACATAATTTAGGTGGAAGCACAGTATTTTTGGGGCTCTGAACTACAGGGAGCTGTCGTGTGGCGTAAAACATGGTTCGTAGTGTGAGCGTGTGATGGTAACACACTGACTAGACTGCTTAGCTGCTCAGGGGAACATTTCTATCCTGTTACTTACTTCATGCTTCATGTTCAGTGCTGTGTGTCTTCATGTACATCTTGCATAACAGGCCATGAGATTTTGTCAATCATAAAGGGAGACCCCCTGCTGTTTGTTTCATATGTTGCCATGTTCATTATGTTGCTTCAACTCTTATCATGCGGGTGTATCATGTTTTATGTTCTACTCATTAATGTTTTTGTACAAGGAGGTCTGGGCAAAGTATGTTAGTAGTGATTTTGTTAGGTAGTAGGCATATTGAGGGAAGTTAGGTCATTACTAGGAGAGGACAGGTTACTAAGTGGATATGCAAATGTATCAAGGCGTGTTTTCCCTAACTCCCCTCTACCTCTCCAACTTCGCTACCTAACCCTCTTTCTGCTTTCCCTACTTCCCCCTTCCTATCCACAACCACTCCCTAATCTCTGCTTCCCTCACTTGGCTGCCACATGGTCCCCTGTAATTGCTAACATCAGGAACCCGTGCCGACCATGGTGGGAGGGTCGAACACATTCGATTTCTGTGGTTAGGGAGCGGCTGTTGATACCCATCCCTTCAAGTTTTGACACTAGGTGCAAAACTGAAAGCTTAATATTTTCATGTCATTTAAGGCAATGGCAACATAATGAGTGTTTTTATGTGGGATCAGTGGCCCACCTTTGTGCAGTCAGCTTGGACATGTTTTCTTATAGCGGCAGGGGATTTTTTCATGTCATTATCGGTAAAGCCAACGTGATTAGTGTTCTTTGCTAAGAATACTGGCCGACATTGGTAGAGCAAGTTTGGACATGTTTTCTTATAATGCCATGGTCTTTTCACTGGTGTAAAACAAGATAGCATGCTTAAGTGGGAATACTGGCCTACATTGGTGTATCCAGCATGGACACTTTTTTGTACAGTGACATGGCACTTTTACTTTAATTATGGGCAGAGCTAACATGTTGTGTGTTCTGACATGGGAATAGTGACCTACATTGGTGGAGCTGACACGTAGATATTTTCTTACTATCGCATGGCATTTTTAGAAGCATTGTAGGAATGGCCAACATGCTGAGCCTTATGGTTTATGGAAAATGGCCAACATAGGCGAGCTAGCATGGAGTTGTTTTCGTACAGTGGTATGGCATTTTTACTAGAATTGTAGGCAAGCCCTCATGATGTCTTTTGTTATGCGGGGATAATAGCCTACATTGGCCTAGCCCACGAGGACATGTTTTCTTACATTGGCATGTCATTTTTACTGGAGTTATGGGCAATGCCAACAGTATTCAGATCTGGGGATAGTGGCCTACATTGTTGCAACCATCATGAAGATGTTTTCTTACCTTGGCATTATAGGCAAAGCCATCAAATGTTTTCACACGTGGGGATACTAGACAACATTGGTGCAGCCAGCATGCACATGCTTTCCTACACTTGCATGGTATTTTTACTGCCATTACGGGCAAAGCCTTCATGATGAGTGTTCCTACAAGGGATAATGGCCTACATTGGTGCAGCCAGCATGTATAGGTTTCTTAAAGTGACCTTTGTATGCTTAATTTCTTTATGGGCAATGCCCACATGATGAGTATTCTTACATGGGGATAGTAGCTGGTCTACATTGCTGTAGCCAGCATGCACATATTTTCTTCTGGGGCATGGCATGTTTTCTGGCATTGTGGGAAAAGCAACATTGTGACTGAGAGCGTGCTTACATGGGATTGTTGCCAACATTGGAGCCGCAGTATAGACATGTTTTTCAAAATTGCATGGCTTTTTTACAGGCATTATGAGCAAAGACAACCTGATGAGTACTCTTGCATGGGCATAGTGGCCCACATTGGTGTAATTAGGATGGAGATGTATTCTTACAGTAATGTAGCATTTTACTGCCATTATAGACAAAACCAGTATTGGTGCTCATACGTGGGGACAATCGCCTATATTGGCACAGGCAGCATGGACGTGTTTTCTTGCAGCATCATTATTGGCAAATCAAACATAAGTATGTTCTTAAATGTGTTTACTGGCATTATTGGCACATCCAGCATTAAAAGGCTTTAGAACAGAGTGCATGAAAATGTTGTTTTACACTACACAGAATAGAATGCTGGTTTATATTGAGGGAAAGGTATCATGGAAATCCAATGGAAAATGCTCAAGTTCACTTTCGGTTACCCTGGATTTTCTTTAAAAGCTGTTTGGAAATTGTGTTCCATTTTATGCACCTTTTTAACCCATCATGTTCCTCAGGGGTAGAAACCCCCTCACTCTGCAAAACCCTCTCTGGTTGGTTGGTGCTCTCTCGCTATGTTCAATCACTTGGCCACAATAATGGCAAATGTTTACATCCCTCCAACAGGGGTGGACTGGGAACCAAAAGAGGCCCCGGAAATACCTTTCAAAGGGGCCCCATATTACAAATTTTCAGCACGCTCAACCCTTTTCCTATGACAAAAGAGGTCCACCCGGAAATCTCCAGAGTTCCCTATAGGCCAGTTCACCACTGCCCTCCAATTGAAACAATCACCAGCCACAACTGGATTAGATAATTTTATACACGCACTGGGTCCATGTTGAGCTATGGGTGAAAGAATTGATCGATTGCATAGCTTGAGTCTGCAGTAAAATGATGTTATTGATCAAGAGGAAGCCACGATGGTAGGACAAGATTGCAAGCGTTTCTACATGCATTATTCATAGACAAAAGCAGAATGGCAGTAAAAGGTTGGTTGCTAATAGCTTCCCAGGGGATTGTTAAAGTGAAGGGAGAAAGCATTTGGTACTGTTTGCAATGTATATGTTTGTATGTGTGAGAGGGGAGAGAGGGAAGAGTGAGAGAGAAATTGACAGATTTCGACCAAATAAGAAACAATTTGGGCACAAAACATTGACTTAATTTCCTTGACTGGTTTTGGGAAAATTCATCCAGTAGCTTTTAAAATATTCAACAGAGACTTGGGGGTGCAACGTGCTCCTTAAATCCTTTATACATATCGGCCTTGGTGCTTTGCAGCAGAGAGGCTTTTCAGAAATGAAAAATCCACCATTTATTTTTTGCTCGATGCAAGTGATTCCTGCAATATTATCGGGAGAAGCCGCAAATGAAAGAACTCCAAACGCTATTTGGAGGAGGAAAAATTATGACATCAACCTTTGTAATTAACTCCTCATGATCTTACAGCATCTACTAACATTCTCGACTTTAGAAAGAGACTCAAAACTATTCTGTTTATGTAGTCACCCCTAGGAGAACACTGATTGTTTTGAACTACAGCGCTTAGATGGCCTGGCCGTAGGCGGCTATATAAATACCAGTAGCAATAGCAGTTACATCACGGTAGAGACCAGGAGTGGTGAAGAAGACATGATGTGAAATTGGCCTTTTGGGGTGGTTTGGGGGGGGCAGCTACGGGTAGATAATGTTCACTTAATCTGGGAAAGACCACAGGATTACAGTGGCAATGCCACGAGATGCACTCAGAATAAAATGTGCGTCACACAATCTGATGAATGATAGGGGGTAACGGGAGAGGGTTAGGGAGTGAAAAAGCTAATGAATGGAGGAGGGGACTGGGAAAAAAGAAGGGGGACACATGTTGAGTGCCTGTGAGAACGTGAAAGACTTTTTAACTCCAAGTCATTTTTCCCGTTATTGCGGGATTCGTTGAACCAACACTCTACCACAGGAATTTGTGTTATTGAAAATTATTATTGTGAAATTATCGCAGGAATGAGGAGTTAGAAAAAACAAGGTTTACATCTGCAGTGCCTATATCTACTGGGCAGGGCCAATGGGTGCTTGGTAACAATTCATGGTTGGACACGGCCAGGGGCCATGCCTAGTGGGCCCAAAAGGAAGTTATTGGTGCAACACGCGCAGAAGCCATGGCCAAAGGCCATGGCTATTGAGACCACAATAAACTATGCAACATGTTCAGCCGTGCCCACTGGCCATGGCTAGTGGGTCCAAAAGAAAACTATTGGTGTGACATGTACAATGGCCATGGCCAAAGGCCATGGCTAGTGGACCCTGAGGAAACTATAGCATAACAAAACCTTTGAAATTCAGCGAAGACACATTAGTTAATAGAGAGTTAAGGTTATTAAGATAAAAATCAGGCAAAAGGACTCAGGAGTCGTATCGGAAATGGATAAAGCAAGACTACATTTATTAGGTGGTTGCAACCATAATAAACAGATAGCAGCCTATCAACCCATACTACCTCCAGTTCGCCCTTTCTTATATCCCATCATGGTCATGACCCCTTACATTTGTCGTACATGTGTGTTTGGTATCCCTGTCTCCCCTTCTAGCACAATGAAACACTTTGTAAAGTCTGTCTTCGGTGTCTATCCACCCTCATGGGACCGCATGGTTATTTACTTCTGGGTCAATCGCTCTAGTCTGACGATATCCGGTGTCCTCCTCCTCAGGTGAAGGCTGTGGGGTCTACGCCCCCTGACGCACATCCAGTCGCAAATAATACCCTATTTCCAAACAGGTTTAGGCCAGTAAATCCAAGGTAGAGGTACAGGTGTCCTTCACTCTGTGCCCCTGAGAGCTTTCAAAAGCGCTGCCTATGCAATCCTCTAGCGCATGTCCGTTTTAGTAGAAGCTCTCAGGGCAAGTGTTACCAAAAGGTTGGGATATCCCTATTCACTGTCTGTGTTAATGAAAAAAGAAAAACAAACATCAGTGTGCATGCATAGTTTATAATACAGTAGGTATAAAATACTGTCCCTGTATTCCTCCCATATCATGGTTTACTCACACGGTCATGATCATAGTCATCCAAAAGCCTAAATGGGAACATTTTACAGCAGAAATCAGATCCCCCTCCCTCAGGGATCATCAGCGTTAGCAAACCCCACTTTTGCACTTACTGCGCAACTAACCTGGTGATCTAATACACCCATAAAATCCCCAATTCACCTGTTTTTCGTTTGCAGAGGGAATTCTGGTCTAAACCTATCACTGCTTTGGGCCATTCTTACGTTTCGTTTCTGCAGGTGAACCATCTACCTTTACAGTGCTCGGTCTACAATACAGACAGTCATCATCATGGCTTTTTGACATCTTTCCCAGTTCTTGTTGCAACATTATACTTTCTTTCCTCATTTCTATCAGAACAAAAGAATATTTGGGATGACAGACCGAAGAGAAGGTATGCAGGAGGGTTGGTTCTGGATGACCGCTATTTGGCAACAACACTGCATACAGCACGAAACGGTCCCTGACAATAAAAGAAAAACATTGAGAGACACTATGGTTGTAATGTAAGGTTGCTCAGTTACTTCTTTGTTAACTGCACACAAAATATCTCCCTGCATACACATTGTGGCTGTATACACTTGGCTCCAACACCACCTGTACGATGTTTGTCATATCTGTTACATGTCGTACCACTTCTTCTACTACTTTTAGAAGATCCTTAAACCTTTGTGGCCATAACTCTCAATTTAAACCAATTCTAAACCATAGATCAGGAGTCAGTCCTGGGACAGAGATAAGATATCGAGAGGCATTGTTGGGTAGCTTTATTTCCTATACTTCATGGTGTGTCAACCATTCCCAGCCCCCTGAATAAGCTGACTCAAGGTCCCTATGATGTGGAGCTCAACAATTCATGACTGAGTGCCTGTAAGCTCTGCCCCAGATATGGACTCAGTGGCCTTCTCAAGTCAATCTAATTGACCCTCTAAATTTAAACCATTGTATATCCTCTATGTTGCAAGAGCAGTATTAACCCACTCCACATTTTGTCCAATACTTCCCGTTTCTGCCGTCCTTCCCACATCTCCTCTTGTTGCTGCGCTAATCAGATGTCAATACCCTGAGTACAATTCCGATAATGGCTGATCTCCTGAAAGGCAGACAAAGGAACTGTAAACAAAACCCTTCCTCCTGTTGCATTCAATACCAGCTCGTAGTATGGCGGTCCGGGAACTACGGCACCGGCATGCTTACCGGTACCGTAGTTCCCGGACCGCCATGCTTATAATGAGGACCATTGTCTTCAAGATTTTCAGCTTGCGAAAAAAAAAACTGTATAGAAATGAACCCCAATGCTCAGAAATAAGATTTGCCAGAGGCTTAAGGTGAAAATGAAATAAGAGCGGAGAAAGAGAAGAACCCTGAGGGACTCCACAGGACAAGGCGACTGGGGGAGACAGAAATTGAACCAATGGCACTGATTGAGAACTTTCAGTGAGAAAAGATAAAAATGCGTAAGTGATAGCCCAAAAGAGCCAGCTTTCTTTAAAAGTTGGAGAAGAATATCATGGTCGAGAAGAATCAAAACACTGGCCTCTACACAATCCTGCATCAGAGCACAGTCGTCTAGGACTGAAATCATGACTGATTTGTGTTCACAACAGGCCTTAAACTGGATTGAAAAGGGTGCAGATAGTGTTGTGATTCAAGACAGCTGGCATGTTGTGGCGCAAACATTTCTTCCATCAGTTTCATAAGAAACAGTAAAAGAGAAATTGGCTGATACTATGTGAAGAAATTGGCCGATAATTACCGGCCAAAGTTGGATCTAAATGAGGATTCTTTAAAAGAACGGTAATTAGTGTATACTTGAGCTCACAAGGAATGACACCTATGGAGAAAGAATGATGAAGAGCTGCATTAAATACAGGCATCATAATTGGCAGAATCGTCTGGATAATGCGATGAGGAATAGGGTCTGTAGGAGAAGCCGGTTTAATCTTTTTGCAAGCAGTCAGGACTATCGCACCAGTAACCGGTACAAACTGGTATAGCTCAGAGAACACTTCTAATTCAGAAGGGGAAATATAAGAATTATCGAAGTGGAATTAGAGTTATCCCTGACAATAGCCTGACGTATTTTGCAAATGTTTTCTGAAAATATGCTGATGTAATTACAATGTCCTTGGGTACGCAAAGGGCTCAAACTAGGTGAAGGCAAATCTGAGAGTTCCTTTGCCACTTAAAATAACTCACGAGATGCACAAGACACAGATGATATCCTGTTGGCATATTATTGAGATTTGACTGTTCCTATAGCCTCTTACTTAGGGGTTGCATGGTCAGCGCCGGGTCTATCAAGAGAGGGAGCCAGGGATAGCAACATATACCTCTGTCTCACTCCAAATGAAGTCTCTGCCGGCAATTACAAGGGACACGAGGAGGGCTGCTGCATGCTCAGCTGACTGCAGGACTTCAAGGGCACAGTCAGTGTCATCAGTCGGCCCATTGCGGCCTCGTTTCTGGGCAGTGCCCGATTGTCTTGGTTCAGGGCTGTTGTGCACACCTGCCTCTCTCTGCTATGTCTGTTTGGAATAAATTGAAGCAGATGATGGGTGAGGTGACTCCTGGCTTGGCTCGAGGAGGGCTTGCTCTTCAAGTATATACTAGAGCTGAGCCACAGCCATGAATTTGGCTCGAGTCTTCATGTCTTGCCTACCCTTAAAGGTACAAGCCTGTATACAATGTCACTCACCCAGATGAGAGCACCCATTGCCATCCCTGTCATCGGATTATAAAGTCCGGAAATCAAAAACAAGTTATTTGTCAAGATAATGACCAAAATAGCAGCACAACAAACTCACAATGCGCATCAACAATGACACTTTGACTCAAAACCTCTCTTCCTGCAGCTGCTCCATCCGCATCTGAATGTTATGGCTCTGTATGTTTAGCGCAACCACAGTTCGTTTTTGGTCTACTGGGCACCCCACCTTTCCTTCCACCTACCCCATTCCCTCCCCCATACTACCCCTACACACACACACACACACACACACACACACACCCCCCCCCCCCGAAATTAGTCGGCTTCCAAGAGTAGAACCAGCAGACCACAAACTAACTGAGGTCGTTCTCATCACTTTGAACAGTATTTTATGTGTAACCTATGAAGAGGTATGTGCTAAGGGGTGCATCCGTCTACTGCATTGTAAAGAAGGAACCCATATCCCAGAATAGGCTTGCAGAGGATGGCCAGAAATGAAGTTTAAGAGCGCACACAGGGAAAGAACAACTATCTGAATGAACTCCATATGAGCTACTACAGACCTCGATTTACGCTCCAATGGATATCATTGCTGCCTTGTTTCAGTACTATATGTGCATTACTGACTTTCCACCATCGTGCCTTACTTTCAATCATTAGGGGTCCGAATAAAATGTCCAAAAACACAAATGGCATGTTTACCTGTTTATTTGAAGTTACAATTTGAACAAATACCGAACTTAAACATTGATTTGAGGTATGAAACATGCTGAAGAACTGTGGATGGCAAAACACCAAATCATTGTTGTTGTAATGGGTAGTTCCACCTGATGAAGTCGAGCGCTGCAAAACGCATATTAAGACAAACATAGCACCCTTGGACCTCAATGTAAGAAGAGCATTTGAACGTGTTGTGATTAAAATAAAGGAAGATAATCACATAGGTTATGAATGCCTGAGCAATTTTTTCTCATGTATAGCACTTCCTGCTTCAATGTAAAGTTTGGGGGCTAAAGTAAACCAAAGTGCGATCAAATTTACAGAGCACCAGCCACAACCTTGTTCAAATGTTTTGCTCAATATAAAATACATTCATGAATTTAAAAGAAAGCCTATTGCCAAGAGACATTCTCTTTCATCTGTACTTTAGGGGCCAAATGAACATGCTGTGGTGCAAAACATAATGCAGGATGCTCCACTACCTGACTGTACTCATCTATGTACACTGCTGCTTGACCTGTCATCTTAGGTCAATTGTGCTCCCCGAAAGTGATCAGGATCCAAAGATTGGAGACTTTAAAGAACAGGCCCAGTTACTAGAATGCTCTCAAATTGTAGGCCTAGCTTCAGATGGGCATAATTACACTTTGCTATTTATCTTCCGGAAGTATTTCACTGTGTCATTCCCAGTATTGAAACTGTGGATATACCCAGCATTTAGAACAGAAATAGGGTTCACATTGAATTTCTATATGTTAGGTAAGTGAAAGCCATTGTACCTTTTGCAACTCGAGAGTGCATAGAGATAAAGGTTCAGGCACGGTCTAGTAAGTCATGGTTTGACAGAGAATGTAATGTAGTAAAGATATTCTGATACAAACATTAAAATGTGGCAGGGTCAGTCTTGGTCATGGTATAATGAAACGTAGGGCTTCCTAGAAAGAAAAAGGAACTTGAACTGTAGAAATGGGAACTACTCTAACATGCTTTATTATAAGTAAAGACCATCTGTTGTTTTGGACGACAGTTGCTGCATACTGGGCAAGTTGTAGGCAGAGAATGGAACTGGATCCAGCCATTACAGAGAACAATTGGCTGACACATTATAGCAGTTTGTATAAGTCCAAATCCTCTTTTTCCCTGGCTGACCCCATCCAAGGTAGTAGGTTTTGCTCAGGAACCCTCAATGCTAGTTTTTCCGGAATCTGACTCCAATGCATCTTTTTAGGAATGTGGCAGGTGCCTGGATCCCTTCTTTTCAATATGATACTTTCATTTCAATAATGCTGGAAATTGCTTATCATTTAGCTGGGAGAAAGATAACATTGTTACAAATTTCAAAAAGAGAAAGCGAGTATGTCCAGTGAGCTATTTCCTTGATCGATGGTTTGGAAAATTGTATGGTAAAATGTGTTTTAAAATTGTATCGAAGATTGTTTGGAAGAGCACTGCTCCATAACAAAATTCCAGGCTGGTTTCTGCAGCGGCTTTGGCACAATAGGCCTGATGTTCCTCCTTTCCATGGTCCTGCAAAAATGGGTCATTCAGTGAAAAGAGGCAATCTATATTGTATTCATAGGCTTTAAATCTATGGCTAGCAATGTAGAAACAGGTACACCTTGGGGGGTTCTAGACGAGATGGTCATTCCACACTCCCGTTTATGACCAATTATTGAGCTTTGCAGTAACTGGTCAGCTCCCATGAGATATAGTCAGGGAGGTGAATCCTCTGCCTCTTTCCCATTGAATCTAGGGTAGGTCAAGACTGTGTTCTGGCCACACCTCTATTCCTATTATATATGGTGAATTGGTGAGGAAGCTATGCAATCTGGATGTAATGCTGTGAAAATAGGCAATTCATTTTGGGAATGTTCCTTTCTGCAGATGATGCCACAATCATTTCTAAAAGACTGCTAGGCATCATGAAACAAATGAGATTCTCGCTCTTGGACGCATTCTGAATTAAGCATAGCGTACTAGTTAATGCTACCGAGTCTGTAGTGATGACCTGCCATAAGACAAGATCAATTAAGACCAGCCTGAAATTTGGCAAGAATATTTCTCAACAAGTAGACTAATATGGCTACTTGGGAATTAGATTCTCTAAAACATGCTCCTGGTTACCTCAAATCTGAAAAAGTGAACTCGGCCCTAGGCGGCAAGCCAGAGACATCGTCTCATTTGGAAGGACGTGTTGAAGTCATATAAGCCTCCCAGCTATTCAGAAATACAAAGTTCAAGTTAGAGCATCTACCCACTTCAGTGCTGAGATTTAGGGATATGCATGCTGCATAATATATGCAGAAATATTGTAGGCACTTTGTAAAATGAGTGAACATAGATTCTCTACTAAGTTGGTCTGTGCCCACGTTTAAAGAGTGCTTTCCTTGCAAGAAAAAGAAAGCATTTTTGGGGTTCGCATGTACACTTTATTCTTAGAGGAGGCTCCAGTGAGATTAAATAGCCAGGCAACAGCTGCATGAAGTAAGCTGATACCCTGGCCTGTATTCACAATTAGCCTAAGTGATTAATGACCTGGCATGAAGAATGTATGAAGCGGATTATGGTCGTCCGGCCCCCGCATAAAGCATATTATGAATAAACCATGGGTATGAAGCCTTGGAAATATTCTGTGCTGGTGTTCTCATTTTTCTGTTTATAGACAGAGGTGGGTATTATGAAAGTATTGGCCACAAAGTGGCTACCCCAGATGAACCTCATTGCAGGTAAAATCCAGTTGGACTATGCTGCCATGATCGGAGAGCAGGCAAAGGTCGGGAGGTGGTCGTGGAGTGCACTGCATTATTTGGACAAGAGATTTCCTGCATCCACAACCTTCACCCACCAGCTGGTCTCTTCGATTCGTTGATCTCTGCAACCGATGGTCCCCCGTCTGCGTGTGTAAGGGAGATTTACACTCCTGTTGGTCCGTTGGCACAGAAGACTGCAAATAAAAGCGTGAGACTGTTTCATGCACAAAGTGTGATGATGTAATGCAGAATGATGTTGTGTGGTCTGATGTTATGAATATGTAATGTTGTATGTTCTATGGGAGCATACTGTTAATGAACCATAGGGAAATACACCTTGTGTGCACGGGTTGAAACCATGGGATGGATGAATTATGTTAATGTTAAAGGTTACTTGTACCATGCACTTTCACCACCGGAGTGGTCCCCTGTCACTCTGGCGGGTCTGAAAAAGGACGGTGTGAAACAGGGATGCTGTGGGAGCGGCTAGTAGGGTATAGTAAGAATAGGAAAGTGAGATATGATGTTCTGTTGGCAGCTTCAGTTCGGTTTGCACCGTTTCGCTGAGCTTAGGTGTGATTTTTAAGTCTGAGGGATTCCCATGTGTTGTTGTGCATGGTTATGTGTTTGTATGTTGTTGCAGTGTGGTGAAGTACGTGCAGTTTGCTGTGCAGAGAGAGATGGGGTTGTCTGAATTTCTGTAGTAGAAGAGTTTGCAGAAAGATTTTAGTATTGGGTTAGCAGGTTTTTTTTCTTACCTCTTTGCTTTGGTTTCTGTGGTCAGCATCTATGTCCATCCTGTGTGCTTTGATATTGTTTGGCATCCTAGTCGGTAGATACGTTGCGGTGTAGTAATTATCTTCTGTAGAAGTCTAGCAATATGTGGACATGGGTCATGGAGGTGTGTCCCCTGCCCTAGTGTTAGAGATGGTTAGGTTAGGGTCACTCCTAGTGGGGGGGTCCTTGCCTACTGTGGAATTCCTCTGTAAGCTTGGCGTTGTGTGTGAACGAGAGGTCTAAAATGTCCTCCCTACGCCCACCTGTTGGGGATGGTTAGGCAATGGATTGTAGATCCCTCCCTGGGCTTCCTGTTTCTGCCAGAGTTTATGATCCCTACTCGTTCCCTTCTGATTCTGGTGTGAAGAGCCAAGTTTTTTGTTGTTTTCTGAATTCCAGATGATCCCTTGTATTGCGTATGTTTTTTGGTAGGGAATTCCATGTTTTAGGAGCCAGATGTGAGAAAGATGCTGCTCCGAATTTTCTTTAATTGTATGGTTTTGGTTCTAGACGAATGTCATAGCTTGATCAGAGTTGTCTTGCTGGGTGGTAGATTGTTATTTTCTTCTTTAGGAACTCTGCTCCTCAGCCGTGGATTGCTCTGTGCGTTATGCACATTGTTTTGAACCTTATATTCTGTTTTATCAGTAGCCAGTGTAGCATTGGCAGTGCTGGACTAATGTGTACTTGTTGTAGTAGTTGAGCAGGAGTCTGGCTGTTGTATTTTGTATACGCTGAAGTTTCTTTAGTAGGTGTTGTGGCATTCCTATGTATAGGCTGTTGGCATAGTCTACTCTGGACATGATGAGTGCGATGATGGTGAGTGTTTTCTGAGTAAAGGGGAGGAACGGTAGGATCCTTTTTACTGTGTGCAAGAGGAAGAAGCATTTCTTGATTATAGCACTTACTTGTGGCTCAAGTGTTAGTTTGTTGTCCATCAGGACTCCAAGGTTCTTTACTGTTGTTGATGGTGCCGGTGCTGTTCCTAGTTCTATTGGCCATGGGATGTAGTGGCTGTTTTTGGATACAACCATTATTTCTGTTTTGCCAGGGTTGAGTTTGAGATTGTTTGCGTTCATCCCGATGTAGAGTTCTTGTAGGCATTCTTGCAGGTTTGTGTTTTCTTTGCATGTGTTTTGTAGTTTGTAGATGATCTGTGTGTAATCAGCATAGTTGTAGCATGTGAGGCCATGTCTTTTAACGAGCTTGATTTGTGGAGCCATGTATATGTTGAAGAGCAGCGGAGATAGGGAGGAACCTTGTGGTACTCCACAGGTGTGTTCCCTTGGGGTGGATTTGAAGGGTTTGATCAAGCTGGTTTCTGTTGTGTCTGTTAGGAAAGATTTAATCTAGCGTAAGGCTTGGTCAGTGGTTACTATTTCTTCCAATCTCCTTATGAGGATCTTTTGGTTGACTGTGTCAAATACTGCTGAGAGATCCAGAAGAATTAGAGCTGCGCTTGTATCTGAGTCTGCATTAGCCTTCAGGTCGTCCCAGATTGAGAGCAGTGCTGTTTCTGTTCCTCTCATCGGTCTGAAGCCTACTTGTGCCTGGTCCAGCAGAAGGTGTTCTTCTATGTAATCTTGTATTGTTCTATAAACGTAGGTTTCAAGCAGTTTCGCTGGATAGGGGATGTTTGAGATGGGTATGCAGTAGTCGAGGTCTTCCCCGCTGCCTGCTGTCTCTTTGTGGAGTGGCTTGATGTATGCTGATTTGAATGATCGCTGTACTTTCCCTGTTAACAGTGATTGGTTGAAAAGGTTTCTGTAGTGTTCTATGGGTGCTCCTTGCATGAGGATTTATTTGTGTATGTCTGGGGGCAGGGATCCATGCAGGAGCCGGCTTTGTTGCTGTTTCTTAACAGCTTGACCAATGTCCCTGCTGATATTTGGGGAAAGTTTTGTAATTTGTTCTGACGTTCCACAGCTGGCAAAGTCGGTTGCGTGTTGTGGTAGATCGGTCTGCTTTGTATGATTTGGTGGATGGTGCTGATTGTGTTCTTGAAGTGGTCTGCAAGGTTGTTGCATAGTTTCAGTTAGGGCATGGGTGTGTTGCTGCAACCAGGGGGGTTTCTCATTTCATTTATGATGTTAAACAGGTCTTTTTGAGTGTGGGCAGCTTTGGAGATTCAGTTGTCATAGAATTTCTTTTTGGCCTTGTGGATTTCCTTTTTGTATGAGCGGATTTGTCGTTGGAATTGTAATTTCTTTCCCTGGTCGTATCTTTTCCTCCACCCTAGTTCAAGCGTCTTGTTTTGTCTTTTCATGTCGCTGAGATGCGAATGAAACCATTTTGCTGTTGCTCTTTTGCGTGATGGGGTGAAAGGTTTTTCCTTGGAGATGTTGTCGATTGTTTTGGTGATCTACTTGTGCAGTAGTTCTGTTTTTTTTTCGAGGTCAGCTTCGTCCTGGGACCTTGCAGGCACGGCTGCCGCCGGTATTTTTTTTCCGGCGCCTGGGAATGGGCAATTACCGGGTTATTACGGCCTTGCCGGACCCGGTAATTGCCCATTCCTGGGAGCCAGAAAATAATCTTCCCTATTCCCATTTCCCATGGGGAAGCAGGATGCACCGGCACCGTTGTAAACGGTGCCGGTGCATCCAACATGCTCTGCTCGCGGGTGCCAGTACGGCCGCCAGGTCAGACCTGGTGGCCGCAATGGCACCCGCGAGTAGAACTCATAGATTGCCGGTCCGGGAACTACGGTACCGGCATGCTTACCAGTACCATAGTTCCCGGACCGGCAAACTTAGAATGAGGCCCATTGTCTTCAATTGTTTGGCTACGGATTTTTGAGAGTTAGCCGTTTCTTCTTCAAACCAGATGTTGAAGTCTCCCAGGATTATCAGGTGTTCCTGCTCAATGGTTTGGTTGGTAATGGCTTCTGTTAAGACATCCACGAAGGTCGCATCATATGTTGGTGGTCTGTAAGCTAGAACAAATTTGAGGTTTGTTTTGGGGTTTGCTGCTAAATGGATGATTAGGGATTCACAGTTTTCTATGCTTTGTGAGCACTTGAAGTTGTCAGGGAGGCAGTAGTGGAGTGTGATTTTGTAGTTTTCGTCTAGCCAAGTTTCGGTTATGAATAGGATGTTAATACCCCGTCGCACACAGTAGGTCAAAAATCTCAGTGAAATGTTTGGACATTGATCTTGCGTTGATTAGGTTACAATGGATCTTTTCGATGGTATTATGTTTATTTTTATTTTTTGTCTGTTTTGTCTTGCAGTAGTTCTGTTGGGTTGCTTCTGTTTTGCTTACACAAGTTGATTGGAGCTCTGTGGACTCTGCTTCATCATTGAATTGTTCTGTTAGATTGATAGCTATGTTTGAGAAATCTTCTTCTATGTTTTAATGTAGTTGTTGACGCTGCCCTTGTAGTTTTATAACATAGGGAGTGAGGGCATTGATTTTGTTTCTTTCTCTTCTTGGATCTTCTTTTCCTGCGAGATTCCAATAGGTTTTCTGTCTACCTAGAACGGCCAGTGGCATTGGGGTGTTGCGGTGTGGAGGCAGTTCTGTGGTACGGTGTTAGATATAGGGATTTTTCTCTTCTCATGATGTTTGTTCTGTTGATTGTGGTGTTTGTAGGGGTGTGTTCCGTATTCCTGTCAGTTTCTATTGGAATAGGGAGTGGCTGCTTTGGGATTGTTCCTTGTTCCATGTTTCTTTGGCAGCGTTCTGCCATGTGGTGGGGCATCTTGTGGCCCTAGGTGGTTGCAGAGCTTGGATTTCTTTTCCTTTTTGGTTTGGGTTGAAGTGGCTTTAGCCCACCTGTAGGATCTCTTGTGGTTTGGATGGTGTTGAATATTGTCCTTTTGCCTTGTGATTGCGAGGTGCACTATGTGGCCTTGCTACTTATGTACAAAGTTATAATCCGGGGCTAGTCGTGGGGTAGTTGTGATATAGTGGGCTGCTGTTGTAGATTAACTAGGGTGTCTGTGTATGAGTGATATTGAGATATTTGGGCGATTCTGGGCTTGAGTTGCTCTAGGGTGCAGGTAGTTTGCTGGGGGTTTCCTAGGTGGCTGCCTAAATAGTAGATTTAGGTTTGGGGTGATATATCTCTTTCCTGTGGGTGGAGGGTCTAGGTGCAGTGCTGTTGGGATATTAAGCGTTGGGAGGAACATAGGCAGTTGGGTTGTCAGTTGGTTGTGGGAGGTGAACGACCTGACCTTGGTTCTTAGTTGGGTAGTGATCAAGCTATGGTTAGTTGCTTTCAGCGGGTAGCCGTATGTTCCTGGGCGGTTGGTGAAGGCCTGGGTTTCACAAAATGGCAGATGTAAACACTCCTAAATTAGAGATATCTAAATAGATGATGAACGCCTAAGTATGGGATACAACAGCAGTGAAGGGGTATTCCTTACTTGTTGTTGGTATGCTTATGTTGTGTAGGTAATAAGAAAATCAGGGATTTCTGGAATACAGTGATTGCTATAATCCCCACCCACACCACACATGTCTTGTCAGTCGCTGCTGGTTGACGGCTGGCTACTGGCTTCTCAGGCGAACACGGGCAAACACGGTCTGGAGCTGCTTCTTTGGGAGCTGCCCTTTGCCTTGGGGCCCTTAGCTGAAGGTGCTGCATGGGCAGTGGGTTGCCCTATGGGGTGGTTAAGAGCATGCCTCCTGGAGGGAAACAGCCAATCACAGACAAGGGGCAGGTGAGAGGTCACACAGGTGCGGCATAGAAACGGAAAATAGCCTAGAATGCAAGTGGAAATGGCTGCCCGGAACAAGGCAGAGACAACCCTGACTGTTCTAACCAATTGCAAGGGGGGAGGACGGGGACTGGGAGAGAGCCAGAAACAAACAAAGGACTGCATGAAATGGCTGTGTACTTTGTATTGATTGTGGGCACACTGCATTAAGTGGGACATTATCAATGCAACCTTGATCCCAAGAAATAGAACATAAATGGGAAATGCATGCACTATGGGATGTTGTCGATAGCAATGTTGTAAGAATCACTCAGGATTGGAAAGGCATTTGTCTACTACTAGGTACGCCAGGATGGGAGTTGATGATCAAGAAAGGCTTGGGGGGTAGTGTTGTTTTTGACCAAATGGCACGAATACACAACAACACGGAGTTACAGTTCTCCATGCATGGGTCTTTTGAACTAGAAAAAATAGGATATTTAAGGGAAATATTAGGCGCTAACGGTGGCCGTTAGACCCCTGCAATGGGAAACATATAAACAAAGGGAAGATTATGCTAGACAACAATCGATGAGAGAAGCACGGATTAAAAACATAAGCCACAATCCGAAAAAGATAAAGTATGTGCATATGTTCATAAAGAGATTAAAAAGTATTGGGAAACCCTGAAGATATAATGAGAATTAAGAGTGTGTATTTAACCAAGGCACACCCCTCAGCCGCGACACTCGAATCAAAAGTTACCTTAGAGGATGAGACAGACCTGTTCTTAAAATGTTTAAGGGTTAAAAGGCCTCCCCCAAATCCCCTATCGGATACCTGGTAATAAGGCATTCTCCTCGCCACCTCGTGCCCACAGGCGTGGAAAGGTAGTGTTTGTTACACATCGCCGTAAGTGGTCTTTATGGGCACGGCCCCGCTTGTGCGGCACTCTACTTACGAACAGTTCCAAGATGGATGCCCGTGATTCTTCCCATTCTGCTTGTAGCGGTCCAGTTGTTGCACGTTCATTTGACGTACGGCCAACCGCTCACGTGATCCTTTATCCAGAATCGAAGCGGACAGTGCTTCGCGTCGCTTCTGCCTTTGGCGCTCCATTCACCCTGCAGCATTCTCCCGCCTCTTTCTCAGTCTGCCATCTCTGGCAGACCTATTTGATTCCCGTTCCTGCCAGACTTCCATTAGAAGTCTCCCGAAGCTTCACAACTCCTCCGATCTCCAGTTCTGAACATTATTCCTCTAACTTCGTTCCTTCGTTGAAGAAGCCTCCCGAGTGACATCCTGGTTCTGCCTTCGGAGACGCTTACTCTTCAAACTTCTTCCCGATCCGTACGAGTGGAACTTGTCCAGGGTTTTCTTCCCTTAGAGGGTTTCCCTGGGAGTCCTGCCCTCTCCCCTGGGTCACTTTACCCTGGGTGGAGAGGCCAGGGCTCTCGCAGGGGAGCCTTCCCAGCTGCATTGGTCCTCCCATTTGGAGCCATCGATCTGTCAAGGTGAGCTGGTTGTAGACATTTGTTGTATAATCTGTGCTACAGCAGCTTTAATTATCTGTATACCACAGAGTGCTAAAAGTAAGCGACGCCAAAGATATTGACAGCCGATTTCCCAAACGGAACAACAAATGCAGCAGCTGATGGCGGCTATGCAGGCCATGTCCTTAGAGATGCAATCCCTAAAACAGGACAATGCGCAACTACGGCATCAAGTAGCTAGAGACTTTTCTGACACTCCCCCGTCGTCATTACATTCTGTTATGTACGATGGTGATCCTTACAACTTAAAAGAATTCCTCAACAGCTGCACTATCCAATTCACTTTCAAATCTCGCTTTTTCCCTACCGATAAAGATAAAGTGGGCTATGTTATTTCACATCTTTCTGGGCCTGCTTTAGCATGGGCTACCCCGTTAGTTACCTCCAACAACTTAATCCTTGACTCCTACTCCGCTTTCACCAATAGCCTCAAAACCATGTTCGGTAGGAAGGAAATTTCGGTTGCCACGCAAGAACGGCTCCTCGATCTAAAACAAGGAAGCAGAGAATTACTTTGGTACATTACTCAATTCAAACAACTGTCCTCCGAACTGGGCTGGCCAGATGACGGCCTTCTCACGCTTTTTCGGAGAGGCCTAACGGATGAACTCAAGGATGAGGTCTCTAAGGTCCCTCGCCCCGCTAATTTAGCAGATATGATCACTTAACCATGCAAATTGATTACCGTATGCATGAACAGACATACGAGAGAAAAAAGAGCAAAGGAACACGACCTCAGTTAGAGTTTACCCCTACAACCAAAAAAGATCTGACTCAGACCGAAGAACCCATGCAAATCGGGACCGTTCGAGGACCGATTTCGGCTACTGAAAGGGAGAGGAGAAGGACTTTAAAGCTGTGCATGTACTGAAGATCATCCTCTCATGTTTTGAAAGATTGCCACTTGGTTCCTCCACGCCGCTCTCCGAACCCGAAGTCGGGAAACTTCAAAGCCTTACCGTTAGGGGAAGACCGGTAAGCGTACAGAAGTATTCTTCCCCATGTCAGACAAGTATGTCTCTTGATAATTCTCCAACACACCAGTCCATGGTGGTAGTCTCTTTGTCTGTTATATTATCAGAAAACATCATATCAGGAATCCCTGCTTTGATTGACTGCGGAGCGGCTTGAAATTTCGTGGATGTGGATTGGGCAAAGAAACACGGAATCGCCCAGGTGCCAAAAACTATTGTCACTCCCATTCAGGGAGTGGATGGTAGTCCTCTAAGTTCTGGTCCCATTAAAGAACAGACCATTCCGCTCACTTGCATGTCATAAGGAAACCCTAGTCTTTGATGTCATTAGGACGGCCCATTACCCTATCATTCTAGAGCTCCTCTGGTTGAGACTCCACAACCCGTTCATAAATTGGTCAGCTGGAACCCTTTTTCTAGGGTCGGAGTATTGTGTCCATCATTGTCTTTCTCAAGAGTCAGTGGGGATCCGCATACCTTCCGAAGAGACACTCAAATCCGCTGTATCCTCCATAAGCCAACTCGAGATTCCTGACTGTCACATGCTATACCGATCGGTATTTGAAAACCCTGAATTTCCTATTCTGCCTCCTCATAGAAGGGAAGATTGTCACATTGATTTACTTCCTGATCAACCCATCCCTTTTGGTCGTATGTACGTTCTTTCTCAACGTGAAAAGTTAGTACTGAAAGAATATCTACAAACCCATTTACGGAATGGTCTAATTACTGATTCTGTGTCACCAGCGGGAGCATCGTTATTCTTTATTCTCAAGAAAGACTCGGATGAGCTCCGTCCATGTATTGATTACAGAGGACTCAACAAAATAACCACAGCCGACAAGTATCCCATGCCACTCATTACGGACATCATGGAAGCAGTTCGAGGGGCTTCTTGGTATACAAAGTTGAATCTTCGTGGTGCGTACCATCTCATACGTATCGCGCCCGGAGATGAATGGAAGACCACCTTTCGTACTCCTTTTGGTCATTTTGAATACCATGTAATGCCATTTGGCTTGGTAAATGCTCCAGCGATCTTCCAGAGGTTCATGGACCATCTATTTGCTGACATACTGTTCCGGTTTGTTATCATCGATCTTGATGATATCCTTGTTTATTCCAACAATCAGGAAGATCACATTCATAATGTGAATACTGTACTAGAACGCTTGAAATCAAACCGTCTTTACTGTAAAGCCTCCAAGTGTGAATTTCACCAGAAACAAGTAACCTATCTAGGGTTTGTGTTATCCTCCCAGGGAATTTCCATGGATCCAAAAAAGGTTTCAGCTGTAGTCAACTGGCCCGTTCCTACTGGGATAAAAGACATCCAGAGGTTTTTAGGATTCGCTAATTTATATCGGAAATGTATTCCTTGCTTCTCTGAAATCATACTTCCCTTGACTCGACTGCTCAAAAAAGGTGTCCCATTTTCCTGGAATGAATCGGCTCAGAAGGCATTTGACAGGTTGAAGAAAATGTTTACTTCCGAAACCGTTTTGATCACCCCTGACCAATCCAAACAATTCATTGTGGAAACGGATGCCTCTCAGAATGCTTTGGGAGCTGTTCTATTACAGCTATCAGAACAGGGGGATGAAAGACCTGTAGCATACTTATCCAAGACTTTCAATTCTGCAGAGTTAAACTATTCTGTTTTCGAGAAGGAACTGATGGCTATCAAACGCGCCTTCGAGGAATGGAGACATTTACTTTTGGGATCTCCTTTTCCAGTTAGGGTGCGCACGGATCACCAAAACCTCAAAGTCCTTCAGAACGCTTATACCACAAATAGTAGGCAGGCCCGATGGGCTTATTTCTTTTTGCCCTTTCGGATTGAGTTTATTTACTGGCCTGGCAAACACAATTTGAGAGCGGATGCCTTATCCCGTAAAGATTCTCCAACTTCCTCTTTCTGCTCTGAAAAGATGTTTTCCAATGCTCGATTCGTTGCAGTTTTGACCGATTTCCTTCAAGAAGTACGAACAGCCACCAACCTTAACAGAGCGTTTTGTGAAGGACTTGCAACTACCCATCATTTAACCAAGGAAACCGAATATTATTTTCATGGTACTCAAGTACTGATTCCCATCCCTTCCTTACAACTGGACGTGTTAAAGATCTGCCATGACTCACGAGCTGCAGGACATCGGGGCATCCTCTCCACCTTAGAACTCATCCAAAGACATTTCTGGTGGCCATCCATAAGATCTGACGTCCGGGACTACGTTGCAGCCTGCAAAATATGTGCTCATGACAAGATTCCTCGATCACCACCGTTGGGATTATTAGCAAGAATGCCCATTCGAGACCGGCCTTGGCAAATCATTTCATCCGATTTTATATCGGATCTACCACTATCTGAAAACAAGACTACGATCATGGTAACTATTGATTACTTCACCAAGTTGGCGCACTTTACTCCTTTACGAAAACTACCCAGTGCACCTTTCATGGCGAAGGTCTTCCTCTCTGATATCTTTTCTCGCCATGGTTTGCCAGATACCATAGTATCGGATAGAGGACCCCAGTACACCTCTTTCTTTTGGCAACATGTTTGTCGCATTCTGGGCATCAAACGTGCCCTCTCTTCCGGATACCATCCTCAAACTAACGGTCAAACCGAGCGGTTAAATCAAACCCTCGAAGGATACTTACGATGCTTTATTTCAGCAGCACAGGATAACTGGGTAGAACTGCTTCCGTTTGCAAAATTTGCATGCAATAATGCCAAGTATTCGGCACTCCAGACCAGCCCTTTTTTTTGTTCCTATGGCTATCATCCGTCCTTTGCTCCGAATGTGTCACCTTCTGATTCTGGCTGCCTGGGTGTTGATTCACTGAATACTGACATCCACGAAGGACAGAAACTATCTAAGCAGTCTTTACAGAAGGCTCAGGATCGAGCAAAAAGGAGTGCTGATCTGCACCGACGTGACATTATGGAACTTACCGTCGGTGATTCGGTTTGGTTGGCTTCCAGATTCCTTCCTCGTCATTTGGTACCATCTAAACTGTCTCCCAGCTACTTTGGACCATTTCAAGTTCTATCAAAGATAGGTTCGGCTGCTGTCAAACTTTCTTTACCGGCTTCCTGGTCTCGGATCCACCCGGTTTTCCACCTGTCTCAGATCAAACCGGTGGTGCGGGATCGCTTTCACCGAAATGGGGGTTCTCTACCGCCTCCGGTGCTCACGGACAGTGGTCCCGAGTTTCAAGTGGCGGCTATCTGTGACTCACGCTTCCGACGTGGTCGGTTGCAGTTTCTGATCGACTGGAAGGGTTATTCGCCTGCGGAAAGAACTTGGGAGCTGGCTTCTGGGGTTCACGCACCTCGTCTGGTGCGGCATTTCTTTTTACTTCATCCGGGTAAACCCGGGGCGCCCTCCCGGAGGAGGGGGCATACTGTTACACATCGCCGCAAGTGGTCTTTATGGGCACGGTCCCGCTTGTGCGGCACTCTACTTACAAACAGTTCCAAGATGGATGCCCGTGATTCTCCCCATTCTGCTTGTAGCGGTCCAGTTGTTGCATGTTCATTTGACGTACGGCCAACCGCTCACGTGATCCTTTATCCGGAATCGAAGCGGACAGTGCTTCGCGTCGCTTCTGCCTTTGGCGCTCCATTCACCCTGCAGCATTCTCCCGCCTCTTTCTCAGTCTGCCATCTCTGGCAGACCTATTTGATTCCCGTTCCTGCCAGACTTCCATTAGAAGTCTCCCGAAGCTTCACAACTCCTCCGATCTCCAGTTCTGAACGTTATTCCTCTAACTTCGTTCCTTTGTTGAAGAAGCCTCCCGAGTGACATCCTGGTTCTGCCTTCGGAGACGCTTACTCTTCAAACTTCTTCCCGATCCGTACGAGTGGAACTCGTCCAGGGTTTTCTTCCCTTAGAGGGTTTTCCTGGGAGTCCTGCCCTCTCCCCTGGGTCACTTTACCCTGGGTGGAGAGGCAGGGCTCTCGCAGGGGAGCCTTCCCAGCTGCATTGGTCCTCCCTTTTGGAGCCATCGATCTGTCAAGGTGAGCTGGTTGTAGACATTTGTTGTATAATCTGTGCTACAGCGGCTTTAATTATCTGTATACTACAGAGTGCTAATAGTGTTGGCATGGATCAAAAAGTGGGTAGAAGGAGTGGAACAAGCTAAAGTGTACGTGCTCCAGCATCAATATACACTTATATTTGCAATAGTACAAAGGCTATACATACAAATGTGACTGTTACATAAAAAGGTGAATGAGGATGACAAAATGTACCCCCTCTAGAGAGATTATAAGGACAAAGAGCAAGCAATCCAAGAGAGCAAGCTTGATTCAAACCTCTGTCCTGCAATAGTGTCAACATTTTTATTTTGGATCATAAATGCCCTATCAAAGTCTATGGTAACCCAAGTGTTTCCCATGAGAGAAGTGCCTGGGTTTGATACCTATAATCCAACACACCAGGTTCATGTCACCTGGAATAGGATGGAGTTACTTTCTTTTACTAAAGATCATCCACATAGGAGACAAAATCCAGAACAGTGGTACACCCAGAAAGACCGGGTACTTAAAACAGTTCTGCTCACATTGGGAGATATAGATCCGTGTTTTCATGCATTCTGCCAGCAGATATATGGCACCAATGCAAAACGCAAGACAGTTTAGATGCTGTCATAAAATGGGATGAGGTGACAGAGGCAGCGAGCGAAAGGGGGAAGACTGGGGAATTGTCAGAGGAAATAATAGCTCTTGCAGCACTGTTAATAACATGTATCCAGCAAGTGGTTCCCCGCAAGCAAATTAATTGGGATAAATTGACTGCTTGCGGACAGGAGGAAGGGGAGTCAGTTGAAAGATATTTTGCACGAAAGGAAGAAGCGTTTACCTCGTTCAGTGGAATGGACATAGCTATGCCAGAGGGACAGACAGTCTTTTGTTCACACTTGGTAAAGGGATTGTTGCCTCACCTAAAGAATGATATACAAACCTATGAGTCAACATGAACGACTCAAACTTCTGCCTAGATTTTGACTATGGATAGCTAGTATGCAAACCGCCACGCTAAAGATAAAGGGGAAAAGGAAAAGAAAATTAAGGAATTAAAAACCAGAGCACTAATGTAACAGGCTTTTCCAGAAAGAGGTAGAGGTAATATGCGTATAGAAAGGGGAAGAGGAATGCATAGAAGAGTAGGAGGTGGTAGTGCCCCACCAAGTATATATCAGAATAGAGGTTTTAGCTCAAAGGGAGTGGTTTCTGTCCTATGATTGTTTCTGAAACCGGATTGATTGGAGCCAAGAATGTTATTAAGCTCCAGAAATGTTTGAACTTGTTGGTATGCCACTTTATCAAGGATCTTCAAAAGAAAATGTGAGTTGGTAATTGGACGATAGTTGCCTGCGCTGTTGGGATCCAAAGAAGGCTTTTTTAAGAGTGGTGAAATCCATGCCTGTTTAAGCGAGCTTGGTACAATATTCTCCCTAATTGAAAGAGTGCCAAATTTGGTTATCAAAGGCGTCAGCCATTCTGCACATGATTTGACAATGGTCAAACGGTCTGCTAGGCAGATATCGCCCTTGCAGATTGTAGATTTGATTTTCACAAGTAGATCAAACATTTCAGCTTGTAAAATTTCACAAAACCCAAAGGTTGGCGGAGAGGAAAGTGCGTGTTCTGTGCTGACTCTGGTGGATGGGTCCTGGGTGACGCAAGCCATTGAGCACTGTCCTTCCCTAATCTTAGCAATTTTCTGCTGCATAGAATTCTGAAGGTCCGTACACCAGAGGGTGTCTTCTGTCACTGGGGAGATCATAGGGCAAGGGTCTTCAAGATCACCAAGTACTCTAAATAGCTCTTTAGACCATGATGAGGCGTCCTTAATCCTATGCTATAGAATAGTTCTTTGCATCCTGTATTGCGACTTTGTAGGCTTTAGCTCTAGGAATCCAGCACCTGGTTCGATAAGGATGGAACAAGAGACTGAGCACATAACCCTATTTTTTGGCCATCTCAGTAGAGCCACAAAGCAATGAGTTCCACTACGACCCCGGAAGAGTACCAAAGTAAACAGTATAAAGGAAGTTGTGACCTGCTGAAGACGAAGTCCTCATTGAAACTCGCGCATGTTCAGATTCAGAGACTAGTTCCAACTGCACGTAGCCAGCATCATTGTAATAGATCTAGCTAGTAGGCACCTCGTACCCAGCCCTTTATAACAACAAGGACGATTTGTGAATATGTCCAACGATCAGCTGCAATATCAACAGGTCACATTGCAGTACCTTCGATAAGCAGAGAAAGGTTACACACAAATCAGGATTGTAGCGCACATACACGTGACAGGACCTATTCACAACATAGAAGTATATGTTCTTGAGAATGGGTATATTGGTAGAAAATGAATGGTGAATAAAGTCTCATCCAACCCAATCCCATATGTGCACTTTTAACTTTTGTATTAGTTTTATATACACAGTATATGGTATGAAATGCTTTATGTGTAGTATGAATGTTATGGTAATAGTTATATGGATGTATATGCACTGTTTTTAGGCACTTGAATTATGAAATACACTTCCAATTTATGTATGAAGATTACTGCAGTTTATTTAGAGAAAGCACACTTGCATAGTAGTGAACTAGTGAACTAGCTACGAGGAACCCCTACGTAGGCATCCATAACCTTCGCTGAGGTATCTAGAATATTGAATACATTTTTTTATAAATGAAATCCACAAGGTTACACATACACTTAATTAGTGTGGTCTTTTGTTAGATATCCCTGCCAGTTCCCTGCCAGCGTAGAAATGATTGGCATAAATATCATTACTTAATCTGAGGATAGGAAGCAATTTCTAACTTAGCAATGTTTGTTTTCTTTCATACACAAAAGCCTCAGGTCATTCCCTACATCACCACGAATGTTAAAATGTCTCATTTCTTCACTTTTCTGTGAAAGAACTCTGCACACATTGCATGTCTCGAAATACCTGACAATTAAGCCTGTGTGTTGCTTGTCTAACAAGTCAGTATTATGGAGGGACACTGTTGTTTATTATCCCTGTACGGTTGCGTGCATTTTATCATTATGATAGTTCTTTTATAACGAGCTTAATACTAACGAGTGCCTATGACACCTTCCCAGCATTTACATGACAGCACAAGAACGTGACATATTCGTGAGGCCATTTGTATTGGGCACATTTCTAGTAATCCCAATTTTAGAAGCGAAAGGACACATAATGTGGTCTAATGGAAAGCAAGGCTTTGAGCCAGGGTTTCTTATCTCCATGGTTGGCACTCTCGCAGTAGGCCATACCTCCTCCAATCCCATGTTTACTTTTATACACACTTATAAAGATGTCTACCTCGTTTTCTTTCCATTGATAAACGTGTACTATTCAGCAAACTAAGAGGGTTACATGAATACAAATTCTGGTGCCATTCTCCATATTACAATTTGAGATGTAAGGAAGGGGAAATACGAAATAAGTACTGCATAAATTGCCTTTGTTGATTAAATAAATCATACTACCACATACGCGCTAAAGAAAATCTTAGGGGGACTTGGAGAAGGTGAGGGGGAAACCCAGTGAGCCATCTAACAAGATGGGCACTTTGTGACAGAGCTCACACAGGCTTTAAAACATCCAAAACATTACTCCCTCAGTGATTGAATATGTTAGCCTTTTGGGCACTTGTGGGGCTAAGTGCCGGCAGGGCAGTGCCTGGTCCTGCTGGCGCTTGCCTGGGCTGTGCCACACTGTGTGTTTCCTTTCTGTGGGCCCCAGTGATCTTTTGAAACCAAGGGTGGCCCTGTGTTCAGGTCTCAGGGGCTGGTAGACTGGTGGGTTCCTGCGCCGGTTAGCACTGGCAGTGCTATCAGCTGTGCGATGCCGACAAGGTGGAGCGCTTGGTGACACAGACATACTGCTGGTGACAAGAGTGAGGTGACCCGTAGGGAGCGATCAGCTGCCAGCATGGGCAGTGATAGCTGGAGTTGAGCATGGGCCAGGGTTCATTGAGAGAGAGGGGTGGAGCTGCATGCCACTCTCGATGCTCTGCTGGGGCACTGCTGCCTCTAGGAGAGGAATGAAGTGGGCACAACCTGTTAACCAGTCTTATAACTCGGGCGTGGACTCTAGAGATTTTTGGGCAAAAACACCTTCACTCCTTCAAATTGAGTTTTTTCTGCTTATCCCATGATTTTTTCCAGCTGGAGAGCTTCCTAAAATGTGGCTCAGCCTCTTAGAGGCCTATCAAAAAGCTTTGATGGCTTAACTTGCCATAAGTGGATTTCTGCTTCTCATAACCTTAACATAATTGTTCTTTTATAACACACTGATACCGGAGACCAGTTTCTAAGCGCGAGACTGGGATTCAAACCTGTGTTGCTATGCGTTGTCTTACTTCCAAGAGGAACGCGTTGCCTCTGAGCTATCCTCCCACCCTCTAACGCTAAACCATTGTCTCTGAGCCTGGCAATCACCAAACGAGGACGAAAGCAGGGACATTGGGGCAGCTTCACTCTCAGAGTCTCCAGGCCACTGTCGTGTGGAGCTTCCATGCCGCTGTGGTAATATAAAACCCAGTGAGACGCAGGGCTGCAAGAGATAATGCAAAGAATGACGGAGGGCTTTGTATAATTATTATAATTGTTCTTTTATAACATGCTTAATACCAGTGAGTGGTTTCTAAGCGCGGGATCGCATGATCTTACCGGAAGTGTGAACTTCCTCACGACCAGGCTTGAAAAAGGGGAGGGTCGCATTCAGCAGCAGAGTTTACAGAGAGAAAAATAGAGTGTGAGCTTGCTGCCCTAAAGTGCACAGTGTTCAGCATATACAAGAAACTCAGAGGCGTGAAATGAAAGTGTGAAAAACTTGTTTTGTCTTCTACTTGGGAAATAAACGAATTGGTGGGAGTGCTACGAATGGTAACATGGGGTCCATTCTGAGTTGCATGGGTCACTGGCCCGGCAGCCGTGCCCAAGCAAACTACTTAAGCCAATTATTGGCAAAATCCTGTATTACGGACACTAGGACCAAGTGTTGAAATGTGAACGTGAACAGGGTAAATTGAGAAGGGGTTCTGGTAAGAATTTTTGATTACCCTCATTTCTCTTCACTTGCCCACAACGGCAGAAAATCTTTCACTCAAGGCAAAAAGATGCTCCGAGAGAAACCTCCCATATTCTAGGTTATGCCCAGCAATAGTCTGAATAAAGGATACACAGCGGAAAGTCCTTTTTTCTAACCTCACCTGATAGGAGCCATCTTCTTCATCAAGTTACCTATGAGGGGTAAGGTCCTAATGGTGGTCCAAGACGGTGTCCAGTCTCATCTGGGACTTAAAGAGAACCAGACCTCCTTGCATTTTGCCTGCTCCTTTCTGTCTTCCTTTTCTCCTTCTGCTTCTTCCTTCCCTTCACTTCTGTTGTTTGAATTCCTGCAAATATAATAGTTACAGCTTACTCAATGATTGGTTACGTGTTTAAAGAAAGTATCAAGCTATAAGCACCAGTGAGGCCCAGAGCTACCTGCTGCCTCTCCTGGTGTTTCCCAATGCATGAATTGCGTGTATTATGCAGTAAATGCCTACCTTTAAATGCTACTAGCAGAAACGCTGGTGGTGACTTTCCATTTTCCCCATGATGCAAGGCGGTAAAAGGCATGGGTACAGATGTTGTGGGGGGGGAGGGGCAGTACAGGGGGTGTACCTCCATGTGAAAAAGAAAATGGCGGAAAAGCTGGGTGGGGTCATTGCTGGTGTCAGTAAAAGCAATAGTGCCTTTTTATCATATCAATGCGGGTCCGGTGGCCTCACATTTCAGCCTTGGCTAATCTTTTATAGCATACATCAGAGGGATTGCTGTGCCTAATGAGTTGGGGGTTCTCAAACCACATAAAGGAGATCTGGTTAAGCTGGGAAAGGATCCCTGGCCTCTATGAAAAAGTTACGACAACTTTTCCCGATGCTAATGACCAGGGCTTTAAGTGGGGTAAGAAATCGAGGGGGGGCCCTCGTTTGGGGGCGTGGCTTGTGGGGGGCGTGGCCTAAAACGTACGCAAATCGTAAGGTATGCACACACATATATATATGCATGTTATATATCTGTGTGCGTACCTTACTATGGTTTGTGTACTTTGCAAGCCATCTTTTCTAAACATAGAAATATGTATTTCTATGTTTAGAAAAGATGGCTTGCAAAGTACACAAACCATAGTAAGGTACGCACACAGATATATAACATGCATATATATGTGTGTGTGCATACCTTACGGTTTGCCTACTTTTCAGGCCATTTTTTTTTAAACATTTCGGTTTTATAAAAGATGGCTTTGAAAGTACACAATTCAAGCCATCTTTTATAAAGCTTTGACTACGGACAAAATTGTCCGTCGGCAAAGCTTTATAAAAGATGGCTTGAATTGTGTACTTTTCAAGCCATCTTTCATAAACCTCGAAAAATGTCGAGGAATCCCCAGGTTCGCCGAGGGTTAAAGACGCCTCGGCGACCTGGGGAAACAAAGGGACAGTAACTGCCTCTGGTGACCTTCGCGCGAGAGGTCACCAGAGGCAGTTACTATGACTTACAGAAGTGGCAGCCAGGCACAGCATCGCTGTGGTTGGCTGCCACTTCTGTCAGATCGCCTGACTTCATGGCAGGCGCATCTCCCGTCGCGGCTGCCGCCGCGACGGGATAATGCATCCCGCCAATGTTGCGTGCAGTGGAAGGGGGGGCCCCGGCAGGGCCCCGGCTCAGCCCCACTTTTTGGAGGCTGCCGGGGCCCGGCCCCGGCAGGCCCCGGCCCACTTAAAGCCCTGCTAATGACTCATTCAGACTGGTTAGATGTATTCCAACAGGCAGCAAGTAAGGAAACTGTCTTTGCGGTTACACCTTTGATGATGTGCTGATAAGGTCAATCCAAATGACCATGGAGCTCTCTGGCACGTGTAGCCTAGGGGAACTCGTCCAAGAAGATATTTGATGCGTCAATGACCATCATGATAAGCCTTCTCCATTTAAGTCCCAACGCAAATTCGTCCTTTAAAGAATTCTATCCAGTGCTGCATACAGACCATGATATAAAATCTGACTCTGAGATTAGGAATTTCCTCGAGGAGATGTCCCTTCCTGCTCTTGGAGTAGATTCAGTGCCACTTCTAGATGTTCCAACCATGACCAGGGAGAGTTTCTTTGAAAGCCATAGGGGGACTTCTGAGCATAAAGTCACCCAGCTAAGTTTGCCTAGTTCTGAATTCTGCAAAAAATTGCCGGCTATGTTAGCAGCACAGCACCTCCTGAAGGTATGGGAGGAATCTATAGAAATGTGCTCCCATCCTGACTCAATCAATTGCTAAATCATTTCATTAATACTTTATCCTAATAAGGACCCCACCAGCTGTGGCTTTTGTCACCCCCCAGCATTAATAAATGTCAATATGAAAATGTTGGACAAAGTGCAAGCCTATTAATTACCGTAGCTGAGGATGTCAACTACTATTAACTTGGACCAATCCAAATGTATACTCAGAAGTCCACTGCCTGCTCTTGTAAAGCTTATTCAGCATCATGTCCCAGATTGATCTTGTACACAATTCAGTGGCAGGAACAATGGACCCCGTAAAATCATTTAATTCACTTTTGTGGGAATTTGTTCCTTCTTTGTCTTGAGGAGGCTGGGTTTGTGCCCCCTGTGCTTAGGTCTTCTGTCTAGAGTACACACAAATGGACTCCTATGTACAATTTTCTATCTAGCAGAGGTCCTAGACAAGAGTTTCCCTGCTTCTCTCCCTTTTTGCTTAGATTTGCAATCGAGCCACGGATGAGCCTGAAAAGTACCAGACATCAGGAGGTAGGTGTAAGACTTTGTGGTGAATCAAATATTTTTTTTGCTTGCAGATGATAATGAATACAGTGTATCATCTGAAGCCCAGTACTGAATAGAGCCCGGATCATAGCGGGGGTCACCACTTTGGGCACTGGTTTGTGTCTTAGCTATTCCACGTGATGCCATTGATTAATCGACTGCAGGGCCTTAGCCTTCTGGCTATCCTCCTCTAAACAGAAGATGCGCCATTATTTGGACAAAATGATAGTCCAAAACCTAATGTTATAAAGTCCTTCCCCATTAGCAATAACTCACAAAACAATTCTTGGTTGTTGCTTGGGTCTCTTTGAAGACCTTAAATTTCACAGGTCTCTTTCCTAGACCTCTGGAGTTTCACAGGTCTCTCTCCAGGCTGTAGCATAGGTTTCTTTCGTAGACTTCTGGAGTTTCGCAGGCCACTCTACATACCATAGGTCTTATAGGTCTCTTTCCAGACTTTTAGTCTTCCATGCAGTGGATAGGTATTTCTCAACTAACGCCCTTTTTTCCTTGGCACTTTTCAGCCTGTCAATATGTTTCACACCCTCCTGCCACTGGTTGGTTGTACTTCCCTTGATCTTGTGGTTGCTAGTCTGGAGGTAAGGTACAAGAGAACCAATAGACTATTTAACTGAATGGGGACTGACGTTCTCTATGCCACAATATTGGGCTGTGGGCCATCATAGACATTAAACCTACAGTTGACAAGAACATGTGGGCCCCGTGCATGGGAGCAGCAGCCACAGTAGTAGGGGTCAATTTCCCAGATGGTGCATTTTTATCTCTACTCACCTACCAGAAGAAGCGGGAAAGCAACCAACTCACCGATCTCCGTATTTGTGAATGTGGCCTGCATTCAAAGCCTAATGTCCTGTTTTGGGAGAGGTCAGAAAATTGGAATTTAACTGAGGTCCTTGCTCACATGTATAACTTGGTAGTAGACAGTACATGTTTATATTTTTTACCTTGTTCCTACATGGCCTGTATTCATTGTAATGAAAATTTTGATTGAATTGATGCACTTTGGGATGCCAAGAAGTTTATAAATGTATTAAAAAAAACAGAAGAAGCATCGCTCTCGGGGACATGTCTGCAGCATCATTAGGTTTTCACATTGATGATGGCTGGTATTTCACACTTGTAGCTTCGTATTGTTCCAAATGAGCTTGCGTGTGAGGAAACGAGGCCATAGGGGCACACTTGGCAGGCTAGCCCATGAAGGGGCCCATCACCAGCTGAAATAATCAACATGTCGAGGCCACCTGCAAAATCTGCATGTGCAGAATACTTTTTGAGTGAGCCAGGATCGGTGGGTCCACACCTGACAGTTGGTTTACAGTTTTTGTTTTGATTTCTGTCTGGTTTGCTCTGTTTAGAACAACAATACAGTGTGGCGAATGTTGTGCTATTGCTATTCTAATGAGTTCCCATCCTATTTTTGCACTGCTTACATTTGTGGGGTAGATTTATAGGGCAACAATGAATGCAGGGAGTTTGTCCCCCCACAATCAAAAGCGACACACCAATATACCTGTTTATATAATTCAATCTAGCACTGTCTATGAACCATATCATGCCATAGATCCCTCACCCCTGTGCAATAGGTAAGACAAGAACCAGGCCTGTGTGTAGAAAGAATATATATTTATTAATACATTGGAAAACCTAATATGTGTACAAATTACAAGACATGCCACCTCACTTCATGGCCCAACTGCTTTTCTTTTATAACAATTCACTTTTAATGCAAATTGAAAACACATTTTGGTTTAGGATGACACAGATCCCAGACTCTTTAACCCAATGACATGTACATTTATCCTTCTCGGGTCGTTTTCCAGCCTGGTTACATAGAAACACAGGTCTATAGAATACTTCAGATACCTGGGTCACTCACACAGTACTCTCAACGTATAGAATTTTGCAGCCCCTGCACATGACAAAACAATTTAACTTCACAATATTCTTTGCATGCGGTTTACTTTAAATAACATGCAACGCTTTTTGGTTGGTAAAAAGAAATTTGATATGCGCATCGCTCTTTGGTTTAATCCTCCTGCACACTTGGAAATGCTAGCAGTGTTATAGCACAACAGACTTTTAAGAACAGCATATTTGATTTTTATATATGGAACCCTTTTCCTTCACCACTATGCAATGAAAAAGCGCTCTTCTATCTGGAGTCAATTTCTCACTTTCTGCAGGGATGTGCTTTTAAATTAGTGACTTCAATCTGTTTAACTTTAGGGAGACACTTTTCCTAAGCCACAAACCCAGATATTCAGTTATGATTTGGAACCCCTCCGCTTTAAGGGAGGGTTCGGGGAGTGCAGAACCATTCAGGATTTCATTTTTGCATGCAACACACTTATTTTAAATGACTGTAATTTTTATCAGCTCTGGGAAAGAGATCAGAGGTTTCAAACTCCCCCAAGCACACCTTGCGCTCTTTGACTATATGGGAGTTAATAAAATTATTATTTCGTAACAATATTAAGGATCTATTTGATCTGACCACCCAATCAATAACGTAAGATATTAAATCAAACAGATCCCCACAAGACTTGATTTAGTTGGACAAGTTAACTTACATAGAATAACTCTGGGTTTTGTGCTCAGGAACAAACATCAAGGCTTCTGGATACTCATGGAAAACATAGGGACTGGGTTAGATAGCCTCTCCAGGTTCAGTCATGGATACCTCCAGAATCCATCCCTTTATTTGCCTTTCCAGGTTCCCTCCAGATTTTAATCTTCCTCCTGGTCTAATCCACCTACCCGGCAATGTTGGTTCTCTACCAATTTTCCAGCAGTTCCTACTCAGATGATTTCAGACAGCTGCCCCGTTTCCCATTGTGCATCTACGTATAAATCTTTAACCACTTCCCAAATTATCAAAATTAGGATGTGCCAGCTAATTCACTAACTATTCTGGTTGGACGTCTATTGTCTGCCCCCATTGCAATGATTGGTTCCTCTAGTTACTAGGCATCATCCCAGTGAGTTATAACTTCACTCCTTTGAAATTGCATGTTTGATCACTTCAGTTATAACTTTAAAGACTATAACAAGACAAACCTATTAATTTACAAATAAGGGTCACAAGCTATATGTTTCCAAACTGGCCACTTAATGAAATGTGTCTCATTGCGGCATGTTGTTGCAGTTTGAAAGGCAGATTTTTGTAATTTATTCCACAAAGATGACAGTTATCAACACGAGATTTTCTATACACATATCTAATTCAACCAACTATCATCACATTTGTCCCTTCAATTAACAGGCATATTTGTTTTCCCAAGATCTGTATGGAGGTCTGGCCTCTGGCCTTCGTTGAAGTAAGCCTGCATAAAATCTTTTAACATTTCTTTCTCCCAGAACTAATGCCCATCTGTCCTTATCTTGCTTAAGCAGTGGGTATAACCCTGCCCCTTCACTCATGTGGCAGGCTCCTATAACTTGTCACATGCCAGTTAGATTCTGGACCTCACCAGAATTCAATGTTTTATTGTATGTATTTTTAAGAGTTGACTTCCATTAACTGTCTTATAGCGGTGCAGCTCTATAGCAACCACCCCAGTTACCAGCAGAGAGACACTTGAGCCCATCAAAAACTCCCCACCGCAAGAGACTCAGCAATGGGGAAAGGTTTACTGTCTTTATTATCTAACAAAACAACAGGGATCACACTAGAAAAACTTGAGTTCTCCGGGGTTCTCGTCTTAAGAGCGTGTGTAACTCGGTTTTATCCAGGTGTGACATCACAAAACCAAGCTCCATCCCCGAAACCCATCAGGCATTCACATTGGTCAGTTTAGCTGAACTAGGTATATGTCCTATAGGGGTTAATTCTACTATTGGATAGCCATATCTGGTGGCTCATCTTGGAACCACCTTTGCATGTTTCAATCTACAATGTTGCAGGGTTGTAGGGAGACCATTGTCTCCTGCTAAATATTATAACTTCACATGAAAGGTGACTCTGGATTGGGTAGAGTGAGTCCTCCCAGCCCTGGGACCCTAGACGATTATCAGGCTGAGTGTACCTTCTCAAGGCAATGAGAATGAACATGGAGGGTCTGTGTGTTCCCTAATGTTCCCACCTCTGAACACCTAAGCCTGGGAGAGTGCATTCAGTCTGCAGTTTGTGAGCAACACTTGTATCTTTCCACCTCTGATTTGGTGAGAACAGCTTCTCTCCGTCCACCTCAATTGAATGGGCATTGTCTGGTTCCGCTAGGGCACGTGTGTTGTGACAATGAAATGGAGCATTCTTGCCTGTAATTATGACGGTTTTAGTGTAAATTTCTCGCAGGTGGCTTATCGTCTTGGTAATCAGATCATTGACTGGGTATGGCCTGAATGACTGTCTGAGTGAGCAGAGTTGCTCACATCTGCCATACATTGACGATGTCAGTGAAGGGCCTAAGTGTGAGGTCCATATGTCGTGTCTCAGGCTTCGGGCTGAGAGTCGTGTGGGGCTAGTGAGGGCCATACTTGGACCTCCGGCTTCAATTGTATCTTTTGTTTTCACAGTGGCGATCGGTTCACCTTGTAAAGCTCCGTTCCTTTTCTTGGCTCTGTGAGCTCTAAAGACATTCCCTGTCAGCCTGACTTGGACAGAGAAACTGGGAAAGCATACAGGACTCAGCATGGCCATAGCAGTTCAATGGGTGGACAAATGAGCCTAAGAACACATGCAGACTGTGGGCCTCATTACAACTGTGCGGGTCTGGAAACAAGGATGCCAGTAAGCTCACTGGCACCCTTGTTTCTGGATCAGCAAACTACAAGTCTGCCTGCCATGGCCACTGTGCCCGACAGGGCTGACCCTGCCGGGCATAGCGTTCACGATAGGCAGTGGTCGAAGTGGGGGAAAAATAGTAGTGGAGCTATGGATCTTGTAGAAAAATTGGTGTTGTTTCCAGTGACGGCTGGGGAATTTTCTAAATGAGCGGAACTGGAAATAAACATTTTCCATAAATATGTGGTAGCGAGTGAGCCTTAAATAAATGAGAATGGTTCTGAGGGTTTTCCCCATGAGAATTTTTTTTAAATAATGGGTTAAACGGTACATTTTTTTAAGCACATTTTCAGAGAAAATTGGGTAAAAAAAAATACAAAGTTTACAATCAGATATCTAGGGTAAGTCTTGAAAAATTGATTTGATGCTTGGTACTAGCTTGGTACTTGGTGATCATATGCTTGGTACTCAGGCCATTTTCTAGACATTCCTAAACACAGATACTCATCATTTGCTGGTCTTATTATGAAAATACCTTGCTTAAAAAATGTGTTAAGAGCTTGCTGGGTTTATGGGATAGAGAGGTGAACATTTCAAGTTGCAAACTACTAGCCAGCCATAAAAAATCACTTACCAGCTCAATTGCACACATACAGCACTCCATTATCCAAATGAATATGTATCTATATAATAACATGTCTGTATATCCAGTGGGAAGACAAAACACAGTGAGCACTGCAAAGCGCACATTTGAAGCCCCAGAATGAAAACAAAGAAATTAATATATTGCAGTGTTACAAAACTGATGACTGGCAACACAGGGAATGTTGCGGGGTGGGTGGAGGGTTACTTGACATGAACAATTTTGAAAGGCCCTGACGCGGTCCCTGTCACAGCTCAATGCATTTTATTTAGGAAATCCACTGTGCTACCACAAATATTTCCCTCCATTGAACTTTGTTTTTCTGCTTTTGCTGGTTGGGTAGGAAGCTACTAAAACACCCACACATCACTGCTTCCAAAGCTCATCAACTTGAAAAGAAATACGTTTTAGGTAACAAATATAATACTGCGTTTTTATAAACTGTTCAAGCCTACAGTGTTTCCAGATCCTGCAGCAATGGATGACAGTAATATTAACGTATTCAAAAGTACTAATTTTTGTTAACTTTAGAAGGATAAAAGTGTGTGCTGATCATATTGGGAGGCTATCCTTTGATTACACAACATTCTCTGCAGTTGCTATATTACCCTCCTTTGACCTATCTATTAAGATTGCTTGCATCCATTACATTATATCCCAAAGAATCTACCCCAGAAACTCTCCCTTCTCCCAGCAATCCACTCTGGAGCAATACAAAGCATGTAGTGCTTTACAAAAAAACAGATACATACTTGAAATAACCAACAGCTGAAATCCCATATTTAAATTTTACACGTAAATTATTTTAGACTGTGCACATCCCCAATAAAGTAACAAGAAGTTATAGATAAAAGAGGGTGCCCAATAGCTTCCAATTGGGGTTAGCTCTTAAGTAACAGGCTGTTCTGCTGCAATTGGGACCATGCAGTGAATTCCGCATGCACATTGATCAGACTTGCATCAGCACATCACGACATGCATCCATTTTCAATTATATGTTCTTTCATTACTTAGGCAAGTAATCAGTTATGCCGGCTGCTGTCCTTTTAGAACGGGTTGTGTGAGAATGCTATAGGGGTGCAACTAGACTAAAATTTCAGGGCAGGGTTAACCCTTCAAATATCGGAAGAGGCGCTAACTTCAGAGACAGTGGAGGAGTGGCAAACATACTTGTGGAGGGGCATCTAACTTCATTACTCATTGTAATGAGACTATTCTAGTGCAGCTTCAATGTTACAAACAGTTAACTCTCTCCTTTAAGTCTGAAAACACCCACGTTTTGCAGATCCTGAAGATCTTAGAAAATGTGAGAATGGCAGATGGTGTGCAATGAAAGACTCAACATCATAGCATAGAAGGACATAGCAGAGTGTGGGTCACTACTCTGGATGGCACAAGCAACTTCAGTGGCTGGGAGCAACAGGGGAGAACATGTAATGTTGGTTCAACCACAGTTAGTCCGCAATACTAGAATCTCTGGTGCACTGATTGGCTGGTGAGACTATGTCTACCTGTCAAATCAAGTGGTACGAGACTGGGGTAGGGCAAATGCGTCAATAATGCAATTCTACGTGACAGTAGTGGAGCCACTAGCAGAGGAGCACCAGGGTACACCAATTTGTCCCTACACTTATTAAAACTGTCCTATTGTAAGGGTGTAAATGTAATCACTTATATGCACTTACATTTTTGCAGTTGAAGTCATGGTGATATTACATTATTTGCCCAGGATTACACACTTACGCTAAACAGTGAACAGGGATTTTAACCCACTATGCAATTTGGGCACGGCCACCTTCTTCCACGCTTTACTTGGAACAAATATTTAAGTTTTGGGTGTCAATCAAGACCTACAATAATACTGTCCTATAGAGTTTACTTGCAAAATACACAAATTGCATAGTAAAGCATCATGACAACATGTAAATCCTTATCGCAGCATGTTGGGCCAAAATAATATCAGTGTACCTTTTATTTCCTCATCCTGAATGGAAAACAATAAGATGCAAAAGGCAACATATCTATTTAGCCACTTTATTTACAGTGCTTTAAGACACACTCACAATAAAATAAGTTGTGTCATAAACTCACTTAGGTTTGGAGATTCGTCACAAACCTCCAACGTGTTGTTATGTGTGGTTTTAGCTCAACCTATAGCTGCAATAGTTCAACCTGTTTGAGTCCTTGTTCCAGTTATAGGCATATGATACACAATTCGTTTTCAGCCTTATAAAAACAAAAAAATGGTCCAGAATAAAAGTGCTACCTGCTTATGCTCAATACAAGAATGGATGTTCAAAAACAAGCATTGCCTTAACACAAGAAAAACGGAAACTGCATTCTTCAAGCCCCACGATCTTAAACAATCCCAGCAAGCTAATGGCTAACTACCCCAAAACCTGTACAAAACCTAGGAATAAACTTCTATGGAGACATGTCCATTTCACTAAAGATTGATGAAGGGTTCAGAAAGGCCCATTCACATACTAATTTACCTGTATCTGAAAATGGGACTAAAGGAGAATCTGGCAGGCGTGTTGGTGCACCCTAAAATGGTCTAAGGGCGGTAGCAGTGTATATGTAGGACTTAATAAATATCAAGCTGGCATGCTGTACCTGACCTCCCGCCCGTACCCACTGCAGACTACTGCAGTGCAGTACAAATAAAATATGCTGGGGTAGGGAGAGAGGAATGGCACGAACCGTACCTCTCTCTCGACTCACTACACTCGCCTGCGTCTGCCCCCCCTTACCCCCTCTCATTACCTACCTGTCTGGCAGCTGCAGCCGTCAGGAGGTAAAAACGAAATTCTACCCCTGGTCCTGGCAGCGTGCTCTGCCCATCTCCATTAAGACAGAGGCTGCTGGCTGGGTCACTGGCCCACGCTTGCGCATACTGAGGGCACATGCAGAAATGAACAGCACTGCACCTCAATGCGCAGGCGTGGGTCAAGCTCTGCCATTCAGTCTACTGTCTGCAGCCTGCATCGACAGTGCAGTGCTGCGACCGTACCTATACTTTTATTTTAAAAAGCAGCGCTCCGGAGAGGTTTCTTTTTAAAATAAAAGTATAGGAATGGTAATGGAGGAAATATAAAAGTAGAGGAGCACCGCTCCCATCCGCTCCCCCTCACTTCGATCACTGACGATAGGCAGACTTTTCATGGGAGCACCGGCACTGTTAGCAACAGTGCTGGTGCTCCCGTGTCCCCACTCCCTTATGGGAATGTGGATTTACAAATATACCGGTGCCTGACTTCCCGGCTACCGACTCGGAATGAGGTCAGGTGCCAGTAAATTATTCCGAGTCCGGCTGCAATCTGCCGGTAGAACCGGCAGGGTTAACGCCGGGCTCGGAATGATGGGCCTCATTACGAGGTAGGAGGTAGCCATGGTGCTATTACCTCCTTAACGCATTCCAGGTCCGGGATCTCGGAATAGGGACTTACTGGGTCATTCCAACCTTGGAGGACCCGGTAAGTCCCCATTCTGAGAACCATTCCCCATTCCCATTCGAGCCCCCGTAGGGCTCAATGGGAAGGGGGATGGAGCTAATAAGGGGCCAGCTAATAGCGGGCCCTTTATTAGCTCCCTGGTCCCTTAGCGGCTCCCGCTAAGGGTGCCTGGTAAAACCAGGCGCCCATAGCGGGACCCGCTAAGGGACTTCGTAATGCGGCGGTAAGTGGTTAACGGCAACGACACACTTACCGTTGACGTTAACTGCTTACCGCCGACCTCGTAATGAGGCCCATTGTGTACTTATCGTCCAATACAAGATTTAAACTTGTGCTTTGTGAGTGAATTTGTGCAGGAAGGTTTTAACTGTAACTGGAAGGTTCTTGGAACCCGTTCATTGTTTACTACACACACACACCGTGTGTTTGCAAAGCAAGAAAGTTATACGTGTTGTCTATGAGGGTGTAAGGCTTAACAAAAAACGTACAGTCCGGCAGCTTGCAAAGGTTAGCACGTGCTTTCCAGCTTTGTTTACCAAACGGCCTGGGTAGCTCCTCATCACATGATGGCAGCGCGGCAGCAGGTGAGCAGAGCCAGCAGAACCTCGCCGGAATCCTCGGTTGCTCTCAGCATCTTTAATTAGGAGACGAAAACAAGGAGGCCTGTTGTCATAACACATGACTTTCTGTGTCTTAAAGAAAAAGTGAACACGATGTTCTGAGGGTTAAAGAGACAGCACCAGTAGCATTGCGACTGGTTAACACATTTACATGGGTCAAAACTTGGAATCCAGGAGAACGTCAGAGTTGAATATTGCAGAATTTAAGTGGCGATTTAAATATCAAGGATGCTCTGGGTGATTAAAAGTAGCATCACATGATCTTCAATGATATCCTGCATCACATAAGCTAACGTTACAAATCCTTTCACAAAGATGACAGGGTCATCCCAGCTTTGGCTTTAATGTACCAGGAGTAAGTAGATATGCAAGATTGGTGGCAGTGTCTGGACGTAGCAACAAATGGCTTGTAAATGAGGCTAAAAGTTGTTTCTACGTGAAATTAGCTTTGTGGGCAAAAGGGTTAGATAAAGAGCACATATGCCACCTAACTGCATGAAAGAAAGCAAGACAGCCAGCCGCTAAGCCATAACATGCGACAAAGTTGGAACCTCCTGGGATGTCATTTTCCTTTAGTAACCTCATGATCTAAGTACACAGCCATTCCTTTACAATGGGTTGAACACAGTTGCCATGGCTATGAAAGCTTCAGTGTTAAAGTGACGAATTCACCACACAAAACTCATACCATGGCCGGACTATCTATGGGGAGTGTGTGTGTTGTAGGGCCTTGGGTGCATGGATTCGAGTAAAAAACCTGGGATTTGAGGGGCACTTTCTATTTGTTGCTCTTTTGTTTTACTTGTACCATGGGTCATACTTGCTTTGTAAAGGTATTGCCACTTTCATTTATTTGATTATGGGACTGAAATGGTGCATTTAAGTGTATGTAAAAACAGCAGGTATCAGACAAAAACTGCCCCTAGTCTTCAAACACCTGAGATAGCAAGAGGGAGAGAATGATTGACTTTATGCCAGGCAACGCTTCTGCATAAAACTCATTTGACTTGGAGAGCCGCAAGTAATTTCTGAAGGGCCACATTCAGCCCACAGTGCAGATTTTGCTCACCACTGTCCTAAGGGAAGCAACGATTTCGATTTTCCTTAAAGTAATTGTTCTAAGGAAAATTTGCTTTTGTGGCTAGAGCCAATTTTTGAGATTTCTGGATTCCAAATATTTGGATTTTTGTTATGAAGGCGATGAAGCATCCATTCAAACAGATTTTTGTTGAAAAGCCCTAAACACCTAAATGCAAAACTCATGAACTTTGCATAAAAAAATTTGAATGCAGTAAAAGGCAAATGAAAACATTGCAGTACATTGTTTTCAAATGTAACAAGTCAACAGGCTCTGATATCCCTTGTAATTTTAAGACCTGCAGTGTTACAATACAGCAGATATGCACGCTGTGATACAGCTCATATTCCGCTAATTTTTCCAGTTCAGCCATTGCAAACTAATCCTATGATTTTGCCCACAAACATGAATGTACACAGTCTGGAGAGTTCAGATACCAAATTGACTCCAGAATTTGTACATAGTGGTGTGGTGGGTTGAGTTAGATGCTGCAGAGTGTGCAGTTCGTGATGGTTTCAAGTTTCTGCTGGTGGTCGAGGTGAGTGTGTTTTGTTTGGTGGTTGAGGGTGAGTATCTAGGGTAGTGGATTTTTTTTAGCAGAGTTTGTAATCAGAGTGGTCTGTGTACTTCTCTTAAGGGTTATGTTCTCTTAAGGGTTATGTTGGTTGGGCTGGGTTCTTATCCTTGTATGGTGGGTTGCGTTAATATGTTTTATTTCATTGGGCATCCCAGTTTCGGTTCATAGGTTTCGGTTGTTTTTGGTTTTGGCTGTCTCTCCTTGAGTTGTGGTTGTCTGTTTCTGTTCAGTGGTATCTACAGTTTAGCTCAGTGAGATAAAGACCAATGTTTATAATCGTTTTCTGAAATTTAGGTGTTCTACTGTAATTCGTATTTCCTTGGGGAGTGAGTACCAAAATTTTTGACGAGATGCAGGAGAATGCTGAGTTCCCTCATTTCAACTTTTGACTACTGCTTTGTTCCAAGGCGAATGTCATTGCCGGACCTCAATGTTCGGTTTGGTTTGTAGATGAAGATTTTTTCCTGTATGATTTCCGCTCCTTGGCTGTAGACTGCTCTGTGAGTTATGTAGAGTGTTTTGAATAACATTTTTTTAACTAGTAGCCAGTGTAGGTTTCTCAGTGCTGGTGTGATGTGTTCTCTCTTGTCGAGTCTGAGGAGTAGTCGTGCTTCTGTATTGGCTGTAGTTTTTTAGTTAGGTAGTCCGGCATTCCAAGATAGCTGTAGTCTATTCTTGATATGATGAGGGAGAAGACTGTGAGTATTCTGTGTGTAAGGCAGAGATGAAGGAGTGGATAGAAGTGAATGGAAGAAGAAAGCAAAGAGAGATAGTGGAAAGTGGAAAGACCTGGAGAGGGGGTTACTAATAAGAGTAGGTGGGCAATTAAGTTGAGAATGAAAAGACCTGAACAAATGAATGTAGAAAGACGTGAACCGGGGGACATTTTGTGGAGGAGACAGACAGTGGAGGTGTTTGAGGAGTAAAGAGGAGGAGGAAAATAGGCGAGTGAGAATCAAAGTAGATCAAGGAGAGAAGGAGAGAGAGCGTACAGAGGGCTGAAAGGCCAGGCGCCCCAAAAATGAAATAAGGTTAGGACAGGAAAAATGAAGTGGGAGAAGGAGGAAGAACCATGCTTAATGAAGGGTGTCAGGAAGGCTGAGTTACCAGAGACCTCAAGAGAAGAAGAAGTGGGAAAGAAAAAAGAGCTAAAAGGGGAGGGATATAGAAGTATCCCATGAAAGAGATACCTGTACACACAGAACTGCCTATGAGTTTGGCAGATTCAAGTACCAGTATCCTGGGGCTCACACCAAAATCTCCACGGGCCCAGTGAGACCTGGCAGAGTCTGAGCCTGGTGTGGTATTATCTGAAATATTCCCTGTTCTCTTGAGCCTGGCAGGTGGAAGGAACCACCAAGAAATGCAACTTCCTGGCCAAGACAACAGAGGAAAACACCAACCAAGCCACTAAAGAATTGCAAGGGACATTCCGATACCCCACTGACTTGAGTGATTTTCATGTAAGCGCCAGGGGGTAGTGCCCAAAGGAAGTGAGGGATGGACTCATGGACTTCGGATCCGTAAGCAAGATACAAGTGTTCATTTCCCCAGTTCAACCTGAGCCCTGGGTCTGTTTGTGTTGTAAAATAAACCTGATTGTGCCCTGTTTTGTGAGTCTTGAGTTGTCTGTTGATTCCTCCACTAGAACAGATTACAAAATAACAATGGTGTTTAGTGGATCGAAACCTGGTACCCAATTTTTTGAGGGGTTCACTAGGCTCACATCCAATTCCTCAATCGTCTGCAGGTACACCAGGCAGGCACCCAGCCACAGGTTTACTGACGTTACAACCAACATCGGGGGGGGGGGGCCTGAACTTCTTCATGTTAGAACAAAATGTCTATGTCACACCCTCTTGCCACTCACGGTGTGTTTGTGGCCAGGGCAAGTGCTTCATGTGCTTTGACTAACCCCTATTGAATGAAAAGGAGCTACCTATTGGTGAAATGATAAACCGCATCTTGGAAGCCTGTGTCTGATATGTATCAGAGATACATTTAGACCAAATTGGTGGCAGCTGATTTGGCTAATAAAGAAGAACAGGATGTACACATGTCACTCACAAATACAGCAATAGAGAACACTTGCTTTGTACAACAATTATGTTCTACTTTAGATTCCATGAAACTGTTTCTGACATGACGTTGCCGGTTACATGGGAGTTTATCGAATGAGAAAACAAAGAATTCATTTTGAACGAACAAAAAACATCTACAAAAAATAACGAATTTTGCTTTATGTTTTTAAGCCCCCTTTTAAAAAAAAATACTTTCCCCCAACCCTTAAACCACTTTTTCCCATTCCCAACCACATTTAATTAGTCTTCTATAATTCATTATCTTTTTTCCCAATGTTTTGGGTTTGTCTAAAACTGCATGCTTTGTTATCTATCCAATAACATCACTGCATACTGATGTTGCCACTTTCATTCATGTGTATTACATATATAACGACCTTTGGCCAGTGTCTGATTGTTTCCAATTTCAGCAGATTATGGAACTGGGTGCATGAAGGCAAAGACATGTTCCCAGGGTCTCCAAAATGTAGGTAAATTGAGATCCAGGATTAGAACCAATGTCACGTGAGTCCACAGTCGCCAACTTAGTCACTAGACGCCATCTTCTCCCAGGCAGATGCACCCCAAGAGAAACCTGAGGATTTATATTCGGGGATTCCTATGAAATGTTGGTAGTGCTGAAAGAGATCCAGACACAACCCGGGGCTTGCTCACATACATGGCAATTCAAACATTGCTTCACAGCTATGTACTTGTGCTACTGGGTAGGAAACAGCGCCTTTCTGATCTGCTCTGTTTTAGCCATGCTCTTTTGCCTCACTGTTTTGCGGAGGAGCGTAGTATGATGGGGCATGGCAGGAGCAGGAATGCTGCTCTCCTCACGGCACCCATCTCCTGGCACTGGCAAATGGGACAAGCACTCAGGCATATGACGCCATTGTCCTGAACATATTCAGAGTAACTTGGCATATTAATGCAATACCAGGCAAATAGTATCCCTGTGCATATGATAATAATAGCTGGCAAATGGTGTATCTTCATTGGTATGTGATGCTATTACCTCACAAATGATTGTGTATCTGGGCATACCATGGCAATAGATTGTAAATGGTTTGAGTACGTGGGCATGTAATGCCAACATCTAGTTAATGATAACAGTACCTGTCAAATAATGTCTTCAGCTGACCATCTGATGACAAAAACTGGCAAATGGCATAAGCTCCTGACTCAGTGTGACCATGGTATCCTGCAGTGAAGTGAGAGTGCCATGCAATATTTATTTATGTATGCATTTATTTATTTGTTTAATTATTTATTTTATTGTTGTTTGCATGTGGTGCCACGTTGTATACAAAATACGTTGACGAACATTGGAAATATAAAATGGTAGAGACACATTAGATAACAGAAGAACAATGTTAGTGATGCCTCCCCTTTCTCTCTGTTCTGCAGTTAGAGTATCAAGGGAGTACATTCCTGTTGTACAGTAATGTGTTAGTAAAACACAATTACAAAGTTGGGCTATAATCATCCCCTAAATAACTGCTACATACCAAAATGATGTGTTTCTTGCATTGGGGCTGGCCAGCACGTGCTTTAATGCAAAGGTGCAGGAGAGGGAACTTGATAGAAAGTCAGCAGGTGTCTCAAGAAATGACTGTTAGGATCCCAGTTGAAGGGGAACATGAGAGCAGGGTCAAGGGGGGTTTCCAAATGAGATGGAATCAAGCAGTGGCTAGGAAGGCTTTGTCTGAGCCCGATTCTTTAGGATTGTTTTGAAATGGGTACATTGGCTTCCAGCCCGAGGGCTTTTTGGGGTGGTATACGAGATGGTGGGGACTGTGGTAGCAAAGGTCTTACCTCCAATTAATTGTTTCCTGAACCAAGCTGGGGTGTGCTTATTGTTGTTGCCGGCCTGAGTGCTTTCACTCGCTGGTAGGGTTTCGAGAGGAATGCAAAATACTTAGGTCAGTTAGTTGAATGCGTTATGCACTGGTACGTCAATATGATTTTGGACTCAATAGGGAGCCATTTAAGAGGCATATGATGTCAATATCTGCTTAGTTACAGGGATGAACAGAGTTGACACGCCAACCATCGCCCATTCTAGTCGGATGTATGAAAGCACATTTTCATAAAGATTTTACTTGATTCGTTCAAATAGTCACTGATATTTTCAACACAAACTAATATAGCTATCACACCTGCTTTGGGGGCGTACAGGGCCCATAACTGCCCACCAACCCGAGCCTAAGCAGGCCCGGGTGAAGCAATGGCCTTGGTGAGGGCTCAGGGCCGTTACCATCCCTGTACTTCACCTGAAGTGGGGATGATAGGTATTCGTACTACAGGGCACCGTCCAGGGTGCAGATAATTTGATTGTTTTTTTTCCTCGGGAGATGGGCTCTGTGCATTTTGCATAAACCCAATCACCCATGAAAAACAATATGGCTGCCACTATAGGAAATAGAAAAAGGACAGAGTCCCTTTTCTATTCTATTCCTATGGTGGGTGCAGAGAATGGGGATGGAGTGCCTTTAGCAAAACGAAAAGGTTAGGGCTGGAAGGTTTTGAATGAATCATAACCATGGGCACCGCTCTGGCCAACCCTCCAGACCATCGTTTTTCAGCCTACCACGCCATTACAGAAGGGGAAAAACACTATGCAAATCAGGCTTGGTCCTACCCCAAAAGGGGCAGTTCAGCCTGAACTGCTAGGTCACATCCCTTCGGCACGAGACCACAAGCATTCCCACACATGTTTCAGCCTTGTTGGGCATCATCAGGAAGGAGTAGCTTGGGTCTCTAGGCCCAGCAGACTCGGGACCTACGTCTGGGCATACCTGTCCCACTCAGGGTGACTTTAGCAAAGTGAAAAGGTGATGGCTGGAAGGTTTTGAATAAATCATAACCACGGGCACAGCTCTGGGAAACCCTCCAGACCATCATTTTTCAGCCTGCTAATCCATTACAGAAGGGGTAAAACCATATGCAAATCAGGCTTGGTCCTACCCCAAAAGTGGCAGTCCAGCCCACACTGCTAGGTCACATCCCTTCTGCACGAGACCACAAGCATCCCCAGACATGTTTCAGCCTTGTTGGGTGTCATCAGTGAGGAGTAGCTTGGGTCTCTAGGCCCGGCAGACTCGGGTCCCACATCTGGACATACCCAACCCACTTGCGGTGACTTTAGCAAAACGAAAAGGTGATGGCTGGAAGGTTTGGAATAAATCACAACCATGGGCACAGCTCTGAGCAACCCTCCAGACCATAGTTTTTCAGCCTGTCTAGCCATTACAGAAAGGGAAAAACCATATGCAAATCAGGCTTGGTCCTACCCCAAAAGGGACAGTCCAGCCCGAACTGCTGGGTCACATATACCCCAAAAGGGGCAGTCCAGCCCGAACTGCTGGGTCACATCCCTTCTGCACGAGGCCACAAGCATCCCCAGACATGTTTCAGCCTTGTTGGGCATCACCAGTGAGGAGTAGTTGGGTCTCTAGGCCTGGCAGACTCGGGACCCACGTCTGGGCATGCCCGTCCCACTCAGGGTGACTTTAGCAAAATGAAAAGGTGATGGCTGGAAGGTTTTGCCCTCCCTCAGTGCCCTTCCCAAGTGGAAATGTTTTTTTCACAAGAGGTTTTTTATTTCACAAAATCCATAAATATTATCCAGCGATTACATTGAAATGTCCACATTTTATAAAGTTCTTTCAAAATGTTTTGTCTAAATCCTCATGGCAGAATCTTTGCTACTGTATGCTCAAAAATGTTCACCTATTTTCCTGAAGTGCTCTTAGCATGCATTATTCATAAATGAGCTTCTCAAACAGCATCTCAAAAATAAAGTAAGATCTTCATCCAAAAAGAAATATCACTTGTGGTAATGTCTTAACACTCACAGTCTCCTTTTTTGGGGTGGGGGGATTTACCTGCTTTCTTGGTGAGGATAGTTGGGGTCTTGAGTACTTTGAGGAGCTCTTCTCCCAGTGCGTCCTCTCTGGTGTGGGGTTTGTTCTGGATTCCAATGTGGTTCAGACCATGCTCCGAAGTCGGAAACAAACGTGAGGCCAACTCTGGGTCGCCATTGCTCTACTCCTGGGATTCTCAGCACTTCCTGTCTTCCAGGTCCTTGCTCTGTGGTTCAACCAACCAAGCCTGCTGTGCCCCCTGACATTCTGGCACATGCTTGTGCCCACAGGGTGCTATATACCACCACCTCCTCCTCCTTTTCCATAGCTACTGGCTTCAATTGCCCCTCCTCAATTGTTGGGCAAATGCTCATTATTTCACATATCCTGTCTCCTATTCCTGCCTATAATCTCTCGAGGGCATGATCTTCTTTGGGCATGACCTGATTGTTTCATCCGCCTTCCGCTCTGAAGACTCCTGCCTTTCACACTATCTCCCCCTTCTCTGTGTTTTTATCATCCTCCACCTCTCCGTTCTTCACCTCCTCCTTGTTTTCAACCATCTCTCCCTTCGTGTCACCAACCACCTCAACTTTCTTGTTAACCAGCTCGTCCTCGCTGCTCTTAACCACCACCTTGTCTCTTGGCTTAGCATCCCCGTCCTCCGCCTCTAGCCTCTTAACCACCACTTCCTCTCTGGTTTTCGTCACCTTCACCCCTTTTTAATCTTTCATTCCTCTCCAGCCTCCTGACTCCCTCCTCCTCTACCTGAACTCTTCCCTCCAGTATCATGACTTGATCCTTCAGACTCCTGTCACCTCCAGTCTCCAACCTTTGCTCTCCTTCATCCTTTTCCAAATGCTCAGGCTTCCTCGTAATATCTTCTAATTTTCATTAGCCTAACACGAACCCCAGGCCTTCTTTCCCAGCCAGCAAATGCACCTGTGATCCAATATTGGCCGGGAATGGTGAAGTGTGGACTTTGTATTTGGTCACGGCTTCGTTGTTCACAGGGCCACAGTCTTCTACACTTAGTGAAATGAAGCTATGAAAGTCTTTCCTGCTGCTTTGGTATTCTCATGCCCGTTTTTCATGCACTGCCACGTTACTCATTGCCGGACTCCCTTAGCTCTACAACTATCTGCTCAAAGCCAATACACTCACAGATGCTTACAGATGCTGTTAAACAAACAACACACAATTGGAGGGATTGTCTCTATGGGAATCACTCTAGGTTGATTTTTTTCTGTGGGGACCTTCTAAAGGATGAGTAGGTTTTTTTTTTTAAACTTTATTTAACAATCGTGGTGGTACACTTACTACACAACATAACATACCATAGCATTTCACATTCCGTTTCTCCAATATCGGAACTTGGTTACAGTGGAACGATTTTACACACTTGGCACAGTAACAGTTCCCCCGGGGCTGTTTCCAGCCGACCCCAATTCACACAAGTATACCCTGAATGGGCCCCATATGTCCTTGGGTTTGCATGTACCTGGCAAGGACATTATGTAATGTTCTTCACATTCGTTGACATAGGCCAGCTCTTTAAGGAAGTGGTTTGCACTCGGGGCGTTCGTGCTTTTCCATTGTTGCAATATACATTTTTTGGCCACTGCGCACGCAACGTTGAATAATCGCCGGGCCACTACTGAGATCTTACCAATGTCACCAAATATATATTTCTGAGGAGCTAGGTCCGCTGGAATCTGTGTAATATCTTCTAGGATGGATGCCACTTCACCCCAGAACTTGTATATGAGTGGGCACCTCCAATACATGTGGAATGAGTCGGCCTGTTCGTCTCCACATTTCAGGCACCTGCTCGGTCCATCTCGTATAAATTTCGCTACCTTCTGAGGGGTATAATGTAACTTATTTAACACCTTAAATTGGATTTGGCGGAGACCCGCGTTGATGGAGACTCCTTTTGTCAGAGCACAATATTTCTCCCATTTCTCGTTCGGGATCGTGATCCCCAGGTCAGATTCCCATGTCAGTCTGATCCTGTTTGTTGTGGGTGTGTTTGCCTGCATAACTGCATATAGCCCCGAGACACTAACTCCCCCTTGGGCAGTCAACACATCCAGGCATGGATGGGTAGGTGGTTCCTCCGGGAACAGAGGCCATCTAGCTTTAAAAGATAGTCGCATGCGATGGTATTGCAATATTTTCAGCGGATCTCTTCCCATCCCTACTTTAAATTCCTCTAAAGTTATGAACTTGCCATTAGGGTATATGTCCCGGAGTTTAAACTCACCATCTGGGTCCCAGTTTGTGCGGATACCCGGATCGTAGGACGGTGCTATACCGGGAAAGTTCCAGAAGGGTGCTTCCGGGCAGTAAGGGGCTACTATTCCAAGCCTGCCGAAGAGTCTAGACCACGCGTGTACTGTAACGCTAACCGGGTGGAATGGGCAGTCATCCTTATGTTTTTTATTAAAGATTATGGACCTTATATCGGTAGGGAGAGCGGCGTGCTTTTCGATAACAACATGTGGGGAGGTGTCCAAGTCGTCGTACCAGTATTTGATAAATTGGGCCTGTGCTACAAGGTAATATAATTCGAAATCCGGGGCAGCTATTCCCCCCTTGTCATAAGGTTCCACCATCTTTTCCCATTTCATCCTGGCCGTGTTCCCTCCCCAGACAAATTCCACCGCCAGTGATCGGAGGGTTGCAAAAAACTGTGCCCCCGGCCACAGCGGAATGTTGGTGAATATGTATAGCAATTTCGGGAGTATTACCATTTTTAGTATGGCCACTCGACCAACGAGAGAAATGGGAAGCCGTGTCCACAACTTAAGTTTAGCAGATATGTTGTCTAATAGCTGATCATGGTTGTCAGCATAAAGAGAGGCTGCTCCAGTGGACACCACTATTCCCAGATATCTCAGCTTGGCGGGGGACCATTGCAAACCATATGTGTTGGTTGGGCATCTCGTGGCGGGGGTTAAGGGGAATATCTCGGATTTAGACCTGTTGGTTCTGTAGCCCGAGTACTCGGCAAACTCATGTATTGTCTCTATCGCAGGGCCTAAATGTACATCTGGTTCTCTAATATATAACAGTGTGTCGTCTGCATATAAGGATATGGATTGAGTCAGACCTGCCATTTTTATGCCCCTCTGCCCCTGATGCTCCCTGATTGCTGCTGCAACCGGTTCCATCGTGAGGGCGAACAATATAGGGGAAAATGGACATCCCTGTCGCGTGCCCCTGCCCAGCTTAAACCAGTCAGACAGCACGCGGTTGGTTAGCACTCTGGCGCCCGGGTCCGAGTATAACAGCCCAACACATCTTAGAAAGTAGGGACCTATACCAAATTTATTTAGCACCCTGAACAGGTAAAGCCATGACACCGTGTCAAACGCCTTTTCAGCGTCTAGTGAGACTGCCACTGCCTGGGCCTCCGGTTTTATCTGGGCCATTATACCGAACAGCCTCCTAAGGTTGAGGGCCGTCGATCTGGTAGGGATGAAGCCGCACTGATCAGGGTGTATCAACGTGGGCATGTGTGGGAGAAGTCTAGTGGCCAGGATTTTAGCAAAAATTTTTGCATCACAATTAAGTAAAGAAAGGGGGCGGTAAGAGGACATCTCACTGGATGGTCGCCTGGGTTTCAGCAATACTGTGATTATGGCTTCTCTCATTGATGGCGGGAGAGTACCCACCTCCACAGCCTCCTCCCACACCGACAGCAACACCGGGGTTAGTTCCTCACTAAGCTCCTTGTAGAATTCTGCACCAAGCCCGTCCGAGCCCGGCGCCTTCCCGTTGGCCAAAGATTTTATCGCATCGGCGATTTCCTCAGTGGTCAAGGGTTGGTCCATTGCCAGCTTGTATTCGGAGGGTAGCGACGGGAGGGTGATGCCACGGAGGTATGCCTCCACCTCCTCGGGCGTTTTCGAGTCATGATTAGAGTATAGATTAGAGTAGAACCGGGTGAATTCCCTATTTATCCCCTCCTCACTGGTGACCACTGAACCGTCCTCCAACAGTATGCTGGAAATCGGTGTGTGTTGCCTCTCAGCTTTCAACAAGTTGGCTAGAGTGCGTCCCGCTCTGTTGCCCTCACCATATCTGCGTGCTCTGCTGGGGGTTGACATGTACAATAATTCTCTGTTAGCCAGTTTGTTGAATTCTAGCAGATTACGATTGATGTCCGAAAGGGTTTCTCTATCGTGTTTTTTAGTGTATCTAGCCTCCAGGTTCGTCAGGCGTTTCTCCACTTCCTCGAGCTCTATCCGAACCGCCTTCAACATACCCGAGGACTTAGAAAGCAGTATACCTCTCACCCAAGCCTTAAAGGCCTCCCATAGAGTGTGGCAGCTATTCACTGAACCCCTGTTGGTGTCGAGGAAATGCCCCACCTCTATATGTAAAGACTCCACTACCTCTGGGTCGCTGAGGATATTTGGTGGCATCCTCCATCTTCTGGCGGGGGGTGTTATGTTTTCTAGCGTGATTGTCATCATAACAGGGGAGTGGTCTGAAAAAGTACGGGGAAGTATTTCGCAGCTGTCTAACTGGTGTATGAGGCTTAGAGAAACCAGCCAATAATCTATCCTGGACTCTGAATCATGTACCGACGAATAAAATGTGTATTGTCTCCTACATGGATGCAGTGTTCTCCAGGAGTCAACCAGTGCCATTTGTGACAAGATCTGCGACAGCATCTCTGCCGCTCTGGAGGGTGTCCGGCGTTTTGTGCTGGAGCGATCCAGCGTGGTGTCAAGGATGGTGTTGAAGTCTCCCCCCCACAAAATGTGTTCATTACCCGTGTATCCTATTTCAAGTGCCACAGTTACATAGAAGTCGGGATCGTCCAGATTTGGCCCATACGTGTTCACCAGCACCACCTCCCTTCCCGCTATACTCCCCCATACTATGACAAAACGACCCAACATGTCCACTTTACTTTTCCCACATCGAAACCCAACCGAGGGATGTATGAGGGTTAGGACCCCTCTCGCCTGTGTGGAGTATTCCGTATAGTATCGGTTATGACCCCAGTTCTTCAAGAAGGCCGTGTTAACTTTGCGAAGTGCATGAGTTTCTTGCAGCATGATCACTTGTGGGCAGTGTCTAGTAATATAGGCTCCCAACTTTCTTGATTTAGCTAGATTGTTCAGGCCCCTAACGTTCCAAGTAAGTAGTCTCAACTTCAATCTCTTATCTTTTACTCCGTTACATGCCATCTCTGTGTGTTAGACTCATCATATTCATTCCGATCGTCCCAGAACGGATGTCCTGTGTAGCGTTGTGTCCACCACTTTTAACTTGAAACACCCTCCCAACTGAGCTCCCCCAACTCCCCAAGCTCCTTACATGAGTCCCGTATATCCCAACATAAATGGTTTTATCCCACCCTGTTGGATCCCTCCCCACATCATCCACCCCAACTTGACGATGTTGCCCAATAACATTCGGGACTTCCCCGATGGGCATACCCCTGAAATAACCTTGGAACTTTCCTGAGGGTAGCTGCCGTCGCTGTCCGACCACCCTGTCGGGGGCTCACGGCCCGGTCCTACCTTAAGTTTATGTCCAGGCCATTCTTTGTGTTGAGACATGTTTCCCGGCGGCATAGTACGACAGTGCAGGCCTTTCAGTCTGCCGCTTCCAGTCCCTCTGCCCCTGGCTGGTTTCCGGCGTTTTTATCGTGTGTTCTGTCCCTGGGAGGGAGAGGGATAGAGGCCTCCACGTATGCCATGGCTTCTTTGGGGTTTTCGAAGAAATGGGCCCTACCTCCATGTTGAATTCTGATCTTCGCGGGAAAAATCAGGGCATAGGGCACATTCCGCATCCGGAGTTGTCTTTTTACCGGCTCATAGGATCTGCGTTGAGCCTGCACTCCAGCGGAGAAGTCAGGGTAAATGTGGATCCTGTCATGCTCGAAGTGTAACGTGCCTTTCTCCCTGGAGAGCCGGAGGATTGCGTCTCTGTCTCGATAGTTGAGGATGCGTGCTATAATGGTACGCGGTGGTGCTCCGGGCTTCGGCGGTGGCGCCAGGATGCGGTGGGCCCTTTCGACCAGAAAATGTTCCGAGAGAGAGTCAGAACCAAGGATAGTTTTCAAAAGGTGTTCCACCTGCCGCTCCATGTCCCCTTTGCCGAAGGTCTCCGCTACTCCGACGATTCGTATGTTGTTCCTGCGGGATCTGGATTCCAAATCGTCGCACTTACTCTGGGTTCTCCGCAGTTCAGATTGGAGTAGGGCTATATCTCGGCCATGTTGGGATATCGTATCTTCGCTTGCACTGATTCTGTTTTCTGTATCCGTTATTCGCGCACTCTCCTTCTCTACTCTGGCCTTCAAGGATCCAATCGTTGCCACTATGTCATCCAGCTTGACATTGACGGCCATGAACCCGTTCTGGACCATCGTCGCCAGGCGTTCCAAGGGGTCCTCTTCCTGCCTGTCCGGGGGGTGCTGCGACCCACCAGACACCCCGCATGCTTGAGAATTAGCGAAGGAGTCCATTGGGCCCACCTTTTTGCCTCCTGCCCCCTTCCTTTCAGTGCGGCCCATATAGGATGGTGAGCGACCCTAAAGTGGGTTATGTCCTCCCTTGGAGGCCAGTTGCACTACGAGTTGTTTTCTGCGACGCGTGGCTACTTCCGTGTATTTTGGGCCACGTAATGTGCCTGTAGAGGATGAGGGAGGCGATGGGGGCCCGTACTCACTTACGTCGCCGGAACGGCGGTATCATCGGCCGCGCTCCTCACGACTCCGGAAGAGGCCGCTAGGCAGAAGGTCCGGGTCTCGTGCCGCTGTGCTCACCAGCACTCCAACGGCGTGCCCCCAGTCGTGCCCCCCTCCTCCCTTGAGCACCGATCAGCAAAACCGGGCCGTCGTTGGTTCTTCCAGGAGGTTCCACGCCTCTCTTCCCTCTCCGCCGTGCCCCTCCCCCACTGCGGCCTGTCCCTCCTGCGGCCTCTAGTGGTTCTGCCGCGGAGCCGTCGGCCGGCGACGCCGCCTCTTCCCAGCCGGTGCTTCTTTCGATTCAGGATTTCTCGGCCGAACAGCTGCGATTTTGTCCAATTTTTGGAGGGTGTCTGCAGGAGATCTCTCGCCACTGGAAACTTCAACTTCTTCGTGTGTAGAACGGTTCAGGAAGGATATTTATTCAAAGGATTTTCTGGCCGAGCCGGAGCTCTCCCTTCAGGCGGCCATTTGCTTTGCGCGCAAGCCACGCCCCCCAGGATGAGTAGGTTTGATGGACCTGCCAGTAATGATCTGCTTTGCACTGTGCTTAAGATCACTTCAAGGACCAGTTTCACTGAGCAGCACAATGTGATGAGCCCCTGTCCCCTCTCTGTGTCATGGTGGGGCTGTGAAGAGGATTCTGCCCACGCTACCCCCAGGTCCAGCATCACCTCGCTTGTGGCGGCACCTGGCCCACTGGGAAACTCCATGCTCCATCCTGAGGTTAAGGCAGGGTACTATGTCACAGCTTTCATCAACAACATTTTTGTTACAGTAGAGTAATATATACAACTTGTCACTCAGGCAAGTATGCATACTCTATCAATTTGATACTCACTAGCGATTAGTAAATAAAAACCGTAAGAACCTCACCTCAATGGGAAGCATTTATTTTGACGAATCAATTCTGCGGCAAAAATCAGATTTTAGTGATTGAAAAAAACTTAAATGAGCAGAGGCTAAAAGCAGATCGTTCCTATCAGGCATCACCCCATGATCAGGAGCTCGTTTTGAAGTCAGAGGAGCTAATGCACAGCATTTGGCAGATCTACCTTGCAGAGATGCAAGCTATAACTGTATGTCCATTACAAATGACGGCTGTGCGATGAGGAGCTGCAGTTAAGTGTCCACCTGAGGCCTGCTTCCTTGTTTCTTTTGTCTTTCTTTTGTCTTTCTCTTCTTTCACGCTCCACCACCTTTCTTTTTCTCTTCCCCCTTGTATTGTGGTCTCCTCCCCATCCCACCTCCCGCCCTAACCCTTGCAAATTGGCTGCAGGCCCCCCACATGCCTGCAATGGACAGGAAGATAGCTGGCGCATTCACTCATTTCTATGAGAATCTTTACCGGATGCCCCAAATATCAGATACCCCAGATGAATTTGCCATTATGGATCAGGTTACCCCACATTACAGAACAGGAAAAATTCGAGGTAGACCAGGATATCATAGAAGAGGAAATCTCCAGGGCGATTTTGGATCTCCAATCTGGGAAAGCACCAGGACCCAATGAATTCCCGGTAGAGCTCTAGAAAAAACTCTGTAGTAAAATCATGAAACCTATGCAGGATCTTTTCGGGGAACGCAGTTAAATGTGCGAGCTCCCCCCTGGACCTTTGCCAAGCCACAATAGTGGTCATCTCCATAAAGAATAAACCCCCTACAGACTGTTCTTCATATACACCCATATCGCTCAACAATGCTGAAGCTAAGATTCTAGCTAAGATTCTCGCCAACCATTTATTATGGGTAATCTCAACAATGGTATATCCTGATCAATGCAGGTTTTTGCCCAACAGGTGCAACCCGAATGAATATTAGGCGTTTCCATGTGGCAAAGGACTGTGCCAACCTCATTGAAAGCCCACTTGCAATTCTTTCCATTGACTTTGAGAAGGCATTTAATTCAGTGATATGGGATTATTTGTGGAGAACAATGCAGCAAATGGGATTTGGCAGTGACTTCATATGGTGGGCCAGATTATTGTACTTAAACCGGATAGCGAGGGTCAGGGTGAATAGCACGTCCTCTCAAACATTCCTGTTGGAAAGGGGGGCACCACAAAGGCTGGCCTCTCTCCCCGCTCCTGTTCACCCTGGCCATTGAATCACTTGCAGTCTGGTTGAAATCAGACCCTGGGTGGCAAGGCGTTGTGTGGCCCACGTGCCACAAAGACAAAGTATCCCTGTAAACAGATGATCTTTTCATTTTTCTTGGGGTCCCGGTTGGATCTGGTCCGAGGGCGTCCTAGATTTTTCAGCAGTATGGGAAGATCAGTGGACTCGCTGTGAATCGGTATAAATCAACACTGTCCCCCCTACAGGGAGACTACCTGGCAATCCCTCCACTGTGCACAGTCCAAACCCACATGGACCTTATATCAGGACACTTTATCATTCATGTCACATACACTAGCAGAGTTTACAGTCAGGTGGGAAATGGCTATAAAGTTCTCTCGAAACTGAGGATTGGGCTGAGACGCTCATCTTCCCGCGAGAAGCGGCTATATCGTGCAGACTACTCTTAGTGCAGCTAAAGATTCTTCATAGAATTTACTATGCATGAACGCTGCTTTTCAGGTGTGGAAAGGCACGTCATCAATACTGTCTACAGCGCAAGACTGCCAAGGGCACTTTCATTCACGCCATCTGGCTATGACCCAGGATACAGAGATTTTGGCACACGGTTCTTGAAAAATTGGCAAGGATAATGGGAAACGAAGTTCCTGTCGAGCTGAAATTACTGTTGCCAGGGGTCTGGGGTGAGACCTCTTTCAATCGGTACGTAAAGCTGTTACTAAATACTGCTGCGATGCTTGTCAAACGTCATGCCGCTATGCCAAGGGGAAGTAGGGAAGCGCCCAACTATGCTAAGTGCCACTCGGAACTGGACGTCTGCATGTAGGATGAAGAACGGGTTTATAACACTCGGGGTGCCCTGCACGAATGTCCTAAGATTTGGCAAAGGTGGAAAGATGCATGAGCAGATTGGCGGTGTGATGGTGGACGGGTCAGCCTAGGAGATATGATGTTCAAGTAGCCTTGTTATGTTATTCATGCGGTGGGTTGTTCACGCTCATGGCTCTTTTTTGCATGGGAAAAAACAATACAAATATGTTATTTTTTTTTAAAAAAAGAAACCATTATGTTCATGTTCTGAGTTAAGGCCATCCGTATTGGCCCTAAATTCCAAGATGGTTCTGGTTTCCGGGTGTCTCATGGCAATTCCAGATTATATAAGCAGCAGAAGCATAAACCTCCAGTGCACACCCACAGGTGCAAATATATACAGCAGTAATGCAGCCCCATGCTCAGGCACAAAACAATGCCATGCACATGTTCAGTAGTATTGAAAGATTTCTTCACGAACGCCCAAACAGCGGAAATAGCAGGATAGCCCATTTTTAGAGCAGCGTTCCATTACACGCAGAACACATACAGCACGCGGCCGGCGCCGCTGCTAGTTCCTCTCCCACAATGCACAGCGCTACGAGATTGGCCCAATCTTTTTTCCCTCATCAAGTTTTGCAGCCTCCCGCATCAAACTGCACTGGTCCTTCACACATAAACAGTGCCATTATAGGTAACAGCAGAGAAGGCTTCCCCCACACACAAAAGGGCGTAGTGTCATAAGCAACGGCGCAAACACCCCTCACATGAAGAACAGGTGACGTATTTGCATTTGGCAAGAGGGGCGCATGTTCAAGCCCACCAGACGCACCACAGTAAGCAGCACAGAGACACACACTCTTCTCAGCTGCTGAGTATATCAAAGCAGCAACAATTGTGCAAGAAAGGGAGAAAAGACGCGTGCGGGCCCACCAACAGCAGCAAATGCATGTGGTGTTGCAGAAGCTCATCTGACACAGGGATTTGCACCACAAATAAATAGTGCCATTTTTGTTTCCCTGCTGCACTGTGGGGTGCACTCATATCTTGCAAACACAACTATCAAGAATTTGCCCCCATCAGGCAGTGAGGTGGGGGTTGGAAGGCAGAGTGACCTGCATCTTCCCACAAAGGTAATCATCACCTTACTACCTCCCACCGCTTTCCTCCACACGAAGGTGCTTAAAAGGTGCATGGTGGTGAGGGTTGTTACGCAGAAGTCATTTAAGCCTATGTTGTACAAATAGTAAAGCCATGACAGGGATACACGTTGCTCATTTAACAAAATGTGGGCATTGGCTACTACAGCACGTGTCCACCTACCGACGCTCCTGCTGCAGCTCCACATTGCCACAATAATGGCAGCACCAGGCGCAGAGGCCAGCGCTAGCATTCAAGCACTGCTGCGCCGTCAAAGCCAAAAAAAAAGCTGCATTGCCTGATCCCAAAAATGGCCCCAGACACCCGTTACCCGTGGCGCTCATTCGACGAGGCATTGTGTAGTGCCCAAATCAGAAGTAAAAAATGTACTCATCACAAGCACGTCATGCCTCATAAGTCTGCCGACTGACATCACAGTCTCTCCAAGCTGGCATACGCTTTATATCTGGCGAGAGACCACTCTTTCTGTAGTCAAGCCTAAAAAAGAGACAACCGGCCGTATGAAAAAAGGGTAAAAAGCTTAAGTGAAGTAGGTGGGGCCTACTGAAAGGAATTCCGATTTAATAGTTGAACAGCCGTCTTTAACTGTGTAGAGTACAATAGAAACTCTTGCTGACTTGACAGGAAGGAAGGGCTTCCGAATGCTGCTGTCCCCACCATAGCAGGTAAGCAGGCAGAGGGAAGCCAACACTCCCAGTAGCACTCTGTACATAGCACACAGGGCCTAACATGGCTCTGGGTGTCCTTTCATCCATGGTGTTCTCTCTCATCGCATTCCAAACACGATGCTAATATCTCCTGCAGGCTCGTGATGACTGAGCCAAAATGTCCGTATGGGATTTATGAAGCACAACCCTAGACGGGAAGCAACGGAGCTCTGTGCATAGCTGATGCAACAAGGGGGTTACACGCGAGACGGGGGTGAGCTCCAGAATGGAAAGACTAAGAGGGGCCAGAAGTTCTTTGAAGTGTAGGGCCTTCTGGTCCTTCCTGAAGTGTAGGGTGGATGGGGCCGGTCTTATCTGCTTTGGTGACTTGTTCCACAGATAGGGTTCGAAGCAGGATGTTTCAAATCACGGACTGGAGGCAAGTCTTTTTTGCTTTCCAACTCCTTGTTTTAGGCTTTACTACCATGCACGCCTGGGCAAGTATTACAATTCACAACCTTTGAAAAAAGTCCCCTTTTACTGATCATTAAGGCCACTAATTTCGCTGCTACATTGAATCCAAGGACTATCATAGTGCAGGCTGCCTAGCACCAGAGTCCCCCTGTGTCATAAGCAGACGTCATAAATGCCACACCACAAAGTAACATGAGATGATGGTTGACTAGAATAGATGTACATCATGAATATTATAAAGGGGCAAAATGACATTTTCTGCTGTAGCGCTGCTCAGACAAGATGTTAATGGGTTTCTAAATATGTGCAAAGCTTCAGATTTTTAAACTGGGCAAAGTTAAACCAATGCACAATATCAGGTTTTTCCTCAGACCACAGAAAATTGTAAAATCAATACCTTGAAGGGCTCGAGGGATTTGGAAAGAAGTTTCTAAGTGAAGGTATCTCCTTTATTGGAACCATTCGACAATGCTGTTGTGTTAACGAGAAGCAATGTCATGTTCAAAAGCTATAGGACCCATTGCTGATTGCATGGGCTCCTGGTAAGCAAGGGGCCCAAGCCTGCAGGGCAAGGCAAAACAACTCTATGATTACAAACACTGATCTCTTAAAGAACAAAAGCGGCAATGAAAGAATGCTCCCAATGCGCAGGCCCCTAGCTCTAAAAACATGTCTCATGTAGGCAGCTTAGCGCTACTTGCTTGGACTATGGACAACCATAGGTAGACACACACACACATACACATGCATGTGCGCGTACACACAAAATAAACCTGCCACTTGGAAAAGGGCACACCAATCCATTGCTTATCTGGCTTACTTATTAAGACTAGGATGTCTTTCTTAACTGATTCCAAGTGCCTGGCTATCGCAAACGTGTTTGAAAGTCTTTAAAGTCACTTTTACTGTGCTGGAGACAAAGCGGTCAATGCATCTTTTTGCCTCCTGCAACTGCAGCATCACTTTGAGAAGATATGTTATTGTTTCTGAATATTTGTACTGTACCCATCACCACCATACTGTTCTCACCCAGCCGACACCTTGCTGGGATGTCGCCAGACCTTAAGTCTATGCAGAGTAAAGCGACGGGTAGGACCGGGATGGAGGCAAAAAAGGGTGGTTCGCCAGCAGATGAACAAATACAGCAGGAAAATGTGCGGTGGAATGAGGGAGGAAGTACTATTAATGTAGTTGTGGTAGTGGGGATGTGTGTTTCATACCTGTCATTAGTTACCGGAAAGCGGGAGAGACATTTCCGGATTTTAATGTTCAGTTTCAAACAAATTCATTTACTGTGATGGCAATATCTAGACCAGGCAATACATTGTCCTAGATGTAGTTGGTGTGTGGTTTTGTGATGTATTTAAGATGCTCTGAAGCATGCCCTTGTAGTGCGGTGCCTTTCACCCGAATGGTTTGTAAGAAACACTCTCTGTGTCTGAGGAGAGAACTTGTTTTACCAAGCCACCGAACAGACGTGTCGGCACCAAGAGTTGTTTTGTGTAAGTCAATGCGTTGGTAAAACATGAGTTAATCAGAAAGGGTGGGGAACAGGAGAAACCATCAACCAGAGAGCAATACTACTAAGTTCCTAAGCTGTGTGCTAGGTATAGTTCATCCTAACTTTGAAGCTAGCTGATGTATAAACATAAGGACTGCATTGTCCCAATGTTCATCTTCTTCTTTTGAAACCACTAGATAAACCAGTCAGTGCTCTGTGGCCTTGCCACCTCCCGCCAGCAGACGGATTGCTGCATAGCCTGGAAACGCTACTCTCTGCATTTGTGTTCTTTACAGGAAGGAGTGAACAGAGGAAGCGCAAGCACGTCTACCCCCTTCGCTGTCATCTGCCTTGCACCCTTTCAACGCACTTGAAGAGTAGATTGGCTTATGACTGATCTAGCTCTTATTCCAACAAGGCAACAAAGACTTGGTATACTCGCTCCACACGCATGCTGCTAGGTTTACTTGAACTGTGGTTGCAGGTTTTCAGTTGAACGGAAAGAACTTTCAGAAAAGAGATGCAAATATTGACATTCCATGTAGGTCTTTTGGTAAAGGCAGCATGTACTTTTCAGTCTCTCAGATAATTGGTCCGCTTTGATCAAAAATGAAATGTAACGTTTGAGAAATTATTATTGACACACAAATGTGTGTAAATGCTAGTACAAGGCAACAATGATTTTATTCTTTGATTCAATCCCAGTCAACTAAACTGACACTGTCCCTAAAAAGAAGTGCTTACACTCTCCCTGGGACAAAGGAGTGCTGTTGCCGTCTGTCTAACAGGGATAGAAGGAGATACATCTGGTGACTCAGTGCGCTAGCATTGTGTTCAACAGGTTTCCCTGGTTGCTTTTGTACGAATGCTAGCAGCCATTTGAATATTTAAATGCTGATTTATAAGGAATCAGTAGAAATTACATTTAAAAAACGAATGGGATATTTAATCGAATTTCGGCTGAATGAAAATTACGAACAGCCGAAAATGTTGAATAAATAGCCAATTCGGTTTGATAATAGTAAACAAGGGGAGCTGGTTTTGCGGGGGTGTCCCCTGCACCCTTGTCCACTATAATCGCATCAGGGTTTGCGGGGATGTCCCCTGCAACGTCACAGAGGAATGGAGGAGTCAGCAGCACACAGCGAAGTGTGCCGCCAAAATGTAAGTAAGGGGGCCTGGGGATGTGGGTTGCCAGAAATGTCAGCGGGAGTAAAAAATGAAAGTCATTTTCGTTTAAATTACTTTCAGTTTTTTCTCCCTCTGTCATTTCTGATTCAAGCAAATCATGGATAACTGATTTATAAGGCTAAAATGAGGATGCAAGAATGCTGATCCTTTGTCCTTAGTGTGAGACTCCCTTTTGTGGATGAGGGTCACTGTGGCGTGTCCCAGAAGGTATGATATGATATGGCATTTATAACGCGCCTATACACAAGTGTTTCAAGGTGCAACAAGGCAAGGGAGGGGAACAAAGGGAGGACGGACAACGAACCTACTAGGCAAGGTGTCATTCAGATCGCGCAAGAGCGTGGGAAGGGTGCAGGGACAGTGCAGTACATGAGAAAGATGATAACAATAGGAAGTAAAACGACGGCCAGCAAGTGGCAAGTGCATGGGTAAGTGCGGGCATCATCAGATGTCAAGGGCTGGTAGGGGGACTGTAGGGATACAGAACAGTCCCCAAGTGCAAGGGTTGCCAGGTGGGCAGTGCAGGTGTGAAGACACCCTTAAGGGGAGCCCACCCACAACTACTTAATGGAAGAGATGAATCAGCCATTTCAATATGCATCAGGTAAACTCACAGGTGTTTGCAAGGGAATATGTTGCCTCTTAACCAAACACTTCAGTAAAAAGGAAGATAAATGCACGCATCCACAAATAAAAACATGAACACATTTCCCTACTTAAGAAGCCCTCCAGCCTCTTTTCCTTTGCAGTTGGTGAGCAGGTGCAAGTGGATCTAGGTCACGTGGCCTACGCCCCACCCACCTTCTTAGCCCTGCCTCTTTCTGCTCTTAACTCTTAGATCAAAGGCGTCTCTCGCCCGGGCATCCAAAGTGAAAGGCAGACAAAAAAAAGGGCTATTCCTGTTTGACCTGTTCGGAACAGGAGGACCCAGGGCCCGAACCCCTGCTCAGACAACAGGTAAGCACGAGCTGACATGTGTTTTCACCCCAAGTCCCCACACGGCCATCCCCACCATCACCTGCCAATGCCAATGTCAATCACATCACCCCTCCTCTAAGGCATGGACTCCGAAGTGCAACAACCTCACCCACATATGCCCCAAGCCCATATTCACCCCTCACCGTCTACAACATGGAAGTTGATGCTAACCAACGTCCGCTCGGCAATCCCCCATGTAGCAGACATCGCCAACCTCCTCACTACACACAACCTTGACTCCCTCTTCATCACCGAGACCTGGTGGACACCCATCGCCACCCACATCCTAGACTTCCTAGACATCCTTGTCCCCGATGGCTACAGCATCCAACATAGAGACCGACCGAGCAAGACAGCATTAGACCTTGCAGTCATCCACAAGACCTCATGGCCCTGCACCGGACTTGACATCGACAACATTGGCTCCTTCGAGGTCCTTTCTGCTCTCCCCAATGGACATAGTCATTTACAGACCACCCAAACCCAGCAACGTCTTCATTGGAGACTTCACCAAACTGGTCACCACCATGTCCCTCACACATACACACCAACAACTTCTTCCTAGGCGACTGCAACCTCCCAGGCAACAAGGGCACCAAACCAATGAAGGAAGCTCTCCTCAGCCTTTTCGACACCCTCAGGCTCACATAGCACACAAAAGACCCAACACATGAAAAAAGTAACATCCTCGACCTAATCATCAATGCACTGTCTTCCCTCCACTACAACTCTCCTATCCCGCTTGACTAGTCTGACCACCTAGCCGTGTCTTTCAATATCCTGCACACCACCCCAGTCAAGCACTCGCAGCAGAAACCCATCAGAAAAACCTTCAGGTCCTTCAAGAACTTCCCTGTGGAAGCCCTCACGGAAGACCTCGCCAACCTCAACCTTACATGGACTGAAAACCCCCAAACAAACTGCGACTCTCTACTGGAAGCACTCAACGCCACCCTCTCAGACTTCATCGACCGACACACGCCTCTGAAACAACACACCTGCAAACCAAAATCGTCAGCACCCCGGTACACGCAAGAACTCAACCTCAGCAAAAGAGGCATCAGGAAACAAGAGAAAACCAGCCCCTGCTCCAGGACCGCATCCGTCCTGGCACTCCTCAATGAACTCTGAGCAACCCGCCAACAACTAATTAACACAGCCAAGGCCTTCTACTATCAGAACTCCATAGCAAAATCGAACAACAAAAGCAGAGCCATCTTCAAAGTGGTCAAGCACTCTGTCAACCCGCTAACCGACCATGCCATACCATATTCAATCGAAAAACCACTGCCATCAACAAAATCAGCACGATTCACCAGCACATAAACACCAGCTCTGCATCCACAGACCCACCTCACGTCCCTCCTTGCGAAATCTCCACAGCCTGGACAACATTCAAGACATTCTCAACAGAGGACCTGGTAGAAACCCTTGCCATCGTCAAAGCCACATCGTATCCCAGCATCCATCCTCAAGACCCTGCCCGCAGGAGTTGTACTTCCCTACCTGGAGATCATCAACAGCTCTATAACTCAAAGCACCTTCCCATCAACCCTAAAAACAGGACAAATCCTCCCTTTACTAAAGAAACCCACCTTTGGTCCCAACAATCCAGCTAAGTATCGCCCCATCACCCATCTTCCGTTCCTAGGTAAGATCATCGAGAAAGCGGTAGCCACACAACTGCAGCAACACATCAACACCTACAATCTCCTCCAAACCTACTAATACGGGTTCAGACCCAGATGTAGCATGGAGACAGCAACCATTCAGGTGGTCAACAAAGCCCTCAACATCCTTGACAACGGCCACCCTTGTCTCCTATTCTACTCGATCTCTCAGCCACTTTCCACACAGTAGAGAACCAGGCGCTTACATCGGCGCACGGAAATCAGCAACCTTGTCCTATGCTGGTTCAAGTACTATCTCGCCAACCGCCAGCAGTTCGTTCAGATGGACTCCTCCAGATCACCAAAGCTACCCATCATTTGTGGAGTCCTACAGGGTTCCATCTTCTCCCCAGTGATCTTCAATCTATACATGGAGCCACTGGAAGCCCTCCTAGTCACGCAAAACATCTACATCCACCAATACTACAACGACACACAGTTATACCTCAAATGGACACCGTCAAGGACATCCATAGGCTCAAAATCTGCCTCTCGCTGATCCAGTCCTGGATGTCCAGTGCATGCTTGAAGCTCAACCCCTCCCAGACCGAATTCCTACACTTCCACCACAACACCGAACACCCTGACATACAGATCTAAACTCTGGGGGCTTCACACTCAAGCTCACCTCCTGCGCCAAGTCCCTCAGGTTCCAAACAAACACCTCTCCTTCAAAACACACACAGCTAAGAAAACACAGACAGCCTGGTATCAACTCTCCCTCCTGTGGAAAGTCAAGCCCTTCCTCCCTCCGGACAGCTTTAGATCCACCGTTCAACCTGGATGGGGGCAATGCACTCCTCGAAAGCATCCTGTCATCCTCAATTGTGCCCCTGAGAAGTGTCCTACACACAGCTGCACACCTCATCAAGGGTCTACGCAGATACAACCACATCACTCCGCCCCTCATGGACAGGTTAATAATGGTGTATGCCATGCCCTACTGAGAGAGCCTAAATCTCTCCCTCAGCAGACCCAAATCCTTAAGGAAAATGGAATCCCTTCAATTGATGTTGGTAGGGTTTTTTTTAATTCTGTTGTCACTTCCACAGTTGCAAAAGGACTCTTCTAGTGGGTTTGCAGGATCTAAGGTGCACGGCACAGTTCTATGGATACAGTGTCGCAGGGTCGCAACTTCTCATGCTTACTGTTCAGGCGGAGCAAAGCGTTTCAGAGGCATTGTTTCCCACCAAGAGATTCTCACATCAGAAATGCAATGTTATTACTTCCTGCACGCTCAGTGAAATTAAGTATTGCAAAAGCTTACCCAAGGTATTCCCAGCCAGTAGATCACATGCTGGAAACATCAAAGAGCTCAGCACAGAAAGGCAGCAGCCATTGTTGTGGAGAGCAGTCAGGAAAGAAAGATTAAAATCGAAAATGGTGGAAAGTCCGATTATTAACTTGGCCCACTTCCTTGAGCCCAACCTCATCCTCAGCTGCACTCAAGGGGAAAAACACAACCATCATCAAATGAACAGCCACAGTGTACATCGCCTCTAGAATAACCGGCCGGGGGAACAGGGAAGACACTATTAAATGCAGCTCCAGCCAGGCATCGTGGGTTGTAGGAACAGGAATAATTTGTATGGAGAAGGCAAGAGACTGAAGAACTGTGAAAGGAGAAGAGGTTGATGGGATGGAGAAGAGTTCAGAGGCGTTAAGAGCTTAATGGGATCAAAGAGGAGGTAGAGATAACAGAGGGTAAGAGTGGATTGAGGGAAGTGGTAGTTAAAGAGGAGGTGACAAGGAGTGTGGATGGACAGGTAGAGTTGCTAACTAAGGAGGTGGTGATAACAACAGAGGGGAAAAGAGAGAGAGCGGAAGGGATGGAGAGAATTATGTGAATAATAGAGGAGGAGACAACATAAAAGAGAAGGTTGGTTGGAGGAGGAGGGGTGATTCCAGTACAGTAGAGCTACTGTCAAGAGGCAGTGGTACAAGCCAGCGTACAGGAGCAGGTGGTGACACCCAAGAAGAAGTAGAAAGTGGCAACATCAGAGAATAAAGTGACACAGAGAAGGTAATAGCACTGGGAGAGACTAATATGTGAGGTGTGAAAGAGAACACTAAGAGGATTACGTTTCAGGGAAAGTGGTGCTAAATATGGTACCGAATAGACTGGAGGGATAATTTCAGGCTGGAAAGAGAGTTAAAACATGGATCATCAGGTGACGAGGAATGGGACCAGGAAGAAAGAAAAAAAAGAAAATGTAGCAAGTAAAGCAGGCATTTTTTGGCAGTCCTGATCAGCCCTAAGTAGAACCAATTGTGGGGAAGTAGCCACCTGGGGTGAGGGAGATTACTCTTAGTTTAGAGAGGTGGGGAAAGAGAAACTAGGAGGTGAAAGCCAGGCCAGACCAGATCCCAGATCCCAGGGATCCATCTCACACTCTCACTGCTGGCTGCCTTCACTAACTCTTCTGCTCACAAGACTTTCCAACAGAGTCTTGGGTTATTGGACCCCACAAAGCTCCTCATGAAGAGATATTTAGGTAAAAGGAGGTTTCTGAGGGAAAGGAACCCAACAGCAATGAAGAGGGAACCATACTAACCATTTGGGTTGTTTGGGAAGTTCTGTTTTACTTGAGTTGCCACATCGTGTGAACAATCTTCTAATAAAAGTAGAACCCTCTGGTAAACAGTCTTGGAATCCTTTGTGATCCTAGATAGAAACCTGTGACACAACCCCATCCTAGATACAGCATACGACCAGTATGATGGGGGAGTTATCATCTCTTTTGCAGGCATCATAGACATCCTTGGTCGATTCTCCTCTTTATATGGGATAAGATTTTTGAAAATGGGATAAATGAGGCAGAGCTAATCCAATCTGAAAACCTACCACACAAGCTGATCATGAAATCCAGAGAATTTCGGTCACATTTTGGGGCCTTGAAACACCATTTGTTGTATAGGCGCCTTACAAAAATCGAGCAAATACACTTTTTAATTTTTTTATTTTAATTTGGTTGGCTGAAAAATCAACTTTTCAAATATAAAATAACATTCTTGCACAAAACAGATTTTACAGATTACAAGATTTTACAATTTTTACAACATTTACAAAGCATTTACAACATTTGCAACATTTACAATATTTAACACACTTAAAAAGTGCCACATTCACAAATTTATTAATCATATTTACTAATATGGAATTTTAAATTGAAATAGAATCGTGAAATTAAAAGTAGTAACTTTCAAGTAATATAAAATTAAATTTGGGAATTCCCTCTGATAATGCATATAGACTTGCTATTTATCTATATTAAGATTTCTAATCCTAAAAAAAATAAACATCATCATATGCTCTGGTCTGTGAGAGGAGAGAGAGAGAGAGAGAGAGAGAGAGTGAGAGTGAGAGAGAGAGAGAGAGAGAGAGAGGGAGAGATTAGATACTCTTTGGGAACTTGTGTTGGAGAATACTTAGAACATGTTGGAATGAAAACATAAGAGAGACTCAGTCCATACTATTTCTGGTCCCTGAACCATATAACTATGTGACAAAATAGTTACCTTTAACCCCATTCTTTGGAGAAGAGGTGCAGGCAGCTGCTGCCTGGGGCAGGCAACATTGCACTGTAAAGTATGACTAGTAGTGTACCCCTGCTCTAAGAATGACAGAGGGTAAGTTATGATAACAAGAGGTCTAAGCGGGAAGAGAGCAACGTACATCAGAAGTCATTGTAAACGTTATGCCAGCAGAAGGGATGTAGTCAATGACAGACAAAGGCCAAAGTCTAGGAATGACCCTCCCAGCAGCAGCGGTGAGTCTCTACACAACCTACTGACAGAGTAAAATAGTCATCTACAAAGTTAGAAGCTACCACATCCATGTACCTTGTGTCATGTTTACTATAATGGCAGAGATCTGAGGTTTCACTCTACACACTCTCAAGTTTAGTTTAGTTTTATTTTTTGTAGCGTGCACCTAACCCTGAGGTAACTGGGTGCTTGAACTTAAGTAAGAGTTACAGATACATACATATAGGAACGATAGGACAGACAGGCTTGGCGACAAAAGGTTACAAGTTTACAGACATGCAAATAAATAGATAAAGGAACATAGGATAAGAAGGCTTGTCAACAGTGGTTACAGATTGATCAACAGGCCAGCAAACAACAGGGGAAGTCATAATGTAAAAGTACAACATACAAGTGTTAGAGTGCAAAGGTTCCAGAAGAGCATGATCACAATTGTCCTGAGGCCAGCAGCCAGGGTTGTGGAGAGCAGTCAGGAAAGAAAGATTAAAATCGAAAATGGTGGAAAGTCCGATTATTAACTTGGCCCACTTCCTTGAGCCCAACCTCATCCTCAGCTGCACTCAAGGGGAAAAAACACAACCATCATCAAATGAACAGCCACAGTGTACATCGCCTCTAGAATAACCGGCCGGGGGAACAGGGAAGACACTATTAAATGCAGCTCCAGCCAGGCATCGTGGGTTGTAGGAACAGGAATAATTTGTATGGAGAAGGCAAGAGACTGAAGAACTGTGAAAGGAGAAGAGGTTGATGGGATGGAGAAGAGTTCAGAGGCGTTAAGAGCTTAATGGGATCAAAGAGGAGGTAGAGATAACAGAGGGTAAGAGTGGATTGAGGGAAGTGGTAGTTAAAGAGGAGGTGACAAGGAGTGTGGATGGACAGGTAGAGTTGCTAACTAAGGAGGTGGTGATAACAACAGAGGGGAAAAGAGAGAGAGCGGAAGGGATGGAGAGAATTATGTGAATAATAGAGGAGGAGACAACATAAAAGAGAAGGTTGGTTGGAGGAGGAGGGGTGATTCCAGTACAGTAGAGCTACTGTCAAGAGGCAGTGGTACAAGCCAGCGTACAGGAGCAGGTGGTGACACCCAAGAAGAAGTAGAAAGTGGCAACATCAGAGAATAAAGTGACACAGAGAAGGTAATAGCACTGGGAGAGACTAATATGTGAGGTGTGAAAGAGAACACTAAGAGGATTACGTTTCAGGGAAAGTGGTGCTAAATATGGTACCGAATAGACTGGAGGGATAATTTCAGGCTGGAACATAGGATAAGAAGGCTTGTCAACAGTGGTTACAGATTGATCAACAGGCCAGCAAACAACAGGGGAAGTCATAATGTAAAAGTACAACATACAAGTGTTAGAGTGCAAAGGTTCCAGAAGAGCATGATCACAATTGTCCTGAGGCCATTTATTATTGCTTATCAAAAAGCCAGTTTTTCACCTTGGCTGTAAAAGCCCAGAAGGAAGCTTCCGCACTGATGGTTAGAGGTAGCTAATTCATCACTTCGCGGCTAGTACTGGGAAGCTGGATCCGCCGGCTGTTTTTAGTTTGAACTTCGGGATATTGAGGCATTGTGAATAGAAGGATCTAGTGGGTCTGGTGGGTTGGTTCCTAGAGAATTTGTCAGCCAGATATTTGGGGGCTGTGTTTGACAAGCATTTATGTGTTATAGCTAAAGTTCGCAGCAACATTCTGTCGCGCACTGGGAGACAGTGGATATCCCGTCTAGTGCCTGAGATATGGTTAGACCAGGGCATGTTTAAGGCTGATCGTAGGGCATTATTCTGGAGGACTTGTAATCTGTTAAGGTTCTGTTCTGTAGAACCTAGCAAAAGTGTATTAGTCCAGCTTCGATAAGATCAGGGCCCTGGCTAACGTGATGCAGCTGTTTGAGGACAATTATGGTTTGCAGGCATTAATCAGTTTATTTTATCGTTGCGGTGATGAAAATAACTTGCACTTTCCCAGCATGACTTTGCATGCTTTTCACTCAAGCTGCGTGAAAAGCATGCAAAGTCATGCAGGGTATGTGCTGTGAAAATAACCCTGTGCACATGCTCGGTTGACCTCCATGTATGTATTTTTCTCAGTAACTGGCGATATGCCATACCTATTCATGGAAGTGCAGGTCTGTTCAGGGACATCTATGGCCACCCTAGTAATCTCAAACACCTTATGTGAAAAGATTTGAATGCACAGATTCAGTTTCCACCAGGAAGGTGCTAAGCGACCCCCAAGTAGCCATTACAGTGGTTGTTGCGTTGATGGAAGATGTGTGAAAATACAGATGAATTAAAGGGGCTTCGATACATCAGCAGGATCAAAGTATTTTGGAAACTCTGTAAACTTTGAATGGTGGGAATAAACAAAAAAGGTTCAATTAATGAAACTCATAGTTGCCAAACTGTGAGACTACTGAATCAGTCAATGCTTGTCAGAGCAGAATAAAAGAAAAGCATCCTAGGGACAAAAGAAAACTGCATCAAAGAAAGGTAAAACCCATCTACCATTAGGAAGTAGTAGTCAATCAAACCACTGACTCGCAGTCCTGCAACTACAAACTCATCAACTGAGCCACACCCACAGCCCAAAATGATTGCAACAATTTAGGGAACGGAACAGACAATAAAGCGGCACACATTAACCATCGACTTGCACACTTAGTAAAAAATGTATCCCCAAACCGTAGCGCTGCCCAAAACTATTTACTCAATGAAAATTCACAGAAACAAACACCCAAAATATGCAAACAACACAACTGACTCACAGAACACAACACATGAGAGTAAAATATGTCCTAGCATTTTAAGTAATACAAAATAAGACATTGGAATGATGCAAGAGCACCCAGAAAAAAACCAAGCAGGGCAATGCTGGTTGAACACAAAGAAAAGGGAGAACTAAAACGTTCACAGAAATACATTTAACATAGCAGACAAACATGAGAAAAACAAAAAAGTAACATTGACAATGTCTGAATCCTGCAGCATCTCATTGCATCACAAACTCCCTCACCTTAAACACATCACAAGGAAACACTTGCAGGAAACAGTAGAGCCATCCACGGGGCAGTCCTATCCCAGCTTGCAGCGCTCAACAAGCAGGGGCTTGCAACCAGTGTTTGTGCGTTTTGATGGATGTTGACCTTTTCTTTCTGAAGGCCACAGATCTGGGACAAAAAAGGGGCCTTTGCTAGGCTGGCATTGAGAAACAAACAAAGTTCGGGGTGGGATGTAGGTGCTGGGGTATATAATGTATAACTTCTCATGGCAGCATCATGTAGCAGGCAGTGGTTACTAGCCTAGGCGACTTTCACTTCCTGGCTCCTAGCCTCCCTGATGTGAATTCATCACACTTCCAAGAGACATACACTGACTCGCATCTTCCCCTGACAGGGGATCGTGGATTCCCACTAAAGATCTGGCTCATGATGCTACACGCCAACCCACAACAAGAGAGAAGTAGTTAGACAACAGGGCCCACACACACACCAATAGCACCATCAGCCGAGAAATTGTCATTCCAAAGCATTGCTTCATGTGTCTGTACAGATTCATATGCCGAAGCCAAGACACTCACTCCATTGAAGACAGGTGACATGTTCCAAGTCTACATCATGCTGTGGGAAAATACTTCTAGTATTCATGCCTGTGTTCAGAAAATAACGTTAAGGCAAAATGAAACACCGGAACAGAATGTTGGTTTACAGGTCAGAGAGATAGGTTTATTCCGCTGCAGCAAATTCAGCATGGGTTCAAGCCACCATGTGAACCTCCTTCTCTCTCTCTCTGGCCCTATTGACAAGAGACACATCTTTACACATTTGCAACCCATATAGTATTACAACAGGCCATTGACTCAGAGCTATAATTGAACTCCAGCCGGGGTTTCAACTTACTTCGCACAGTGGTTCCTAGGTTAATATAGCACACTGGGCCTGCTTCGAGAGCACATGTCAATAGCTGAATCCTAAAAAGGACATTTTATGTTTTTGCAGGCTAAGGGCTTCTTTAGAAAGAACATGTTTGCAGTTATTGATTTAGAGAACCTATGGTAAACAACTTCCAAAGCCTATAATTTTAATACATATTACTAACAATCAGGCCTTTTTTTAACATAGTTCTATAAATATATCTATCTCAACAAGTAAATTAATCTGCTAAATCTATGACCAACATTTCCCTAATAACATTCTTCTGCATAAAAACATTTGTGGTGGATTTTGAAGTTGCCTGTGTTCTGTGACATAGTTGCACTGGGGACACTTTTTACTATACCAAACAAGGATAGCGCTACATAACATTCCAGTGATAATAACCTACCTAACACATAAACATTCACTCCTGACAGTACTGCATAAACCCCCTTGGCATACTGCCTTGGTCTTTTTTTCTTTTTTCTGTTAGGAGCATAAAGATACACGAATCCTCTATGGGATGAAATAGCTGTATACATGAATTTGTGCATGGAGCCTAGAGAACAGCCAAAAGCAATTTCCTCAGGACATGTTTCATGGAGCTCATTTGCCCCTTGGAGTGTCTCTTATTACCTCACCCCTTTAGGTAGTTCATTTAGAGATGGTGGGCTTTCCCATCTGGTAGCTGTTCCTTATGGCAAGGGATTCCTTTTGGCAGTTTGCAATACAGTTGCTGTTGAGTCACAGTTTCCTGGGTCTCAAGTTATATCGCCCACTCTTTTGCTCCAGAAATGTCTTTTTGGATGAATGGCAATGATGCAAATCTACAGTTATGTTCACCATGCACTCCTGTTCTGGGTAATTCATAAAGTTCTGATTATATTTTAGTGGCAAAAAGATGCTTTTAATAAACTTAAGCTGCAGGGGTGATAACAGTCAACCCTGGCATATGGGTTGTGAGATAAATGTAAAACGAAATAAGCTCCTAAATAAAGGAATTCCCGTCCCCTGCACACTTTCACAAGCTCAATGAATGAGCCAAACAGTTATGGTTAACTTTTGGACATACTCTAGGTATGTGTTCTTTTTGTTCAAACAAACAATTTATGGTCATAAATGGTAAACATCAAGACATTGGGCCTCATCACGACTTTGGCGGTAATCCTTAAATCCGGCGGTCGCGCTATTACCGCCGGATTTAAGGGTCCACCAAATCAGGACTTTGGCGGATTTCGCCCCAGCTCTTGGCTGGGGGGAAATCCGCCGAAAATTCGCACTATTACCGCCGGCGGGAAATCCCCCGGCAGTAAGAGCGCGAATTTTCCCCATTGAGCCCAATGGGGAATGGGGCATTCCCGAATGGGCTCAATGGGGAATGGGAAATGACATTACTACCGAACTCGTGATCCGGCGCTATTAGCGCCGAGGAGTTCGGTGGTAGGGCTAATTACCGGCGGTAATACTTACTGCCAAAGTCGTGATCAGGCCCATAATTTTGAGAAAATAATTTTTCTTGAGAAAATAATTTTTCTTCAAATGTAGTTTTATTTTTCAAGGGGCCCAACGCGTTTCGTGAAAAACATCTCTTCTTCCGGGACATATTCAATTTTTCATTCAATCACATCTAAAGAAAGTTTACAGAAAAACATATGATTACTTATTTTATAATGGTGTTTCCAGATCATGTACATTTCCTAAAGTAAAATACTTAAATCTCATCGATCAGAGTGTATTCAACACCATGGTGTACTCAATTCATGTATTAATGATGCAAATGTCCATTGTCTCAGCAGAGGGGTGCTTTAAGTGCAAAACACAGCAGGCAATGGTGTGGATAATCAAAAGAGGATGATGCTTGCTTTTATGCGTAAAGCGTGGACCCAACACTAGCAGCCACATCTGTGTGGTGAGCAATGCCTGCAGCACCTCTTTTTCACCTGGGGTGCAGTCCTAATGGTCAACAAAAACGCAGTCATCTGCCTGGATGCTGTGTCCTGGCCTCCCAAATGGTGTTTAGAAAAATGCTCCAATCAGCAACCTGTTTGCAGAGAATAGACAGGTGTTTAGCTAACTCTTAAAGTAGTTGATTAACAGCAGATATAACACAGATTTTGAAATTTGGCACATTCCATTCATTTGCTAGGCGGTCCATAACTACTTCATAAGGAGACAATCCAACACCTGAATGTACAAATTATGTTGCAGCATTAACAAAAGATACATTACTGTACTACTTCATAAGGAGACAATCCAACACCTGAATGTACAAATTATGTTGCAGCATTAACAAAAGATACATTACTGTTGCTCCAAACAGTGTAAGGCGGTCCACATCAGGGTAAATCTTAAAGCAGTACTGTCTCCCCAGGGGAAATACTTCTACCAATTTGCTAAACATACATTCTTATCACTAACACATCATTTTTCTTGACAGGGAGGCAACTTTAATAAACTCTAGCTTTAATGCTTCAAACGAAACTTAGGTGGCCGAAAATGTCTTTTTGGGACTACCTAACTCTTCCCAATGTTATAGGAAACACATATTAAACAGTTTATGAAAGGTAATCATGGCTGGTCTCATGTTTAGTGTTACTCCACACTGCAGTGAGCAATTTTACACATTCCTTCTGCACCTATATGAGACGAGCCATGAGCATAGGACATTAAAGGTAAATATATAATGTGGTCATTTCCATTTTCCCTCATTTTGCATATCTAGCCAATAATCACCTACATATTTCCCAGTCCTTTTACATTCCTGAAACTCTTGCTCAGTAAAGTTGTGAGCGGCTCCAAACGCGTATTTGCTGTCAACAAAATATTAACTACAAGACCATAGCTTAACTCACAAGCACTGGTAAGCGCAATAATTTCAGTTTACTTGTGCTAAAGGCTGAGATATCCTACAAGCCTCAACAATGGTTTTCTACGTTTTATAACAATATTTTTAGCCAATAATGTCAGCTCATATCTCGTAAACCTGGCATTTGTCAGGTGCTGCGTTTTAGTTTTATTCAATAAAATTCCCACTGTGTCCAATGTGGAAGAAAAATATGCACACCGTCAGTTTTTCCCCCTTTGTTATTGAGTACAGATAACGCACAGCCTTGCTTTTCATGCACAAACAACATAAATCAGGCGTGCCTAAAAGCAGGTGAATTACATAAAGCAGATTTTTTAAAACATCAAAACTCTCTTGCAGAGCAGTATTCCATGGCAAGGGAACTGGGGTGAGTTGCATGCAAATGTTTCAGCAAATCCATTCCCAACTGATTTTAAAACACATATCAGTCACAACTGCACCATGCACGATATACGACCTATACCGAACTGTACAGGATCAGATATTGGACTTTTGACTTTGGACTGGCCCTACGCTGTGCAGTCAATTGTGCTATACTCATCTTCATAATGATTCCTAGCTGAATATTGCTGGCCTTGCATAGGGTGAAAAAACATATGCTGTTTCATTAGTTCTCTGGTTTTTAATTCCTTCATTTTCTTTTCCTTCTCCCCTTTATCTTTGGCATGGTGATTGGCACAATTCCAACAGCAAGAAGAGTGTCCTAGACTAATGGACACTTGCGTCCCCTGCACACTGTATGTACTGACAAATAGCAGTCAAATATCATATGTATATATATTGATCAACTATTAATACCTAGCCATAGTCAAAATCTGGGCAAGAGTTAAGTCGGCCATGTAGATGTAGATGTGCATTTGTATATCATTCTTTAGGTGAGGCAACAATCCCTCTACAAAATGTGAACAAAAAGCTTTCAGTCCCTCAGAAATAGCTGTGTCCATTCCATTAACCGAGGTAAAGCTTCTTCCTTTCATGCAAAATATCTTTCAACTGACTCCCCTTCTTCTTGTTTGCACGCAGGCAACTTATCCTAATTACTTTGCTTGGAGGGGAATCACTTGCTGGATACATGTTTTTAGCAGTACTGGAAGAGCTATTATTTCTTTATTCCCCAGTCTTCCCCCTTTCATTTGCTGTCTCTGTCAGCTCCTCCCACTTTATGACAGGATCTTAACTGTCTTGCATTCTCCATTTGCGCCATATATCTGCTGGCAGAATGCATGAAAACAACTGATCTATATCTCCCAATGTAAGCGGACCTGTTTTGAGTATCCGGTCTATCTGGGTGTACCACTGTTCTGGATTTTGTATAATATCTGGATAATCTTTAGTAAAAGACAGTAATTTCATCCGGGTCCAAGGGACATGAACCTGGTGCATCGGATTATCAGTGTCAAACCTAGGCACCTCCCTCATTGGAAATGCTTGAGTTACCACAGACTTTGACAGGTCATTTATGATCCAAAATAAAAATGTTGACACTATTGCAGGACAGAAGTTTGAATCAAGCTTATACTCTTGGATTGCTTGGTCTATGTTCTCATAGTCATCTGGCAGGGGATACACTTCATCGTTCGCATTCATCTTTTAATGTAATAGCCACATTTGTTTGCATAGCCTTTGTACTATTGCAAATATAAGTGTATCTTGTTGCTGGGGCACATACACTTTAGCCTGTTCTACTCCTTCCACCCCATTTTTTATCCATGCCAACACTATCTTTTCTGCGGTGTCAATGTCGTGACCTGTAATCCTGTGGGCAGAGGTGGCGAAAAGTCCACCTTATCACTAAGTACCTGATAGTCAGGGTGGAGGAGGCCTTTTTACCATTAAACATTTTAATAATGGATCTGCTTAATCCTATTAGATCTTTTTTGATTTGGGTGTCAGGCTGAGGGGTGAGCCTTGGCTACATACACACCCTTTATACTCATTGTTTTTTCGCTGTCTCCCTCATCCCCATCTTTTTTTATCACTTTCTGATCATATGAGTGCACTTTCTCTTCCTCAGATTGTGGCTTATGTTTTTAAATCTGTGCCTTTTTTCGCAGATTTTCATCAAGCATAATCTTCCCATTGTTTACATGTTTCCCATTGCAGGGGTCTAGTCTAATGGCCTTATCGCACTTAAAGTAGAAGGGCACCTGGCAAAGCCCTGAAAAACCCAGGTGGGTATACTTAGATAAGCAAAACCGAAATTTCAGGGTGAGAGGTCACAACACTCCAACATTCTAACAAATATAACAGTCACTAATAATGCATTTTTTGACTGAATGTATTTTAATAACATCTGAATAATATTAGTGGGGATAGAGCACCAGGGAGTATTTGAAAACAAAATACAGGTAGGTATGATCCAGTGAAAAAGACTGGATCTCAATGTAATCACAACAAACAAAAAACTGCTACTGTTGGTCAATCATTTCAATTGTGCAGTTACAGGAATGAACATAGACCCAAATTCTTGAACATATATACAAAAAAGAACAACAACAATGCTTGAATTGTGCACTGTTCGGATGGGATTATCGTCGACACAATGGTGTTTCGGCCTAGGAGAGCTGTATGGTGCAGCTTTGTAAGCAGGCCTTCATCAGGACGTGTGATGGGAAGAATGGTTGTCCCGGGATCTCTATCTATAAACAACAAATGGAGTGTGGTGAGTAGAGTGGTGACCTCAAATATAAAATAATGATTCAGAAAGCTCCCTCAGGATGCTTGGTTACAAAGAAAGAAAACCCTCCCTTGTGGGGGAGCCTTATTCTTACCGAAGACTTATCCAGTGCAAGGGTAAGCGAGAGAATCCATCATGAGTATGGATAGCTGGACGGCATTCAATGCGTGGTCAAGGTAACAAGTGTGTACCTAAAATGACATATGGGGATCTGTAAGGGTTATGTACGGATCCTGGTTCCACATATAAGTGAATAGGGAAATGGGTATCAACTTACCTCAGGCGGTAAGTAGTGTCTTCTATGCTGATAATGGTGAAGACAACCACTGTGGATGGTAGCTGCTGGCCCAGGTTGTCCCAAAAGTGACAAAACCTGTGTACAATAAGCACACTAAAGTAAGTGAACTAACGTTACTGAAGCTGTGTCATGCATGAACAAAAAATAATAATAAAAAAGCTAACTGATATTAGTGAAAGCAATATTTCAAAGTAATATTTGTATTGGCTAGGGGTTTTAAACTTGACCCAAATAGTCCCAAAATAGAAAAACCCGCATACATGCCGTACATACAGGTAAACGAACTGACGTTTCTAAAAGCGCTTGTCGTGCAAGAGCTAAAAAAGATACTAACTCACATTGGTGAAGACGAAATCAAAATCGAATATTTGTATTAGCTCCGAACTGGACTAAACTCAGTAGAGTGGCCCTAAATAAAGTCACATCTTGTAGTACTTACTTCTGTCACTCGAAGTGTTAATCAGGGCTGTGCGGTGCGGCGTCTTGGTATGCGAATGCTGCCGAAAGAGTGAAACCATGGCCATGACGACCCTGGGTAATCAAAACCATGGGTCGTGCTGTTTGGCTACGTGGTGGCGCTCCCCTGTTGGGGCGTCATCCTATATGCCACCAATCAGCCGCCGCCACGGAAGTCCGAGGAGAGGCGGGCCCGCGGGCTATGTATGTCATCCGCCGTCACGGCCATTGCCATAATTGGCGGTTGTTTCCGCGTTGGAGCTGGAGACACAGAGGTAGGGTGTTTTAGTCCTTTCTCTGTGTTCTGGCTACCAGCCCCAGTTACGTGACACAGCGCCGCTGGAAGTATTTAACTCCCTGCCTCTTGGTAGACGCTGCGTTGCAACCCACTTTGGACACTTCCTGTTTCCGGGTTTCCTCGCTCCGATCCTCTGCCGTCCACCTTTTCGGATCTGCAGCCAGAGGGTTTTCCTGTTCTCCTGTGTTCCTGTTCTTTCCTCGGAACGCTACTATTTCTTTCCGCTGCTCCGGGCGGTACTCCGGTGTGCTTATTTCCGTTTCTCTCTCTCTTCTGATTTCGGGAATCTTCCCCGTACTCTGTTCCTGTTGGGCTCCTCTGAGCTGGGCTTGCTGCATACCTATTCTCCTCTTCCTGGAACCAGTGCCATATCTTCTTACTGCCACAAGGAGATCCTCTGTCTCTCCTGACTCTACTATTCCATGGTTTAGACGGTTGGACATTTTCTACTCTGCTATCCGCCACGCTCCATTGTTCTCATTCAGCGACTATCCTGTCGTCCGGATTGAAAAGTCTACACTGCTCCGCAGGTTTTTTTTCCCTTTTGGGTTTTTCCCTGATTTCCGGCTTGGTTCCGGAAAGGGAGTCACGGGACAGCTGTTTATCCAGCGGTCACTGTGGCTTCCCTCCGTGACAAGCACATTCATCATAAGAAAGGAAGAGACTACCTGGCACGACGATGTCTACAAGAGACCGCCATCTCAGACAGCTCAGGTGAGGAGAGTGTGCTTGCGGGGAGAAAGAGTTTGAATTGCACCACTCATCACAATGTATGCCTGGTGCACAAATACTAAGTGCTGCAGGAGCGGGATAGTACGTGTGCATAGCATGACCAATCACGGCGAGCAACAGCTGAAATGTCAGAAGTTCGTTGCCGTGAGGGAAAACCCCCAATGCGCGAGTGGTGTATGCAAAAGCCATGTGTACTTTGTGTGTGCCAAGGAATGGATATGTTTGTTGTCATAAAATTGTCAAATTGTAAAACAGCAGATTCGAGGTGCCTAGGCTGGCAGTTAAATATTAAGACCATACATTAATGATCTTCATCTTAACACCATAATTATACATGCAATGCGTGCTTCTAATGACACAAGTAAAAAAAGACTTTCAGAAACACAGTGCCTAATTTCTAAAATCACGTCTAGCTTGATGTCTGCAGTTGACAGTGTTTAGATACATTTGTTCATAAATCTTCAAACTGTGTTTGGCAATATATATATGGGATGCAGGACAGTGTTTATGATGTCATAAGCACACAAGAATTCTTTGAATTTTTAAACTTTTAAACTAATTGGCCCTCTTATATAATCACACCTGATTTGACAATTGCAATCAACCATGGGGATACAGCTCGTGGTAATGCATTTACATGGTGCTATCTGCAACAACAAGGTATGAATATCATCAAGTTTTAATCGTATCCAACCAAACATTTAGGCCTGTAATATAGATGGAATAAAACCAAAAGGACCTAATAGGTGGATACCAGAGGGTTGTACAAGTGTCTACAATAATGAAAGATATATTATTTTTACCCCGCCAGGTAGCTCCAATCGATAGTTAACCGAATGTGGTCATTACATTGATTGATCCATCAAAGAGGGGGGGTTAGGGACAAAGCACTGAGTAGACTAGAACAACAATTAGTCGATAAACTTGACACCGTCAGAACAGGTTTGAATGTGTCTGTGGAATGGAAACACTTTTACAGCCAGTAATTCGGAATCGATTGCCCTTTCTTTATGTGACTCCTTTTTTTACCAAAATATTATGGGTTCCTCTTATTGTCCTATGCTGGGTAATAATAACATATCTTTCATTATGGCAAGCCACAACCATAAATGTGTGTGGTCTCCACGATTGTAGACACTTGTACAACCCTCTGGTATCCACCTATTAGGTCCTTTTGGTTTTATTCCGTCTATATGACAGGCATAAATGTTTGGTTGGATGCGATTAAAACTTGATGATATTCATACCTTGTTGTTGCAAATAGCACCATGTAAATGCATTACCACAAGCTGTATCCGTATGGTTGATTGCAATTGTCAAATCAGGCGTGATCATATAAGAGGGCCAATTAGTTTAAAAGTTTTAAAATTCTAAAAATTCTTGTGTGCTTATCACATCATAAACACTGTCCTACATCCCATATACATATTGCCAAACACAGTTTGAAGATTTATGAACAAATGTAGCTAAACACTGTGAAATGCAGACATCAAGCTAGACGTGATTTTAGAAATTAGGCACTGTGTTTCTGAAAGTCTTTTTTTACCTGTGTCATTAGAAGCACGCATTGCATGTATAATTATGGTGTTAAGATGAAGATCATTAATGTATGTTCTTAATATTTGACTGCCAGCCTAGGCACCTCGAATCTGCTGTTTTACAATTTGACAATTTTATGACAACAAACATATCCATTCCTTGGCACACACGAAGTACACATGGCTTTTGCATACACCACTCGCGCATTGGAGTTTTTCCCTCACAGCAACGAACTTCTGACATTTCAGCTGTTGCTCGCCGTGATTGGTCATGCTATGCGCACGTACTATCCCGCTCCTGCAGCACTTAGAATTTGTGCACCAGGCATACATAGCCAGCGGGCCCGCCTTCCCTCGGACTTCCATGGCGGCGGCTGATTGGTGACATATAGGATGACGCCTCAACAGGGGAGTGCCACCACGCAGCCAATCAGCACGACCCATGGTTTTGATTACCCAGGGTCGTCATGGCCACGGTTTCACTCTTTCAGCAGCATTGGCATACCAAGACGCCGCACCGCACAGCCCTGATTAACACTTCGAGTGATAGAAGTAAGTACTACAAGATGTGACTTTATTTAGGGCCACTCTACTGAGTTTAGTCCAGTTCGGAGCTAATACAAATATTAGATTTTGATTTTGTCTTCACTAATGTGAGTTAGTATCTTTTTTAGCTCTTGCACGACTCGCCCTTTTAGAAATGTCAGTTCGTTTACCTGTATGTGCGGCCTGTACGCGGGTTTTGCTATTTTGGGACTATTTGGGTCAAGTTTAAAACCCCTAGCCAATACAAATATTACTTTGAAATATTGCTTTCACTAATATCAGTTAGCTTTTTTATTATTATTTTTTGTTCATGCATGACACAGCTTCAGTAACGTTAGTTCGCTTACTTTAGTGTGCTTATTGTACACAGGTTTTGTCACTTTTGGGACAACCTGGGCCAGCAGCTATCATCCACAGTGGGTGTCTTCACCATTATCAGCATAGAAGACACTACTTACCGCCTGAGGTAAGTTGATACCCATTTCCCTATTCACTTATAAGTGGAACCAGGATCTGTCCATTACCCTTACAGATCCCCATATGTCGTTACAGGTACACACTTGTTATCTTGACCATGCATTGAATGCCGTCCAGATATCCATACTCATGATGGATTCTCTCGCTTACCCTTGCACTGGATAAGACTTCGGTAAGAATAGGCTCCCCACAAGGGAGGGTTTTCTTTCTTTGTAACCAAGCATCCTGAGGGAGCTTTCTGAATCATCATTTTATATTTGAGGTCACCACTCTACTCACCACACTCCATTTGTTGTTTATAGATAGAGATCCCGGGACAACTAATCTTCCCATCACACGTCCTGATGAAGGCCTGCTTACAAAGCTGCACCATACAGCTCTCCTAGGCAGAAACACCACCTTATAACACTTAGCAGCTATTTCCATTAAATATCCTATTTAATCTAGGTCAAAAGACCTATGCACTGGGAATTGTAAATCAGGGTTGTTGGCAGTGTATTCATGCCATTTTTGCAAAAAACAACACTAGCCCCAAGTCTCTCCTGATCATTAGTTCCCATCATGGCGTACCTTCCAGGGGAACGTGTATATGTGTTCCTAATCCTGGTCAACTCTTACAACATTGCAATCCCATTTCTGTCCTACTTATTTTTGTTTCCTCCTTACTTTGTGATCACAAGCCTGCTTTGATAATGTCCCACTTTAAGCGCAGTGCACCCACAAACAATGCAATCTACATGCCTATGTCATGACTAATCTCTCCCATGGTTTCAACTTGTGTACACCAACTGCATTTCCATATAATTCATTAACAGTATGCTGCCTATGGAAAACACTGCATTACATATCCAAGTGTATTTCCCTATGGTTCATTAACAATATGCTTCCACAGGGAACGCATCATTACATATTGAAGTGTATTACTCTGTGGTTCATTAATAGTATGCTCCCATAGAAAATGCATTTCATTTTTATAACATCAGCCCATACAACAGTATTCTCAAATGGTCTCAGTCCTTTTTCTGCAGTATTCTGTGCCAGTGCTTCACCAGGAATGTAAATACCCTTTCCTCTCACAGATGGGGATTCTCAGTTGCAGAGATCAACGTGTCGAAGAGGTCAGCTGGTGAGTGAAGGTGTGGCTGCTGGAAAAGTTGTGCCCAATTAACCAAAGAGCGCCCCACACCTGATGCCCAACCTTTGCCTGCTCTCCGACTGTGGCACATTTCGTCCACTGGATCTTAACTGCAATGAGGTCCCATCTGGTGGTGCCAATTGTGGGAAAATACTTCTAGTATTCCTGCCTGTGTTCAGATGTTCAGAAATTAACTTTAAGGCAAAATGAAACACTGGATCAAGATGTTGGTTTACAGTTCAGAAAGACAGGTTTATTCCACTTCAGCAAATTCAGCATGGTTTCAAGCCACCGTGTGAACCTCCTTCGCTCTCTTTCTGGGCCTGTTGACAGGAGACACATCTTTATATTTTTTTATTTATTTATTTGTTTTTGGTTTTAAAAGAAAAACCTTTACAAAAGAATAGTGCCTTTCCAAAGATAAGATTGCAATAGGATCTCGGAAACCAGGGAATAACTGGAATAACTGGAGGGGCCGAAGAGTGTCAACCAGGAAGCTCGATAGGCCGTGTCGTCTTTTGATACTTTGTTAGTGTAGTGAGTTTCTCTGAGACTTTTACTATCGCTGCAGTGAGCATAATTTCCTGGCCGGAGATCAGTCTGTTCCAGAATGCATCTTGGTTTCGACTCACTTCTCTGCTTACAAATCTCCTCAATAAAGACACTCTTATGGGCCATGTGCCTTTGCACTCCAGCAGTAGATGTTTCAATGTTTGGAGGTTCGAAGTTTTACAAATTTCGCAGAATTTTGTTACCTTCTCTCCCTGGTTTCTTTGAGCCAATATTTCTCCTGTATAGGCTTGGTTCAGTCTCAGTCTGAGAAAGCTGTTTCTTATCTCTCGATCTGGAAATTTTTCCAGGTAACGTGGCATGGTGCCAAGTTTCCTATCTACTATCAAGAAGGAGTTTAATGTTTTTAGGTTTCTGACTCCTGTGATTGTTTCGATCCAGTCAGCCATTTTTAGTTTTTTTTTACTTCCCAGGGGTTTTGTAGAAGGGTTTCTTATACATTTACAACCCATATAATATTACAACAGGCCATTTACTCAGTGCTAAAATTGAACTCCAGCTGGGGTTCACCTTACTTCACGCAGCTGCTTGTAGGCCAGTATAACACACTGGGCCTGCTGCGAGAGCATGTGTGCACAGCTGAATCCTAAAAAGGGCATAGAATGTTTTTTCAGGTTAAGGGCATCTTTAGAAAGAACCGTTTTGCAGTTACCTATTTAGAGAGCATATGTTAAACAACTTCCAAAGCCTATAATTGTAATACTTATTACTAACAACGCTATAAAGGATGGCCATGGATGCCCTCCTGCCCATGCTTGGCCAGCACAGAATCCCAATGCCAGAAGTGTAATTGAACCTACTTCCCTGAGCTATTCAGAAAACCACCTCAACAGTATTGTCCCGATGTAACTGGAGATATGAGAAGAACAGGGATCTAGATGTTAATTTGAAGACTGCCCTTAACCAGCGTGTGCACAGGAATCATGACTTTGAGCTCAAAACTTGAGATAATAAAAAATGTGAAAATAATAAGTTGCATGGATGAAACAACTTTTTCCAAGGAAGAACGTACAGCTTTGCCTTCTTTAACTAACTATGAGCCCTGGCTATAAAACTTGGTGATAAATGGGGCAGGAATGTAGCACTTAACATTACAAATTAGGAGGCTTCAGCCACCAGAGATTTATAAAACAGGAATTGGCATGTTCCAATGAAAAATATAAAGATGAACCATTTAATCCTATAGCTGATAATTTAGGGTCTTTGAACATCGACATTCAGTACTCCAGTATACCCCAATATACCCCAACAAAAAGCTATAATATGATGCCAGTATTTTTTATCACAGCTAGCAAAAAAAACCATGACTAAAACCGTATTTATGTTTCAAATCAACTCTATTCCCAAATAATGGCTATTCCCAAATAATGGGCATGTGTATGCGAGCCAGAATGGTGCAATTTGTACAAAATGTATACCTGTGATATTTTGAAAAAACAATATATTGCATTATAAAATAATAAATTCCAAAAATGGTACAGGTTTATAGATTATATATTTTTTATATGTCAAGGAATCCATGAAAATTGACTGAGATTTCAGGAGTAGATGTAGACCTGTAACACTAATCTAAAATTGATGTAGTTAGCAACTAAAAATAAATACCATTTCTTGACTTGCTATTTTGGTCAGATGAAGGCAAATAATCAATGAAATTATGCATCATATTGCTTGATAAAAACATTGGGCCTCATGCCCAGTTTGCCGGGCTAGAAATCAGGGTGTCGGTAAGCCCACCGGCACCCTTGTTTCCGGACCGGCAAACTACGGGTTTGCCTGCCGGTGCTGTTGTACCCAACAGGCCTGATCCTGCCGGGCACAGAGGTCATGGTAGGCAAAGCCGCCACGGAAGCACCAGTGCCAGTGCTTCTGTGCCCCCACTCCCATAGAGTCTTATAGGACTCTACGGGAATGGGGATTAACAAAATTACCAGTGCCTGACTTCCCGGCCGCCGGACTTGTAATAGCCCGGTGGCACCGGGAAGTCAGACGCTGGTAATTTTTTACGGGTCTGGTGGCAAACCCCCGGCAGCACCGGCAGGGTTACTGCAGGACCCATAATGAGGCCCACTATCCTTCATTTTCAGAGTTATTATGTATAGATTTTGCGAGCCAATTGTCCCCATGTATGGTTCCTCGGTATCCTGAGAAACTGCACATGTTTAAAACTATATTTTGATTGTGCACATAAGTTCAAACAAAACTTCTTAGATACGGGTTACCATAAACGTGTTGTGAAGTAAGCAATAAAAAGACCCCGGAACATTGGTCGTACTAGGCTTCTTACTCCAAAAGAGGATATAACACAAAAAGGTTGAATAGTATGTTTATTGGCATTTAACCAGATCAGTAACCACCTTTCCCTTTCAGCACTGGTACTAACATACAGAGAGCCAGAACCCACAGCTATCACTAATAATGGAGACTACAACGGGCTGAAGGACAAAATAAAACAGGTGTATGTGTTCCTGGCCTTTAATCGTGGAAACCAAAGAAATTGGTTTTGTATGTATAAATAGAATATTACAATTCGTCTCCAACTATAATAATTTAATAGTTGTAATGTGATTTGAGCCATTCAGTATCTTTGTGGACTCATTTATTTGAGTTGCATCTCCGAAAGTGTCTCCATAAGAATTGGGGAACATTCTTGCAGGATTAGAGCATGTCATCACAGAACTAAGTCGGTGAAACAGTTTATACTCATTAATAAAGTTACAGCGTCACATCGCAAAAAAACAATCTTGAGACTTTCTTCACATATAAGGAAAAATATTGGATAGTCCGACTAAAGATCATTGATGAACTTCTGGTTTTAGAAAGAATTTAAGAACATGATGACAAATATGAGATTTAAGAAATCACATAAACCCAGCATCTATTAATTAGAGTGGGTAATATAAGACACAGGCACTATGAATGGGGCAAACACCAACTGATATACCAACTTTAAAAAATGTTTTAAAAAATGTATATGGAATGCTATTGGCAGTCAGACATTAGCTGGAGTCGAAATGTATTTCTCTTTTCTTCTGATTCAATCATATAACAGAATCTAGAGACTCGTTAAAGACCTACTTTGTTCTACAGTCTAGTAAAAGGTTTTTCCTTAAATGAGGAGGGTTGTCAAAGACTTCAGTTCTCAAGATGGATGTTATCATTATGTAGTAGGCGACAGGAGGCACCATTTTGACTAACAAACTATTAGTAACAGTCTGGGTCACAACCAATAGTGATGAAGGTTACATGGGAGACTTCATTGACTGATTCATAGTGGACAAAATAATGTAATGCTTGAATTTAATCTCAACAACAAGGGTTTGGTGGTGTAATGGGCTGTACCCTAATATTTTATTGAGACTTGTCAAAACCGCAATCTGCAAAGATTCCTATCAAGTAAAGTAAGTGATGTCAGATGATGGCATCTCTGAATAACATAATATTAAAAATGGAGTACATTTCGGAGCAGTGAGTAACCAACTGTGAACACACTCAAACAGTGCACTGTGAGGAAAGCAGGAAAAGCCACATAGGATGCACAGTTGATTTATGATTTATTTACATATTGTTATACACCAGAATGTATAGTGTAGAATATGGGGATTCTATCCCTCTCTTCATTATAGAAAATTGGTGTGTAATTTGTACATGGGAGTCTCCATGTGAGGACATCTAGTGAAGAGTAAACGTTATGGACATTTCTGGATTCCCTGCTGTTAACAAATAAGGGTAAGGGATGAACCCACACCATATATCAAACTATTCATAATGATATTGAAAGCTGGCTTATATTGATAAGGTAGCTTTATTGATTAGGTTCCCCTCTCAATCTCATTCTATTCTAATGGACTCCTTCCTCCCACATATTTATCTTATATGATATCGCTATCCCTCCACAGCTGTACTCTGGAAACCTTTAAGCTGCCAGGGTGTGCAGCACGGCTCTGCATCGACCCAGCCCAACAGCTCTACGCGCCCCACGCAAGACATGAGGTTGGGGCCAGTATATATAGCAGCGCTGCGCCCTGTGGCCACTGTTCCTTTTTCCATGCACTCTGTTTGCTGATCTGAACATTTTCCTCAAGTTTAATTTTCTAATATGCCATGCCTACTCTGTTTAAGGCCTCAGACTTCAAGCCATGTACCGACTGTGGCTGGCAGATGTCAGTCTTGGAACTGCACCAGATCTGTCCTTATTGCTTGGGCGAGGGCCACAGCACACAGGATTGCGGGTCTTGCCAGTGCATGCACCCGAAGGCCCCTTGGGAGCATGCAGTAAAACTCTTCACTTTTATCTATAAGGTGAAGGGTGAGGCTCTGAGGGTTTGTTTGAGGTCGCTCTGAAGACGCTCTGAAGAACGGTGGAAAAGTAGAAGAAGAAGAAGCATCGGAATCTCGCTCTCCGAGTCAGTCCTCGCATGGCATTGTTCCAGGGATTTACCTGAGCGGCCGGGTCAGGTACCTTTTCCCACCTAATCCTCCACACTGGAGGAATAGGAGAACTTCCGCCTGAAGAGGATGGACATCTTCGCCAAGGCGCTGAGGGCTTCAACCTCGGTGTCTGCGGCACAGCCGCCAGTGCCGTTAGCTCCTACACTGATGGGTCCCACTGTGTCTGTTGCGACCGGCTGGCTACCTGTTGGGAACCACTCCTGCACACTTAAGAGCCAGAAAGGGAATGAGGTCCTTTGGTGTCGACAGGTCCCACCTTCAAGCGCTGAGGCCTCAGCGCCGACTTTGTCCTCAACGTCGTCAGCGCCGATCAGCGTTGTGGACACCGTAGATCTGCGGGAATACATTTCACTCCATAAGGACGCTGTCATGTAAAAAATGTACATCTATAATGAGGAGGAGGGTGACCAGGTTCCCTTTGGACTAGAAACTCTCAGTTGTAGGGAGGTGAGGGATATACTGGAGGAATTCTATGGGTAAATTGAGGATGTGCTGAGTCTAGCAGAGGACCTTCAGGTCCCCAGTGGCCTGGACACCATCCTAGAGATAGAGATTTTGTCAGCTCCCACTTCTGGAAAGCCTTGGGCCGAGTTCCAGTGCTTGATGACCAAGGTGGCCAGTAGTCAGGGGCTATCTGCTCCCTCCATGTCAAAGGTTCAGTACAAACTTGATTCAGGATGATGCCCCCAAGAAAGAGACACACCTGCCCTTCAATGTGGCAGTGGAGGTCCCTGTACGGGAGGAGTGGGAGAAGCCTGCCTCTATTCCGGCAGTGGACAGGGAACTAGCGAGGAAGCAACATTCTGCCCCTTTGGACTCAGACTTTCTCTCCTCCTATGCTTCACCCGAGAGCTTGGTAGTTCTGGCTGCAACTACTAGCTTGAAGATGTCTACCTTCCCGTCCCTTTCTCCGGACAGGGAGATGAAAAGGTTTGACGCATGAGGTAAGAAGGTGTTAGCGTCGTTCAGTCTTGCACTGTGGGCAGTTAATGCCTCTTACGCCATGGCAAAGTTCTCCTTCAGCTTTTGGATGACGGTGGCCAATGCGGCTAATTACGTTCCAGAAGGAGAGATAAGGGACCGTTTCCTGTCCTTGGTCTCTGAGAGCAAGGAGGCGGTGCACCAAATGCTACAATCAGAACTGGGCACAGCAGGCGGTGTGGGCAGGTCTATGTCCATGAGCACTGGTGTCAGGAGCCATTCTTGGCTGAGGACTTCAGGGTTTGTGGCCGACGTCCAGACCTGGCTGTTAGACATTCCTCTCGATGGCTAGAACTTCTTTGGAGCCAAGGCTGATGAAACTCTTCAGAAGATCCAGTCGTAGAAGGTAATGGCTAGGTCTTTGGGGCTTGCTGTGCAACAGCCCTCCACGCAGTCGGCATCTTGAGCCAGGGGTTTTTGGCCCTCCACCGCCTGTGCCTGAGGGGCCGTGGTCAGTGTGCTCAGGTAGAATTCAGTGCAGGAACTTCTTCTGAGGTAGAGGTAGAGGAGCCCAGAAAGGTGGTGCTGCCGGAGCCGTCGCCCATGTCGCAAAACCTCAGTGGCGGGCTATGCCACGACACACTGGTTGGGTGGATGTTTTTCTTGTTCAGCTCAGAATGGTCAAGTACCACTTACGATGCTTGGGCCTTACAGATCATCGAGCAGGGTCATTCCTCCAGCATCCTCCAGACTACGTTTCCCCAGGCCACCCACTAGTCTCCAGAACTCATCCTCCTAGAAGAGGTCCATCAGCTTCTGTCCAAGAGCACGATCGAGCTGGTGCCACGCTCAGAACGAGGAAGGGGGAGTTACTCCACCTACTTTCTGGTACAGAAAAAGGATGGGGGCTTGTGTCCTACTCTGGATCTGCCGCTGCTGAACCTGTTCCTGCGCAAGGACATGTTCAAGATGGTTATGTTACCTAAGATCGTGCAAGCCCTCAATCTTCAGGACTGGTTGGTATCACTGGATCTTCAGAATGCCTACTTCCATGTGTCGATTCATCGGAAACACAGGAAGTACCTGAGGTTTGTGGTGGGCCAATATCACTACCAGTTCAAGGTCCTGCCATTCGGTCTTTCTTTAGCATCCAACGTTTTCACCAAGCTGCTAGTGGTGGTAGCGGCTCATCTCAGGAGGGAGGGCATTCGTATCTTTCCCTACCTGGACACTGGCTCATCCAAGCTCGCTTTCCAGCTGTTGTGTCAGAGTTTCTGCTCTGTACATGCACGCTATTGCACAGCCTGAGCGTTTCCCTGAACTTCAAAAAGTTTCAGTTTTCACCGTCCCAATATCTCTTGTTTATCAGTGCGGGCTTGGACAATCATTTGGTCAGGGCTTTCCTGTCTGAGGATCGAGTGGCGAACATCTTTCAAATGGGCAATATCCTTAATTCCCAGAAACAAGTCCCGGCCTCAGCTTTCGTTTGCCTTCTTGGCCTCCTGCATCGTAGTGGTGTCGGTGGCGAGGCTGCAATTGAAATCATTTGAGTGGCTTCTCTGTTGCCAGTGGTCACAGTTTCAGGGTCACATTTTAGTCCTCTTACAGGTCTCGGACCAGGTGGCTCAGGGCCTTGCGTGTTAGACCGTGCGAGACAAGTTGCTGAGAGGTGTGTTGTTTTGTCAACCTTGGCCACAGGTGACAGTGTCACCGACGCATCTCTGACTAGTCAGCAAAGTGCTGATGGTGATACCAACAATGTCACTCCTTTCATGGACAAACTCTTGGAAAAGCTGGCCATCTCCCAGCTTAATCTGCACACTGAATCTATTTGTTCTCTTCACGGCCACCAGTCTGGCTTCAGAGCTGCCAGAAGCACAGAAACTGCTCTCCTGAACACCCGTGAAGACCTGCTCTCTAACCTTGACTCCAACCTTCCTTCTGTCGTCATTCTTTTTGATCTTTCGTCTGCCTTTGATACAGTCAAACATGCCATCCACCTCAATCGCCTCCATGATAACCTGGGTATCACTGTTACGCTCACCTGGTTCCCACGGGGGCGTCGACCGGAACTGGGCCGCTGTTGTTTCCACCAGCGTGACGTGTAGCGCCGAGATGACTGACTGGACTGGCCCGCTCAGCCTAGTTTGTCTGGCTCGCAAGAATATTCTTCTGCAAAGGAGAAGAGGAATTAACCACCCGTGGAATTGAGTGTCAACCCACCTTCCCCACTCTCATTGTCTTCCCACAGATCACTCTTGATGTCCCCTCCTTAGTCTCACCTGATGGTTTGTAAGGATGAGCTCTCCATCCTGCGTCGACCGCGGGGGCGCGTTGATGACCAGTTACTTCACTGGCGGAGAGGAATTGGTGAGTTCCAGTATTGACTCTAAAGTCCAATTGTTCATAAGAGTTCAAATGTCTGATCTTCACTCTGTCCGATTCCTTGCAGGTTGCCGATTAATCCACTCGAAGATTTCCAAATGGCACTTGGTAAGATTCAGGTAAGTCTATTGTGGTTTTTCCCTTAGGGGCCGGGGTACGGCGATGAAGCAGAGTTGACTGTGCCGACCCGAGATGAGGTGAGACCCCCGTGGTAAATCAGGTAAGTTTTGTGGGGGGTAACTGGTATTGTCTTTGCTTTCTCCCCTTGCTCACCTTGCTGTCTTTGTCTCCTTAGGTGTCGGAGGGCGGCCGCGAGATGGAGAGAGCGTGATGGAATGCTGAAGTACCGCCAAGCAGGTGAGTTCAGCGCGGCGCCGTAGGAATGCGAAGCAATGCTTCAAAGACTTCTGTCTTTCAGTTCCGTGGCGAAATGGATCAGGATTCAGGTAAGGATTAAAGTTAAAACTCCTGTTCTAACCTTTATCCTTCTTTTCTTCTTGTTTCAGGAGTCCCAGTACTGAAGCGGGCGTGGCTGAAGACTGGAGCTGCTGAAAACACGGTGAGCGTTACGCTGCAGCAAGCAGAATAACGCGCAGCACGTGTGGCTGTCCGGGCATGGTTTAAATAGCCTTGGAAAAAGATCCAGGTAAGTATTCTTCCACAGCCCCACCCAAGTAACAAAATAGTCCCTTCAACAAAATAGTCCCTCCTAAGCCTCATTTGGCTTGAGTCTTCATGCAGCATGGTCTGCCTCAGGTGAGTATGCAGCATGGTCTGCTTCAGGTAAGTTATCAATAATGAGCCTGGCGCCCATGTCGCCTGGACTGACTTTATCTTTATGAGCCTGGCGCCATAGGTGCCAGGACTGCACCCAAACAGCCCCTAACTGGGGCTTTTGGGCATGCTCCAAGTGGCATGATGCCTGCTTCCGGGGCTGCTGGGCCTGGTCTGGTCTTCCGGGGGCAGGCATCATGACAATCACACATCAGGCCATGGCCTGGAGGACCTCCTTTCTCACCGACCGACCCTCTGAGGTCCAACTGGGGTCTTTCCTCTCTTCTATCCCTCTCTCTCTCTCTCTACTTGTGGTTTTCCCCAGGGGACTAACCATTCCCTGTGACTTTTCAACCACTACCTGACACCTCTTTCCCAACACATCGCTACTTTCTGCTTCATCTTTCAGTGTTATGCGGATGACACCAAGCTCTCTTTCAGGCTCCCCTCAGCCGCCTCTTCCCCTACTCTCAAATCAGTCTGGCCGTAATTCAGGAATCGTGTGCCGCTACCGATCTCTGCCTTAATGCCAATAAGACTGAGATCCTCCTCATCGGCACATAAGCTCCATCCTTTCCTCTCTCTCTCTCTGGCCACCCATTCTGGACCCTCTTCCTGCTCCTACCTGTCTGGCTAAGAACCTTGGTGTAATCTTCGACTCCATCCTCTCCTCCTCTCTTCACATATTTTTATTGTCTCTAAGACGTCAAACTATCAACTGCACCTCCTCCAAGGTATTATTCCGTTCCTCACTTTCCCCCAGAAGCTCACTGTCTCTAGAGCACCGGTCCTCTCTAAGCTGAACTACTGCAACAACCTCTTTCTAAATCTGCCTGCCTCTACTCTTCAACCTCTACAACTTATCCAGAACAGTACTGCGAGACTTGTCCTTGGCCTCAACCCCAGGGATCATATCTCTCCAGCTCTGAAATCTCTTCACTGGCTTCCTGTGGCGGCAAGGATTAAGTGCAAGACCCTTTGCATCATCCACAAGACTTTCTGGGGCCTGGGACCACACTACCTCCAGCTCTCTCTTCCTAAACATCTCTTTTCTCAAGCTCTCCACTCATCTACTTCCAACTCTCTGAGGGTCAGATGCTTTTCCAAGCAGAGAGTTGGGGGCAGATCTCTCTCTTTGGTTGGGGCCTCCCTCTAGAACAGCCTCCCTGCCTCCCTCAAATTTGAGCCAAACTAGCTCTGGTTCCGGAAGCAACTCAAGACCTTCCTTTTCGCTTCTGCTTTCTCTCTTCCTCTTCCCTGCTGATGTCCTGACTGCTCCATGCACTGGTCACCTGGCTACCCTCTGAACTCGTGTGCCAGGCTCCGGCATGTCCAGTTGCCCTTGCACTGCCTCCGGGCTTCCCTGTCACTTATGGTCTGTATCTGCAACCCTACAGTCCCTTCTCTCTGCACTTATGAGCCACTCGCTGGCTGCACTTATTGAGTTACCTGCACTTCTCCCCTCTCCCCCCTCCCCGCCCCCTTGACACATCTCCCCTTCCACTTCCTTGCACTTGCTCGATCTGAATGACACAAGGCCTAATAAGATCGTTGTTAGGTCCTCCCTCTGTTTCCCCCTCCTTGTCTTGTTGCGTCTAGAAACACTTGTGTACAGGCTCGTTATAAATGCCTTATCATATAATATCATATGCCTGTGGACCTCTTCCTAAATAACAGGTACACTAATAACTACCTCTTTGTGTTTAGTTCTGTATTCAATAGAAGATTATGAAATTAGAGGATATCCTTGGTAATTGGGTGTTATATTAGCAGTTTCTTTTATCCTTTAGTGACAAGATGTTTTTTAAATTTACATTTCAGATATTCAACCCTCAGACCTTCCTCATGATGCCTGTAACCAATACGATAGAAGCCCTGATGAAGGCTGAGTCATAAAGTAAAAGGCATCCAGAGTCGAAACTTATTTAGACAATACTTGAATTAGATTACACAAAGCAAGTCAGACGTTCCATTAAATGCGCCTAGAATCATTATTAACCAATTGTGGATAAGCGAGTACATTTGGAATAATTGACTCTCTTCATCCATGTTACATCTAATTCTTCAGATATATGTGTTTTATTGGTTACCCTTTGGAACATAAGATGACAACGTTTCACATGTGTGTATTTTAAAGGTGATGGTCTCACACGTGGTGTTGTGATGTTAGATGTGTCATTTCTTATTGTCATGAATTGTTGATGTTATACCTTTTAAATTCCTTTTTTGTATCTGTCACATTATCAACATCAAATCTACCTATGATGTGGTCTTAAAGATAGATTGATCTTATGTTTTGGTATTGTTCATGTTGACCTAGTTCAGGTGCTCCTTTTTGGGAATGCAATTACTGTAGACCCATGAGACTAAGACCCCAACACTGATTTAACTTTTGAGTCGCCCTCTGTTAGTGTGTTCTGGTTGGGGTACTTACCTATTAGAACAAACAGTGAACAGACTGTGGGCTCCTGTCGAGTCTCGGGAACACATCAACTTACTAAAGCTGAGGGTGATCAGGCTGGCCCTGGTAGCATTTCTTCCCTCTGTGAAATACAATACTGTGCTGATCCAGACAGACAACACGGTGGCCACGCACTGCTTCTACAAATGAGGTGGTGTGGGGACTGTGCCTCTATGCAGAGAAGCAATGCCACTGTGGTTCTGGTCTCTGAAGAACAGTGTCTCCATGACTGCTGGCCATCTTGCCGGGAGAGAGAAAGTCATAGCGGATGCCTTGAGCAGACAGACCTCGATGTCCCACAAAGGCGAGCTCTGCCGGTAAGTTGTGGGGGAGATCTTCTCCTTTTGGGGACACATCAAGTGGACTTCTTCACTTCCAGTGTCAACAAAAACTGAAAGTTGTTTTGCTCCCGGACATTTCCTCACCAGGGAGCTCTGGGGGACGAGCTGACGGTCAAATGGACTTTCAACATCCTTTATGCTTTCCCGCCATTCCGCTGGTTCACAGGAGATCACACCTGTTTGGAACCACAATGATCCTGAACTCCTAAACTGGGCTTGGAGAACATGGATCCAGAGTTACTGGACATGTCCATCTGCTCTCCCTGGTGCCTTCTGAGGAGAGTCAACTTGCTCTCCCAATCGGAGCTGCGGGTTCTCCACCTGAACCCTTAGAAGCCTGAACCGTCATGCTTTGTTACTGATAGGCTGAGATACAAGGAGTGGAACTTGTCGGACGATGTCCTCGATGTGCTCGTTTCATCTAGGAGGCATGCCTGCAGATGACAAACCTTTTTGGTTTGGTGCTGACAGTGGGATCTGGATCCTTTATCCTATCCACTATGCCCTGGGTTGGATTTTCTGCTATCCTTGGCCCAGGCATGCCTGCAGATTGGCTCTGTAATGGGTTACCTCACCACTATTTCGGTGTTCACAAGCTCCCCGGAACAGGGCTTATTTTTAACAATCCCCACCGTTGTGCAGTTCTTGCAGGGCTTGTGTTACCAGTTTACTCCCCGCCAGTTTATGGTTCCAGCGTGGGATTTGAATTTTGTTTGTTTCTAATGGGTGCTCTGTTTGAGCCCCTTCATTCCTGTTCTATTAGATTGCTCTCATTGAAGGTGATTTTTTTGCTTGCCATGACTTCCAATAGATGGCCGAGTGAGTTCCAGGCATTGTCTGTTTTACCTCCCTACTTGTTTTTTTCCAGAGAGAAGGTGACTTTGAGAGTGAGGTCCTCCTTTCAGTCAAAAGTGGTCTCAGATTTCTGTCTCTATCAGAAGATTTAGCTTCCTGTGTTTTTTCCTCCGCTTCACCCTTCGAAGGCACAGGAACAATTCCATCAACAGAGATGTAGAACTCAAGGGCCCACACTGGGCCCTTAAATTCTACGGCAGGCGTACTAAAGAGGCTAGGAAAGATTACCAGCTTTTCATTGGGTACTCTGGTGCTCTTGCTGGCAGGGCTGTGACCAAATATACCATGTCAAGGTGGATCTTTTTCTGCATTTCAGAATGCTGCGATCTGACTGGGAAGGATGTGCCTGAGGGTCTCAGAGCATATTCTAACAGAGGAGTAGCTGCCACCTCTGCCCTGGACATTTGCCAGGCAGCAACGTGGGCATCTTTGCACACGTTTGCTAAGCATTACTGCTTGGATTCTCTTGCAGGCCAGGATGTTGGTTTTGGTAGGGCAGTCTTTCAGAGTTTTCTGATTTAGGTGGTGTCCTTGCTTCCTCCCAGCTCCAGATTTGCATACTGCTTTGGGAGTCTATCATAGATGAGGAATCTGTGTTTGGAAGGAATCTGTTAGAAAAACAAATGAATTACCTCTCTAATGCATTCCTGATGGATGTTACTCCCACACGTTCCTCATAGGCCTCCCTACCTTCCCTTCGGGGAGGAGAGCTAGTACACCATCAGTTCAATGGTCCCACAGCTTCTGAGTTCTAGGAAAAAAGTGTGGAACTGTCATGTCTGGCTCTGGGCACGTAAAGGCGTTGGCGCCGTGGGAGGAACATCCATCAGAGAGGTAAGTAATGTGTTCTATCATAGATTACACAAAGAGATTGGGCAGTTGACTTTAATTGAAGCCTCTCTGATATGTTCCTCTGGAAAAATAAGGGGAACAATACCCTGGCGAGTGGCCAACCTAGTCAATTGAGGGGAAAACCTTGTTGATTATGAAATGCATACATTGATATATACAAATAGGTTTCTTCATTATAGATGTTTAAAATTAAGAGGTGATGGGAGCATTAAACCACTAGAGGTGACATGAAAGGTTTTACAGCACTCACATGTGAGTTATTTTGTAGAATTCCCACTTACTTTAAATTTCACTTGCACTTAAGGTAGAGCTTGCAATTAATAATTGCTTATCTATTAGATAAATATATGTAATGTTTAAGATAAAATAAATCGAATCAGAATATGTTAAAAAGGAGCCATGGAGGTGAATTGTTTCCTTAATAATGAAAACATGTTAAAATCAAGTTAGTACTGAAGTGAGATACACTAATGCCCTTAATGTGTTTTTTTAAACAAAGGCCTGGGTCCAATAGGTATAGCTCGCTGATCGAGATTACAGCACACCATGCACAGCCACTGTACACTGTTTAGGAAAGTTGCATATCAGCACGTATTTCTCCTGAAATGATCTCAAGGAATAGTGGGAGTTGTAACTAGTCCCCTGGCTAGTGTTACCAGCGGCACCACCAAGTCATGTTCAACCCAAGTTCTTCTCACATGCTAATGCCACCTGATCAACAACTGTTCTTGCCCTCATATCAATGGATACTATTGTAGGGGAGGTCTGGCAAGTACCCACCTACGTACGCTGCACCATCATGCTTGTGCTGCTTTCACCTGCCTCACCCACTGAGCAGGCTTTGTAAATTGTGATGGGCTAAGAGCATCAGGCCCTGTACCACATGTGACAGATGTAGAGCAACATTCACATATCCATATCATGGGTGTACTGATTTGTGGCATGGGTAATGTGAGCCTTACACTTGTGCAAGTTTTACCTTTGGTGCACTGAGCCCTGAACTCATCTGCAACAGATAATAGGGCATCACAATCACTGCTGAGGGAGACGAGTTTAGCATTCATTTTTCCAATGACGCTAAAGAGGAGGGGGGACCCCTTGGGATGGGTCTCTACAGAGTAGAGCTTTGCGCCATTTTGCCCAGGAGGTCTCCTTGGGGTGTGTGCTGGAGGGGCGGGCTTGCGGCCTGGCTGGTCCAGCTTGTTACTAATCACCTGGACTTCTGGTGGTCCTCACCTGCGGCTGTCTTTGGGAGTCTACCACCCTGTGAGGCATCATCTTAACATTGAGGGATGCCCTGGCGGCAAAGCCCTTCTCACCGGAAGCCTTAAGCAGTTCTGACGCAGGCCCCAGTTTGATCCCGCGAACACTGTGCAGCTTCAGTTCTACCCCATCTTGAGATGCCCAAGTGTGTGAGTAAAGCCAAATCAGCAGATATCAAATCATTGCTGGCCATGCAGGATAGCAGGGGCATGCACACTCAAGCAGTCTTGGCTGAAGTCCACTCTCCTCCTCCTATACCTGTCCAAGCAGATCCTTCATTCATGAAACAGAACCTGCTGAAAATGTTGTCCACCCTAAAACAGGATATCACTCATGAGATCAAATCCTCCAAATGAATGCTGGCCAACTCTGTTGCTGACCTAAATACTCACCTGTCAGGACTGGAGTCTCACGTAAGCGACGACATGGAAACTACAGTATGTGAACAAGCCCATTATCGGGCAGAGCTGGAAAATCTGATGGTGGGCATTGAGGAACAACTGGAGCTGGTCTGGGCCAAGCAGGAGGATCTGGAAAACAGATCACACAGGAATAACATTTACCTGCGTGGAGTACCGTGACACATATAGGATCAAGAACTGGCTGACTATGTCTGGGATTTATTTTGGACCTTACTAGACCTCCCGGATACCACTGACCTAGCACTGCACAGAACCCACTGCATCTATTCCTCCGCTCAGCAGCACCACCACAACCTGCTGCCAGACGTACACTCGAGAGTGGATTTCTTTCAACAAACGGAGGCTATAATGGTGGCGGCACGGAAAAAAGAGCCAGTGGAATTTTGGGGGCTCTACTTTCTTTATTCCAAGACCTTTCACCACATACTCTTGCCAACAAATTATTTACATTGGATTTTTATTCTTATTTAATATTTTCTTGGGGTTGTTGTTTACCTTTTATCACATTATTGGGTTTCAAGGCTTTTCCTGGGAGTCGCTCTGTTGGTGTATCCTCAGCAGGTACCTTGGATATCTTCCTCGACTTAGCCATTCCAGAGATGATACATTATGGTGTCTTTTGACTTATCCTGTGTGGCCCTGAATGTGCAGGGCATTCATTCACTGATGATATGTAAAGCTCTGCTCCATAGGTTGTCCGCTTGGACGCAGCTCTTGTTTTCCTACAGGAGACGCCTCTTTTGGCTGCAGATGAAGCGCGTCTCTGTAATAAATCATATCCCAGAGCTTATTTCGCCTCTAGCAGCCTCAGAAAGCATGGAGTCGCCATGGTGGTCTGTAACAACTTGCCCCTGAAAGTCCTAATGGTATTGCGGGACGGGCAGGGGAGGTATTTGCTGCTCACAGCCCTTATACGCGAACGCAAGTTAATGGTGGCCTCGGTCTGTGCCCCCAGTGACATACAGGATGGGTTTTTGGTGACTTTCTCTGGGTTTTTAGCTGAGTTTGCTGAGGGGGAGGAAATCCGTGGGGAGACTTGAACTGTGTCATTGACGAAACTATGAACAAATCTATGGTCCCTACCCCTCATGATACGAGAAATTCTCCCCCCATGACTACACTGCTGCGGGAATACTCTCTCCTAGAAGTATGGCGTTTTTTTCACCCTGGGGAAAAAAGAGAGTACACCTTTTATTTGGTGACTCACAAAGTGTTCTCTAGGTTAGACATGTTTCTCGTTACTAAAACCCTAATTCCAACTGTTGTTGGAATAGCCGTGCAGCCGAAAGCCCTATATGGCCATGCTCCCCTCAAACTCACACTTGATCTGGTCCCTCTCATCCCAATGGCTAAACCTCCTTGGAGGCTAAATGACTTCCTCCTAAGGGATATTGCCATGCAAGCCAACATATCGGACGCCATACTAATTACTTTTGAGAGAATGACACCAGTGAACTCAAATTTAGAACAGTTTGGGATGCTGGGAAAGCTGTAATCAGGGGAACTATTATAGAACAGCCTGTGGCTTGGGGCGAACTAGAAAGCTTCATCATGCGCAGTTTGACGGGGAAGTCTGAGTGAAAGAGAAGGAACACAAACTGAAGGGGACTCAGTGTTCGCTCTGGAACCGTCAGGTGGTTAAACATGCCTTAGAGACACACCTTATGGGGAAGGCAGCCCAGTCCATACTGCTCACAAAACAACATAATTATTCCAAGGGTAATAAGGCCAATATGGGCAACAAGCTACTAGCTGCCAAATTAAGGACGGTGGCCACATGTAACTACATAGGTGCTTTGAGTGATGTGACAGGGAAACGGGTGGCCTGAAATCCTGGGAAAATACAAATAATGGAGGAGTTGTTTCATAGTGTCTCCGTAGCAGATCAGAGGAATCATGCCCTTACCCGTGAGGTTCTCTCCCAATTGAACGTTCCCGAGGTTCCATTAGACATAATTGACCTCCTTGAAGCTAACATATCCACCCTAGAAGTGGCCCTGCCGATTCGGTCCCTCCCAACTGGCAAAGCCCCTGGCTTGGACGGCTTTTCCAACATGTTCTACAAAACCTTTCCCAATGTACTGATTCTGCAATTAACCAAGCTATTTAATTCCTTCGTAGACTCTGGCATTTTGAGCGGCTCCATGGTGGAGTCGGCCACTACCCTCCTATTGAAACCAGGAAAAGACCTGGAAGACTGTTCTTCCTGTCGCCCCATAGCCCTCTTAAATACTGATGCAAAGCTATACAGCAAGATACCTACTACCAGGTTAGCTGAGGTCCTTCCACATATAATCGATAGCGACCAGACCAGACCAGATTTATCAAAAATAGAGGAGGCCAGGACTACATCAGCCGGGTGGTGGACCTTATCGCCTTGGCCCCCTAAAATCCAGGCAGTTTATCTCTCCTCTCTTTAGACACACACCAGGCTTTTAATAGCATGTCCTGCGATTATCTAAAACTACTTTTGCCAGCATATGGGTTTGGCCCTCATTTCTCCAAGTTGATTATGGCTAACTTTCAGATCCCTGCCACCAGGCTTAAGGTAAACGCCCTATCGTCTCCCTTGCTCCTTTTGGGCAGGGGCCGCAGACAGGGCTGTCCCCCCCTGGTATTTGCATTAGCAATTGAGCCACTGGCACAGAGGATTCGCCTTCACCCCCACATCTTGGGATTCACCTATAGAGGGACTACACACATATGCTGATGACATGCTATGCTTTTTCCAAAACCCTTCATCCTCCCAACCGGAACTACTCGGACTCCAAGGCCAATTCGCCTCAATGTCAGGGTTTTCCATTAACTACAGGAATTCCATGGGGCTGACCATAACAGAACCCCCCGAGGTCCTGAGCACCCTGAAAATAACCTTCCCCTTTCGGTGGGCTGACCACGAGTTTGCATACCTGAGTGTACGTATTACATTGAATTATAATTCCCTTCTGAGAGTTAACATTCGTACACTGTGGATAGAGGCCAAAGATATGTTGCAGCACTGGGATATGTAGGAAATGTTGTGGTTGGGTCGGATCAGCGCAATCAAAATGACCTTGCTCCCAAAGCTACTCTATGTCTTCCAGGCACTACCTTTCCTTATCCCAGAGCATGACCTGTTCGGACTTCCAACAGCATCAGGGCTACTCATTCGATCCAGGAGCTTGGGTGGGCTTGGTGTCCTGTCTATTCAGAGATACTTGCAGGCAGTACAGATTGCCTGATTCTTGACAGGGCACTGGAAGAGAGGTCTCTGAAGTGGAAGGAGTTAGAGCAAGCCTGATCACACTTTCAGCTGACTCAACACCTCTTCCTTCCCGAAGAGGCGAGACGCTCACATCAGGGCGTCTTGCGACCACTTACACCACCCTACAAAATTGGGATAAAGCATGCCCTCAGCGGGGGTTTAGGTCAGGGCTGGGCCCTCTTTCTCCTGTGATCCATAATCCAGCATTCTCGCCAGGGATGGGCATTTTCAAATTGGGAGGCTCAGGGGACTCTGAGACTGAGGGACTGATATAAAGACGACATGCCGCTCACATTTTAGGAATTTAAGGAGAGATTTACTCTGACAGAAGCAGAGCATTTTCACTTAGTACAGTTACGAAACTAGGTATCCAACAATCAAGTCAAACAGGCTGCCGGTAGCCCCCCGATGGGGATAGAGCTTAGGGTACTAAAGGGACAAGAATCATGGAGGAACTCCACTTGCTACCGCCTGCTGGAAAATGCTTCACCGGCGGAAACACTCTCTTACATGACGCTCTGAGAGAGGGAACTGTGTTTAGACATTCCAGAAGAATCATGGCTGAAGATGCACCCTAATGAAGGAGGGAGGCTTCAAAATATGTTTCTGGGGGTATATGACCCCCAAAGACTACATGCGATCCACCCAGACTACTCGGATCGCTGTAGTCAAGCAATGGCCTTCCTAATGTTCACTCTTCTTAATTAGTGACATGTGACCACTCCTTCAGGTAGATACGTCTATTAAGGGTTTAACAGTGGGTTTATGCAGCGTTTGCTCTTCACGCGAGTAAAAGGACTTTCCTAATATACGTGAGTGCCACTTTTCCATTGTTCGTGTATTATTGGGGGAACAGGACCCTCTCAGAATAAGCAGGTACAATCTGTTGCCTCCACGTTCCGGCATCCCTCTTGTTCTCCCACATCTGCTTGGTTTGCCAGCTTCATGCCTCCAGTCACAGTTCCAGCACCTTCCAATTGCCTGCAGGTGAGGGGAACTTTTATGCCTCCATGTTCCTTCAGGTGTGGGCTGTTAGGCTTAATTGCCTGACTACTGCTACAGCATGCCTTTCCATCCCTCTTCCTCGTCCCAGTACTCATGGGATTATTGGACATGTAGGCCCTCATTACGACCTTGGCGGAGGACCATGGTGCAATTAGCACCATGGTCCATGGCGGTAAGGGTGCAATTCCGCCATGGTGGTTGGCGGACTTAGCGCCCCATCCCGACCTTGCCGGGGCGGTAAGTCCCCAATCCCCATTTTGCCCTTCCCCATTCCCATTCTTGCCCCATAGGGCATAATGGGAGTGGGGAAGGCGTTAATTACGCCACCGTAAATTACGGTGGCGTAATTAACATCAAGGTCCCTTAGCGCCATGGATTTTAACGCCTGCAAAAAGCAGGCGTTAAACTCACCATGGCGCTAAGGGAACTCGTACTCAGGCGGAGAGGGTCGGCGAAGTTTACGCTGGCGTAAACCCCTTTCCGCCAGGGTCGTAATGAGGGCCGTAGTCCCTTTCAACAAAGTTGGTTCTTTTATCAATTGAATTAATTTTAAGGGTAAATGTATTTCCCTTAAACTCATTAAACGATGGACTCTTAGAATTTGTGGTTACAGAGGGAGATATTTGACTTAAGGAATTTTTCCCCGATCCTTTTACCTTATACTTTTGGGTGCAAGGAGGGTGTTCATCCTGAAACGCCTTAAAAGATCTTTCCGTTAACAAATCTTTCTCTGATTTAACAGAACGTGTCCCCTGGGTCACAGATCCTATATGTAGATCAGGGACATTATAATGGCAATATGCCATTACCTGTTTTGGCAACTCAGAAAGTCACTTACTTTCAGAGGACAAATACCGCGTCTCATCCCACGGGATCTCCTCACCACCCTGGGCCCTGTCTTCTCCCAGGTGATGCTCTCGCAGTACATCACCTCCAATGTCAGTATCAGGAAGCGCCTGCCTTTCCCTGGCCACCTGGGATAAGACTTTAGGCAGGGTTTAAGTGAGGGATTCATAGAATTCTTCACACGGGAGATCTGTTAGAAACCTAAAAACATCACAAGCAACCTACTCCCCATGTACCCGCTGACCCTACTTCTGGGAGATGTTCCCAAAGATGGCACTTTCCCGTTGTCGGGTCCTAGAGTGGATTTCATATCACACCTGCTGATGGTCGTGAGAATGAATTGCACTCGCGTCTGGAAGACCCCAGTAGGCCCATCAATTTCGTACTAGTGGGTGAAAGTATTGGAAATTACAGTGATGGAGAAATTATCAGCACCCATATCAGATCGAATGGCAACATTTTCCCAGACTTGTTCCCCTTTTCTGGACTTTATTCTGGAAAGGGAGCACATGTTCTTTCGGTCGCAGCTCACACAACACTTATCCTTGAGTTGACTGTGGTAGAAGGGGTGCTCTTGTGGGAAGGGACTGTTTTTGCCATAAGGCTGATGGGCAAGTCCTCAGAGGAGAAGAGGAGCGATTGTCAATAGTGCATGTCGGCCACTGTGATAACACCCGTTCTCATTAGTATGATTTATAATTTTTCTAATTTATTTTCCCCTTCTTTCTTTTAGAGGTTTATTCTGTTTGATGTATTGAGAAAATGAAATTTCGATGCACCACTTGTGATACTTGGTCGTTTACAAATGTAACATTTTGAGCTGTCCACTGAGATTTCAATAAAAAGATAACTTGAAAAAAAAGAAAGCTCATGGACAAGGTTAAAATAAATGCTTAACTTCTAAACTTCATGCACATCAATAGTAGGAAATTGCAGTAATACATCTAGCAATGAACATACGGCCTTCCTGTGTGATCTATGTTAGATGCAGCATGTAAGATGATGTCATGGGGTGCAATTTCCACTACTGGGGAAATGTTCTGCAGTACCTCAACCTTTTTGTTATGCAACTGTGTAGCTGCATCAACTTGGGAGGACATAGCACATTGTGCAACGGCACATCATGGTATATACATTTGCAGGTGAATTACGAACAGTGAGGAATGAATCGCATGTCGAAAAGTGTGTGTGAGGCTGCACTCACCATCGACCATTTCTTCACAAGTCACTCCCTCATGGCTCTGTAATAACGTAATGGTGTGCTGTTACCTATGGTTGCATTTTGTTGATAGGCAACCCCATGGAGGTGGCATGAGGTAACGCTTTACCCTGTTCATCTGTGTCAGCGAGCGTCACTCCAGAGACCTGTTCTCTGGTGAGTCCAGTAGCGACAATAAAAACCCATTCTGTGTATGTTCTGAAAGTCTGCGACAGACCTGGTTGTGGCAAAGGCGCATCTGGAGGCGCTCAATTCTGAGTTGTGCAACACACCTATGTATCTGGGTCTGTGTGTAGAAGTGTCTTTATTTGACACCCCAGGTGTTTTTCTGTTGGCCATGGTTGCCAACCGTTGATCCTCCAGGATACAGCAATGGCACATGTGGCCAGTAGCAGCATTTCTGCCTACCCATTTCTGTTGCATATCGAGAGGTTTTTGTGGTTGGCTGCTTTTGATGCTGCCATCTGTATTAGTTGTGGAAGTCGTTTGGCCTTTTGAAAGCATGGTTTGTGTTGGAATGACTGGTGTACCCGTCTGCTGGGTATCTTCAGCAGGGCTGCGGTTATTAGAAAGTGAGGCCCCCTCCATTGATGATGGGACTACACTGATCCTCACTCTGCTTCCTCAAACCGGCCCCTAGCATGATTTGGTGTTTTTAATGTGTGTGTGTGTGTGTTCATTTCTGCATGGACTGCTGCCCAGGTAATAGTTATGTTGCTCCACATGATCCTCTTATTAAAGTCAAGGGGTAGGTGTGGTGCATTAAAGGGGATTGCAATGAATGGCATTTGTTTCTGGCTATTGTAGTCACTGCTCATAGGCTTTGATGGATCCAGTGCAATTAGGCAGATGAGTTGGGTGTAACCTGGTACTGCAGGTGAACCTAATCAGTGTCCAAGTGGCCAGGCATGTGGATAATTCCTTCTGTGGGGCATCTCTGCCTGACAGACCGGTAATGGGGGTGCTGTGCATTACTTCATGAGGGTCAGGGCATGAGGGCTTCAGTGATGGCCAATGGGTCTGTGTTCGACAGAACAGGCAGTTGGGCAGTTGGTCCCTGCTGGTTTGTGGGGCTTGCTCCATCAGGGCAGCTGCAGGATACAACATTGTTTGCTCGTGTCCTAGGGACCATGCACAGTGGGTCTGTCACCATCGGTTATAAGTCAGTGACATTGCTTTTGTTTGAAAATGGGCCACCTGTGCAGGCAGTCCCTTACTCTGGTGGCACAGGACTAACATTGTGTAAGATGATAATAATTGCTGGATTTGTGACAAGTGAGCATGGTTTGGATGAGCGTGATGCATGGATTCTCTGTTAAGGTGTTTCCAGAGAGGGTGGGATGCATCCAAACAGGAGGAGCAGAAGATGTGGGGGTGTGTGTGTGTTCTTGTGCTTCTACAAAGAGTTTTTGGTATGTAATCATTGCCTGGTCATTTCTGGGGTGGCATCAGCATATGGCTTTATGAAAGCCCCATTATTTGTGGGTTCTGTAAAGAAGGCATGGTATCAAACAGTAAGAAAGACACAAGTGACCACAGTTCAATGGTGTTTATTGAACTTCATTTGGGTTTGAAAAACACATATCTAATCCTAAATCTAAAGATGGGAGCAAGCTACTACCATCAAATAATAATAACGTAGTCCTAGTGGTGTCTTGCTAAAATAAGAGGGCCTATACTAATAAATCTATTTCCAATCTTTACTTCTAAATACAAATGGTATGGGAAACAATGTTATACAAAGGAAAAGTGTTCAAAAAATGATATGTCAGGATAGTTGAGCCATTCGCCTCCCTTCCCCATGTTTTCAGCACGGGACAAGGTGGCACACTCGTGCTTAGCACATACTATGGCTTTTCTAGAAAAAACGATGTAAATCTCAATATCAGCAGCTTCTGTGCCAAAGTCTCTTTACCATTCACAGTCTCATATTTCAGAGGGCCAACAAACATTCAAAGTTCCTTTCTCTTCTGGATTCTCATATGCACAACTTCTCTGGTTATTCACCCCATCGCCGGACTCAGGCCCACTGTAACACAAAACCTTCAACTGGTCTCCCTCTGCTGGGCTCAGACCAAATTGATCTAATTTTCCAAATTGTCTTTACTATATCAAACATCGAAGACTTTCCACTGTGCGCAGGATTTTTACTTGACCCATCGCAGGACCACTTCGATTCACAATTCTCTGTTCTCTGCTTAATATGTCTTTGTTAATTTTCACTTCTGCTACTTTGCATCTGGATACCTTACAGAGACTTTTGATTGAGCAGCCACGCTGTGCCTGACTACTCTGTCAAAGGTATTGTTATCAAAGTCTCTTCAAAGTTCAAACACTCATCAGCAGTTCAACTTTACTTACGACTTTTATCACACGCGTTTTAACCATTTTCATTCCAGTGCTCACCATACAATGTTGCTGCTTGCAACCTTGACTTCAACACAGACCGGTCTTGTATCGGTCTCCCCAACTCACCGGCTGTGTTGATTTAACTGATGCTGCTTTGTTCATGGAGCCAAGGACGGTACCACAGCGGCTGCTGCTTCTCCCCGCCTTGATTAGTGACGTGGTAGGGCCCCGGTTATCTCTGATACACAATACAGAATTCTTCAGCCTGTTTCCTGGTTTTACGCATTCTAATCACCAGGGCTTGTGAAAGTAACAGTCTCATGTCGGAAAGGTCAAGGGAATTTCCCTCCTTTCGATCCCCTCCTGTTTTGCCGTCCTTCTTCTATCGTTCAGTTGCCGTCTTGAAACTGCTGTTTTCTCATGTGCTTTACCTCGCTCAGAGTGTGTTCTCGTGCTCGGCCTTGTATCTGTTTGGGGAAGCTTAATGGAAGTAAGGTGTGAGTGATGGTCAATCATTTCCTGACCTCGCCTGACCATTGTATTGTGGCACGTTGTGTATACTGCTCGGATGTTAGTCTGTTTTCTCCCAGCTATCAGTGTGAAAGTGTTTGTGCAGGAAAAGGGGGTGGGGGTAGAGTTCCTACGTATCCTATCTGATAGGATGGAGTAAAGGTGTTACAGGAAAGAAAGGGATACCACGTCTCATCATCTGGTATCCCACTTACGCTCCCCAAAGACCCCTCACCCAGGTGATCCCCCCGCACTGGTCCACCTCCTAGGTCTGGATCCAATGGCGATGGCCGTGCCCTGGCCACCTGAGATAGAGATCTGCATGGACTAGTGGGTAAAACACCTTCTGGTTTCGTACAGTTAATGCCCATACCTTGTCAATTGGCACTGAATGGATTGTGTGCCTGTATAGAGACCTTCAAACTCCCTGTATCTGAAGGTGTGTGGGGAGCTGTGTCATTCCAGGTAAAGCGTGTCTCTTGATTTGCACTTGCTCAGTGTTTTTGTTATTATTATATGATAGCAGCAGTGTCACGTGACAGCATGTGAGTCTGTATGTACCCTCAACCCACCCCCGTGAGTCGGTATATGCCCCCACCGACCCCCATGCCCCCGTGAGTCTGTATGTGCCCCCACCCACCCATCCCTTACCACTGTGAATCTGTATGTGACCCCCACCCACCCTTATGCCCCCAGTTGTCTAGGCTGCCCCTTACTTTCTGACCTTCCCTCCCCCTGTTAACCTCAGGCACTACCTCAATTGCCGTCAGGAATAATAATCGTAGCCGCCTGTCGTTCGCAGCCTCCTGCCCTCTCCTACCCACCCCTCCCCTCTATTGTTAAAGTCAGACATTACCCCAATTGCCGTCAGGCATAGTAATCGTAGCCGCCTATCTTTCACATCCACCCTTCCCCTCTCTCCCCCTCTCCTTTCCCCTCTCCGCCTGTCTTGCAGCCTCCTCCTTCCCCCCTTTTATGTCCATTAGTACTTACTCTATCATTTGTGCCTTGACCTCTGATAGCAGCTTGTCTGTCCCTCGCTTCCCTCCTTGTCTTCTCTTCCCACTCCCCCCTAACACTACTCTGCATCGTCTTTTTGACCTACTACGATAGTCGCTTGTTTGTTCCTCTCCTCCTCCTACTCCCTACACCCCCCTACTAGCCTCCCCCGCCTCATGCACTACAACAATTTCCATCAGGCATAGTAATGTTACTGCTTGTTTGTCTCATTCTTCCCTCCCCCTCTTCACCTTAACTTTTCCTTTGCACTTACACTATCTGAAAAGTCATCAGGGTCTTTATTGGATTTGGGAAAACAATTAGCATGGCTTCTGTAAAGGAGCCTACAGCCTTAGAGATTGCAAGAAAATGAGAAAAGAGTTCATGCAGTTTTGGGACTTGTAGATCTTTGAAGTGAGTGAGGAAATTGATAGGGAGCCCTTCTGATATTGGAGCTTTTCCTTTTTTGAGGTCTCGGATTGCATTAAAATGTTAATTTTGAGTGATGGGATTGTACAACGAGGATACATCTAGGAGAGTCTAGGTGGAGTGAGAAAGGTTCCTGAGAACATCTTTACTATTGTATTGCTTGGGACAGATTCTGAAGTGTATAGATTCTGGTAGAATTTAAAAATAATATCAATAATATCCTTGTCCAGAAATGTTTCTGATACCTGAGGTGTCCTTAATCATTGCAACTCTGGCTCTGTCTCTTTTAATCTTAAAATAAGAGGCTAGTGATTTGCAAGTCTTATCAGAGAATTGATATACCTTCGCTTTGTGCTTTAGAAGTGTAGCACAAGAATAATCTGAAGTACGTTTTTTATACTTAATTTTCATTTGCATGATGCTATTAAGGACCTTCTGAGTTGGATTTGGGATATATTGCTTCTCAAGGATTTTCAGCTGTTTCAAAATAGTTTCTGATTCATGTTTCAATTTCTTCTTTTTATTAGCCACATATGAAATAATGTGTCTTCGAAGCACAGCTTTATAGCAATCTCATTTATTTGTAGAAGTATCCTCACTTTTGTTGTGTGTGAAAAAATAATGATGTGCATTAATAAGGAAAGGTGCAAACAAATCATCTTTCAAAAGTGCAGAGTTAAATCTCCATCTATTTGATATATGACCTTGATGTGTGATTTCGAAAGGCACTAGAAATGAGAAACATATTGATACATACTTGAGGTGGAGGAAAGCGTCCAACGAGTAGAAGAAATACGCCTTGTCATTGAACAGTGACAAAAAAGTCAATTTGTTATACACAGAAAGATTATCCTGACTGGAGAACACAAAGGAGAAGCGACAAAAGGGAAAAGGGGAGACAAATGATAACATGAATGTAATCCATACAAAATAGCAGCTTTCAAGTAGAAATAACAATGCAGCAAAGAGGAAACAGACAACCCAAATCATGTTGACCTAAGATATATATGGGGTGAAGAGCCTATTGAGATGAGGCTGACCACGGCACCACTCCAATACAAGATCTCCTTTATACCCAAAGAAGTTTTTTTACCATAAGTTCCTATACAGCATTTTTGGGAGGAGGGATCGAAGTATCCATATCCACCATCCTCTGGGAGTGAATCAAATGTCTGAGCTCACTGGGATTTTGAAACGTTGCTGTCTGACCTTTGAGGGTCACTTTCAGAATGCCAGGATAAATTATACCAAATCTTGCGTAAAGCTGCCTTACCACTGGTCTAAAAACAAGGAGCTATTTTCTTCTTGCATCTGTTACATTAGACACCTATTGTGAAATACAAATCCTTCTGCCATCCCATATGAGCTGTTTAGCTTGTTTCACTTTGTTAATTATGAGATGGATATTAGTGTAATACAAAAGAGCAAAAATTAGAGTTCTCGTTGAGTGTTTGATGTGACGTATTGAGCAGACAGGACCCACACAGTGTGCTCTTTGAAAATTTAATTGTAGAAATGTTAGAAGATCCAAGAGCTTTGGGAGCATGGTAATAAGGAATAGAATAGGTCTTTCTCAAATCCCTCCAGAAAACCAACATTGTGTAAGTTATTCCTTCTAACTTTTTAGATTGTTTCTGCTGAGCTTTCACTGTAGTTTCTAACATCGCCACTCTGTTAGTGACGTCCTCTGCACCACTAACTCGCTGCTCGACTTCTGTTATTTTTTTTTATTTTTGTATTGATATAGTTGAAAAAATCAACTTTTCAATACAAATTTATACAAAAGTTAAAACAAATCACGATTCATCCAATAATAAAATTTGATGATATATAGGAAAAATAAAAATACAATTTCATATATAAAATTAAACAATTTGTCATAACTAATTAACAAACTTTTAACCAAATAAACCATATAATAATACCCAGATATTCATATAATATTCTTCTAAGAATCGATTGTAATCAAGATCGAAAATGGAAATCTATATATAATTGATCTAGTTTATATATTTTAACTATACGCTTTGCAGATAAGTGTAGTTGTTGTTGACATACTTGACTGAAATGTATTTCGTTTATGTTATCTCAGCACTGTCAAGTTTTCCTTTAATTTTAACGCTTTCAAAAAATTTACAACAGCTATTCTTATAGTAGTTATCTGGGTATTGTAAATTCGATGCCAGAAGTTTTCCACTGAAAGAGCAGTATGTGTTTCAAAATGTTTTTTGAAACATTCTATTATTATAGTCAACAGTATGGGACATTCCGCTACCAGATGATATAAAGTTTCTACATTTTCAGTTTTTTTACAGAATCGGCAGAAGCTCTCTGTTTTACTAATGATTTTCCACTTGGCTAAGTTACTTTTTGTATACCACCAATTCATTCTGAATCTTAGAAATTAATTTCTTGCCTCAGCACAAGGGAACTTTAGCAAATAACTTTCTGTTGTCCTCATTCTTTTAATGACAATTCTATGATGTAGAGCATGGCCAGTTCTTTGACATTGTTCGTATGTATTTGTCCAGTCCCAAATCATAATTATTTCTTTTGCTCTTTCAGGATTCATCATTAATACCTCTTCTGAGATCTCCGTTTTTGTCAAAAAGTTCCTAACTTGTTGGCGCCAGATGCTAATTGCTCTATGCTCGCTCTTTCTCATATAACTCGACAAAACTTGCAATAAAGAAAAATTATCCTGTTGGGCCATAATACATTTTCAATAGAGACTACATAATTTCCACATATACATAAAGTTTAGCGAAGAAATACCCAGTTCATACCTCAATAAGCACATCTGAGAAGCTTTTGGCACATGTAAAACCCTCTTCCAGAATTGACCTTCCAATCTTTGCCAGACCATCTCGTTTCTCCAGATCTTAGATTCCGCACCATAAAGAATAGTCGGTACTACTTTTTGACAATAAAATGAGATTATTGGCTTAAGGGAGAAAGTGCAGAATCTATAATTTATAATAGATGCTTGCGAAATGGAAGTACTGATTTTCTTTTTCAATTCCTCTAGGTAAGGGGCATCTACTTTTGACGTGTTTACATTCATTCCCAGATATTTATATTGGGATACGTTCTCCAGGATTTCCCCCCACCCCCAGGAACAATGAAAACCGAGATGCTCTTGCTTTTTTGTTGGGTAGATTCTTTAGAATTTTAGTTTTTGCGACATTGATCACCAAATCATTTGCTTGTACATATTCCCCCAATTGATCAAGCAAATTTTGCAATCCCTTTATCGTTTTTGCCAATAGAACTAGATCGTCAGTGTAAAACATCCATGGTATGGGATGTTTACCAAGGCGTGGCGCATCTGAAAGAACTCCACTAAATTTCTTCACTACATCTGAAATGAAGAAATTAAAAAGTGTTGATGCTAATAGACACCCCTGTTTCAGGCCCTTGAATGCCTTAATCGATTTCGATAATGCACCGTCCATAGACAGGCACACTTGTATCAATGTGTCCATGTGAAACTGCATTATCCAGTGTACTAAATACTTTGGACACGCATTTTCCTTAAACTTTTCATACAGTAAAGATCTTGAAACCGAATCGAAAGCGGTTTCGAAATCAATAAAGGCCATATATAGCGATTGATTTACTTGCAGTTCATGTTGTTTGATGGCATCAAGAACCCATAAATTCACAGAGGTGCCAATGTCTACTATAAAGCCTGTTTGGTATGGATCATTAAGTTCCGATTCTTTGATCCATTTGTTGAAGTCTCTCAACACAAGACGAGAAATAATTTTCCCTGGCGCATCCAACAGCGCAATGGGCCTATAATTTTTTGGGTTCAATCTGTTCCCTTTTTTATGAATTGGGACGATGATTGACTTTTGCCACGAGACCGGAATTCTTTTACTAGCAATTATTTGGTTGAAAATTACTCCTAGAATAGCAGCCCGGATCTCGGGATTGGTCCTTAACATTACATTAGATAGGCCATCCGGGCCAGGGGCTTTTGATTTACTTAGTTTTTTAATATACATTTCAATGTCCAAATTGTCAAAAGTCAATTCTTGTGTCCCGTCCAGACTATAATCATGTCTTTTTTCTGAAAAGTGTGTATCCGCATACAAAGAATTATAGTATTGAACCCATATCTCCTCAGGAACAGCATTTATTTGTTTTATGGATTGTTTAGTCCCATAGACAGTTTTAATAAGGCCCCATACTAAGGCAGAGTTTTTGGATGCAATAGAGTAGAGCATAGAGTGGGCATCTTGCAGCAGCATTTTCGCTCAGCGCTCTTTTATCCAGTTCCTATATTTGTTTTTACATTTAGATATCAGAGAATGCTTATTATCAGGATTCCGACATATTATGTGTCGAATCTCTCTTCTCAGTTCAGCTTTTCTGCTGCTTACCTTATCATCATAAGAGTGTGAATGTTGTCTCTGGACCGTGTTAGATGTTTTAGATGGTTTTTTAAACAGTTGAAGAGTAGCAACATAATCTCCATCTAAATATTATAAAGCTGGCTTTAAGATATCTTTAGGATAAGATACTGCAACTAATAGGTCATTGAGGTTTTGAGAAGACCATTAATAATTATGACCCTTAATAGACACCCTTAGGTCTGTTATGAGCTTATCACTAGAGTTATCAATTATTTCACTCGGGCAGCTCCAAGTGAGATGGAGAAGATTATGATCACTTTTAGTCTGCTTTAATACTTCAAAAGAAGAAGCAGTAGCAAAAAGCTCTGAATTAGTATATGGGCCTCATCACGACTTGGGCGGTAACGCCGGCGCTATTAGCGCCGGCACTATCTGCCCTACCGCCGAACTCCCCGGCGCTAATAGCGCCGGATCACGAGTTCGGCGGTAATGTTAATCCCCATTCCCCATTGAGCCCATTCGGGAATGCCATTCAGGAATGCCCCGGATTTCCCGCCGGCAGTATGAGCGCGAATTCTCGGTGGATTTCCCCCCAGCTCAGAGCTGGGGCGAAATCTGACGAAGTCCTGATTTGGCGGACCCTTAAATCCGGCAGTAATAGCTCTACTGCCGGATTTAAGGGTTACCACCAAAGTCGTGATGAGGCCCTATATGTAATCTATAGTTGAAGCAGCATTGCCTTGTTGCCAAGTTGTTTTATTAGGGATGTCACCACATATGGCTTCATTTATCATATGGAGCCCCCCTCATGCATCAAGGATTTCCATTTGCTCTTAGTTTCATTCATCTTCCCCCCTTTGTCATTCATGCAATCCATATTCAGATCACCTGCAATTACAATTAATTGGACCAGTTGATCTCTGTCAATCTTATCCAAACATTTGGTTAAATCTTTAAAAAAGCAATTTTCCGTGATAGCCAGGTGGTTCCAATATATATTACATGCAATACCATGGCCATTGGAGGAGATGCGAACTAGCTGCATATAGCTATTATAAGTGGCCCACTTCTCAGCTCTCAAACCACTTGTTAGCCTTACAGCAGTGAGAAGACCAGCTTTTGGTCGACCTCTAGCTGATTTAATAGCAGGTTCAAAGATTACCACATGATTTTCCCAGACCGGGGGGGTAGAGAGCCATGTCTCTTGTAACATGATAATATCATATGAGCTTAAAACAGGCTCAGATGAAGACGTGAGATGCATATGGCCTCTAGTATTCCAAGACGCAAGATGGAGAAATCTCTCTTTTCCTTTGGGAGCTAGCTATCATTGATTCATTGTTTTGTTTTGAGTAAAGGTCGCTATTATTTTTGCTTGGTTATCGTCTGCTGTAAAGTACTTTATCGTCATTGGGTCAAATTGTCTTTCAGCTAATTGCATCTTCTCATTAGTATAATTCGTGGATGTATTCACATACTTTGAGGGAAATATATTAGCTACCTTTGGAGCCGCGATACTGTTTGCATTTATTGCGGCTGTAGGATTATCTAGCACAAAGCCTAGTTGATAAATTTCATTTCTTGCTTGCCATATTGAGTATTTGACAATGGCAGATGACATCCACATTTTTACAACGGACTTATCATGATCATTAATAAATTCTATCTGCGCAAAGTCATCAGACTTGATCTCTTGGAGCGCTTGTACACTTTGCATGATGTTTAGAACAGAGGAGCGATTTAAATCATATAATCCAAAATCGCCTCCTCAACATTGCAAAATGAGACTGACATGGGTAGTATCGTTACACTTATTGTGTCTATTTTTCTTTTCTTGTTGTTTAAGCGGTGCCAATTGTTTTTTTGCATGATCAGGTCCTACTTTGTCCCCAAGACTGGCATTATTTTGATATACCCTTGTCTCCTGAAATCTTGGGACAGATTCCCCTGACTGCTTGGGCTTAATGGCACATGATCTTGACATCGTCATGTTGGCATTTTGAATGTTATGTGACAGAAAGACACCCATAGATTTCAGGATTTCCTCTCGTCTTTCCTCTAATGTTGTAAATGTGGCGTTTATAGGATCTTTTTCATTGTCACCACACTTTTCCTTAGTTTGCAATATTTGTGAGGGCGGGAACGTTTTTAAACTGTCCGCTGTCAGTTCATATTTGCAAACATCAGTTACTAAGTTGTCAAAGGGTTCATAACTCAATTCCTTGGGTAGTACATCCCTGTCTCCTCTAGGGGCCAATTTAATAGCCGGTAAATTTGGTTTACTTCTATTAATTGCAATGTATTTTCGTACAATTGCCGCACCTTTTTCTTGCGTTCTTTTATCCGGTGTAGTGAGCCGTTTAATAAACTGACACGAATTCTTATTTTTTTTAGATTTTACGTCAATTTCTGATTCTTAGTTTTTTTATTTTCACATTGTATATTTGGCATTTGTTTTTGCCCTTTTTTTGTCACACTAAATATATTATATGTTTCATTATTGCCCATAGAAGAGACAAAAAGGTCCTTTTTCCCCTTGGATGAGTCTTTTTTTTCCTTGCCCCCTGAAGTTTCAACTTCTACAATACTGTTATCAACGGGTTTGGGATCTTGCTAATCAATAATTACAATCGTGCTCTCTTCATGACTAACACCATTAGAACTAACATTCTCCTCAATTGTAGGTATCAGATTTACGTCAGTTTGGGTCTGTTTTGTCTCAATGGCGATGACATTATTGATCACTTTTTTTGCTGAGTTACAGGGTTCACTGAATATTTTTTGAGGGATTAACTCTTGACACGTGACATTTTTATTTTCCAGCAATTCTCTAAGCAGAACATTTTGGTCCAGTAATCTAGCATCAAGAGTTTCGTACAATTTGGCTAGAGAAAAAAGAGCCGTATTCATAGCCTGTAAAGTAAGTTCAGATGATGCCAACATAAATGGGGGTTGCTTGCATTCTGATCCTTTCTTGCTATGATCAGAGTGTTTGGGGGTGTGTTGAGTGAATGATATTGATAACATAGAGGAATCGTCAGAGCATTCTGGAAACATTAAGGGAGATTGTGACAAATAATCTGCATTAACTTCTGCACAAGTTTGCTCACCTGGAGCATCTTGATTTAATGGTTCAAAATGATTTTGTGGTATTAGCAATTCATTACCATTTCTATTATTGTCATCACCCATAAGATCTCCCTCAACTGAAATGCCATTGGATTGTACGGGCTCATCGTGTATCATAATTTCAGTCACAGTTTTATTAGCAGTGGGAATAGCAAAGTCACCCAGCAAATTCTGTTCGGAAAAGGCTGCAAGAAGTGAGTCCGATGGAGTACACAAATCTATCGGTGCAGAAATCACTGGTTCATCCCCTTCCAAACTTATTGTTGCTTCTCTATCATCCTCAATAGCACTCTTGCAACTTGCTGCACTTTCCTTGTTCGTTTCATCAAGCACTTCCGACATATGCTCAGCATAGAATTTCCTTATGTCACTAGTATGTTATAGAGATCGACCCCTCGCTGGCCCACAACTTTGGGGGCCATTGTTGATCTGCTTGGGGGTAGTATGGAAGTCATAAGGTTTATCCGACAAAGATTCGATGTTCAGCGGCATGTTAGTCCGCAGGGAATATAATTTCACCATTGTGAGGTTATATTAAACCAAAGTTTAATATAGGACAAACGTACCGTACCGTAGAGTATGAATTAGGGGGGGCTCCCTCACCGCTCACTGTTCGCAGTGAACAGTCAACAGTACACTTCAGATCACTTCCGGGTGCACTACGCACTCGGGTTTTGAAGGTGAGGGAGGGCGGAGACAGGGGCGTGGCAAAAGGCTCTAACTCCAATCACAGAGGAGCTGCAGTAAACAGAAACAAAAAGACAAAACAGGACAGGGGGAGGGTCAGAGTACGATGGTTCTCTAACGGCCGAAAGCAGCTGAAAGCTGCAATTAACAAGATTATATTTGTTTCCCTTTAAATGGTTTGTATGAAATTACTTGAAGGTCAGGCAAGATGAGTGTTGGCTGAATAGACGTCCTCTCGCCGCCGAGCTGCAGTAGTAGTAGTGGAAGCAACAGTCCAAGCGAAAATTCGTCGGGCACACAGTCCTTGTTCAGCCAGGTCCAACACAGTCAACAGTACACTTCAGATCACTTCCGGGTGCGCGCCTTCTGTTATTCTTGACTCGAATGCAGACATTTGTCCTCTTGATTGTTGCAGCTTAGCATTGGTGGCTTCCATAAAGGGCTTCATTGCCTTTATTTCCATTAATATGGTATGCATGGCCGGATCCATATTTTCTTCCTTTGATGTTGGCGATTCACTCTTTTACCTTTTGAATGTATTAGATGAAGCAGGGACAACCTCCTTAGCTTGACCTTTTTTTGAAGTAGCCCTCTCCCAGCGCTGCTGGGGAAGGACAGCCCAATAGTGAGTTAAAGTTCAGTTTTAGGAACTAAATTATCTTAAATAGTTATACTTTACACCATGTAAAACGGCGTTCGGAGCGGGAGCACAGGATCAGCCAGCCATCCCGTATGGTGCCAAGCCACACCTGCAGTGCTTCGATTTCTAATGTATTCACAGAGGCGTTGTGGTAGGTTTGCCGAAATGGCGCAATTGTCATGGTTTTCTATCCTAAGGCATGCATTTGCTGGCTTTTTGTGCTTTTTCTTGTTTGACCAGTTTTCTTCAATTGATTGTGGATGAATTTGTCATGTTGTAGTGACTGTTGGCAAAGACGATTTCCATGTTGCACGCCCTATTTTTTTACTGTCTTCCAACCGCGACAAAGGTTTTACATTTAGTGTTTTCTGTATCATCTGTGGCACAGTGGATAAACTTTGTGATGTTTCACCCGCACGCCGGCAGTGAGAAAACGGCACACTGAATATGATATTTGTTCATACTCTACTTATGTCTCGATAATTTAATCTTTACTTTGTTTGATGGGGCACCATTTTGAGCAACCATAGGTGTTGTCCACTCCGAGTACTACGAATATTATTAAGGATTGTCCTTATTTTCTCTCTCTAAGTGGGAGTTCCGGGTACTAAGACCTAAGCACTGTTTGTGATCATTAGTATGTTGATTTGACATCTTGATTCTGGCGAGTATGTAATTAGAAAATAATTTTACAGTGCTCAGGAGGATAGCACTGGGGCAACGCCTTGGAAGCAAGATGATGCAGTGCAACACAGGTTTGATCCCTGGGTCAGCGCATATAAACCTCTGGGTATTAAGCGTGTTATAAATAACCAATTAATAATTACTCCCCCGGGCTTCTGAGGATGAGTCTTACCATGACTCAGAATGCATCAAACTGTGCATAAAACCGTACACATTTTTAAGAAATGGACGTCTCAATCTATTAAAATCACTGAATGAAAGAAACCACTCAAAACACTTTCAAGAATTTAATAGACCAGCTTGTATGCATTTTTGAGGATTGTTTTTACAGAAAGGTCTGCCTTTTGCCTTCTGTGTGCCGATCACCATTGTATATCGAAATCTGCTCCTTAAAAATGTGTGTCAGGAGAGTATTGGCATCACGCATCTGGAGACTCACAGACCATAATAAAGGCTTCAACTTAGGTTTGATTATGATATGCTGCGGCCGGCACACTCGAAGAATGATGATTGCAGATGCACAGAGGCAAACCTTGAAGGAATGTCTTTGGCTAACCACCCCCTGCTTGAGCACTATCTTTTGGTCATGCCTTCAATACCAATTGATTGCATGTCCTCTGTCCTGTTTCACATGGATAAGCAGCAAGAGGGTTTCCACCCACATGTGTGACCTATAATTAAAACGTTAACGCAACATAACCAGCAAGTGGTTTACAGTAAAAACATAGCATGTTGTGGTATGTAGCATGAGTGCCTTCTGTGGTACACACATTTCTTTTAAGGAAATGTTTGACAACATGTGGAGGGTTATTGCCATACTTGGCATGTCTGCCAGATCCAATCCTTTGAAGCTAAAAATTGTTATTTAAACTGAAGATGGCAAGCCTTTGGGGCGTTACAGAATGTTCAGGATAGTCAAAGATTGGTACGGCAATAGTCCTTATGGCATGTGCCATTATAGGATTAGGAAACAGACTATGTTTGAATATTCTGGGAAGTTAACTTGCCTGGAAACTTAACAGATGCCAGTTGACTTGAGTGATCCAGCAACTCTCTGTGTTTCCGTCTCACTGTAAATATAGAGAGACAGCTGAGAAGCCTTCGGCCAGGTAAGAGTGACTTTGGATCGTTATAGAGTAGGGGTTTCAAGAGATAGTTAAACCTCACAGATAGGTGGCTAATAAGCAACTAATAGGGAAAGATCCAGGAGCTGGCCTGCTTGCTGCTGGCCCTATCGTTGGAAACGCAGGGAATATTTTGGAGATAGTTTGAGGAGTATAAACTAGGGTCCGCCACTTGTGGCTCTCCAGATGTGTTAGACTACAACTCCCATCACACCAGCGTAATAGTGAGGCACCATGGAAGTCATACTGCACTACCTCTAGTGAGACGATGTTTGCAGTCCCCTGCCATTAATGATGTGCATTTAGTTAGAAAGTTTGTGAAGAGCTAGCAGCCATTTTCCTTCGCAACTTTTAGGTTTGGACAGTGCTATTGTATTTGTGAGGACAGGCAGATGGGATAAGGGAGGCGGGGACTAGGCCAGCAACTTGAATCTCATGTAGCTACTCACACACAATCAGGAGGAAAGGTGCTTTTCCAAAAGAAACATTTTTCAATCCTTTTTGTGCTCAACTGTGCTGCCAGAAGATGAAGCAGCGTTCATAAAAGCGTGGAAGAACTTGGCAGGATCCCATATTAAATGTTTGCAAGGATTTCAATTCTGGTATTTCTACTTGGGGGCTCAAATAACTAGTATGTGTGTAGCAGGCTGCACTGATGTAATGTTGTACAGTTCAGAAATGGTCAACGGCGTAATATATTTGCTACATGAAGCTATGAAGTGTTTAAGCACCCCAGAATTTCACGGAGTACCCCCAGGATAAATAAACACAATTGCAATGATCGAATTGGCGTTTGTCACATGCCTTGAGCAGTTCCGTGCTTGGCAGGTTACCTCTTGTGCGTCTTCCTTGGGCTGCATCAGCAAAAGCGTACGCTGCACAGAGTGAGCCACGCGAAACACTAGGCATAACCTGGGCACAATTAGACTAACCATGCGTGCCTCTGACAGTATAGAGAGCCCACAATCTTTTGACACTGACAATGCAATTGCTGCGTTTTGAGTTTGAGCATTTCAACACCATTGTGTGTTCTGCTCCAGCAGGAAGCCATGCAGCTCTCATAATATTGGGTTGATCCATAATGAACCCAACATTGGTTTGCCGCTTTCACACGTTACTTGGCCATGGAGTGCACGAGTAATGGGCAAATATAGCTGTAGAACGAGTAAAGAATGCAGAGTATTATTTAGGCACAATCTAGGGTATATTATTGACTGCCCGCGTTTCGCATTGATCCATATGTTTTGTTGACTTAGTTGGCTGCTTCTACTTTTGGCAATGTTACTGTCAAGTTTGTTGAAGGGATTGCCCTTTCCCGGTAACCTGTTTGCGCATATTATTTTTCTGTGATGTTCCTTGGGTTTCATATTGAGGCGCTCCATTTAATGTTTTTATTTTGTTTGGGGAATAGCACATTATTAGTTCGGCAATCACTCATTCATTCACCAATTCATACATCCAACATTCACCACTCACCAGTTCTTTTATTCATCCATCAATCCCTCACCCACTCGCGAATCCATCCCTAACTAACGCTCTTTCACTCAACAAACCATGTAACCATCCATCCAACTCTCATCCTCTCACTCTCCATGTATCCATACCCCACTCTCTTTCTCTCTCAAACACCAGTATACCTCTCCAACAGGTATCCTGTCACTCACTCTGCATAGTTTTGCACCCATGTCTGTGAAATCTTTCAAGGCAACAATAAACCAGAGGCAGGAAACAAAGCTGTTTTTTATCCAGCCAAACCTCCTCTCCCACACTATCCTTTACCTATCCTAATCTCCCTATCCTATTCTGAAAAAATTTTAACTTTTTTTGCCGCCTCCTTTTGTACTTGGTTAAAGCAACCCCCCTCCCACTCTGCCCCCCCCCCAAAAAAAAACACCCGAGATCCCTAGCACTGCAAGAAGTTTAAATATATTCTTGAAACTATCTTGTTTGCTCCTTTAGTAGAAGTTTGTCATCTTCAAATCATAAAAACAATTGGCACCTCATCACTTTCCTTTGTTGAGTGTGTTTAAGTATTTATGTGTATGTATGTGCTGGTAAATTTAGGATATTAGGTGGCACATGCGGCACCTATAAGCTGACAGTATTGCATTAGAGTACAGATAGGGGAAATGGCATATGAGGAGGAGGATTGTTTGGCTATTTGCCTACCCATTGACTGGCTATGGCTATGCTAATCTCTAAAGCCATTCCCATCCAGTTCCTGCCACTTTCCTACCAAAGCACCTCTTCATGGGAACTCTTTGAGATCGCTTCAAATCAAGCCTTACCTTTAACCTTTGCACTCAAAGTGTCTGCCAGGGTTTTTTCAAAGCAGTTGTCAGAGAGTTAATGACTTAATTGGAGCTGTAAACAGCTATTGGTGTAATAAAAATGTCTTTAACCAGGTCCGCCTTCAGCCACTTGATTGATATGTCCTTCACTTAAGTCCTGTTAAAATTAGGCATTGGCAAAGCCAACAGTTTTGCTCGAGTATAAGTATTTGGCATTTGCCAGGCACTAATATGATATGATAGTTTATTTATATAGCGCCTATACACAATGTGTTTCAAAGCGCTTCAAGGCAAGGGAGGGAACAAGGGAAAATACAATGACATTCTTACAGGCCATGAACAGTAAGGATGTGAAATTAACTATCATACTCGGCCTGATGACATTTCAGATAGTGCAAGAGCTAAGACGTAGATAAGGAAGGGAAGAGGAGAGTGGGAAGGAAATGGAAACAGACAGGCGACTACCGTACTAGGCCTGACAACATTTCTGGTAGAGCCGGAGAAAAACAAAAGGTGAGGGACAGGGGTGCAGAAAGGGAGGGGAGGAACAAAACAAGCGACTAGCGTACTAGGCCTGATGACATTTGAGATAGTGCTGGGGTGGAGGGGCACATAAGGGGAGGGGGAGGAGACAGACAAGGTTGCTATCATACTAGGTCCAGGGACAATTCTGATAGAGTAAGTGCATAGAAGAAAGTAAGGGGAGGAGATAGGAAAAGGGAGAAAGGCAGTCAAAAAGAGTGGAGAAGCAAAAGGGGAGAGCGAATACAATTGCAGAAGTCAATAGTAACACATAATGTTGCAAGCCAGGATACAACATGCACTGCTATTATATGCCCAGGTCCTCACACCATTTTGCACCTGCGGCCATCATTAGCTAGTTGATACCACTACGGCTGTGCCTGGCAAGTGCCTGGCAAGTGCCTTGCAAGTGCTTCCCCATCGTTACACAAAAGCCAAAACGATTGGCAATGCTGATGCTTGTTTAAAGGACTACAGAGACGTTTATTGTGCCAGAATAAGGAGCAGATGTTTGTTTCTAAGGTGTTTTTAAGGTGAAATTTGATCTTGGCTTGATGTGCAAGAACCAGGTTCTATGCACTTCCCATTATAAGTATCAAAGTGCTACATTTTTAAATTGAGTAAATGTGGAAAAGCACTAGTTGCAAATATAAATGTGGATAAACACAGACAAAAAAACTGTGAAAAAAAGAAATACCATGAATCCGGTAGCCTTAATTCTAAACCCCTATGCTACTCAATGTGTCGACTTCTGAATAATGAAAAGCAGACTCAGGCATGCCTGATGTGACTGACTGCTGGTCTGACATGTGAAATTCCGTACTTCAACGTTACTAATGTGATCAACTTCAAAAGGATGAACTGCTGATACTCCTATATCCCGTCCTCTTTCCGCTGTACTTGTGGGACAATCCGTCCATCGAGACGGGATTGGAGCACTTCTTAAGCATCAAAAAAATAACTTTTTTGTCCTACTTTCATTTTTACCCCGAGCCACTGCACGTGATTGCAGCCCCGCCTTCCTGAGATACGCCCGCGCATCGCCCTTCAGTTCTTTTCTCCGCACGGTCAGGTTCGGACGCACTTGCATTTTAGGGAATTTTTTCTTTTTGTTCCCTTGTCCTTCATATTCCTGCTCCGGTTGCACGGTCTTCTTTCTTCCATCTATGCCGGAGTATCTGGGATTCGTGTCCTGTGCTGCATGCGAACGTCGCTTCGCGGGGGCGAATTCCCATTCTCTCTGTCTGGAGTGCTTAGGCCAGGAATACCGGTGGGACTCCATCTCCATCCGGGCACTCCAGCATCGACTTGTCAGGTGGGAAGAAGTGTTCCAGCAGTTTCCTCCTCCACATTTAGAGGAGTTCATTGAAGAAAAAAGGAAGAGACCGGTAAGTTCCTTCCTTTTCAGTGCACCCCTGCCAGGGGACTCCTTCCTGGTGTATTCTGGTTCCGGGAAGGGCCCAAATGTTTCTGGTACCAGGTTTCTCCCTGAGGTGTCCCGAAAGGGTTCTAACCTGGACTCCGGAGTTTCCTCTGGGGTTTCCTGTAAGTGTGCTACCAGGACCGGATCTTCACCGTTGTTTCCCGATCTGGGGCCTAAGCTTATGCCCAGTACTTCTGGGGCTGTTTTCATCGGGGTAGTTCCCGAGGTTTCCAAATCTGGAACTAAGTGCACCAAGACTTGTGTCGAGGTTCCTGTTAAGGCGAATAAATGCACTGGGATTACCCCTGAGGATCCCCAACTGGGGCTATATTTAAGACTGTCAAGATCGAGGGGCCTCCTCCGAAGGCTCTGGTTGCTGGGGGTGACCTTAAGCCTTTCCAACACACAAGCCTGTGGTCGATCCGATCCTGCTGAGGGGGCAAAGAAGGTGGTTGAATACCCTAAGTCTTCAAGTACCAGCGCCACCGAGGTTCCATCACTGAGGGCTAATTCTCCAGCAGACTCTAAGGGGTCACAGAAGCGCTCTAGATCTGCTAGCACCGACTCTGCCGAGGTTCCCTGTCACAGGGCTAAAATAGAACATAAGTCCCCTGATGCCCCTCTGGTGACAACAGACTCCGAGGGCCTCATTACGAGGTGGGCGGAATGGGTTTAACGGCGCTGCTAAGGGTGCCGGTAAACCCATTACACCCTATTACGAAGTTCCCTTGTGGGACCCGCTCAGACCATCTGGTCAGACCAGCCATGGCAGCCATGGCGCTAATAGCACCATGGCTACCTCCAAATTCGTAATGAGGCCCCCAGACTCCTGTGACGCAGTTCACCTCAGGCAGTAACAAAATGGTGGTCCAACCCCCGTGGTCTGCGGTGACCATTTTGACTACCTCTCTCTTTCAATGGCTTGTTTCGAGGGGCTTGTTTTTGGGGTGGAGTAGCATTTTCCACATAATGTTGATAATAAGAATCTGTTCCGCCCTCCGATGGATTGACTTGTTTGTTTTCCGCTGCCACACACAGTCTCGCTCCCTCCTATATCCGCTTCCTTGGTTTACGTGGGTCCAGTTGGCAGAGGGGGTTCCTGGCAACCATCTTCTTTGCAATCCTGGGGGTACGCCCCTTCCGAGTGGCCTCCACTCACTCCAGTGCCTAGGCCTTCTTCTGAGGATGCATGTTTTGGCAAGTTTCAGGCGCTTATGCTCTCTGATCTAATGAAGGCATACTTTTCAAAGAAATGTATCCTAAGCCACCTGAACCGCAACCTGCTCCGGTTACTCTTCCTCCCCGACTTCCACTGGGGCCGCCACCTCCTCTGCCCCCTCTGCCTCCACTTTCGCCTGTGCTAAAGGCTCCCGATCCGCAGTGAAGTCTGCCCCCGGGGTCTGAGATGCCATGTACTGCGGATCCGGATTCTGTTCCAGCCGCACTGGATGACGATCAAGCGGATCACTGATAGCGCTAACCCACCACGCTCTATTAGAGCCTTTCACGACCGGGTAGTGGATATGATGGCATTGATAGACATTCCAATACCTGAGCCTCCTGCTCCACAAGAAGGTATATTTTCGGGAGCCTTTACTCTGTCGACACAGGAGCGCACTGGCCTGACCTCATTCCTGGCAGCACCTAAACAAGAAAATTGATGCTTGCTACAAGCTGCTACAAGCTACACATGTCTGAAGACATATCCTTGTCGACGGAGTTGGCAGCCGCTTCGCTCTAGTCTAAGCTATCCTCTACATCCTCCACTGCAGTGTTATCAAGTCCTTTCCAAGGAGGACAATCTTCTTGACGCCATTGGGAAAAAAGTATTTTCCAATTTTTCCTTCCAGCTGTGTCAGGCAAATTCCGAGGTCATCCTGGCGGCCGCTAATCTCAAGTTGTGGAAGTAGCTTGCCGAGTTTCAGGAATGTATTCCCCCTGACAAGCTTGAAGACTGTAAGGGTGGCTTATCTGATGCCAAAGTTCTGGCGCAGGACCTGCTGGAAGCCACAGCCCATCATGTTGACACTTCTGCTCGGGGCCTTATGGTTGGAGTAGACATTTCCGGCCAAGCATGGCAGCATGCTATGAAGTTCTCGAAGGAGGTTCAGGAAAAAATACTTGATCTTCCCTTCGAAGGTAAGGAACTATTCCATTCCTCCACTGATGTGGAACTCACCAAAACCAAGGCAATGACGCAAACTGCTAAGTCATTGTCGGTCCTTGCCAAAACCCCAGCTATGGCGGCTTATACTAAGCGGTCGGGGTCTCAAACGAGGTCCTTCTTTGGTTTCAGGGGGTTGCTGGACCACCGTGCGCACCAGGCAGATGCTCCCGCTGGTGGCCTTCGCTGCAAGCAGCAAAGGCAATGTGGCCAGTTTTTCTCTCAGTCAGCAGCTTCCTCTTCAGCAACGGATGGTCACCCCGCTGATAAACCATCTAAATGATGTTTTCCATCGGTCGCACGAGACTCCGGTGGGAGGACGAATATTGTCTCATCTGGAGGCGTGGCAGACCATCACAGAAGACCGATGGGTTTTGTCTGTCGCTTCCGCTTGCCCCTCCCCCCTATCCTACCCTCTCACCGTCCTCTTCAACAGATTGGGTCATTCTCCCTCAGAGCCGAGATACAGAAGCCTAAAGACCTCCGAGCAGTGAAGCCTGTTCCCTTGCGGGAGTAAGGAAGGGCTAGTACTCCCATCTGTTTACAGTGCCCAAACCCAACCAGGCTGGCCTTCACACTACCCCCCACCTCTCCAATTTCAATTCCTTTCTACCACAAGAGAAATACAAGACAATTACGCCAAGCTAGATAAAGTCCGCTCTACGGAAGGGTGATTGGCTCAGCATGGTAGACCTTCTGGACTCCTGCATGCATATCTTGATCTGGAGCCCACATTGGAAATATCAGCGGTTCTCGGTGGGAACGGAACACTTCCAGTATCGAGTGCTACCGTTTAGTCCCATCTTGGCGCTGCGTGTCTTTATGAAGATGATGGCAGTCATCGCAGCATTCCTCAGACTGGAGGGAGTTAATGTATATCCATACTTGGATGATTGGCCCCTGCACAGTCCTTGCCCGCAAGCCCCAACAGCTAATCTTCAGTCACTCCTCCAGCTCCTGTTCCTTCTCGGGCTGTCAGTGAACTGGCAGAAATCGTCGATGATGGTTGCTCGAAACCTGATCTTTCTAGGTTTCCGTTGGGATACTGTCAGTACCAGAGTGTTCCTGACGGAGGACAGGATTGCAGACCTTTCGACCTGCTCTTCCTGTAGTCCTCTCACATGTCGGCCTGGTGGTTCCAGAGACTCCTGGGCCTTATGGCCTTTTGCATGTTAGCTCTACCTCTTGCTCGACTGAAGATGAGGCACACTCAGCTTGCTCTTCGGAGCTGCTGCTCTCATGCTTCGGATCCGGACTCCAAGATGATGCCAGTTCCATCGTCCATGATGGCGGATCTTCAATGGTGGTCGTCCACCAGCAACCTTTCAGTGGGCACCTCCTTCCAAGAGCCCTGCCCACAAGTAACGGTTACTACAGACTCCTCCCTTTTAGGGTGGAGAGTGACACTGCGTCACCTCGAGGTGTACGATGTGCGGACGCCCCAGGACAGGTGGTCTCATATCAATTACCTAGAGCTCCTAGCAGTTTTTCTGGTGCTCAGGGCTTTTCAACCCCCTATCACCAACAGTGTGGTTCGAATTTGCATGTACAATTCCGTAGCAATGTTCTACATCACCAAGCAGGGGGTCACCAGGTCTCCTCCTCTGGACCTAGCTATCCAAATCTGGAATTGGGCTATCCAATACAATGTCTGGCTTCGGGCAGTGCACATTTCGGGTCACATCAATGTGGCTGCAGACTACCTCAACCGCCAATCTGCGGCGAGTTATGAGATGAACACCGATGTTCTCACCAAGATCTTCCAGCAATGCGGTTCTCCAGTGTTCTATCACTTTACAACCTCAACTAACAGGAAACGTCCTTTTTATGCTTCCAGGGACGTTCTTGGAGTGTCTTCCTTCGGGAACGCTCTCCAGATCCCTTGGGACAATATGAAAGCTTATGCCTTCCCTCCTTTGCTGCTGATTCATCGGTCGCTCTGGAAACTCAGGAGTGCTTCCAACTGCACTTTTCTCTTCACAGCTCCTTGGTGGCCAGCCAGGTTCTGGTTTTCGGAACTGCAACACCTGTCAGTGTGCTCCCCGATCAGGTTGCCGCAGATTACCGACCTTCTTCACCAAAGCAATCACCAGTTGTGGCACTGCTCCCCACAATCCTTTAGCTTGGTGGTCTGGAACCTGAGTTCCGATCATTAGCGCAGTTCAAGCTCCCTGAGGATAACATGTGCATAATTAAAGCGGCACGTAAGCCTTCTACGAGGACTCAGTACAGGAGCAAATGGCTCTGATTTTGTCATTGGTGTCTAGCTAAACAGCTTGATCGCCGACAGGCTTCTATTGGCTCCGTCTTGTCTTTTGTATCAGACCTTGCACCCTCGGGCATCCATGGCTTATCATGCAGGACATACCTATCCGCCATTGCGGCTTATCTGTCCACAGACAGTTGCTCTTTTTCACTGGCAAACCCAGTCATCAAGACACATTTTGCAGGTCTTCTTCATCTTTTTCCGCCAGTTCGGGCCCCTCATCTCAAATGGGATCTGAATGTGGTCCTCACCGCCTTGTGTCATAAGCCTTTTGAACCTATGGACACTTCCAAGCTCAAGTACCTTTCTTGGAAGATGGCTTTCTTGATTGCGGTAACATCTGCGAGAAGGATACGTGAGCTTGAAGCTCTCTCTGTGGCACTGTGACGGATGGCACTCTATTAAAAGTGGCACAGGACACCCAGGAAGGGTTTGGGTGGTTGTGCCAAAGTAAAGTGGACAGATAAATTCACACACAGGTCGCACCTGGATCAGCACACCTGCATACAATCTGCCTCCTCCCTCTCTGTTCCTGAGCTGGTGGGAGCAGAGCCGATCCCTAGGGCTTCTGGGGATTGTAGTTCCGATGAAGACAAATTGGAATAGCCAGGAATAGATGGTTATAGCCAAGTGCATTGTGGTAAATGAAGTTTGTTGGAAAAAATAGAAAAGCACCAAAGTCTCGCAAATGGGAAATAAAGTCCATATTGATCGCCAATGTATGCGCCCATGGCGCAGGCACGACAGGCACATCCGTTCCTAACTTTCCACAAGGATAAAGTTGTGCTTCGCACTCACCCTTCGTTCCTTCCCAAAGTTGTTTCTGAATTCCCCTTAAACAAGTCAATATCTTTACCGGTTTTCTTTCCAAACCCGGTCTCCAATGCCGAGAGGGTTTTACACAACCTAGACTTCAGACAAGCTCTGAAGTTTTACCTCGACAGAACAAGTGAACTTAGAAGTTCTACACAACTCTTTGTTACGTTTGGTGACTCAAAAGGGAAACCAGCCTTGAAAGCATCCATCTCTCGTTGATAGCTTCATGTATTTCCGAGGCCTACAAAATTCAAGGCCTTCAGCCCCCAAAGGGCATTCATGCACCATCTGGTCTATGGCAAAGCGGCTGCTGTTGTCTTCCAAAAATACATCCCTTAGGAGTTCATAGCCAGGGCTGCTACATGGGCTTCCCCTTTGGCTTTTTGCAGACATTATTGTCTTGACTTGAGCTCCCGGGCTGATGCCCAATTTGGCAAGTTCTTAAGAATTTGTTCCAATAAGGGCCATTTCCATCCACCCGTTTTTCCTTTGGTCAGTGCTTGGGAATCTCTCACAAGTATGGAGGAAAGGGGATGGGACGTAGGAGTATGACACAGTTACTCACCGTAGTGACTACCTTAATCCTAGTCCATAGTCCCCTTTCCTCCATACGACCGCCTGCCGTCCCCTCTAATAAGTATCCTCTACTGTTGCTAGATGGTCCTGGACCTGGCGATAGAAAAGGACTGAAGGGCGACGCGCGGGGCGGAACTCAAGAAGGCAGGGCTGCAGTCATGTGCAATGGCCCTGCGCAAAAATAAAAGCACAAAAAAGTTCATTTATTTATGATCCAGATGGACGGAATGTCCCACAAGTATGGAGGAAAGGTAACCATGGACTAGGAGTAAGGTAGTCACTACAGTGAATTACTTTGTCAGTTTGTCTCTCCCAGATTCAAACCTGGAACCTGAAGGTTACACATAGATCTCTGTTGTGGGTGCACTCATCTACTGAGATATCTTACTGCAGAGTGTAATGGGCTGTCCTACTTAGATAACATTCACAGATTCACAGGACGCTGTTTTCTCCTGATAACACCCTCACCCAGCTTCACCCAACCTCCTCCCTCACCTAATTTTTCTCTCTCTTACTGAAATCTTTCAAGTTATTTTGTGTATGGTTTTCCCCAAGAATCAGCCAAAATCGGCCTAACATTTTCCTGAAATTTCCCAAAGATGTATGGCTCTTTAAAGATATTTGAACTGGTAGAATAATCCACAGGAACCCACAAACCTACCCAAATCCCACTTGAAGGTTTGCAGGAGCCGAAGATCACTTTCAATAAAGTTCATCCATGCTTAGACAGCGGGCAGAAGGCCCTTGCTCCAACGGCTTGTTCTGTAAATAAATGGTAGATTCTTTCCAGGTGGTTCATTCCCCTGTTGCTCGCCTGCATTGCAGCAGTAGCATTTCTGACTTCCTACACATTGACATGATTTTCTTTTTTGTGCAAAGCTCTTTAGAATGGAACAATTGCACACTCTTGGTTTGCTGTGGCTTTGTCTAATCTGGCACATTCTAGCATAAGTCTATTTTAAGTTCGTTGCCATGCATTTTTCTATAGGAAACTGATATTATTCAGAGCACGATTATCAAATAACCGTCAGAGTCTGATAGCGCTGCCTAAATATGCATTTGTTTAAGTGATAAGAAAAAATGTCTTCTACTTCACTGGCTCAGAGTCTGTTTTGTAAGCCCTGCATGATAAAAATGATTACAGGTGTCTGTAAAGCCCTTCAACAGACGACCGCAGTACCCTGGAGTGCATACTGATTTACTGTTGAATGGCCTTTTGGGGTCATTAATGAGCAAAAATAATAATTATGCACTAATAGAAAACACGAGTTGTGGGGCGCCTACAATTTATGGATGGCTGAACACATTTTTCCTAAATGGGACAACCTGTACAAACTGCTACATTTGATAACTGAACCAATTGCTTACCTTACTGGTAATCTTCATTACTCTTAGTTCAACTTTTCCTCGTCACAGTACTTCCTTATTAGCGATCTACCTCCCCTGACAGGAACCCTTTTGTATTTCTTTTCCCATACTGCCCGCCCAGCTCCATGGCAGCACAATACTTTCTCAGCATGCAATCGTTTCATCGAATATACCAACCAAGTTGTTAAGACCCATTCAAGCCCTTCCGGGTTGGGAAATGTGGGTTGAAAGTACTGTGACGAGGAAGAGCGGGACTAGAAGCAGTGAAGATTACGAGTAAGTAATTGGATAATTACCTTTAGGTCCCCCTTCCTTTTCCCAGTTTTTATGAGGTATACCAAAGTCCTCCTGGAATGCGTTCAGAATTCAGACTCTGACCCGCTCACACACAGCACCCCTAACAGCAATTTATTCAGGTATAGCCAAAGCCCATCTACAATATTCGTGCACACAACACCCCTTTGCCAAAAATAACTTACCCCCTCCATTTGTACATTTAGGTGATGTTGTGTAAACATTTTAGGATCTGCCCAGGTAGCTGCCTTTTCATATGTCCTTCCAAGACCCGCAGCCCTCCATGAAGCTGACCTTCCTCTCATGGTTCTTGCCTGGATTAGTCCAGGTAGAGCTATCGCAAAGGAGTCACATGCCAGTCTATTTGTGTGTGCTATCCAGTTAATAAAGATAGAGACTGAAGCCTTCCTCCTTGGCTCATCTCCCCCCGATGTCATGTTATCCACCGGTAAGATGGCTCAGCAGGTTAAACACGTGTTGCTGTGATCTCTGTTTGATTTGCAGGTCGCAGGTTCAAATCCTGGCAAGGCAACTCAGCCTTGTTTTCCTTCCCAGGTTGATAAATGAGCACCAACTTCGATTAAGGAATAGTAATGTATGTAAATATATCCTATGTAAAGGGCTTTAGATTAAAGCGCTATATAAAAAACGAATTATTATTATGTCACAAATAAGCTATCTGACTTCTTAGAAGAAGTCGTTTTTTACGGATATGTTAGTGTTCATCTCACAACTAGGTGTGAGCAATTTTATTCCTCAGCTGAAGCTGGATTCTGAAAAAAAGGAAAGAAACACCAACTCATTTGAAAGTTGACACCTCTTTAGGCTTCAAGACTGGATCACATTTCAGAAATAGCCTACCTCCTTGGACCACCAAGTGCAGAGACTTGCACAATAGGGCTCCACGTTCCCCCAATCTTCTCTCTGATGTTATGGCCACCAAGAACACATCATTCAATGTTAAGCACTTCATCTATGTCTCGTTTATGGGCTTAAATTCAGCCTCCTGTAATGCCTTTAAAATCAATTGGCAATGGCAAGAAGCCCAGAGACTTGCCCTGGCCTAGCAGTCGTAAAGCCCTTAAGCGTCTTACTAACAAACTTCTCTTTCTCAGATCCCAACCCTCAGGGTTCTCTAAATGATCAACAGCTCCTTGCTAGGATCTAGGAGTTGACACTACCAAACCCATCTCAAAACCATCACTCAAGAAATGCATTATTGCTGTAGTTGGACACTGCAGAGCATGAATCCCCTCCCTTCTTATCACACACACACACTTTGCCTCATGCTTGTCCTACATTTTCAGGGTCGTAGTGTCCTTGCACTCTGTATTCTATGGGCTAGCTGAGAAGTTAGCCCTTGTTGCTGCCATCCGTTGTTGAGTCCCTGATCTTGGCTACCACTCTTGGAATCAGATGCCGGAGGGGTAATGCATTCAATGGCCCTTCAAATACTCATAGCATCTTTCTTCTATGTCCTTTGGCACAGGAACCTGGAGCAAAACCTTGATACCTTTGCATTGTGAAGCGACACCAACAAATCTAGAACCAGCATTCCGGATGCATGGCACATCAGCAGGAACATCTCCAAATGCAATTCCCAGGTGGCAAATGGAAATACCCTGTTCAAACGGTCCATGTGTGAGAGGCTTACAACCCTAGCTTGGTGGTGTCCATGGTAAATATGATCGGTCATGCAGTCTCAAAGAAAACCCCTACTGTAGATTCTCCATGTGCAGCCACCATTGCAGCTGTCTCTTCAACTCATTTGGAACTGAGTTTACTTTCTCACAATTCAGTGATTCTGCTAGCCAGTGCCTTTGCAGTTGCTACAGCAGTTATCTCATGTGCAACCTGGCCCATGGCATGGAGAACACACAAGGCGCTACGTGTCCCTGAATCTGCAACAACCCTCTTGCCATAGTCTGCTGAATCTCCATTGCACTGTGGGACTGTCACTGCATCCCTACAGCCCCCTTCCCAGCACTTGCTCTGCACTTACCTCGCACTTGCCACCAGCTGGCCCTTTTATTTATTATTTATTATTTATTTATTTTTACGCTACTTACCTTGTACCGCACTTCCCCCCCACCTCCTCCCCCTGCACTTTCTCCTTTTCCCCTTACCTCTGCACTTGCGCGATCTGAATGACACCTGGCCTAGTAGGATCGTTTGTCTGTCTTCCCCTTGTTTCCCTCCCTCCCTGCCTCGTCGCGCCTTGAAACACTTGTGTATAGGCGCGTTACAAATATCATATCATATCATATCATATCATAATGACCCCATCAAGACCTTGAGCCTGACTGCCCACTCCTCTGGTAACATCACCCCTCCCTCAGATATCCAGAATAAAGCTCCTATAAACGTTAGGTACTACAGTGGTTCCAGGTGTGACTTCTCCTTGTTCAATAGGAATCCAGCCACTAAGAGAGTCTTGAAGGAGGACTTCACATTCTGAACCAGCTTTTCACATGGTGTTGCCTTAAGGCGTCAGACATCCAGATATGGGAATGACTGACTTCCCCTTGCCTGAAGTGATACCACTTCTGGAACCAAGAACTTTGTAAATCCTCTTAGTCATCTTGAACATGAATTGCAAAGCCTGGAACTGAAAATGTTGTCTGCCCACTGCAAACCTAAACATCTTTGATGAGCACTCCAAATTGGGGCATGATAGTAAGGGTTCTGTTGAATCACTACAGGTGTTGGTCTATTTGCTATGCTACTTTTTTGTACCCTTCCTAAGATGCCCGCCAAACGAGCCTGTCCTAGTTTGGCTGCTTTCGACAGACTCTGCCTGCTCTGGGCTTCCGCATTCAAGCGGTCATGTGACTGTATTTAGAAACCGGAATGAGAGAACACAACGCGTCGCTACTCTTCTGAGAGCCGCTCCGTAAGTTCGGCTCTAGGTTCTTACTGTCACTAACAACTCGTATTGTTCTGTAAACCTACCTGCTGTAGAATTCCTTTCTTACCTGCTGTGTGTATGTTAGATTCTTTCCCACAGATACGCCCTGCGCCTTTCCTTCATCTGATCCGAATCAGACCCGTTTGGGGAAGCCCCTCCTCCCACCAGCCGCGGATCTTCCTACGCGAGCCGCCGGTTGGATTTCCTGCATTTCCTTGCCCCTCAGATCATTCTCTGTAGTAGGCGGGCTATTCTATAGTAATTGCAGATCAGGTAGGGAGCCTAGGAAGTTCCGACACACAATCCCTTTCTCTTCTGTTATGAGTAAAGTTACTGAAGAAGCCATTTACTTTGTTCACCGTTGCTTATAGAAAGCTTCACGTCCGGAGTCTCATACTCGCCTACAAATTCCCAGACCTTTCAATACCGTCTTGTGTAGGTACTTGTATTACTGTCATTTCTGAATCTCTCCCTTCTGGTTGTGTCTCATACTTACTATTCTTTCCATTACACATTATAGAACTTTACAAGATATCTTTGATCCAGCACCAGAAACAGTGACTCTTACCTGAGAAGTACAAAACATTCTTTCTCTAGATGAATGGTTGCATTCCGTTTCTATATACTTATCTATTTATGTACTCTTCTTTGATCTAATCTTAAGAAGGATTAATTCTCTGCTTCTACCAAGATTCATCTGACAAGATTCAAGGGATAGGAGTTCCAAAGAAACATCGCACCCTATTCCTGTCCAAGGGTTTTCTTCCCCAGAGGGTTTCCCTGGGAGTTGTGCTTTCCTCCGCTCTGTACAACATCAGGTTTTGGGCTGCAGGACTTTCGGATTTCTCATTGTCATAAACTGGCTGTCATCTGATCAGGTTACTGGTGTTCTGTGATTATTGGTATTCATATTTGAACAGTAATAACAGGTTATGCAGATTCAGAGATGCCAAAAAGTCCTCTTCCCTACTCGTCAGGATCATCTTCTGTAAACTCTCCATTTAAAACTTCTGATTGGTCACCTGGAGCTTCAGCTGTTTCAAGTATAGGACTATTCTGGATGAGATTTATTTTATTTACCCCACTTTAACACCCGGTTTACCCAAGCATCCAATGACAAAGATTCTAGGGGATGCTGGTAATATAGCTCAGCTGGTTAGGGCTCGCTACTGCATACTATATGTGATGTGCCGGTCACAGGTTCGAATCCTGGGCAAGGCCAACTCATCCTCCGATGTCAATAAATGAATAACAACTTTGGTTGGGATGACGATGATTTATGTAAATATGTTTTATGTACGGTGCTTAGGCGTAAGCACTATATAAATAAATAACAAATCTAGCCACAAATGAGATTCTCCAAATCAGAGGCAAATCAGAAAACAACAATTGCAGACTATGCAAAAGAGCAGACCAAATTGAAAACGTTAGACACCTGCTCACCAGCTGCCAGGCAATGGCAAAAACACGGCTAGCATACCTACGAGAAACATTGAGACGTTCACGGATCGGGAAGAAGAGCAGTGGTGGCCGCGTTTAATTGGAGGAGGCAGGACATCTTGGACGATAGCAACAGCCAAGATACTGCAAGCAGCTCTGGCAGAATGCAATAAGCTGACTAACGACCAAGGATTGGCATCTGAAGTCTTACTGGCATAACTTGAAGAAGCTTCGCAAACAAAAGCAAGATCCTTGTAAAATCTCTTTATCTAGATATAAACAAGTAAAAAAAAAAAAAAATCATTATCATTCTTTTGGGAAGTGTAGGAGCTTTGCCCTCATTGGCTTCTTGTCAGGATTTTTGAGTATGTGCTGGTGAAATCTTTTTTCCTGATTTCCTTGTGGTTGGTTATTTTCCTTAGCCCCAGTTCTACTGAAACCCTTTATTCGCTGCCTGGGTTTTGCTGTATTTCCTTGCGCCTTTCTGCAGGAGATTTCTGGTTACTTGTGCAATTTGCAAGCGTGTTTACCTGCCTCCAATCCATTGTGAACCTTATCCTAAGATCTAGTGGCCTTCCCGTTAGATCTTCACAGCGCTGATTTTGATGCAACTCTATATGGCAGACTCTAATGTGAACCTTTAAGTTCCCGAAGAAGAGGAAGCTCAGTGTTTAGGATATGTTGAATTAGGGGGAGCCATCCCTAGCTCTACCTACAAGACGGGACTTATTCCTGAAATCCCATGTATTTGGACACTTTTAGTAGCACTTTGGCCACTGCTTCTTTGCCCAAATAGTTTCCCTTTGGATATTCTTCTAATGGCTTTGCATCCTTCGAAGAGGATGAGGAGGAGGGTATTGAAGAAGATGATGAAGACGATGGATCCCTTAGATCTTCTATTTATCTTTTCTTCCTTTTTCATACCTTTCCTAAAGATCTTTTCAGATATATCCCAAGCCCCCTTTGTGCTGCTTCCAGTCTCTGGGGAAGTGGAGCTTGAGGAGGGTGGATCCACCTCTACATGTCTCCTCTTCTCCGTCCTTTTGAAGCTCATCGGCATTCCCACACTTGACAGCTAACTTCCAAGCTCTGGCGTCCCCTGAATGCAACACTGTTTTGTCATTCTCGGCACAACTTTCATACCATGCTGCGTGTTCATGTCACAGGATGGCCGCACCTTTCGGGATCCACCTCCTCATCCATGAGATTGTCCTCAACTCACACAACTGTGCAATCAGCCCACACCCCCACTCTTTAACTCTTTGCCAGGTAAGGTGATTTCTAGCCCTGGACCTAGTGATTTTCCAGGCCAGCTGCTGGTGACCTCTTACTTATTGCTCCAGTACCGAGGTATCTTGCCCAGCTGGAGACCGGTTTACTTTATATATCCGGTCGCAGTTTCAATCAACGGCGTTAGCACACTGGGTGGGCTGTTGGGCTGTATTCTTTCCCTCGGCCGAGCAGATGCTCTGGGAGCCCGCCTCACGACAAAACTACACTGCCAACACAGCTGAACTGATTCCCTGGAGTAGCCCTGAAACGTTGTCCCTCTAAGCCCAGAGAGGGATAATTAGCACAACTATCGACCGGAGTCCCTGCCTTGAGGCAGGAAATTAAAAAAAATGTATTGCATACTGGTTAAAAGGGAGTATTATACTCCCAGTGAGAGGAATGGGGCAATATGCGGAAATAAATTGAAAAAGAGTTCTGTCAGGGGAGGTATATACCTCATAAGTAAGTACAGGTTCAACGAAGAGGCATGCAGAGGTAATGCATTTTTGGTTGTATTTGGATACCATGGTCTCAAGCACCCCAACTTGTAACTGTGCTTCCTTTTACAAAATTATTTTGTGTGCATTCCTAATCAAGTATATGTTGCCAACCACGTGAACCTTTCTTTCTGACCCTCCATAAAACCTTACATTATTTTTCAATTGGTTTCTCCCGTGGCCGTTTGTGATGGATTAGCAGATGAGGGAGTGCACTCAGGGCGGTAAAGACGCATGTCCTCTGGCCGTTATACAGTTGTGATAAATTATTCATGCATCGATAAGATAAAGAATTGGAGACGCCCTTCAGTTTCATCGTCCGTTGTTACGTTGGCTCTGTTGTAGAAGGGGGCAAGAGTCATGCAGCAGTTATTTATTACACGAGGAAGACCCCTGTGTCCCTCTGAAGTTGCCATACCTGCCATCATGCCCCATACTATTCCAGAGGGTTGTATGTTGTTAAGCCCCCGTTATTTTTAGATGTGTTTTTTAGCAGATTTTTTTATTTCGAAAAAACAGAAATGTTTTATTTTAGATTTGGGGGTCTCTCCAGCCCCTGCTCTCTCCTATTATTTACCCCCTATTACCCACCCCCACCATCCCTTACATCCCCTTAGCCCCCCCTTACATTTTTTGATGAGTTTTTGCATTGAAACAATTTTGTCAAAAAAACGAATCGAAAAATATACTGGCGATGTAACAAGGTCGTACCATTTCAGAGACGATATTCCAGTTTTCGTTTTTTCTTTCCATCCTGGGAATCGTAGTGCTGTATTTCCCCCAAAAGAAAAATCCAAGACTACAAGTCCCAGAATGCAAAGAAACAAACAGGACTGCCCGAGCCACTCCCAAATGGAATGGGAAATGTTGGTTTGTTGGTATGTTTTGTGTCCTGGCAGTACTGTTGACCTATCCAAATTAAAGTGAGCCTGTGGTTGTGCCCGGTATACATCCCAGTACCATAACACATAACTGGGAGCCACGTTGTCTAGCAATAAGCGCATGTCCTCATTCCGCTGCCAAAAGCATGCTCAGTTTGTCAGTTGTTCGTTGGTTCCTAATCTAACAAAAGAAACCTTTGAAAGTCGTGACAGGTAAAGCACAATTTTAGCAATTATTGACAAGTGTGAATGCTGAGTACATATTAAAAAGAAAATGTAGTTACTGAATATGTTGAAGTGATGTTTCCGAAAAATGATTTACTCAGTGACATCGTCTGAATTTAGTATTATTTTAGAGGTCTTTTTTTGTTCCCCTTTGTCCATTACAGAAGGCTTCCCTCTCTGCTCCTTAGTGCCCCTCTTGCCTTCATCTTAGGTCATCATTTTACGCATCCACCCCATCAGCCCCTTAGCCCTTTCCTATTTTCCTCTTTGTTCAGTATAGTTATTCTGTAAGACGTTATTGAGAAAGGTGTTGTTTCTTCAGAAGACGCTTGGCATAATGCCACTGCGTATCCCCGAGTGTTGGAAGAAATTGAGGCATGGATCCGCTTTCCGTGTTGTATCTCCTTTCCAGTTCACCAAATGTTTGAAGCATATCATACGTATTGTGGTATTCCAAATGAGCACTGTCACCCTCTTCTATGTTGAAGACTTTGTTGATTTTTGATATTTCCCCGCGTTTGTATGATCACTGCTGTAGAATATATTTATTCTTTTTTGGACTATAAGTCGTATGGTTTTCACATTAAAAAAATGGTGGTTAGCCATTGCATCAATGTAGTCTTGCAAAGAGCATTAATAGATGTGCAGTACAACTTGATATTAAAGTGAACCGGAAGTAGACAGTGCGGGCTGGGTGACTGCCCGGGGCGCTGTGCCCCTCAGGGCACTATTAGCCTCCTGTCATACCAGATCAGGGGAGTCTTTCAAGGGCTCCCCCGAGCTGGCATAGTGGGAGAAGGCGAGACAGGTGCTCTTTTGTTATTAAATGCACCCCAGCAACGGCGGGGCACATTTAATAACAATAGGGTGCTGATTGATGCTCTGCATCAGCACCCTATTCACATGATTACCTGCCCGCTCCGACGCGGGACCGATGCGGTTTGCATTGGAATATTCAAGTGATTAACTCCCTGTCATGATCCAGAGTGGGGAGTTAGAAAAAAAATGTGGCGCATCCTGCCTTCCTTCTGTTGACCAGGGGTACGCGGAGAGGGGGGCGATAATTCGCCCAGGGCGCTACTGACGCTAAGTTCGGGCCTAGAAGTAGTTTATCACCACCCTACATCAACTCATGTTTAAAGATGCGCAAGCAATCTCTCCAGACAAAGGTACAGTGCAACAACATCTGCAGATGAGCCGACCAGGGGAGAATGAGGTATTTTCATGTTCTCCATCCCCTTTTGCCATTTAAAAAAAAAAAATGTTGTATAGCAACTCATGGCACGTTCACTCCGCATTTTGGCAATCTTTAGAGGGTGTTCATAGTTTCCACCTTAAAGGTCCTCTACTTATCGAACTTGTAATAATAAAGGGCAGAGTCAACCCTGCAGGAATTTGGTCTTGCAACTGCATGTTTTTTTGTGCCCGATATAGGTAAAGCAACACCAGAGATGTAGAAATAAAAGATCTCATCACGAGGTTGGTGGTGTGGTAAAAAAGTGGTGTTAATTCTGTTGCTGTTGTCGATAGCAGCATTACTAGCATTTTCACAATTTTTCCACATTCCAAGTTTGATGCTGACGTGGAGGATTTACCTTCTGCGGAATTACCTCTTGCGATAAGTTTGCCAAAATCCCATTGAGTCCTGTGGTCTCCAAAAAAAGAGATTTACACTGTCCTTCCACCATTAGTAATCCTGGGTCTGAGAAACGGGACTGAGTTGCGGTAAAGGCAAAACAAGCTTGTGGATTTTCCACCAAATTACTGCCTAACCCATAATGACGCCTATTGTTTCTTTTCATGGATAAACGAACAACAAAGGCTTTTACATCTTTACTTTTAAAATGTATACTGCACACCTTAGAACCCCTAGGCTTATGGGCGCAACTACAAACAAAATAAAGTAACATAGAGATCACCTCAGTGGAAGGGGGGATACCAAGTTACTGGGGAAGACGGGTTCCCAATTTATTTTAAAAGATAAGTTTTCAATTTTAAAAAAAACAATGTTCCGTCAGGTTAGTCTTTCTCATATCTTCTGGAAGCGAGTTCCAAACCTGTGGGGTCACTGCATAGTAGGCACCTTGTTTGACTTGTGTAAGAGAACATCTAGGCTCTTTTAGCAGTAGTGTCTCATTTGATCTGAGTCTTCTTATGTTGGACTTTCCCTATGCGGCCTCTGACAAATAGACAGGACTCGTACACATGATGCCCTTGTATGCCATGACCAGAACATGGAATTTGACCCTCTCTTCTATCGGCAACCAGTGCAAAGAAAGCCTTTCTTGCTTTGGTGGCACAATCAAACTTCCTCAGGCCAGTAATAGCTCTAACTGCGCTGTTTTGTATGGCCTGGATTCTACCAAACTTGAATTTATTTATCCCTATAAGGAGATGGAAACACCCAAAAGACTGAGGTCAAAAAGTCTGAGTACCAAATGTTTTACCCCATTGGTTTACGTAGGCATATGTGCGGGGGGTAAGGTTAATAGAACATGTATAGGTGTAAGGTGGGGGGGCTGTGAGGGGTCTCCCCCGACATATATATGCAAACAAATGGGAAAAACACAGATCCCAAGGAGACTGCTACAATAGTCTATCTTAGACCCAATGATTGCTCTTGCTATAATTTCACAGTTGGCTTGTGAAATAGACAGGCGTATTTGTGTGAGCAGTTTTATATGATATGCTGAAGAGGACACCAAATAGCTCACTTGTGCCTTCATGTTGAGTTGTTGATCCAGGACAATGCCTAAGGTTTTGAACTTTGTTTTGGTCTCCAGAAGGTGCCCAGCGAGAATGACATTTTTATAATTGTCCCCTAACTTTTCTGTTCTATTTGATGTACCAACAACCATGAGTTCCGTCTTTTCCTTGTTTAGAGCAAACCTGTTTTCTAACATCCATGCTTGAATAATATCATAGACCTATTCAATCTGGCAGTATCCTAACAGTTGTTTTTTAACTATTTTTTTTTTTTAAAGTATGATATACCTGACAGCTGGGGGACTCCAATGAACCAAAAAAAAAGAAAAGTTAGAATGGGGTTCAGGAGACCTATTCATGGAATGAGTGATTTTGGGATGTGGGCTACCTAGCAATAACGTGTGCGGACGCAAATGGAAGCCTGTTCAATGTAAAGAGTGTTAATGACAGAGCGAAGCTGATAATGGGGACAATGATGGGACTGCAGGGGACAGCGCCTGGTTGAGTGTAAAACGGAGGCATATTCATTTTAACTGCGCCTTTGAATGGCTAGTGATTTTAATTGGATGAATGAATACAGCATAGCAATCTTGCCACCTGCACTGGCAGTAAAGCATACTGGGTTAGCTTAATGCTTAAAAGAATTATGGCAGCAGGCAATACCTTAAGACACTGCAAAAGAGTATGTGATACCACCAGTGAGGTCTGTGCTCCATAATGGTGTGAACTACATGGACTCCTCATTTTGTGTTTTGGGAATTGTGGCCACATGTTAAATGTAGGCGGCACCATCGACCTTCATTATCCCAAATTGCATTTTAATGAATCCAGGTGGGAATAAGGGGCTGCTTCCGAATTGCATTATGTGAGGGTCCACCCTCCCTCAACCCCGTAATAAACACAGTTCTTTCTCCACCCCTCAACACCAACACGCACATCCAGTTTTAAGCACAAATCGCATGCATTTTTATTTCTCACAAATGTGTCCGTGTTGACGATTTGCATTTTCAGGGACATGTTCCAAAACATGCAAATCGGGAACAAATTTGTGGTGTGAATGCAGCACAGCAACATATTATTTATTGGATGCTACAAATATCACCTCTTGTAGCTTTAATTCTATTGCTGCGTGCCAGAGCGAGTTATTAAAAAACGAGTCAAAATATGGTCATGTAAGGGCCCCAAAAATGACATACAAAAAGAAACCCGGATCAAAGATCTCCGAGATGCCATGTTGCTAAATCACGATAAGCTCATGAACTCCAAGGGGCCTTATTTACAAACGGTTTTTCAATGGAATTGCACCATTCTAAAACGCTTCTGTAAACCAGGCTACGAGTGTGCACTGCTCAAGCTGGTTTTGGAAGTACCTCCATTGATCTCAGGCGCAAAACCAACCCCCAGTTACCCACTTTAGGCGATGGTGGTGCCAAAAGCAGGTACATCTGCCGCGCAGCATAGTCGGAGTGTGGCATCCATTCCCGACGCAAACAATCTCTTTGTACCGTGAGATGAACACAACAGAACGTCACATAGGGAGCACTTCAGGCACGGGTTTCGGACTGGGGAAAAAAAAAAAACATGTGTGGCTGTAAACTACCGCCCGCTTATCGCACAAGCAGGGTGTGGTGGCATTGCGTGCAAATAAAAACACGCTCTTGCTGCAGACTGGCTGGGGCGAAAGGTGCAGGCCTCATGTGTCCCCATTGCACAGCGCTTGTCTGCCGGTCAAAGTTCACTTGGCTGGTTAGCCCAAAGCCTCTCTAACAGTGGTATTCAAACCGAGCCGCCCCACCCCTCCCCCTTGAGTGAAAGTATTGTCTCTAGCTAGGACCTCCTTAGGGGGCCCAAAGGATGTCCAGGGTGGGCCCAGGCTCTTCAGAATGTAAGCAGATCTTCTACTGCATATATGTTGTATTACAAACAGTCTTCGGAATTCTTTTTTATATTAAAATAGTCATTCTTAATATCTTTTTAAAGAGTCTGGGGCCCCCTGAACATGTTTAGGGCGCCCCCACCCCCAGGGGGGCAGCCTCCCATTTCGAAAACCGCCGCTCTTTAAGCACATTCCTTAAAGATGCACAGACATTATTTTTTTGAGGAATCCGCACCGGCACTGGACATATAAAGTGAATATAGATGGAGTGGTGGAGAATATAATGTACGGCCAGGTAGCGAGGGCTTGGCATTACTGAAATCAGCGTTTAAAAAAACTATTAATAAAGATGTTAAATGCATTATAAGTAATCAGTAGTTACGAGATTTACTAAAATAAAATATTCAAATGACAAAAAAAGACAAAAAATAGGTACAGACAGCTTCCGATCCATGTAAGATACCAAGCCACAGGGACATAATTTAGGGGTTGCCACGGAACGCAAATGCGACCCCTGAAGTCTCCCTTGTTACCCCTAATGAAATATTTTTAAAAACCTTTTTTTTTCATTTCAAGGCTCCTGGGCTGTGGCAAGCAGCAGGTGGCTCTTTGTTCCTGGAGGGCTGGTTTTCTGGTAGCGATCGCCGGTAAGATAGCTGAGTGGGTACAGCGCTTGCTGCTGCAACGTGTGCGTGATCTGCAGGTTGCAGGTTTGACTCCCGGCAGGGTCCACTCAGCCTTTCTTCCTACTGAGGTTGATAAATGAGTGCCAACAAAGGTTGGGTGATATTGTATGTATATTTGTACTATATGAAGCGCTTAAACTTAAGTGCTATATAATAACACACCATTATCGTTTGGCCATGGGCGTCTGCTTGCATTCACAGTAATTTAGTAATATGGGCCTGTAGGCACTGATAATAACGATACATATGGTGATCCATTCTTGTATGCAATGTATATCACTTTACAGTGATACCGTAACCATATTTTCCATGGTGTACTTAGAAACAATGCTATGTGATGCCACTTCCTGTTTTTTCAAGGGCGTTCCATTGCTTCCCGTGAAGTCACTAAGGGGTGGGGTCAGATCAGATGGAATCACTTCCTGTGATGGCATCAGAGGTCAAGGGCCATGTGATGTCACTTCCGCTACCCAGGCCAAGGCAGCACTCTCAATTTTCCCTTGTAAATACGAGAGACGACCATCCACTCCTGTGTGTTTTCCAGGTCTTTTAAAGGGCTGGAGTTAAGCAGGGCAAAGCCCTGGCAGTTTCCAAAAAGTGGTCTTGAGCTGGTGTTCCTCAAGTTTCTCACCCCACTAAGCCAACTTTGTCTCCATGCCTTTGCGAGCAGAGCTCAGTTCAGTTGGAGAGGCGGGTGCATTTTATAATTCCTTTTGCTGCACCAGCCTCTCCTTTTGTTTCTTAATCCAAGGTGCTGGCCCATGCAGACAGCCCCTTTATGATGCAGCAGCGACCATCTTTGTTGGGTGCGGTGGGTCTGAGAGGAAGGTGCTTGCTGCCTCGTTGGGCTCCTTCAGGGTGCAGCGCCACAGAACAAAAGCAGAGGTGGGTGCTGCGAAATGAATGCTTGCAATGCCCCCGCCTCTCCCATTTTCATAGGACAAAAAGGCAACCCTCCTGTTATGAGGGAGAAGGAAGAGCACATGGGTTAAGGAAATGTGAGGCGGGAGGAGGAAGAGAAGGAACCTGCCAAGGGTAGTGATTGTCAGTTATGAATAAATGCTAAAAGCAGAAGATGCGTCCTGTCGTCCTTCCGAGCCCGAGTCAGAGACATATCCTTGTAACAAATGGCGACAAAGCTAAACTGAAGAAAACCTTGTTCTCCTTTAATGCTTCACACCTCTGTCCTTTCTGTGTGAGCTGCATGTATAATACCGCCATCCGGCGTCCTTTGGCCCGCAGGGCTGTCCTTGTGGCCTCCCAGCCAGCCCTCACTGCAGCACCAGTGCCGGCACCCTCGCCACAAGGGAGAAGGGAAATGGAAAGGAGAAGCAGCACTGCCCCGCGGAACTCAAGCAGTGATCGAGTAGCCCGCGTGCAGGGGCCCGCACAGCATAATTGTGGAAGCCAGCACTGTTAGCATTACAGTGATAAGCCCCACCCCCACAGGCGTGAGCTACAGGGATAAGCCACGCCCCGCAGGCCCGCGTGAGACCAGGGAACCACAGCAATAGGAACACCAGCACCGCTAGCATTACTCTGTTACTCCTCTCCCAAAGGAGCCATACATGTAAAAGAAAGACAAATGTGCAAGGATGTTGGCCCCAGCACCAATGACTGAGGGGCAACGCCTCACCAACGCGGGACACAAAAACAAAAATTATATTAAATACAAGCTCATAATTTGAGAGCAGCCAACTTATTAGCCACGCATTGAGGGACCAGCCCCCACTGACACGGCAACTGCGCAACGTCCTACTGCTGGGGATCCACATAACCAAGTCCGGGACCCAACAGTCTACACCAGGCCAGGTCAGGTACTCCGGACACGACCAAATCCACAAGGGAGCACAGCCAGAAGGCGGCCAACATATGCGCCTGATTATCAGGGAGCATGAGGGACCAAGCAGATGGACAAGACGTACCCCTGCGCACCGCAAGCAGCATAGCATTCCTAGGAAAGCCTGCACCATTCAGCCTCTAACCACAAGCAGACAGGGGGCCCAGATGGACAATATGGGTTGAGGACTTCGCTGGTTTCTTCAAAGCAGCGGGGGAAGAAAAGTGTCCAGTGTTAAAAGACATTTTCACGAATCTAGCTGGGACTGAGATAAACGACATTATCAAGACCATTCCGCCCAAAGACAGAAACACCTACAAAACACTTCTGGTTCAATTGGACAGGAAGCTCGTAATACAACCAAACCGGGACTATGAATGATATGTTTTCAATCAATGCCATCAGGCCTCCCACGAAACAGTGGAGGGATTCACTACGCGACTCCGCCAGAAACTCGTCCACTGCCAGTTCTATGCCTTCTTAGATGAATAGGCGATCCGACTCTGCGTAATAGAAGGATGGCTGTCGTGTGCCAACAACTCCTGAAGCAACCGCGATCGATTGATGAGGTAATAGAGATTGCGAGGGAACACGAGAGAGAGAGTGGCAATATAGGACTCTGCCATCCAGATGCCAAAGAAGAAAACGGACAGAGAAGAGACAGTAGTGGCATTCGCCAGTGGCAGAGAAGGGGAGAGAAACACTGCAGGCCACCATACCCCACCGAGAATGCCTCAGAGAGAGGGATAAGCCCAACCGAGACCAGGTCCTCGCTCCCGAGGTCGTGTTATCATTGTGGCAAACCGTTCCCACACGCAGGGTCATGCCCGGCAATTACGCAGAGGTGCTCCAGATGCAGGAGAGAAGGTCACTTCCAGACAGTGTGCCGGGAAGGGAACACACGAAGGCAGTGGGGCACCCAAAGTGCGAGTAATGATGGACAAAGTCATGAACACATTCCTCATCGATACTGGAGCAAATGTCAATATCATGGGGGAACAAGAATTTAGACTTGCAGGAAACACGCAAGAATTGTTACCGCCAAAGCAAGAAACTTTCAGTGGAGAGCCAGTGTACAACTACATTCAATTGGACTATTTGAGAAATCATTCAAAGGAAAAAGGAACCACGCCATCATCCACGATTGATGCAGCCCCGTCCAAGGAAAATGTCTCCTCAGAACCGCCCTGCAGAAGCGCGTGGCCTGATTGACATCCATTTCAACGAAAGGAGTCAGGGTGATGTGCATCGGCAGCCCACCAAGCCGCAGATCAATCTGCTAACTAGCGGAATCTCTGCTCACCAAGGAATCGATCAAGGGAATGTTTCCCAAACTCTTTTAAGAGCTAGGTATACTAAAAGGGATGGTAATCAGCCTCCACATCAACGGTCAAATCAAGCCCGTCCCACAACACCCATGCAGAGTGAGTTGCCATCTACAAGACGCTGTATCGCAGGAAATACAACAGCTCCTGGACAATGACATTATTGAACGAGCTGCAGGGACCACCCCATGGATCTCACCACTGGTAGTGGTGCCAAAGGAAGGCAACAGACTATGTCTCTGTGTCGACATGTGAGTGGCCAACACTGCCATAGAGAGAGAGTGGCACACACAGAGGGCCCAGAATAGAAGACCTGATTGTCAACCTGAACTGTGCCACAAAATTCTCCAAATGTTAGCTCAATCAGGGGTACCACCAGCTCGAGCTGCACCCTGACTCCAGAGGGATCACAATATTTGCATCACAAGACAGCCTCTTTCAGAACAAGCGGCTACATTTTGGAATCTCCGCCCTAGAGATCTTTCAAGAGACTATGAGGCACCTAGTCCTCCCAGTCCGAAGAGCATTCAACTACTCAGACGACATCTTGGTTTATGGCACCACGCAAGAGGAGCAGGACAAAGCTCTCCTAGAAGTGTGTGAGATCCTGAGGACAGCTGGACTCACGTTGAACTATAACAAATGCAAAATTAGCAGAGACAAACTAAGTACGCGCAATCAACAAACTCAAAGCACCTGACAACGTCTGAGTAGGTAGATCCTTCCTGGGAATGGCAGGATACTGCGCCCGCTATCTGCAGAGGTATGCCATTGCAACTGAGCCGTTGCAATGACTTCTGAGAAAGGCCAAACCCTTCGGGTGGTCAGGAGATGGTCAGGAGAGTGCCAGAGAGCATTTCATGCAATCAAAAGGGAGCTGGCGAGCACGACACACCCGGCATATTTCAACCCAAGCTGGCACACCGAGCTAGTCGTGGATACCAGCCAAGTAGGCCTAGGAGCCAGCCTGACATAATGAGAGAAGCCAGATGCTCCAGCGAGCTACGGCGTAGCATACACAAGCAGATCCTTATCCCCCACAGAGAGCGCATACTCGCAGGTGGAGAAAGAAAGCCACTTTGTAGTAGGTAAAATGTTCACACTCGTGACGAACCACCAGGTACTCATATTGCTATTTGGCAAGCCAAGGACAAAAATGCCCCCAGAATTGAGAGGTGGGGAAGCCGCCCCAGAGAATATGACTATTGCATCATACACCAACCAGGAGGAGGCAACAACCTGGCCGACTACATCTCGAGGCACCCAACAAGATCCAGCGGGTCACCACGAGGGGGCGATACAGAGTACTTGTGCTATATCGCAGAGCAGGCCCTACCTCCCACAATCACCATCGAAGACATAGCCACAGCAACACAGGCAGATCCGTCGACCAGGTGGGCCAGGGAACTCACCATTGCAAACAAATGGTGATACTACAAAAAGCTGTCACGCCAACACGAGGGTGTAAACAGACAAGAACTAGATTGCATGTCGAAAGTCAGAATGGAACTAGCAGTGTCAGAACAAGGGATACTGCTGAGTGGATGCTGGATAGTCATCCCATCATCGCTCCACAGAGGACTATTACAGTTGGCACATGAAGGACACCGGGATAGAGGCGACCTAGAACCTAATAAGACGATTGGCATGGTTCCTGCGGATGGACAACATGATAGAAGAGACAGTGAGAAGCTGGCTTCCATGTCAATGCACCACCAGGAGTGAATCGTCACTCCCCTACAGCTGACAGGTATCCCTGAAGAGGTGTGGAAGGGGGTCGCAATGGACTTCTGTAGGCCACTTGAAACTGGGGGCCATCTCCTAGTGATCATATACGAATGTTCCAGATTCCCATCGTCAAACACACTCAGTCCACAGCCTTCACCCAAGTCATCGGCATCCTGGATGAAGTATTCAGCGAATGGGACATCCCCACCACGGTAAAGGCAATGGACCGCCCTTCAATGGTCACGAATTCCAGAGATTTGCAGGACACCTAGGTTTTTAACCATCAGTGGATAATACTGCTATAGCCGCAGGCCAAAGGGATGGCCGAGTGGTTCATGTCATCAATCAAAAGAACCATCCAAAAGGCAGCCATCGAGGAAATGCCAATCCAGCAGGCCCTGTGCCACATGCTCTGCCACTACTAAAACACACCAAACTTTGTGACCGGAGTGCCACCCGGGGATCTAATGAGGACATACCAGGCTAAGACACTCCTACCCCAAGGAGCCATCACGACCTAGAAGAGCCCGGAAGACCAAGCAACACTGGAAGACGAAGTCAGAGAGGGGGATGCTGTGGTGAAGGAAGCAGCCAAAGAAAGGACAGACCCGACCTGGCGAGCGAAGGAGAAGAAGTGTTAGTGAATCAACGAATGCAGAGGAAAACAGATGCATGATAAAACAGCAACCCCCTATGGGTGACAGAAATAAAAGGAACATGATAACGTCCGCCAACGCACAGAAGGCCATCCCAAGGAATGCGTCATTCTTTAGACAATTCAAGCCTGAGGATGAAACCTTGCGAGGGACAAATACATCCAGAGGAGAAATCGAACAGAGGGAGTAGGGGAATGAGACCCAACCGAGGGACGCTCCCGGCAACTCATCAAGAGACCATGCAGACTCATTGAAGAAGTGTAACATGGACATCAGGAGATATGTGAGGGGGAGGTGTTATGAGGGAGAAGGAAGAGCACAAAGTATTAAGGAAATGTGAGGTGGGAGCAGGAAGAGGAGGAGTCCGCCAAGGGAAGTGAAAGTCATTTATGAATAAATGCTGAAAGCAGTAGACATGTCCTGTCGTCCTTCCGTCCTGAGTGAGGGACATATCCTTGTAACACCTCCACCCCCACCACTGTACTTAGGCCACACGTCCTGTCAGAACCCCTCCCCCAGTCGACTTCTCTCCCCAGTTAAAGCACTGTGGGTTTTCCCTTTTTATCCTCAGACTTGTTTTCTCTTTGCTATTTTACATTTAGTAAAACTATAATTTCCAGAATTCCCGAAGAAAAACCGCCACTGCATGGCCTCCTCACTTATGGAAGGGGAAAACCTGCGAGCTCCTCTACTGGTGTTAACATGTCTGCAGCAGCTACGCATGTAACCAGCAGCGCAGAATTCCTCTTGCTTTTAGATTGGCTCATTGGTAAATGTGTAAATGGTTAATGTGCCTGCTGCCAACGTCTATATGTAACATGGAGGGCAGACTTTGTGCCACCAAAATAACACAACAGCTCTGGTGTATTCCCAGTGTTCTGGCCCAGCAACCAAATGCCTAAAAAATACGCTGCTGCTCATGAAAATAATTTGAGCATTTCCATAGTGGTCGAAGTCAGGTTTGAGCATAAGATAGATTGACCTTTGTTTTAGCAGCACTCACAGGGCTTCATTCATTTGTAATGCATCAAGCCGGATCCTTTTGTGTTTCAATGCCCCGAACCATTGGAATATACATGCTGTCACAGCATAGGCAGCATGCTGTGAGAGGGAGGAATTTGACTGTGGTTGGACTATGGGGGTCTGGAAGGGACCCGACTCAAAGCTGAATGCAATTCACTGCTGACCTCTGGCAGATGAGCCAATGCGCACTTAAGGCCATGAGAGAAATATTCATTTCGAGGGGATTGGGTCCTCCGACATATTCCATATCTATGACAGTAATCACCACAGCTGTGCTGCTTCGGAATACCTTTCGGCGTCTGTGTCCTGCGTCGATGAGGTCAATACAGCGTCCTCGAGGGCCTCCGTCGAGCCGACGTCACCGGATGTTATAAGTAGGACGCACAACACCCGTAGCCTCAGTTCCCTTTCTTTCGCGAACGTGTTCACTTCGGAGATCTCGGTGCACCTCGATTCTACTGATTCTTGTTCTTTCGGTTCTTCGAACCTGTTGCTTCATTGCTATTGAATATGATGTCTTCGGCTTCTTCCACCCCGCGGTCCGGGTTTAAGAAGTGACGGGTATGCGGGTCCAAGATGTCCCTGATGGATACGGACGACGCTTTCCTCTGGTGCCTCGGGGAAGACCATGATACGGACGACTGTGTCGACTGCCAATCGCTCACTTCGAAGGTCTTGCGGGAGCATAAGAATATGCGGTCGGTCGGTAAGGTGGCCAAGCCCTGGAGGTCGCATTCCACTGGTCTTTTGACGGATGATTCGAGGGGGGACTCTCTGCATCGTCGACGCGAGTCCGGGGGTTCTCGGTCTGGGAGTGGGTCCCGCCATTCCTCTGCCTCTTTGAGGCACTCCAGGAAGTGCCGTCACCGGTCGCCTTCCCCGTCCTCTTCCGAGGACTCCGCCCGTCGGCAGGTTGCTTGTCCCAACAAGCATTCCACTCCTGAGGAATGGGATTCCTTCCGAAAGGAGATGTTGGCAATTTTTCAATCGCAGGGCTCCGCTCCGTCTGAGGACGCCGCTCGTCCGCCTTCGGGCTCGAGCAGTCATCGCGACCACCGGGCGCCTTCGAGGTCCCGGTCGGACAAGGATGGTCGCTCTAGACATGCCCGTTCCAGGTCCCGGTCCTCGACGCCATCGAGACCGTGTGAACCTGTGAAGTATTCGAGGAAGACATCGACACCGGCGGGGCCGAGGTCGTCGACGGACTCTCTCAAGGCTCTGCCTCCGAGGAAGTCGTCGACGCCATCGGCGCCCAGGCTGTCGAGAGAAACGCTCGGGGCTCCGCCCTCGAGGCCTGGGTCGACGCTGTCGAAGCTGTCAGCACCACGCTCGACGTTGAAGCCGATTCCATCGACGCCCTCGACGCCTTTCGAGGCGGTTTTGTCGGGGATGCCTTGTGGTACGGGGGATCTCCCTAGAAAAGCTCTGGCTAAGGCAAAACAGGTCTTTGTTCCTTTTTCGGTTCCCTCTTTCCAGCCTCTGGATTATATTTCTGAGGTGGATGAGGGGTCTGAGGAAGGGGTGGTTCCTGCAGAGGTCCCTGATGACATTGTTTCTGGTCATAACCAGCTTGAGGAGCTGCGCCAGTCATTGCATGATGCCAGTGGGCTCGTCACCTCTCCGGAGGTGGAATTTGGTAGGCCTGAGCCTGGCACGCATGCCGACTCCTCTTATCGGTGCCTGATGTCGAGGATCACGGATTACCTGGGGTGGTCTCCCCCTCCTAGGGGTTTTCAGCAGGATGACCTGACTGATATCCTGGACCATGGTCCATCAACTGACCCGGTGCTGCCATTCCATATGGCCTTGCAGAGAAGGGTGGCTGCGGCTTGGACTTCTCCAGAGAGTCTCCCGGCAGTGAGCATGTCCTTGCCGAAGAAATATCGCCCAGCCAGTGGCGACCCCGGCTACTTGACCACGCGCCCGACTCCGGAAAGTTTGGTGGTGCAGGCGGCTACGGCCCCCGCAAAGCAGGCTTCCTACCCTACCATCCCTCCTGATAGAGACGACAAACGTTTTGATGACTGGGAGAAGAAGGTATTTTCTTCTGGGGGTATGGTGCTTCAGGCTGCCAACTCTGTTTGTGCCTTGTCCCATTTCACGCACACTCTGTGAAACTGTATTTCCCTAGCGGCAGATCATATTCCCGAAGGGGAGGAACGGGATGGTTTCCTTGCTATCGTGCCAAATGGCAAGGATGCCATGTGTGAATCTGTTCAGTCGGGTCTGGACATGGTTGATTGCGTCAGCCGGTCCATGGCGGCGAGCACTGTAATACGCAGGTTTGCGTGGTTGCGGAAGTCGGGTTTTGCTCCTGATGTGCAGGCCCACCTCCTCAACATGCCCTTTGATGGTGAACATCTTTTTGGCAGCAAGGCTGACGAGAGTCTTGAGAGGTTGCAGACCTCCAAAGCTGCAGCGAAGTCGTTGGGCGCTGCAGTCCGCCAACATCCACCATTTTCGTCCTATGAGAAAGGCAATGGAGGGGAGGTTCCTTTCGATATTATTTGTCCTTTAGTAAGTTGAGAGGAGCTGCTAGTCAAAGGGGCAACCGTAGGAGTGCCAGTAGTGGAAAACAAGGTACTCGAGGTGCCAAGGCCACGCAAGCAGTTGCCTCTTTGCCCTCAGGCACTGCCGCAGCCGCTTAAGCTCAGTCAGGAGGCCAATGCTTCTCCGGTTGGGGGAAGGCTGGCGCAGCATCTTGTAGAATGGCGTGCCATTACTTCAGATGTGTGGGTTCTGGAGATCATAGCCCACGGCTACTGTCCTCCTTTCTGGCAGAGGCCTTGCAGCAGTCCACCAGGGAACCTTGCTTTGAAGAGTCCGGATCCTCTCCTTGCGCAGGAAATTCAATCCCTGCTGGAGAAAGGCGCTATAGAACTGGTGCCTGTAGCGGAGAGAGGAACAAGGGATGGTATTCCCCTTATTTTTTGATTTCGAAGAAAGACGGAGGATTGAGACCCATCATGGACTTGCGTGGTTTGAACAAGCTCCTCAGGAAGGACAAGTTCAAGATGGTTACTCTTTCTCAAGTCCTCCAGGACTGGTTGGTGTCTCTCGAGCTCAAGGACGCTTATTTTCATGTGCCGATCCATCCCAAGCAAGAAGTACCTGAGGTTTGCAGTTGGTTACTCGCACTTTCAGTTTTGGGTCCTGCCGTTCGGATTGACCTCCGCCCCGAGGGTTTTCACCAAGCTCATGGTGGTTGTGGCAGCGCATCTCAGGAAAGGGGGTATTCACTTCTACCTTTACCTGGACGATTGGTTGATCAGGGCGCGCTCTCCCGAGCAAGTCCTGGATCATTAGTCTGTCACCTGCCACTCTCTTCACAAGCTGGGCTTCTCCCTCAACTTAAAGAAGTCTCACTTGACGCCAACTCAGCGGCTCCAGTACATCGGAGCAGTGCTCGATACATCCCTGGGGCAGTGTTTTCCTCCCCAGGTGAGGGCTCACCACATTCAGCAGATGGTGCACAAGTTTCAACATGTCCAGAGTCTCCCAGCGTTCGAGTTCTTGAGGTTGCTCGGCCTCATGGCATCCTGCATTCTTCTGGTGCCAGAGGCCAGGTTGCGGATGAGATCTTTGCAATGGGCTCTCAAGCTCCAGTGGTCACAGTCCTCCGGCTGGATGTCGGACCACGTTCAGGTGCTACCCTCGGTCAACAGGACCTTCTGTGGTGGGCCGTCGAAGGCAATCTGATGAGGAGGGCTCCTTTTTGGCTGTCCTGGCCGGAGGTGACGATCGTGACGGACGCGTCCCTCATGGGATGGGGAGCTCATGCCCTGAAGGCTTTTCTGCCTACTGTGCGAGGAAAGAATGTCCTGATTCTGACGGACAACACAGTGGCCATGCACTACCTCAACAAAAAGGGGGGGCAGGTTCACTTCCTCTGTGCAGGGAGGCGATGCAGCTCTGGTTCTGGGCCATCCAGCAGGGAATTTCGATCTCGGCAATTCATCTGGCCGGAGATGAAAACGAGACGGCGGACGCCCTGAGCAGGCAGAGGGCGATCTCTCACGAGTGGGAGTTGGCTCAGGAGATTCTCCTGGAAATCTTCGCCCTTTGGGGGACCCCTCAAGTGGATCTCTTCGCCTCCAGTGTCAACCGGAAGTGCGAAAGATTCTGCTTGTGGGAATTTCCTCCAAGAGGAGCCTTAGGAGACGCGTTTGTGGTGGAGTGGTCATTCCCACTGCTGTACGCGTTTCCTCCAGTCCCCGTCATCCCGCAAGTGCTGCAGAGGTTACGGAGGTTCGGTTCCCGGTTGATCCTCAGTGCCCCGGCATGGGGCAGGACGACGTGGTACCCGGACCTTCTCGACTTGTACATCTTCCCTCCACATCGTCTTCCTTACCGACACGATCTGCTCTCACGGGAGGGGGGTCAGGTTCTCCATCTAGAGGTCAGATCCCTCAACCTTCACGCTTGGCTTCTGAAAGGTTGAAGTACAAGGATTGGGACCTCCCTGACGACGTGATGGAGGTGTTGCTTTCGGCCAGACGGCCGGCAACAAAGTCCCTGTACCGTTGCTGTTGTAGAAAGTTCTGCGACTGGTGCAGGGTTAAGAATGTGGATCCTTTTTCATGTGACATTCCTGTGCTTCTGTCTTTTTTGCTTTCTTTAGCCGACAGGGGCTTGCAAGTGGGTACCATTAAAGGTTACCTGGCGGCGCTGTCCATATTTAAGCGCTCGTCTGAGGAGTGTTCTTATTTTAAAATTCCTTTAATTTCTCAGTTTCTAAAAGGGCTCACTAATGTGTTCCCTCTGTCACCTTTCCAGGTGCCCGGTTGGGATTTGAACCTGGTTCTCAAATCTCTAATGGGTGCTCCGTCTGAGCCTTTACATTCTTGCCCTTTGAGACTGTTAACTCTTAAAACTGTATTTTTAGTTGCGGTCACTTCCGCTCGCAGAGTGAGTGAGTTACAGGCACTTTCAGTTAAGCCACCCTTCACTGTGTTTCATAAGGACAGGGTTGTCCTTAGAGTTCGTCCTTCCTTTCTTCCGAAGGTGTTGTCGGAATTTCATTTAGGCCAGAAGGTTATTGTTCCGGCGTTTTATCCTCCCCCACATCCTGGTAAGGAGGAGAGGCTCCATAGGTTGGATCCTAGGAGAGCTTTAAGCTTATACATTTCTTGCATGTCCCGGGTCAGAGTGGACGATCAACTCTTTATTGGTTACGCTGGAAGGCGTTTGGGACAAGCTGTGACTAAGCAGACTTTGTCCAGATGGATTATCTTGGCAATTTCTGAATGTTACCGCCTGGTGGGTAAGGACCCTCCGGTAGGCTTACGGGCCCATTCGACTAGGGGTATGGCTGCCTCTACTGCCCTGCAGAGGGGTGTTCCTATTCTTAACATCTGTGATGCAGCCACTTGGGCTTCGGTCCATACTTATGTACGTCACTACTCCCTAGATTCTATCCGTGGGCAGGATCTGGCCTTTGGCAAGGCGGTCCTTTACTCTGTAATTTGATTGGACACTCTAAATTTGTGTATTCTAAATTCTTTTCCCACCTCCTTACGTTGGTACTGCTTTGGGAGTCTGTCATAGATATGGAATACGTCGGTGGACCCAATCCCCTCGAAGAACAAGTTACTCTCTTACCTGGTAACGTTCTTTCGATGGGATGGTCCGACGACGTATTCCATATCGCTCCCTCCCTGCCTTCCCCACTACAGAATTTCTTATGCGATTGCAGATTACGTTTCCGCAAGGCTTTTTGTGGTCATACTGGCAGTTGATCGGTGCCACACGTTCTGGGAAAAAACTACAACTGGGGCTACGGGCGTCGTGCGTCCTACTTATAACATCCGGTGACGTCGGCTCGACAGAGGCCCTCAAGGACGGCGTATCAACGTCATCGACGCAGGACGCAGACGCCGAAAGATTTTCCGAAGCAGAACAGCTGTGGTGATTACTGTCATAGATATGGAATATGTCGTCAGACCATCCCATCGAAAGAACGTTACCAGGTAAGAGAGTAACTTGTTCTTTCTCACCATTCTTAAACCTTTGGAGTATATCATAGGTATGTCACTTTCCTATCATATGGCCTTTTTTCTTTGAGTGCCTTTACATGCTTAAGTTGCTGAAAAGGGAAATAAGGACATTTTGCAAGATATACATGTCTAAAAACAAGAAATAATTGAAATGTAGAAATGGGGTCATTTGTACGTTACTTTTAAAAATCCCTGTTTGTCAACTCCTATGAAAATATTTACCTTTGCACATTATTTTACTTCCTATTAGCTGCCACCAGGACTGATGGTGCTGACCTCAATTGGAACTTATCCTTCCTGACAGGCTAGGAAGCTTCAAGTAAAGTCTACCCCTTCCTCTTAACTATAGCATTCCCCAAGGATCTACCCCTTCCCATTGGCCTTTTCCAATGCCTACTGCAAACCTCTAGTAAACATCATGTCCCATTCCTCTATCACTTTTCAAGCCGATGCTGATGATACATCACTTTCAAACTCAGGGCTTCATCGTTGGGTCTACATTGCATCTCCAGTTATCTGCTTAAGATCCAAGACTGAATAATTGAAAACTGAGGTCATTTACTTCCAATCCTACTTCACTCCCATTCTCCTGGCCTCCAACATTAGGGGCGCCCCCATCTCCTACCGAGCGGAAAAAATGGGAGTTATATTCTTTGGGCTTCTTCCTTTCTCTCAACAGGTCCTTGAGAACACCAAACAAGCCTTAGTTGCTACATTAGTTTCTGAGGCTTGTTCACTGTCTCTTCAGCATTTCAAAGGGGTGGCTTCAGCAATGGTCATGATAAGCCTAGTCTACTGCAATAGTTTCTACTTTGGTCTCCGTACATGCGAAATGCAATAGAAAATAAGGCGGCTGGCCTGGTTCTGGATCTGAATCCTTTTGACCTTATCACCCCTGCTCTCATCACATTGCATTGGCTAACTTTCAGAAGCCTGCGTCAAATTGAAGATGCTGTGTATAATAGAGCATTTTGAAACATTGACCACCCTGTCTATGCCATACAGAAGGCCTAAAATATATTGACTCCTTAAGTCCACCACTTTAAAGACCCTTGCAGTGTTGACACTTTTACTCAAGCCGCTAACTGTTAATCTGTACTACCCTTTCCCACTCTGCCTGTTAGCTAGACACTTATCAAGTTTCCCTTACGTGGTACCACATGATTTTGCACTTACTGTTTTTTTCTGTTGTGATGACCTATTCAGAACTTACTCTATCATTTAACACTGCTCTTCCCCCTTAAGCTCAACCTTGCACTTGGCTGAACCGAATAATTTTCCAGAGCTTGTGAAAGATAATTTGTCCTGTAGCATTCAGTTTGGCTTTGGAGGTGCTACGAAGCGACTGTGATCGCAATCGCCGGTTTACAAATCACCAGCAAATAAATAAAAGAAATTGATAAATCTTGAAATCGAATTGAAAAGAAGTTTGACATGTGAACACCTTTAACTCTTTGGTCAATTATCCATGAAAGGAATTTGTACATATCTTTACCAGATTCTTCAGATTATACAGACTTTCTTCCTGTACACTTTAACTGTGGTATCGGCATCAGGCCTGAGCTTCACATCCAATTTGCATTGTCTTATAACTATACCTTGTTTCACTTGGGGAAATAAATGAAATAATTTTGAGGAAGAAACCTGCAATTCAATCTTTTACATTTGGCATGATCGTGGGGTGAAGGAAAACCTACTTGCCTGCCTCCGCAAAATCTTCCATAAGGCCAATGCCACTAAATTGAGTGAATTTCTTTGTGGTGGGATGGAAAGTTTTAACAGCATTTGTATTCAGTTTTGCCTGGAAAGGATGCACCAATGTTAGGCTTTACCATTTCTTTTCGGGGGTACTACATGGTGATTTGGCACAGTATAAAAACCTGTTAACATAACATTCTACATTCCCACACCGATTTTCGGTAAAACCATTACCACCAAAATGGCAACATTTATTTATGTACATGTTTGTAGATGATTTATAATGAGAACAAAGTCATTTCGTGGTGCCAAGGCATGTATTCCATGGGTCTGGAGCAGGCCACAACTGTGTTTTTTTGCACAGGTTGTTTCCCTATTAGAAGATTTGCTTACTGTTTCTGCTCTTGCATGACTTCTAGCACAGGCTTGTCCATGATAGAAACAGTGACCAAGTCACTTTTTACTGGATTTTAATCGCTATTGGTTTTTGCTCTGACCTTTACATGGCTAATGCGTTGGCCTCCCCCAGCCAGTGATATGCATGAATCCTTACATTCAGGGACACATTTTACATAGAAGACTATTGGGATATTGGTTTCATTTTGTTTTTAGTTCATTTATTATATATATTTAAACAGGAGAAAAATGTGGCATTTAACACAGTATGTTGCCACACCAAGGGCATCGAAGGTTAGGCACCCTGGAAGGACAATGTCAGTAATCAATCAAGGATGCCCCAGAAGTCTGCTTTTTTGGAAACATATGGTTGCGCCAGATTTCTCTGAGTGCAGGGATGCAATGATTAATAACTAAGAGCACACCTCCTCTGGAATGTCCAGTTGAAAGCTCATGTGTGCCTTTGGAGACTTACCTGGTGCTAACTGGGCTGTGTAAATGATACAGAAGCATAATCCCTCTCCCTGGATCAAAGTTAAATAAGATTGCACTCAAGCAACGAGAGATTCAGTAGGCCAAGCATTTCAGTCAGCAAACTCGCCAAATTGTGCCTCATTGGCACCAACTGGAGAACCAAAGACCATGGCCCTTCCACGTGTGAGCCAAAGAAATCAACTTCTTCATTGACGGTGCAGCAGATCAACAACACAGTGAGAACACTGTTCGGTGAAATGGTCCCTGTCTGGACCCAACCAGGCACAATTAATTGAAGTGGTTGCTGCATTTGGAAGAGGAAAAGGTCTAGAAACCCCTGCTATGCAGTCCAAGAGTAAAGAGAGGACGTAACTAGAAGAGTTCAAAAGAAAAGTACACCAGAATGCAGGTCTAACTTTGAAGCAGGTGAACAGCACGATTATTATGACAAAGTCCTTCCTGCATGTGGCTGTGGAATGAGCAAAATAAGAATTATGAAGTCAGTGGGAGAAGGCAAATCATTTCACTTTCTGATAGTTGAAGTTGGAGACAATAGATCTAGGGGGCCAGCCCCTGTCTATTTGCTGGACATTAGATGTGGCTTCTGTTCATTGGCAGGATCCCAAATCAGTGGCTTTGACCTCTCACTTGATCATAAGAATTGCTGTGTGGTTTTACGGACTACAGCAAAGAAAGTCAAGTTCCTGTCTCTTGTTAACACTAAGCTTTATTTTCAGACAGACAACAGTGCATCCTTTAGGCCACCACAGAGACAGACTTTCAGAATACCCAAGGCTACCAAAGAAAAGATCCAGATCAGATAGCTGTGCGAGCAGATATATGGATATGCTCCCACGATACCAGCCAGAATGCTTGATGCCCTCTGATAAGCAATCCAAGAAAGGTTCTTAGCCAAGGCCTAGCTTTAGGGATGGTCAGAAGCAAATGTGTTTTGTTGTCAATTCCAGTGCCCTCTGCTTATCCTGGACCCAGGGAACCTCTAAATAGTTGGTGGTGCTTTAAGAATCCCTCAAATCTAAAAAAAGGAAAGGGTATACATCAAATAACACAATTTTCACGATACCACCAGAAATACAGTGGGTACCTTGACACAGCACCCTCTGAAAACAAATTTAGGGTGTATGTCTACAACTATCTTTCTTATCAAGTTTAATCATTAATATATCCAAAGCAACAATATCATGACTCAATTCTAAAAAACATAAAAGCATATGAACATGTTACAATACAATATACAAAACGCATAAAAATGTTTCACTAAAAAACCCATACACAATTATTTGAACAGGAGGGAAACATAACAAGAAAAATTGTTGTTAATTGGCATGAATCCCATCATAGCCCGACTTATATAAGTTTCTGTCCTATATGTAACTAAATAACCGGACATTCCTCAGGGGCAGTCATGTATCTTGTGCTTAACACGGGATGATTCTTTTCCACTTCTGATTCTAATTCTTTACTTCAAATTTTAACACGGTACTCCAATATCTGTATCGAGTAGCCAAAGGATGTAAATCTCTTAAGCCATATTGCAATTGTAATTCTTGGTTGGATGTACACAGGTCATCATATCACACATATTCCATTCGGTCCATCTCAACAACAACGTATCATTATTCGGAGGTTTGTTGGTATATTACGTGATGATATCACGTCATTGCCGCTGATAACGTCCGGCGTCTTACTGCGATTGTGCGGCGTTTTGGAGTCGAACTGCTGTTGAGTGTTCATTTCGGTACGGGAACTGATATATAACCTAGGTTACAGTAGGTGTTGAAAACAGCTAAATAGCGTGTCCCAATATAATGGGGTGATATAACACGCAGGCTATTGAGCGTTTGGTAAATCACTGGACTTTGGAAGTGGTGTTGCCAGCCCTGCATTGACAGACGAATAATGATACGTTGTTGTTGAGATGGACCAAATGGAATATGTGTGATATGATGACCTGTGTACATCCAACCAAGAATTACAATTGTAGTATGGCTTAAGAGATTTATAACCTTTGGCTCGATACAGATATTGGAGTACCGTGTTGAAATTTGAAGTAAAGAATTTGAATCAGAAGTGGAAAAGAATCATCCCGTGTTAAGCACAAGATACAAGACTGCCCCTGAGGAATGTCCGGTTATTTAATTACATCTAGGACAGAAACTTATATAAGTCGGGCTATGATGGGATTCATGCTAATTAACAACAATTTTTCTTGTTATGTTTCCCTCCTGTTCAAATAATTGTGTATGTGTTTTTTTTAGTGAAACATTTTTATGCGTTTTGTATATTGTATTGTAACATGTGCATATGCTTTTATGTTTTTTAGAATTGAGTCATGATATTGTTGCTTTGAATATATTAATGATTAAACTTGATATGAAAAATAGTTGTAGACATACACCCTAAATTTGTTTTCAGAGGGTGCTATGTCAAGGTACCCACTCTATTTCTGGTGGTATATGTGAAAATTGTGTTATTTGATGTATACCCTTTCCTTTTTTTGAGATTAGAGAATATTATATCCCCACTGAGTAGGAGGGGTCAATACCTTGTGTGTGAGGGCTTACCCAAGTAGAAGACTTTTCTTTAAGAAACCCCCCCTAACATCCCCTTGTGGATTACCCCAAAAACAAAGGACACTGTGGACTTTCACACATGGTTCTGAAACTCATGGGTTTGCAAAGTCCTTCAGAAAACAATAATTAATTTCACAGTAGAAGAGTTGATAGGTGGTCCAGGCACTTAATCTGATCACTTCATCTAAGTATGCCCCTCTTGCAAAGAATTCCATTTAACGAAAGGTCTGTGGAAAACAAGAAGGGAGACTGAATTGTGAAGTATTTATTTATTTACTTATTTATATCGCGTCGCAGCCCCTAGGCATCAGGGTGCACAGGAAGACAAAAGACAAAACATGAAGCACGAGACAATCCCAGAAAGGAAAAAAAAGCCTGATGGGGTGACCCCACTTTAATGGACATGAAATCCATAGAAAGGGATATAAATGGTCCTCCATATTCTCAAGATGGCCATATCTTTTTTAGCTACGTGGAAGTTAACTTGTATGATGACTGGAGGGCTGGGAGGATAGCTTAGGGGCAAAGCGTTTGCCTTGGAAGTAAGGCAACGCAGAGCAACACAGGTTCGAATCCCGGTCTCACTCTTAGAAACTACTCTGCGGTAGCGTTATAAAAGAATAATTATTTAAAAAGTAATTGAAACTTCCAGTAAGACTGGCATAGTACCCACCCCATAACCGAAAGAAGGATAAAGAGACAATTAGGATTGGAACAGTAAGAAGGAGACAGCTGCATAGCTGGAGAGGTGCAACCCCTCCTGGGAAGTGTAGCACGAGATGGAAACGTGGCAGACCTGAACGTGGCCAAGCTCAGAGCCTGCCAGTTTAAGAACTGGGAGCACCCAGCAGGCAGCACAAGCCGACTGACACTCTGTGTGCGAGAGACACAGTACTCCTGAAGGAAACAGAGGCGCATTCCACTTGGAGCAGAGCATTCAGAAGAAGCCGCAGAAGTGGAGAGGCTTTTGCTGAACTCCCTGGGTCTCCCACAAGACTAGAGGCACGTGGTTGCTCTGGGTTACCTGGAGAGGGAAGGCGAGGCCGAAAAAAAACCCAAGGTGGGATAAGAGGCATAATACTCCAAGGTTGAATGTAGGAAGCTAAACCCCAAGGTGGAGAAACTTAAGCCGGGCTGAGAGAAGTGAGACGCCAAGGGGGTGTGTGAAAAACTAGACCCCAAGGTGGGGTAAGAGAAGCAAGACCCCAAAGCAGGTGAGAGAGGTGGCAACCCCAGGTGGGGTGTGAGAGACAAGACTCCAAGGCGGGGTGAAAGATACCAAACCCCACGGCAGGTAGAGAGACCCGTGGCCTCAAGCTGAGGTGAGAGAAACCACAAATCAAGGTGGGGTACCAACCAAGGGATGCCTCGAGGGAGAGAACTCCAGGAACTTTCCTGGTAAATAATATCTGGAGCACCCTCACAAGGAGGGGGACCAATGAGACAGATGTTCCCCAGTGAGAAAGGACACCCCACGTTTATGGGTATTAAAGTGTGCAGAAAATAAGGAGTGATTGTAAAAGACATTCAACCTATTGATTTAGACGTGCATCAGGTGAGGAGCCCTATTGGTAAAGACACACCAGTTTGGGGGCTACAAACTACAGCCAGCCAGTATTCACTTGCTATGGCTAAGCGCCTAAGTGTTAGTTTGATTTATGTATTTCTCTGATAGTGGTAGGGACATAACTCAGGTTAGCACCAGTTTCTGGACGTGCTTTTGTAACGACCTGCCTGGCGAGCACCCTTTTATACTTCCTTTAAAAAAGAGTAAGGCCAAGAATCTTTGACCTATGGCAGTATAGGTTTGTGCTGGATAATAAATGAAGGTCAGTTACAATGCCACCTTGTCCGTCTCCTGATCTACCGCAGATCCCACATAATTATTGTTACTATTTCCTTGGGTGGTGTCAGATGTACTTTGCCAGTGCACGCTTCTGAAATGTCCTTCTCTCTGTTGCCAGTAAAGCTCTGCTCCCCCTCTCTGGTGGGGTACATTTATAGCTGTATTTCTCTCTAGAATTCAGTGAATTGTGAGTAGCTGATCGTCTTTTAAAGACTGGGCGCAATGTTTCACACAGCAGTTTGTGGGTATGGGAAGTGTGTGTCTGATATGCTGTATTTCTTTGTGCTTGGTTATCACTTCACACTGGGTCGCACAAGGACCCCTATTGTGAGTTGTGATTGTTTGCCAACTGCAAGCAACAATCTGGACATTGATTTTGTAAATTATTAGTGTAATGTTTAAGGTGGCAAATTTGGCAGTGGCAAAACTATGTTCAATGTTTACATAGCACACTATGCGTCGAGTGTTGGGACAGTCAACCCTTATTCATTCAAGCTGCTACAAGCTGTTACAGTGTGTTCATTGGAGGTGCTCGTGGAGACTTGTGGAAATCCGCTTTCTACTTCCATTACTGAACACTTCTTAACCCAGCTGAGAGAGAAGAGTGATTTGAGTGTTGGGAGAGTCATCCCTCATTCAGTCAAGCTGCTAAAAGCTGTTACAGTGTGTTCGTTGAGGTACTCGATGAGGCTTGTGGAAGTGCACAATCTGCTTCCATTACGGAACACTTCTTAACCCAGCTGAGGGAGCGCAGAAACGCTTAGTGCGTCGAGTGTTGAGACAGTCATGCCTCCTTCAGTCAAGCTGCTAAAAGCTGTTACAGTGTGTTCGTCAGAAGTACTCGAGGAGGCTTGTGGAAGTCCACTTTCTACTTTCATTACTGAACACTTCTTAACCCTGCTGCGGGAGCGGAGCGACATGGAGTGCGTCGAGTGTTGTGAGTGTTCAGATGTGAGCGGATCCGAACCCCAAATGCAATGCTAGAGTTGAACCCCTCGCTTTGGCAGCAGTCCAGTATTTTCCACTCTACAGCCGGGACGGAAATGAGAAGGTGATCCCACGGCGCAGGACCGATCTAAGGTAACCAGCGAGTGCCTTTTGCAACAGAGAACAAATTGCTGATACAAACACGTTATTTCTCTCTGGGCTACAATCGCATACTTTATTTTAAGTAACAAACATTGACTTACAGGTCGACAGACTTAAATTGTTCTTCCAAAGTTGGGTACACATTTAAATCTTTCTAAGCGCCCGAGCCTTGCACTAATAGAGTGCACCTGAGTACATAGGTCCGTTGGTGAAGGGAGGCGGTCCTTACAAGGCTTGTGACATGGAAGAACTGCAGTTTCTCATCTTGGCCCTGAGGACCCGCCTGCAGGTAAAGATCAAGGAGAGTGGAAAGGGAACCCAGGTGTCCATCGCAAAAGGCAAGAAAATTGGATTGGAACCAGTGGGCCAGCAGGGAGGTTCTGTCTCCCCAGCACCCCACCCCCCATATTCCACCATGGCCAACATATGTGCTTGACTCAGTGAGGCTAAAAAGGGCACCAAATGTAATGGCTTTGCACAAGCTCTAAAAAGAAAGAGAGACGTAACTTCCACTAAATGTGTTGCAGAGATGGCAAAGGAAATGGTTCTGATACCGTCTGGAGACTCTGCGCCTCTTGACAACCTGATGATCTGCCAGATGAAAACGCAGCCTGCAATAAACGTTTGGAGCTATGGGCGCGGAGGAGATACTGTAAGTTTTCGGTGCACCTGAGTTTTGCTGGGATGCAACCTGCGAGAACTCAGGGGACTCCCAAGCACAGTCTCGAACATTGAGAAGGTCCAATTTGGGATGGGGCCCTAATCAATCATTTGTGGGAGCCTACAAAATACCATCTTTGACGCAGGGGTGGGCGCGGGCCTTATCTGGCAAGCATTCCACCTGCTTGCCCGACAGAGGCCCGCAGGCTGATGAGATACTCTGATCAGGTGTGGTTGGCTATGCCGCACAAGCAAACAAGCCTAACAAGGCAGAGAATGTTCTTTTACCGGGAGAGGCTGGGGTCTGGGATTCCGGTCCTATCAATCATTGCAATTTTTTGCTAAAGGAGGGGGCAACCACGGATAAAGATCAAGTAGTTGATGTACCACTTACCATTGGCAGAGTGACTTAGCAACAAACCTTAAACCTCTGCGAATGGAACCACTGTCAGCCCAGTCTAATCGAACACAAAGGGAGACAATCGAAATGTTGTCTTCATCTTCATCTCTGTAGGACCTCGTTTTCTCACCAAGAACCTTGAAAGGCCCAATACCAATATTGAATTCCACCAAATTCAACAGGCAGCCTTCTACCTTGACCTCCTTGTCAATATGTTTGGTGCCCTTTTTTAAACTTTATGAATCCTTGAATGGCAATTTGAAAGACCACTCAACTTTATTGGCCCATATAATCTTTAAATTGATCTTTATGGAGAATTTCATCACCTCCTTACAGTCGAGAGTGGATCAAGAATTGGAGTGTTCTAATCGACTACAGCAAAACCTCACAAATGCACTTAAGTGTGAGAAGGACGAGAGAAAGCACCTGATGGATTATTTTTTGGACCTCCTGCAAGCCTGCTTCCAGGCACAAAACGCACGATGGGCCTCTCTGTGCCCTGTGTACCTTTTGGCAAATCTTCCAGTGACAAGTTCCAAGACGCCTACGCAAGAGCAACAGTCCTCAGAGGGGCGAACAGGATGTGGTAATTGTTGGCCAAGAAGTCCCCAAAGACCCTGTCCCTGAGGGGGTAGCTAAGATCAAAGTCCCCCCCTGTCCCTCAGATTTCAGTGGACGTGGGGCTGATGGAACCTCATTAAATGCCGGGGCAGACTCAGGACTTAGGGTTCAGGCAAAAGGTGTGGGCTTCGACCATACCCAGTGTTAAGGACTTACCCAACCTCCAAATGGAGAACGATGGGTCCTTTCCCATCTCTCAAAAGAGGAAAAAGTGTAAACAGATGGAAGGGTCCCTAATAAGTGTCAAGCAGGTGGACCGTTTGAAACCGAAGGCTGCAAATAAGACTAAGAAGAGATCTAATGGCTCACAGGCCTTTCTAAGGAACCTGACTACACCCTCTCCACTTGCTCCAGTAGGCAGCAAAGTGCCTGCTGTATTATATGATATGATATGATATGATATGATATGATAGGTAATACCTAGAGGTTTCTAAGTGTGGACCCAGGGATCAAACCTGTGTTGCTCCGTGTCGTCTTGCTTCCAAAGCGAGCACGTTGCCCCTGAGCTTTCCTCCCGAGACAAGATAAGGGCAAAGGTACAGAGAAAGATCTCCCTCTCACAAAGGGAGGATAAGTTGGGAGTAAGAAAGAACCAAAAGGAAAAAGGGAATGCTCTTCTGGAGAATTAACCACAAGAGCAAGGACTATCCAGAGGCTTTTGGAACACCCGAGGATTTTCACACCTGTCAAGAGACAAAGACATTATTGCAGGATCTTTGGACATCCTTTGCCTATAGGAAACCTGGGTCAAACTTCACCTTTCTATGATGGATATAATTCCTAGGTTATTCCTGCCTTCCGGGGTCAGAAAGGAAGGCCCTCATCAGGCCTATTGATATTGGTCAAAAACAGTAGAGATTTTTGTGCGCTTGACTCTAAATGCCCCAATAGATTTGTGCAGGCCACTTACCTAATGACGGACGGGCTTCCTTCTTGCTCCTCTTCCTCTTTGCTCATTATAAACATCTATTGGAACCCGAAGGGGATAGAGTCAGCTAGACTTCTCCAGTCTGTCAAAATGTTATTGACGAATTTCGCAGTAAGTTCTCAATTGATGGTATTTGCGTGGGGGGGATTTAAACTTGCGTAGCCTAGTTAGAGAAGGTCTTAAAAGCAGGTGGAGCTAGAGGAACCTCTAGTAAGAGGGCGGTGGGTTGGTTGGACCTAATGGCGGCATGTGGTCTATCTGTGGTCGAGGCCGTTGACGAAGATGGTAACTATCCGGCTATAACTTGGCCAAACAGTGTATGTTCCTCCACGCTGGACTATGTCTTTGCCTGCCCTTATGTGAGTAGCAGAGTCACTTTGTTGAGAGCACGTCAGAAAAAAAGCAGCGATCATTCCATTCTAAAATGATCGCTGCAGCAAATGGTGGATCCCAAGCAGAAAGAGTTTTGGAATGCCCCCATAGAGATTTCCAATGGAGCAAACAGGTTAAGATTGGGGAGAGGGGACATTAAAGGCCTCCAACGTAAATTTTAAAAATTGGGGGATAATAGTGGAGGGGTGAATTATGGCCATCTCTTACATGAGTTTAGAACATCAGTTAACCCCACAACACACAGGTGAAGTATCTGCACACCTATGATATTGAAGTGGCTAGAGAGAAAAATCTGCTTAGAAAAGAAATAGGGACCTTAAAACAAAGGGGAGGGGAGGCGATTGGCATGCTAATAACAAGAAGAAAGCAAAAGTACAGGAAATGGGCCGCAATGCACAAAGCTAAATTACTGCAGATGGATTCAGAGGCTATTCTTAACACGATAGTAAGAAGAGATGCGCGTGCAACTTGGTAACTGCTTAATCAGGTGGGAAACACAAACACGTTGATTGTGCTAAATATGGTGTCGGAGGACAAGTGGGTAGGTCACTATGGAAAAATCTTCACCAGAAGCGCCCTTGGTTAGGGATGAACGGAAGGGGGTGATGGTTCCTCCCCTTTGATGAGGCCGATCTGCTTATGCTCATAAAGAAGTCTAGTAGCTTGAGGGCCCATGGGCTGGACGGCCTTACCAATATGATGTTTAAGGAAAACCCGGAAGCATGGGCAGCCCTTATGTACCCCCGATTTAATAAAATCTTGAGGTCAGAGACTATCCCAGATTCTTGGAAGTCGTTGTGATTGTCCCGATCCATAAGGGAGGTGACAGGGCGGACCCTGAAAATTATCGTCCTATTGCGCTTTTGGACATAATGGGAAAGATTTTTGGGGGGATTTTGTTAGCCCATCTACTGAAATGGATCGCATCCTCTGGCAGGATAGACGCCAGGCAAACTGGTTTTGTTAAGGGTGTGGGAACCAACTTAAATTTGTTCCTCCTGAACATCTTAAAGGGCACAACCATGGAAAGAGGCCCTTGCATATATATGGCCTTTATTGATGTAAAAAAGGCATTTGACAGCATTGATAGGGAGAGGCTCTGGAGAAAAATGGAGAATTGGAACTGCCCGGCTAGTTTGCTGTCTGCCATAGAAGAATTATACCAGGACACCAATGTTAAAATTAGGCTTAACACCAAGGGTCTTCTATCGAGCCCTGTCTCTGTTGATCGAGGATTAATGCAAGGATGCCCGCTAGCCCGACCCTCTCTATTCTTTTCCTCTCAGATCTACCTATTGCACTGGATAGGGTGAATGTCCTTCCCCCCCAAACTGGGTCCCGGCAGGATTGGTAGGCTACTATTCGCCGATGATCTGGTCCTTCTAGACCAGACTCCATTTGGATTGCAACAGTCACTTAATGCGCTGCTGGAATATATGAGGGAGAATGGCTTAGAAATGTACCCGGCTATGACCAAGATATTGACTTTAGGGAGTAAAAACAAGACGGGTACCGGAAGTGCACCGCAAGTGTGCCGCTGTTTGGCCGTGCTACTCTGGTACTCTGATATCATCTTGGCTTGCTGTCCTCAAGGAGAAGAGCGTGCTGGTGTGGAAACCTTTGCCCAACAAATTCAATCTAATTCAACGCTGCCTGTTAGCCCCTCCTGCCGCCCAGCAGCTCTATAACAGCTACGGGCACACGCAGCGGAACTGCACCACACGTGTGCCGCTGTTTGGCTGTGCTACTCTGGTCCTCCGGTATAATCTTGGCTCGCTGTCCTCAAGTAAAAGAACTTGCTGGTGAGGAAACATTTGCCCGACAACTTCAATCTAATTAAAGTAACTGCCTGGACTTTCTTTTTGGTTTTTCTTTCCAGCACTGTCTATTGGCCCCGCCCACCCTGCCTCCTGCCTCCCAGCAGCTAACAACTACGGCCATGCGTAGCACGTGTGCACACCGGAAGTGCACCGCAATTGTGCTGCTGTTCGGGTGTGCATTGGTGCAGGTGGGCACTCTGTTTATACCATCCTCTTAAGTGAAATTAATTTTTGTACTCTTTTACACTGTATGCTGTTTGCTTTTGGAAGCTTTTTGTGAATGTTTTTGGACTTATACACAATTGCTATTGTGTTTTGAAGTAAGCCATTTGTGACATTATCATTTTTGTTTGGGTTATTGTTTGCGCCCTGTTATAGCTTGACCTAAGTGGATGCTTATCTCTTTGTGGTATCTATCTCTCAATGAGTATGGCGTCCATCTGAACTTGTGCACGATTATTCTTATTACTGGATGGGAAAGTGTGCTCATGTTCCTAGGAGGCAAGTAAATCATCTCAGTGTTGAGCATGGTGTGAGGGTTGCACTCCTGTATCCCTTTTATTTGCCAAATTAGCCAGGAATGAAACCTGTTTCGCGGTCAAGTACGAGCAAATGGGGAGGAAAGGGTATGTATGATGACATACTCTCAGCCCCACTAGTCTTCACTCCGGTGAAGAATACGTTAAGGCGGGCACTGGCTATACTGCTTCCGCTATCGCCTCCCTCACCACCATTAATTACAGATACAACTATATTGGGTGTGGTGGGAGGGAACTTTTCTCCAATTTATAGAGCGTGACCAGTCTTGCGCAGCCTCTGTGAACATAACCTCTGAGGCTGGCAATAATAAAGTGCCTATGGACGCTGCCCTGGATAGCTCTTTCCCTGATACTACACTGATATTATCTAAGGGGGTAATTTCTTTGATGGCTCTTTCCCAGCAGCTGACACATGAGGAGGAGGGTGTAACCTCGGTCCAGGTGCCTAGAGAGGCCAGTTTGAATGAGGATGTGCTTGGAGACCACGACTGGGACAAAACATCCTTACTGAGGTCAGGGAAAATACACACTGCTTGAGGTCCATACTGATGGTTCTGCTACAAATACAAAATCTGGGGGAGCGGGGATTGTGTAGAGGTTCTTTGGACTGTAAATCAACTAACAACGAGGGAGACCCAAAAAAAAGAAGGGGGAGGCTGCTTTTGAACCGCCTCTGACACTGCCGGAAGAATTATCTGGCATATCTCCTTCGCCTACAGGGTCATCTGGTGCCCTTTTGGGGTCTGGGACGGTCCCGAGGGAGGTGGAAGGGAGGGGGAGTGTGACAGCGGTGGCGGCTTCTGTGGATTTAACGGGAGCTCTTTCTAGAAAGGGGAGGAATTGGAAAAAGAAATGTAAACCTTTGATTGAGAAGGGGGTAAAAAAAACTTGCGTAGATCCTGGCCCAATCAGATTGATGAAGAAGTGTTGACCTCACAAGAACTAGATGCTGAGGTAGTCACAGTTGAAGTTACCAATGCACCTGCAGATACAGGGACAAGGGAGTGAAATGGCCTGGCTTCAGATTCATTAATTAACTGATGATTTGGAAAAATGTTCTCCCGCAGAGGATATTAAAATTCTTGTAAAACAGTCATTGCTCAAACTTCTGCAAATACCATAACATTTTTTACCATCACACTTTCAAAAAATAGTGAGCAACTCAATTTATAGCCATGAGGGAGTTGAAGAAGGGCCAGCTCTTCATGAGACTAATAAGGCCACACCTGTGCTTGCTCAGACCTTAGGGGCTTTGGGGAGTAAGAACCTAAATCAGGATTCCTTTGAGGGAAATGCTGTGCCTTCTGCACTGCGAAATCAGCTTTCTTTTGATACTAGTAAGACTACTGGTATTCAAGTGCTGTGGGGCGATGCTGGCGCTATCAGGAGCTCGAATTCAACTCAGGAGCCAGTTATGGGTCCTAGCTCTGGTGGTACGGCGACCAAACCTCGCGGGGCAGAAAGTCAGAGGGGGAGCTAGGAAGGGTTTCCCACTCGGTGTCATGAACTACAGAACACGCCCCTTTTGGACGTCCTGGTCCTTGTCTCAACGGGGCTTACACTCCCTTGTACTTCCAACATGGCCGTCCACTGTGAAACACCTTCCTCGCTCTACACCTTGGACGTAGCGTGTTCTATTTATAGACCACGCCTCCCGCGGCTCCATGCGTCTCAATGCTATTGCGAAGTAGCGACCAGACGTGTGCTCCGTAGCTCACGGTATTGTTTCCCTTGCTTCTTCCAGCCTACCCCTTTCCTATTCCCTTTCCTTCCCTTCTTGACTCCTGGACTCGTGTGCTAGTTGCGCACTCCGTTTATTTCCCGGATTCCTGGATCCTTGCATCCCGTAACTTTGAACGCACGCTGGAGTCGGAAGAGACTCGTGCAGCCTTATTCAAGACTCGATCAGTCCGCAAGAAGGCATCGATCAAGAAATCCGGCAAAGATCGAACTCAGGTGAGAAGGGGGCAACTCCTTGACACTCGGTACATCACAGAGATTTTGAGGATGTTCAATGGAGACAACCACAGCATCCTGATAACCGAAGCATCACACTTCACTTTATGTTCTCTTATGGGCGTCCAGAGTCTTTGAATCGGTGGAGGATACTTTCACTAGTTATTGAAATTCCTGGCCTGTCTCTTATTTCAAGTGGGACATTAAATCGGTAGACTTTATCCATCTGGAATGTTTTGATTACGTTCGTATAGTTTTCTACTCTTGTGTGGTGTACGATGCTGTACTAACTAAAGTGGCGGCTCTGAATAAATTGGATATGATGTACTGAACTATAGTCCAGGTTTCCTAAACTCACGGGCGGGGGCTCCTGCAGAGATGTATAAAGGACCCAAATGTGAGGACCCTCGGCGTGGGGCTGGCCCAAACTCGGGGGTTCGGGACTGAGCCTGACCCTGACCTGTGATGGCTAGCTCTGAGCCTTAGAGAGTCTGTATCGAAACTACAGGCGTTTAAGGAAAACTCCAAGCCAAATCTCAGAGCTTTCTTTTTTATCCTGGAATTCATGTAACTCCTGGTACCTTAAAAACTCCCCTGAACTATGTACTTTACTTCGTGGATACTCCTTTTTGTGTATCCAGGAAACTTGGTTAACCTCTGCGGCTGTTTTGGATGGTTTTACAGTGTTTTATGAAGTAGTAGTAAAGGGTCCAAAGGGTAGGGCCTCTGGTAGTCTGATTATGGCAATTAGGACGGATGTTGATGGGTAAATTCTTAAATGTATAAATATATCAACATGGTCCCTGGCCCTCCTATTGGAGCTAAAACTGGAAACGTCCTTGATTCATATTTTGATTTTTTTGGTCACCGGAGAATAATCTAATAGAAGCGCTGAAACTGCTAGATGCAATTATTATGGATTGCTTGGAGCTGTGCTCTGGGATTTTAATTTTAATCGCTGGTGACTTAAAGGCCGAAATTTCGAAGGAGGGTCTCAGAATGGCCGGACGGGTTCTGTCTCGGCAGCTACCACTGTAAACATCTACAAGGGAGGCCACAAGGATATGACAAGGAAAAAAACACAGGGGCTCTTATGGTACTCCTTCTTTAAAAACTGGGGCCTGCTCTGTGCTAATGATTTAACTCCAGACTCCTCTGATTCCTACACTTGGACTAATGGGATTCACTACTCAACTATTGATTGTGTTTCTGTCAAGGTCTCTAGTTGCGGCGACAAAGACATTCTCTTTAATTCAAATGCCAAGTAGTGACCATAAAATGTTGAGTCTGACTCTTCTTTGGAAGTCTTCATCTGCAAAATGTGATTTGTTCCCTTTTATCCTTGAAATTAATCAACCTCTGAGTCAAATTACCTTGCACAAGGATAAAGAAAGTTAATATAGTTCAGTACTTATGATCTTGGCAAGAAGCTATCCCTATGTATGCATGACATGTTTGAGCATTATGTAGACTCCACTGTGCAGACGGTTTTACCAGCTGTAAAAGTGAATACTATCCGATCTAACCATAGCCACAATTTTTGTGCGGAGGTCAAATTATTGAAAAATCTTAAAAATAAGGAGATTAGGCTTATTTGTGCTCTGCCTTGTTTGCAGACTGCTCAATTGCACATGGTAAAATGTGCACAAAATAAGTGGAAAAATCGTATGAAGAGTCTTCGTGCTGCGCTGTATCAAGCGGATGGCGAAAAATTTGTATTCGCTTTGAGGGGTTGCTCCACAAGGCAGTTCTGGGCTCTGATTAACAAAGGGGACCTACTCTAATCAAATGCTCAGTCTGCCTCTATTTCAGAGGATCTATGGGCTGGGCATTTTGGTGCAGTGTTCGCCCCTTCAAAATCAGAATGGCCTCTACCTCTAGCAGTTCGATCTTCCTCTTGGTACTTCCCATTTACGCAGGTCGACATTAAAAAATTCATTACTCGTGCATCTAACTCTCGTGCACCGGGCCCTTATAGGCTAGCAAATGCAGTTCTGAAAGGAAATCCGGAACTCTGGTCCAAAATTCTTTTTATCTTGTTCAGCAACATAATTGTGACCAGATGTATTCCGGAAAGTTGGCACCTATCGTATATTGCCCCAATATACAAGAAGGGTGATAGGGGCTGTCCTTCAAACTACAGACCTATGGCCCTTCAGGATGCTGATTCCAAGATTTTTTGCTGGTCTGGTCCTGGGGCACATCCATGAGTAGACTAACCTAAATAAAAACATTTCTGTCTTTCAGTTTGGTTTTAGGCAAAATGTGGGTACCGATGCTGGGGATCCGCTTATTAGAATCTTGCAAAAAAAGGCATGGAGGTGTGGTAGTGTACCGAATTCATGTTGCATCAATGGACCTTTCCCTTGCCTTTGACCTTGTGGACCGTAATATTCTTTGGTTAAAACTGTCTAAAGCGGGGTTGCCAGTACCCCTATTATCAATTCTCTATCATCTTCATGTGGGATCTAAGATTAGAATCCAGCTTAATAGTAACAGAACCCTGTCCCACTCAATCCAAGTTCTTAATGAATTAGGGGTGCATCTTTGCCCCTACCATTTTCAACCTGTATGTGACAGAGGCAGGTACTAAATTGGAAAAGGCCGCTTTTGCATCACCTATAGTGGAGGGACATAAGGTGTGGTCGACTGCATACGCAGATGATTTCATGCTATATGATCATACTCCAAAACGCCTGTAGCATTTATTATGTGCCTTCAAAGAGTACACATTGGCAAATTTCCTTAATATGAATACAAAAAAACAGTTATGATTTGTTTGTCTGATAGGAGATCCCTTATAAAATTCACATGGTTCCTAAACCACGAGAAATTGGCAGTAAGATCAGCCATTAAATACCTTGGCTATCCAATTTTTGGGGATAAGGAAAAGGGCCTCTACTGAGAATATCCGGAGACAAAGGTTGGTCTGTTTACTGCCCAACTGAGGAAAATCGATTACAAATATGGGAAATTCTTGTTTCTACCGTGTGTCCGTTTTTTATAAATGCAAATTTATACCTCAGTTTAGTTGTGGCTTAGAACTTGCTCCCAGGTGGTGTAGAGAGGAGCTCTCTAAATCTGAATCTAAAATTTTGAAATGTGCTCTAAGATGTCTTCCTACGTCCATCCCACTCGCTGCAGTGCGGTCAAATGTGGTGGAGTGGCGCGGGCTATCTCTCTACAGAAAACTACTTACTTGTAAGAAATCAACCCTTTATGATATTATGGGGAACTCCATGTGCTATGATGAGCCTGCATCAACATATCTGAGCACCTTGAAAAATGAAATCCTGCATAAATTAGGGGTCTCACTTGACCTATTGATTTTTAATCCTCTGAAGCTACAAAAATGATTGAAATGTTCTGATTGGAACAAAACCGTAGCAAAGGTCCTTACATTTTAATTATATGGCCAACTAGTATACAACTCTAAAAAAGTTGGGGAATTGGAGCCCTATCGAGTTAAATTCCTGGATAACCAATTGAGCCAGGAATTCATGCGTTTCAGATTCAACGTGCCGGAAACAGGCGAAATTAATGACATTAGGGGTAGACAGAATGCTAAATCGCCACTCTCTAGATTCTGTAACTTGGCAGACACAATGGAAACATTAAGCCACCTACTAATTGATTATGTGGTTCTGAGAGCTGATTGCATTAAATGCTTTAGTAAATTTGTTACCAATACAGATTATGTGGATCTAAACACATTATGGTCAGAAATTATGTCTGGACGAAGGGTAACCCTGCAGATTGCTGTGGTGAGGTTTTTAACCGATACTTGTAAGCTGTCAGATCAAGGGGGAAGATCATAGGATAGCTACTCTATGTCAAACCAATACATTTATCGTTTGGGTAAACTTTGATCACTGCCTAAACAGTATTTTCATAATGGAGCTTGGGATTGTTGCTATCGATAGACTAGTGATGCTTTTATGAATTGTTAAGTTTTCGCCATTGGGAACGTTTTTATACATGCATAATGAAATCTAGATTTTACCTACATTATTTATGACATTGTAGGGAAACTTCGTTTTGTTCTGTTAACGGTTTATTAAGCTTATTTTTTTCTATTTCTTTTCATTTTAATTATTGTTATCCTTTTTACTCGTTTTTGTAAAGGTTACTGTGTAACCAACACAAATAAATAAATGAATAAACAAGAGGGGTATCTCGGGCTATAAATGGGTTCTAGAAGGTGCTCCATTAGTAGAGGTCCAGGCAGTGACCTATTTGGGTGGATTGGTGAACAACAAGAAGGACGGTGGTCCTGGGTGCCTGTCTTTAAAGAAGAGGAACGCCATTCTGAGATCCCAAGCAATAATGCTTCATAGTAAATTTGGCAAATTCGCTCTAGACCCATTGGGTACTTTCTACAAAGCAAAGGTCTCCTCATCCCTGATTTTTGGAGCAGAAGGCTTCCTTCAAACTCCTTATAAGATCTGCCATCTTTGGAAGGGTCCTTCTGGAGAAAGCTCCTAAAACTGCCAAACCTAGTACCAACATCAGTTATTAGGTAAGAGCTTGGTTTGATTTCGCTATATGCGAAAACTGTTTGGAAGGCTTTGTCGCTTTTCCGGATATCACTGCTGGTGCTGCCAGCCCTTCCCTTTGAAATACTTGCTCAGTCAAAGGGTGGAATGGAGCCTAGTATATTGGTTGAATGAGGGAAAGGTGTCGGGCCATTTTGGATTAGCTGGGAATAGGAACAGAACTCCTAGCAGCCAATACAAGCAAAGTAAAAAAGAAAATATGGGCACAAGATTGGATAAGGCCTCTTGAGGATAGAGACTCTCATAGGTGGCAACATGGTCTGTGGAATGAATCCAAGGCTTTTGGCAAAAGGTCCCGTTACCTAAGGCTCTTCCCGTCCCCGTGGTACAGAGCACAGTTTATGAGATTGAGATTCAACTTGCTCGCCACCAACGAAGTCTTGGATAAATATGGTAAATCCAATACCGACAAGTACAGATTTTGTAACAACTTTGAACAGGTGGAATCATTGTGGCATGTTCTACTGGGATGTAAGGGTCTAACTGAATGCCGGACAAAGTTCTTGGGCATATGTCTGACTTTAAGGCACTGTGAAGATGTGGAACATTTCCGGACACGCCTCTTGCGCGGTGAAGATTTTGGTCGAATTTTTGCCTCAATACAGTTTTTGAAAACAGTCCTCTGTGGGTGAAAACTGATACTCCAATTAAGAATGGCTGTGAAATGATTTTGTTATGTTGTTACTGTTTTGTCAAGGAGTTTGTTTTGATGGATTTTAAAAGGTATTGATAAAAGTCTGCATTCAATAAAAAAAATGTAAAATGGTGCACTATCTGACAGAGCCTCATAGTGGGTGACTATTGAATGGTGCCACTTCTCCCTTGTCTCTGGCAGCCTCACAGTATTGTGAACACTGTCTCAACTTTTTGTTTAAGCATCCATGAGCCATGCATTTTTTTTCAGCTTCACTCATAACATTTTAACTTGGGTTTTTCTGATGAGTTAAATCACTATTCTATCAGAGCGTTGGTAGTATCCCAGCGATACTGCCAGCTCAAATATTGTTTCTGCTACTCAGAGGCGTAGCCAGGATTGTCTAATTAGTGGGGCCTGGAGCTAATGTAGCTGGGACCACCGCAGTGACATTAACATCTGTAAATGTACACACAGTGCTGCTGTGTGGGCATATACAGATTTTGGCCCTACCCTGTCTAAGCGTCTGCATCCCGAGTAGCTGTCAGTTTCCATTCCACATTGATTCCATTGGTCCCAATAGGGTTGGGGGGCGCTATTAGCACTGCGCTAATAGCGGCGAAAAAAACGGGCGGAAAGCAGGATTTTTACCTCCATCAAAAAGCAGCAGGTAAAACTCCAACCTTTCGCCCGACTTATAGTAGAGCCAGCCCTTAAATGCGGCGGTAATAGCGTTACAACCGCATTTAAGGGCTACCGCCCAACTCATAATGAGGCCCATGACATTATAATTGTTGCAGTAAGCTTGGCACGGCTCTGCAACCCTTGGCCCTCCAGATGTTTTGGCCTACAACTCCCACCAGCCCTCACCAGCACAGTCAACAAAGAGGCATCCGAAAATATCTGGAGAGCCGCAGGTTGCAGACCCCTAGACCTGTGAGTCATTAGTGTGGATCCCAGTTGAACAACTCAGTCTTTGAACATTTAGTGTTTGATAAAAACAAGTTTCACTACTGTTAACGAACAGTGTCCTGTTAGAAATATTGTCCACAACTGTGATTCTTAAAAGGTACCGCCCTTTTTTATTAGTTTTGAGTCATACATGGTGCTAGCACCACCCAGTGAGGTAGACATATTTCTGTTGTGTTGAGAGGCAGATGACATTGTAGATGTGGAATACGTCTGCAGGAGTTTAGACTCACTGATAGTTCTTAACCACCACTTAGTGAGGCTGCATAGCTCTGGTGCATAACTGCCACTTTAGAGCCACCATTATTACTGTCTCCTGGGTGGCGCTTTTGCACCAAAGAAAAGGCAGCAAGAATATTGCTGTCCTATGTATGGGATACATGAAATGTGGCATAAAACAGAATGCACACTGAAAGGCACCAGGACCAGGGAGGAAGGTGGGACCAGGAGACATGTGGGGCCAGGGAAATACAGGGACGCTGCACTCCTCTTCTGTGGCCATGTCTTGGGCCTGGGAAGAGACCTGCATAGCCCAAAGAGTGCCCTCTGGCAAAGCCAAAGTAGTTGATTTTCCCAATGTTTGCTGCCGTCATTATCTTAATGAAGCAAGCCCTTTGACGTAAACACGATTTTTCCTCACATATTTGTGCATCTGAAACATTTTATTGTTTGGAAAGCAGAACCTCAAGAGCAAAATCAACCCTTCGCTATTTTTCCCCAGTAGCAGACATTTTGTTTGTGTTGCTGATCCGGCAGTACGCGTGGCGACAGCTTGCCTCCCTGCTGTGTTTTGGTCCCACCTGGAAACCTTGCAGTGCTGCTGCTGTATGCACCAGCTGCACAAAGGTATTGAGAGCTCACAGATCTCCCTCTGGGATAGCCGAGTCTGGCACCATGGCAGTTCTGTCTGCCTTCCTAAGTGTTATTCTAATCTCCTCCTTCACACTTCACAGCTAACATGCCCTTTTATGTATATCAACATTTTTGTGAACATAGGTTCCTCCCTTTTGTGTTGAACAAATGTAGAGACATACTAAATGAGAATAGGTCTAAGCACAGGAGACCCGTTCCCTTTACAATGTAAACATCTTGGGTATAGGGCAAAGGGGGAGGGGGTAAACAGTGCTGTAAATGAGAAAGAAATACTCTGGGGTTCCAGGGTGGGGCTGATGGGGAGTCTAGGTGTGGAGTCACAGCAGGCAGAGGACAGACTTTTTTTTTAAACACAAGTGTAAGAAGCACAGGGCTTAAAACAAAAACACTTCACTTTGGAGAGATGTCTTGATATGTGCACAAATAGCATAATACACTAGCTTGACAATACGGAATGGAACACTACAGTTACCAGTGGGCAGGTCAATGTAAGCCTAAAAGAATCACCTCTGGACGTGGAAAGAAACATAGGGATAAAAAAAGCAAGTGATTTTAGTCATTATGTCTGTCTCAAGCAGCATTATGCACCATTCCCATTTTAATCACTTGCCGTTTGCACCCCTTAGGATACAATGGCTGCATCTGGCCATTCACTTCTTCTCTACAGCCATCCTTAACTGCCCTTTTATGCGCTCTTGTTGAAAACAAGCCAAAACAAGCATTGGCAATGCCAACGGGTTTGGCTATTGTGTCGGCATGGGAAAAGCATTTGCCAGGCACTAACATAGTGATATTAACCGGCCATTGATGGAAGCAGTTTCAAAATGGTGTGAATACCTGGGCATATAATAGCAGTGCCTGGCAAATGCCTAATACACAAGCCAAAACGGTTGACTTTGCCATTGCTTGTTTTTAATAGGACTTCTGTGAAGGACATGCATAGACCTTGTAAATCGAGTGGCTGAAGGCAGACTTGGTTAAGACCTTTGTATTATACAAGTATGCATTTACAGTTCCAATTAAGTAAATAACTCTTTGAGCACAAAGTTTGATGCTAAGGCAAGCTAGCACAAAGAGATCCCAGGAGGATGTGTTTTGGGCAGGGAGGGGCCAGAAAGTGGGTGGGAATGGCCATTGTGATGGCAATGGGCAGTTAACTGGTGGGTAAATAGCCAACCAAAGCTTTGTGTTCCTCCTCGTATGCCATTTCTCCCGAGATGTCCTCTAATGCAATAGCTTTGGCATATATGTGGCAGTTTAGCACCACCTAAAAGCCAAAACTAAAAAAGACAAACGAGAGCAGAGCTCCTTTGTGCCTACTGCAGCTAAGCATTGGATTATTTAATAAAACTGTGGAAGACAGTAAGTGCAAGTACAGCTAAAACCATGGTTCCAAAGGCAGAGCAGCGGTTGTTCGATGTCCTTTCCGCGTGAGGTGTTTTTGGCTGTACAACAGAAAAAAGCCACAAGCAAAAGGCTTTAACATTATGTTGCGCTTTTACTTAAGTGAGCTTCAGAAGGAATAAAGATGGGAAACGGGCATGGCGGGACGGGGAGTTCTGCAGCATGCCTTGGATCTGCTGTTTTGTTGGCCTCTGTCTCCTTGATGCTCACGGCGTGCGCCATGTATGTGTGGTCCATCAATCCCCACACTTTAACGAAACCACTGTGAGCAATGGCGCGCGGAAGCCACGCCCGGCCAAACTGCCTCCACTCCAAAACTCCAAGTGTGGAACTCCAGAATGGAGAAGTTTGGGCGAGGGTGTTGCCAGAGTTGAGAACAAAACAGACCTCATTCAAGCCATGGAGATATCTATTAAGGTTGAAGGGGGTACAGGAGCTTGACAAGGGAATATAAACAGGCTAGTTTCCAGAAAGCCACTAATGTACAGAAGTAATTAAGACAAACCATCCATATAAATTTGCAGACCGACCACCAGCTGTAGCAAAAGCAGATATGTCTTGCTCCGTGCGGAGAACATAAACAAAAAAATAAATATATTTCACACTAAATAACACAAAAGGAACTTAGAGAAGCAACAGGCAGTCACTCCCTGCTTCACGAAGGCTCATGACCAATAAACAGATAGGGTCAGGTAAACAGGATGCCTTGGTCAAGCAGGGATCTAAGTCTCCTGCACAAGGGCTCACCCACATGTAGAAAGAACTTTGACAGCGAAGAATAGGGCGCATATATAATTAGTAGAAGTTACTGAAGTATTATTTAGAGCTCTCAACATTTTTTGGGAGTTATTTTAAATGTGTGCCTGCATCTATTTGTGTGTGTACCAAACCCGTCTGATAGTGCCCAGGAGGCTCCTAGTGATGTACCAATCTTATTATTATTATTTTTTAATTAGGCTTTATTTGGTTTATTTATTATAAACCTTTTGTCTAAATTACAGTTAGGATCACAATATTCCAATTAAATGTTCTATATCACATAATTTACAATTAAAATAAGTATATACAACTCTTGCACCGGTTACAAAAAAAAGACATCTACTAGCAACACATTTTTGGGAATAAGCACAAGTAATAAAGGAAACCTCATGGTATGCTCCAACCCACACTCAAGCTGGTATGATTTGCTCCATAAGTGTTGTTATACAGTCAAAAGAACAGTGTATTCAGATCATGCTGGATTTTTTTATGATCGTCAATTGTCTTGAATATTGTCTGCAAAGGTTTTACCAGCGCTCGTGAAGTGCAATACAATTAAAATACCAGTTATTCGCTGATTAACATTTGATGGGAATTCAACAGGGAAAAGGTTGGTAAATGAGTCAGGAAAAAACACACAAAATACAGGGAAACAGCACCGTAGGCCCAGCTTGGGACTTTGAACCTTACAAGCATCGCCTGAAACATGTTTTTGCTCAGACACTGGAGGACTGCAATACACCGAACTCTTTGCAGGAAGCGGCAGTCTCACTTGACCGATCTCACTCTTTAACTAAGACTATAAACTATTTGCAGGGATCATGTGGGCGAGGCCTGTGCAGGAAATGAGCAACCCAGCCCAGCAGGGCTTTCAATGAGAGCAGCAGCGCTCCTTTTATATACAGAGGGTGGCTCTGGCCATTGACTACACTGTCACTAATGGTGTCCCACTGGAAATAATTCCAGTAGGCACAGACAAAGCGTTTGACCTAGTGTTAGGAAGCTGTTTGATTAACCTAATTCGTGTCTGTTAGCTATTAACACACCTGCTACGTTAATTAAAATACAGAGAGGCGCACACCAAGGCTACCCCATTGCCCATTTCTGTATACAGTATGAATCGACCCATTTGCCGGAAACTGCATGCAAATGTCATAAAAAACGCATACGTCAATTATCAAAGGTGGGTTATGCCTGTGTACATCCCTATATTTACAAATGAACCACCTCTCAAAGATATGATAGGTTATTTATAACGCACTTATTACCCAGAGGTTTCTAAGTGCGGACCCGGAGATCGAATTTGTGGTGCTCAGTGTCGTCTTGCTTCCAGGGCGAGCACGTTGCCCCTGAGCTATCCTCCCAGGACACATATATAACTCCACATAAGCTGTGTGCAGCACATTGAGCAACCCACGCTAGACTATGGGTTATTTGTATACATTCTCTAAAATGATTTGGAACAATCCCGTTTTTTGAAACCCTCACATAATACTTTTCTCAATAATAAAATAACAAAAAAGACCTATGTATATCAGGTTTTCCTTTTGCAAATAAAAAGAGACACCTTCTCTGGCAAGTTGAAAATGAAATGTACAGGTATCCTAGGCGGGGCGTAATCTTATAAAATCTATGATTAACATACTTCAGTATGCACAATCCTCATTAATATGCTTCTATGGTAGGAGGCACATTTATTCTATTTACCAATTATACTACTTGAACAAATATCTAGGTTCAACCGGAACAAGGAACGACCACCTGCACTAGATGTTAGGCATTACATACTGATGCTATTCACATGATTGCTAACTGTGAAGCACTTACTAACTACTGGGTCAAGAGTTTTGATAACATATCTTACATTGTTTTAACAACAACACAGCTGCAGCCTCTGATTATCACAGTTGGCATTTGAGAAGGACTTTATCTTTAACCATCCAAGCAGCCAAGCTACTTTTTATAGTGATCATTGTAGCAAAAATAATCATGAGGAAATGGTTAAATAATGAACCTCTGAAAAAGCAGAAATCTAATCAAAATTAAGTAAGGGCATAAACACTGAACAGACACTGTAATGTACAATCTAAAAAATGCTCGGAGTTAAACAAAATAATTGGTCCTAAATAAGTCATCTTTGGTACTTATTTAGAAGTACCAAACACAATCAGCACAATATGCAGCCTATAAACCTATTTCACCCTGTGTTGAATTCTGGTTGTACTGCTTAGCTTCCTGTGGGAACATGGTTAGGGATTCTCCTAATCTATTCATTATACTTTCAAATCGAGCAAGGAAAACAAAATCTTTATTATTTTAAAAATGATTACATTTAACTATGTTATTGGTAACACAACCTTTCATTTAGTAAGAATGATGTTTACATAACAGTTTGCATACTGCTGCAATATCTGATTGATTAATCTACCTACCATTGGTTTAGGGGGGATAGACAAAGCAAAGAGCACATTTCACACATAGAGCCTTATTAACAGCTCCCACAAACTTCAAGATATATTTTGAGTCTCCATCAGAAGTAATCCCATTGGGGAAAAACTGTGATAAAATATTTTGGGCCCGCTTAACAGCTGTCCAAGCATTTTAATGAGATAATATGACCAATTTTCACAAAATGATTTAAGTAACTATCACCATAGTACTACCTTTCCTACAAATCCCTCAAAAGCAAAATCAGTCAAGTAGAATGACTAGATTTAGTGGCTACCTAAGGCTTCTTGCCGTTGGTCGGATGACTTATTCCAAGCACAAACTGATAAGCTACGCACATATCTGGAAACATCTGGAAACATCTGCAGAGACCAAAAAGGTCTCTGTACCAATTATAGTGTAGTCTACTTTGACCAGCAGGAACAAAATCGTGGAATATTCTGAACACTTCTTTCTGAAGTTCCTGACTGGGTACAAAAAACAACTGTAAAACAAATTGTAAATTATGTTTAATCAGATTAACTTTAGATGAAGCACTAGGCAAAATATCCTTATCAGAATCCAAACATATCTTGACTCTAATAAGAAAGGGAATGCAAGACCAACAACTTATCGAAGAAATATGCAGAGGAAGGCAGAACATCCATATTGCTTATCTGCAGATTCTGTCTGGACAAATCACTTGCTTTTACATTATTATATGATCGGATCAGGCAGAAAATAGACTATGTGGCCAGCTGACTATTATAAAACCTAGCCTTTTGCAAAATATGCTAATTGCGATCCATATGAATGTAATATGGGAATCGAACTCCCACAAGGAAATGTCTCCATTCTGACCAAGCCCCTTTATAACCAATAACCGACAATCAAGGATAAAGTGATTTCTGTTTCACAAAGTCAAAGTGCAGGCAGATACAATACTGAATTCTCCACTTGATCATCTTTCCTGGATGGTTTTAAATTCCAAAACTGAATCCTATAGCTGTGCAAACTGTTGCAAGAGTCAATTACAAGTTACATCATATTTTAACACCTGTCTCATGGTTCTGACAAGTCTTTAAGAAGGGTTCCCGCATTACAGACACATACCTTACGGTGGATACTAATGACATGCCTCAAGTAGAGTTGCTTATCTCTTTGATTATTTTGCTTGATACTAGAATAATGTATTCTCCGCCCTGCTGGTCTAGGAACGTGGTGGATTCAACTTGAAGGTGATGCATTGACACTTTGGGGAAAATCCTCTCCTTTAATGAGACAGTGGGACTGCCAGTGGGCAGGCCTTGCTTCATAACCCTCCCTCCCCCATTTATCTTCTGCCAGTGCCATCCAAATATTTTGCAGCTCAACATGGTGGCGGCCTATAATTTGGAGAAAATGTTAAGGTGCAAAGGGAGCAAAGCTGACAGGGCACAATTGCCACATTGTTTGAGTTCTGGGGTTGGGCTCAAAGCAAGTGTCTGCCACAGCATTGTGGGATCACTAGCGAGCCACTAAAGGGCATAATTGTGAGTCCAGAGTGATCACGAGGACCAGATTCTGAGCTGACTGACAGTGGCCTCCTCTTTGCTGTGAATGACCATAGATCCAGGTCTCCCTCGCTCAGGCAGTGATGCATACCCAAGCCTGAACTTTCCGCAAGGAAAGCTGGAGAGGTGAGCAGGTTTCAATGGCAAACCAGACCCTAAATCCTAACTTTTGTGGTCTTCACACTGCCCAGGAGTCGGCCTGGCAGTATCTACGCATATGTCTGATTCGCACTAAGAGGCAGCATATGTGACCTTCCTGAGTCCTCCAGTCTGACATGGTGAAGGCATTGCTGAATGAAGGCATGACCGTAGCCTTTAAACCTGCTACACAGAAGGCCACTCTCTGTATGTGAAGCAGGAGGCTTGTTAGAGAAGCCCGAACGCTGGCGGACGGGCACCATTCTTTCTTCAAGTGGACATTTGGGGTCCCACTATCACAGACTTTGTTAAAGGAGATCACGGCATATAAAAGTAGGGTTAATTCTTTCAGCCACTGTCAGAGAAGTTTTGTTATGTGGCTGCTCTGCTTAGGATGGCAAAAGGGTTTTGGTTTCTTAGCTTCTAGGGACTGTCTTACTAAAAAAAGATGTTAAAACTAGATTGAGGTGCCACACGATAATAAGCCAAGTGCTTTTCTAAAATGGAAACGCTAATTACCAGATGGTTTCGACCCATTCCCTCTATATTGGAAACAGCAACCTGCTTTTTACAAGGTTAAGTTAGATCAAAAAGCAAAGAAGCACACCTGATTCGAATCCATGTGCAGGTAATGTGGGCGGGGGCTCTGCTACTTGTTCCTTGCACACATTGAGAATAGTACTCATAGGCAGAAAACAAAATCAGATGGCATTTGCAGATGCCAAGGGCTCCCCCAACGAATTGAACATGTTTCTTACTTGTTTGCTTCTCCTCTTGTGCACCTCGGAAGGCCCAAAAAGTTTAGAACCGGTAGTGCTAAATAGATGCTGCAGTCACAATTTAATGTATTTCATTTGTTTTGTTATTGTTTTATAAACGCCATCCAGGAACATATTCACTTTGTCGCACCCCAAGTGGAAGGAGGGGAGCGGAGGGGGACAGGAGCAGGGTGTCTAAACCTCGAAGCTTTAGAACATTCAGGAACAGTGTATTACTAGGAAGTGGGAATGAAGTAGTGCAGTATTAGAACTCACATGGCATAGAAAAACAAAACGTATGTGCGGGCAACAAGCTACTTACTCATCTGGGGAACGTCCTAAGTTCAAAACCACAACCTGGGCTGATAGTCTGTAGAGTCCTCATGGGCTAAGTGCTGGGAGATGGGAAGACTGTTCCACACGGACGTGCCCAGTGTTTATTAACTTGCCTCCAAACGTCGTCTTCTTGGATAGGGATAGGAACAAGGAGAATGAAGAAGCTTGCCCCGGGGCTCTGGAGGGGCACTGTGTGCTGAACTTCTGTTGGAGGCATGCAGGCTCAGCTCCGCAGTAGGGCAGTGATGTACAGAGTGTTGAAGGCAACCCGTTTGTCAACCAGATTGCCTTCAAGTGCAGGGAAGGGAGAGTAGGGGAGACAGGGCCTCTGGATTCCAGACTCAGAATTAGCCTGGCAGCCTTGCTCTGAATAACCTGGAGCAGGTGGACCAGTGTCTTAGGAAGGACCACGGATAAACTGTTACATCAACCCAATCAGTGGAGAACGCCAGCTCCTTAGTGACCTCCCCTTTGTGTGACATGTTTAGGAATTGCAGCATGCATTTCAGTGTGTAGAGTTGTTAGTGTGACTGATTCAACTATTAGCATTATCAGTTACAGGACAATTAGGTAGGACTAACACACTGAACCAGATTCACAACGATTTGCACTGAAGCGAATCAGAGATGCCCATAAGCACCTCTAGTTTTTTCCCGTTACACTATGCCTGATTCACAAAGCCTACCAATTGAGTAAATCTGCAGAGGCCTGGGGCATCTCTGAGACCCACAGGTGCAAATTCAATTTACAAAGATTGGCTCAAGTGCATCTCAGTGATGCTGCAGGCATCTCCCCATCTGCTCCCGTTTCAGGCTTTGTAAGTTAGGTTTAAGGCAGCAATAGCAAAGTAAGGCCTAAGCTGTCCCTAACCCTACGTTTCTATGATATTCTCTAAAAAGGAATACATAAAAGGGTGCTTGTCAGACTGTCATACAGAAATAAAGTCCTTCGTCCTGAATCCTAGTCGAACCTGAATTCTCTCCCTACCACTACAGAGATAACCACAAAACCAACAAAGACATACTTTGGGCCATTGCCCGAATAAATAGGCTCTTGCCTAGATGCACAGTCCCAAATATACACTGAGTACCTTTTGTAACAGGGCCTGTCTCCAGGCACTGTCAAGGGAGGGTGGAAGCCCAACCCCTAACATTCCAGTGAGTGCCTGAGGGCCTGCAGGAGGGCCTCGCTCCCAGGCCCTCCTTACTTGATGCACCAGCATCTCGGCCGTGGCAGGGAACCACCAAGGAAGCAGCCGCAAAACAGCAGGGAGGGCAAGGCTGGAAATGACACAAAATACTGCAGGGGAAGAGAGGCGTGAGGTCTAGGACATACGGTTTTAGGCAGCAGAGGCGGGACGCCGAGCAGGCAGCCGGACCACTGTGGCAGCAGAGTGATGCCACACTGAGTTGGCAGCGCAGCAGAGAGCAGAGTGGAAGTCGCCGCAATACTGCTGCTATGTGGACAGCATCCCGTAGAGGAGCGGGGCAACAGCGAACAATGCCGGCTGTAGCCCATGCTTCAAAATAAAACCACTAGCTCACCAAGAACTTTTTCATTTAACCAAGGCCTACAAAGAAAGACATAGTAACATGGGACAAACGTCCCCTGTAGACTGTTTGGCTGTCGGTGCCCACGCCAGCATCGCGGTAGAGACGCATAGAAAAGGGGAAGGTCTTACAAGTCCTTATGAAGCATCTGTTTCACCCCCCTCAGACTAGATACGTTGATTGGTTAGGGATAGTTAACCAATCCTGGGAGGGGATTGTTATTTAAAAATTAATCTCGGGTTGGTTTAGTGTGAGCTTTAGTAGTGTGAGGTCAGGCTGTGGAAGGAGGGCAACCGAGAAACCGACGGAGGGAAAAGTGAAAGAAGTGTAGAGGTGGTTGAAGAAAGGAGTCTGTGGAGTGGTTGTGCGTCAGTAAGAGGAGTGAGTGAATTAGTGGTAGAGTACGAGTATGGAAGAGGTAGTAGAGGTGGAGAGGTAGTTACAGTGGCAGAAGAATAGTGGTTGGAAGTAGAGGTAGGAGTAGTATTGATAAAAACGGAGGGGTAATGATAGTGAGGAGTGGTAGAGGAGAAGTGGTAGTAAGGAGAAGTAGTAGTTGAGTTAAGGTAGCAGTAGTAGTGGAGAAGTAGCAGTGGCAGAGTGGTGGAGTGGTAGTAGAGATGAGAGGTAGAAGTTGGTGGAGTAGTAGAGCGGCAGTAGGAGGTAGTAAAGAGGGGAGGAGTAGAGAAGGAGGAAAGTAAAAGGAAAAATAAGGTAACACCTAAGGGTGGAAGTAGGAAGGCAGAGTGAAAGATTGTAGGGACAGAAACATGGTGGGGAGAACACCATAGAACAACAGAGTAGAAGGGCAAGGAGAGTTGTGTGTGTGGTTGCCCAAGTGATTTCAATGACATGAATGTAAGGCACTGTCCCCAACCCTTTCCATAGAACACCAAGTGGGGTTAGGAGAGGAACATGTAGAAAGCCCCCCGGGAGACCGCTAGCAAACGCATCAGGTCAACCACCACAGTCTTAGTCCCGATGTAAGACAGTATGGTTTTCTTACCCTAGTGTACTAACCGCAGTTAACAATGCTTGTGTTAGGGTAGCAGTAGAACAAGGGAGGCGAGAGCTAGGGATGCCCTAGCACCAGTAATCACAAAACCCCTTAAATCATAAAATATCATATCTTCAAAACATACGCATGTATATCTCAAAATGAAGACCCCTGAACCTTCCATAGGTGTTGGAGAGAGTTTTCTTTGTGATACCCTGTCACATTTCCCAGTCTCTTTCCTTTGCAACATTGTATGTTTATCTCATTTCCCTTTTTCCTGTCCACTCTGGGATCTCTTGATCATATCCCCACTCTGGGGCTTGTCTCGCTCTCGTTGCTCACTCTGTGGATTTCTGTGTTTCACTCGGCTCTGGGAATTTTCCTTTCATTCCCCACCTTGGGGTCTCCCTGTTCCCACTTCGATTTGGGGCTTCTTGTGGTTCTCCCCACTCTGGGGCTGTGCTGTCCTGTGCTCTTCCATCCTTGGTATCTCTTTGTGCCTTGAGACTTTTTGGTTCTCACCCTGCCTGGGGTCTCTCTTGGCTTTCCCCGTCTTGGGGTCTCTCTTGGCTCGCCCCACCATGGGGCTTCTCAGTTCTGGCTCTGCCTGCCTTGGGGGTCTCTGTTGTCTAACCCCACCTTGGGGCTTCTTAGTTCTCACCCTGCCGTGGGGTGTCTCTGGCCTCATCCTACCTTGGGGATGCAAGCTAGTCCCTCAGATCTCCATGGGTTCTCACTCTCCTTCACTCCACTGAGCTAAACCCTCCGGATTCTCATTTGGTGGGCGCGGCGACCTCTCTGTGGCATCAGCCGTCTGTGAGAACATCACAGCTGGTGTAATCTTGCTCTGTCTTGCTATGCCTCCCAAGAGGACCTCGGCTCTCACAAGCTCCACATGCTTCTCTTTTTCTCTCCAATCCTGATTGGCTCTTTATCGGACGTTCCTCCAAGAGGCTGGGCCATCCACTGTTCTGCTCTTTCATGCTAGGACTGAGGTTACCTGAAGTCAGAAACCAACCCAGCTGTTATAACAGGAAGTATTACATTTTCATACATTTCAACTCCCACTCCCAAAAAGGCAATCCTGAGATCCATCCCTGGTCTGCCATTTGCAGACACTTACATCAATGCTTCCTCCAGACAGACTATCACTGACATTCTCTTCACTGTTCCTTCTTCTGACTTATGGAACCCCCATATGGTCTCTGACTTCTCCCCTTTTTCCTCCTCACCCATTACTGGTGGCACCAGATGGGAAGTGCTTTTGGCTCACTTCGCATCTTCCAAGTGCACCATTAATGTCTATCACAATGGCACTATCATGGCCCAGGGCTTTCAACCCACCCTCATCCTTCTTGACAGGTGTCTTCCAACTTTCTTCAATGTCCCTCCCCCCGGCCACCCCTCTGTCCCTCATCACCAGTATCCCCCTGACCCCCAGTGGTGGCCCCCACCCCTGTGCCCCCCTCGCAAATCATTTAAAGGGGGGAACCAGCTTCACTTAGCTACCCTCAATTCCCGCTATGGTATCAAACACTCCTCTGCATCTGTCGCCTCCTTGAAGACCTTGGCCTTGACGTCCTTGCTCTCACTGAGACATGGTTCAAGGCCAGCTCCGTCACTTCTTTTGACACTCTTCTCCCTGATGGCTGCAAGATCCTTTCGAATCCCAGGGCCTCCCGGCCTGATGGCGGAGTGGCTCTGATGTTCCCTAAGTGGGTTCATGCCTCCATTATCCCCATTCAAACCTACTTATCCTTTGAATGCCTTGTCTGCAGGCTCTCTGTCTCGCCCAACTCACTCAGCTGGACACACCTGGGATGCTCTCATCTCAACAGACATCCCACTCTCCAACCTTTTTACTACCCCTTTCTCCTGGTCTGACCACTCTCTACTCTCTTCTCACCTTGACCTCCCCTTTCCTCTGATAATGCCTACACCCGCACTGCCAGTCTCCTTCTCCGTCATTGGATTGATGAAGCGTGGGTCAGTCACTGCATTTGCCTCTTCCTTCATCCCTCCTCCTCCCCCTTCATTTGACTATCCTTCTGACTCTGTTCTAGCTAACCTCCCTATCTAACACCTGGACATCCTTGCCCCCATCATGAGGATCCGCATGAAGCCTGCCTCCAAATGCAACTCTTGGTATAACTCCGACCTGGCAGCTTTGAAACACATGTGCAAAGCTGCATGGCGGAAGTGGCAGGCATCTAGCTCATTCTCTGACAAACTGGCCTGCTGCCTACTCCAAAAGCAATATCATCTCACCATCTACTCCAAAAAGAGGGCTCATGGGTAAAGCCACATCTCTGGAGCCACCAATAACACAGCTGAACTTTTTAAAATTTGCAAGGAACTTGCCAATCCTACTGCAGTATTCTCCTCTCCTCCTCCCTCTCAGGCCCTCTGCACTGCACTGGCCACCCACTTCCCCTAAAATACTCAGGACATCCTGTCTTCTCTGTCTTCTGCTCCCTCCCCACCTGCCTTCTCTTGCCTCCCTTGGACCACCTCTCTCCCCCCATGCTCTCCTCCTTCTTTCCCATTGCACCAGACGAGATCTCTAGAGTTGTCTGCACTATGAAAGTCTCCTCTAAACAGATGCTCCCTCGCTCCTCCAGAACCATCAAGGACAATATCACCTCTCTGGCACCATACTTGGCTGACATCTGCAACCATTCCTTCGCCACTGGCTCCGACCCACAACCCCTTAAGCACTCTCTTATGCACCCGCTCCTAAACAAGTCATCTGCTGACCCTTCTTGCCCGGCTAGCTATCACCCTATCTCTATCACCCCTTTTTTGGGTAAACTCATGGAGAAGCTGGTCATCCCCCAACTGATCCTCCACACCGAATTGGCTGGCTGACTCCCATGACCACCAGTCTGGTTTCATGGCATCTAGAGGTACGGAAACCGCTCTCCTGAACACCCGTCAAGATCTGCTCTCTAACCTGGATTCAAACACACCCTCTGTTCTAATCCTCTGCGATCTTTCTTCTGCCTTTGACACAGTCAACCACTCCATCCTCATAAACCGTCTCCATGATACCCTATGCATCACAGGAGAGGTTGTGTACTGGCGTTGCTGACCTCCTTTCTTTCAAACAGACCCTCCCAAGTGCAAATGGGTCCTTTTCTCTCCTTCACCTCACTCTCTACCTGTGGTGTCCCTCAGAGCACTATCCTATCGCCATGGCTCTTCAATATCTACTTGGGCCCTCTGGCCCACTTAATCTCCACCTTCTGCCCTCATTTCCAGTGTTATGCAGATGACACACAGCGTTACTTCAAGCTGCCATCCGCTACCTCCTCCCCTTCCTCTCTCATACCTGACTGACTGACTGCTATTTAGACGTGGTGCTCTGCAAATGATCTCTGACTTAATGCCAGTAAGACAGCAATCCTTCTCATTGGCTTCCCACACTCTCTGGCCAGCCTCCTTGGGTCCCCTACTTTCACCCACATGTGAGGCAAAAAAACTGGGGGTCAGTCATCGTTGACTCTTCTCTCTCCTTCTCTCCACACATCGCAGAATCTCGCCAAGATGTCCAACTTTCAGCTCCTGCTCCTCAGGGGCATTCTTCCTTTCCTCACCTTCCCCAGTGGTCAAAGTGTATGAAAAGAAGTAGTAGAACTATGTTCCCTGGAGACACGGCCACACTCCCCACAAACCCCAATGCCACACTCCCTCCCAAGTGCAATACAACCCCATACCTGGGTCCCGCCTTTCCTTCATTCCACCTCCAACACTGTGTAAACACTGAAAGGAAAAACAATTAAGCCATTCTGGAATAGTTTCTTATTAAAATGAATGTATACGAACAGTGAAACTTAATTTTAAAAAGTAGAGGCGCACCGCTCTCAATCACTCCCGCTCACTTCGAACACTGGCCTTCCCCCAGAAGCTCAATGTCTCCAGGGCCCTGTTTCTCTCTAGGCTGGACTACTGCAACAGCCTCTCCCTCAATCTGCCTCTTTCCTCCCTTCGCCCCCTTCAACTAATCCAGAATAGGACTGCAAGACTTGTCCTTGGCCTCAAGCCCAGGGACCGCATCCCTCCAGCCCTAAAATCTCTCCACTGGCACCCGGTGACTGCAAGGATAAAATTCAAGACCCTATGCATCATCCACACGGCTGTCTGGGGCCTGGGACCTCTCTACATCCAGCTTTTCCTCCCTAAATACCTCCCTTCCAGAGTCCTTCGGTCATCTGGCTCCAACTCTCTGCAGGTCAACTGCTTTTCAAAGTAGAGAGTGGGAGGTAGATCCCTCTCTTCGGGGGTTCCTCACTCTGGAATGACCTTCATTAAGCTCCGGAAACTTCTCAAGACCTTCCTTTTCGCCTCTTCATTTCCTCTCCCCCTCCCGCGCTAACGTTCCCTCTGACGCAGCGACTGGGGTCTGATCCCTTCAGAGTCATACTGGGGCCAGACCACTCTCCTACCAGTCCCGCCATCATCCCTTGCCAGCATTTGCCAGCACATTCCCTTAGGCTCCCTTCCCCAGACTAACCCTAAACTGGTCCACCCTGTCCTCCACACTCACCCTCCCTTCCCCCTTCCTTTTTTCCTGACACTTGCCTTATTGCCCCCCCACATCCCTTGACCACCCCCCTCCCTTTAGGCACCCCCTCCTGCTCTTCTCCCTCTACCCCCCAGCCCCCCTGCACTTACAACTTTGTTCTTGTACTTGCGCGGTAGGATTGTCACAAGGTCAATATAACCGTTTTTTGTTATTCTACTTTCTTTCCTATGTTCCCTGCCCTCCGCTTGTCTTGTGGCGCCTGGAAAAACTTGTGTATAGGTGCCATACAAATGTCCAATAACATAAATAGCCAACAAGGGTATTGGGGGGGGAGGGAGGGAAACGTAAATCCCTTTCTGGGTATTTGCTGTCCCCTAAGGGTGTCACCTCCAGTGGGATCGTACTTGCCCTGTCCCCAAAGGGTTGTTAGGTGGAGCGGGTTTACCTCCGTAGTCCAAATGAGGTTGGTGCCTCCTTGTAGAGAGGGGGCAAACGCCTTGAATCTGTCACAGTGGATGGAATGGGTTTTTGGAAAAGAGCTTTGTTTTACAATAGTGATGGTAGTTTTAATTACCTGGAAGAAGGACTTTTGTTAGGGGTCGTCGAAAGGGAATGGAAAGAGGGCTACAAGATGGTCTACATCCCCTTCTTATTCTTAATAAATTGAGTTTTTTCTTTAGATTCAGTGCCATTTTATTGTTTATGTATTCTCTATTTTCACTTCCAATGTATCCTGCATATTTTTTTCAACATTCTCTCCTAGAACCTGCAGACAATAGAAAACATGTAACATCTTAATGGGGAGGAAAATATATAATACAATATTTTGAAATGGCTCAAAATTGACTCTTAATATTGGATATTCAAGCAGTGAGCTACATAAGGTGCTTGCTAGCAGAGGTTCAATTGCCCTACACCTCGAGAATCTAATTATGTGATTGTAATAGACTCTAAATAGAAAAGCCAATGACATATCCCTGCAGCGATGACAAGATGAAGACATCTTGTAATGATTTTAGAGCGGAGTGACAGTCTGGCCGAAAGGGAACATCCTTCTCTTGGGAAAATAGTTCAATAGTCCTCGTTTAGGGCTCTGTCTCTTCTTGTTATCTCAGAAGACTAATAAGGGCTTAATAGAAGCAAATAGAAGCAAAATAGTCAGGTGCTGTTGTTGGAGCTTCCTCACTTCAATATTATAAATATTTAATATTCAAAAGAGCTGTACCGCTCGGAGCTGTCAGTGGCCTTGTCAACACGTTTTTAAGGATAGTTTCCCCTATCCAGCTTTCATCATCAGACAATGTTTATAAGTCATCAAACCCTGACTATTTCAACACTGTATAATCGCCCTCTAATAATCAGTTGCATAACGCTAGTTGTTTACAGAGACAGTCCAGAACCAGACTAATTGAGAACTTTGGCAAGAAGATTACTTTAAGGGGTTTCAGAGATTACGAAAGGATGTCTTTTGTTTGACCCCTGAACAGCTCTAATCATAATCCTGAATCTTCCTCCGGTTACATAGCTCTGGTAAGGACTTATGGTTTACATAAGTTCATTCAAATTAAAGCTGTGTTAGCGGATCTAAAAAACTAGCTTCCACGTGGACAAAGGAGAGCAGTAAAATGTAGCAGAGCAGATCTTTTTGCTGGAAAATCTTTTATAAAAAGTGGGAACCGATTGTAACCATAATATGGAGCATGGCACCGCTTTTTCCGTGGAAGTGCCCTTTTGATTCCTATCGATTCTGCCATCTTTTTAGGTTAAAAGCTTTGCAAAAAATCCAAGATGGCTGCCGGGGTGAGGAGTCACATCTAAACAGCGCTCCACCTGGGCCGCCGAAATAAAGCAAGAAATGAAGCACTGACGGCCCGTTTCCTGACCCCCCCGACAGCTAAAGTTCCCCCCGTCCCCCCCCCCACCTGGGAGGAAAGCGGCGCTGCGGAAGAGCGAGCGCGGGACGAGGACCGAAGAGAGGGGAAGACCGGCCCCACCCCCACCAGGGCCGATCGGGACTCTCCCGCGCCGAAGAGGCACACACGGCACACACATCGCGGAAGACGAAGAAGGTGAGGCGGGGGCCAGCGTGGGAGCGGGATCGGAGGCTCAGCAAGAAACTGAAGATATTGGAGTTGAAAGAGTCCACAGGGTAGGACCAAAAAGATCTGGGGCCCCAGGGGAAAGACCACGCAATGTCTTGGTGGCTCTCTCTTCTTACCCGCAGAAAGAACAGATTCTCAGAAGGGCCAGGGAAATGGAGCATATTAAAATGAATGGGCAAGACATCCAATTGTATCAGGACTTGGCTCTAGTAACCCTCCAAAAAAGAAGAGCAATGGCCCCATTAGTGAAAGTGTTAATAGAAAAACAAATCCGCTACAAATGGACCTTCCCATTTGGGCTACTATTTACATGGGAAGGAAAACAGAGAAGAGTGACCACGCTAGAAGAAGGCCTTAGCACTATGGGACTTCAAGATGAAGAGATTGTAACGCTCACCTGAATCCCTCGGAGGCGCAGGTCTGGGCTGGAAGTTCTCGGAGTCTTCTAGGGTCGCGCGCAGGTCTCGAATGCCACCCTGGAAAGGCCCTCTCCTCACTGAGATCTTGATCTGAAGGGTGAGGTGTCTGCAATTAGGAGAGCAAGGGGTTACTAGGATATATAAGCCTGACTGGGCAAGCTGACTCCCCTTCCTGGTACTCCCCAAGTAGTTCGTAGGCTAAATGTGCTCACCTTATATAGGTGAAAGCGGAGCTCTCCATCCTGCGTCTGTGCAGGGGCGCCGAAGCCAGTTACTTCACTGGTTAATTGTCCAGCCTCTTGATTGCAGAGGATGAAGATTTGGAGCTAGGCCGTCGTTAGCAGCACGAACGGCGGTTGCTTGAATGTGGAGGTCCGGAGAGCGATGGAATGGCGAAGGTATTGCAGGCAAGTAAGTAGAAAATGTCAATTCGAAGTTTAAAGCACTTCTTAATGTCTCTTTTCCTTTTTCAGGTTGCAGAAGCAGCTGGGTAGAAAAATAGATGTCGAGGAATGCGCCGAGGAGTGAGAAAGATGAGAGCTGCCCAAAACACGTGCGTATGGATGGAGTTTTGTATTCCTTAATGATGTCCTTTTGTTTTGCAGATGCGAGTAGCAGCGTCGGCGGAGGCGAGAAGAATGCAGCGCAGGTAGGGAAGGTTTCACGATGGTTACTAACCAATGTCCTTGCTTCCACAGGGTGCCAAAAAATGGAAAGCTGCAGCCCGTGGTTTGAGATGCACCGATGGATTGGGTAAGTGCTGCGCTGGTTTTTATCTCGTGCCAACCTGGTGTCCTTTTCCCTTCTCAGATGCTGCAGAAGACGAAGATGGTATTTCAGAAGGTAAGATTACGGATTTCTCTTCCCTAGATGCAGAAGTTGAAGATTCTCTGGAGCTGACGCGGTGAGCGTCCTGCTGCTATTGCAGAATAACGCGAAGCACGTTGCTCTGATCGGGCGTGGTTTAAATAGTCCTACTGGAGTACTTAGGTGTCTCCTTCCACAGCAGCCTCGCCCAAGTAAAAAGTCCCAGCTTCCAGAATAGTTCCAGTATCCAGTCCCAGGGAGTGGTGCTGGCCACACCCAGAAGGTAAAGTAGTTCCAGCCATGGATGGATGAGGATTTCATCCTGCAGGTGAGTGAGCAGCATGGTCTGCAGCCGGTAGGTCCACCCAAGCACCATTCCTTACATCATGAGCCCGGCACGTCCTGTGCCGGGACTGGGTCCCCTTATGAGCCTGACGCCACTGGCGCCAGGACAAGGTCCATAAGGCCCCTATGGGAGCCGATGGGTGCCTGAAAATGAAGTTGTGACCCAGCTTCCGAGGCAGTTGGGCTAAATCTGACTCCTTGGAGGCTGCGGTCATGACAGTACCCCCCCTCAAGGCCCCTCCCAAGCTTGTCCTTTCCGGAGGTTTTGGCTTGTTGGGAAAAGCCCGATGAAATTTTCGGACTAAACGAGGTGCATGTACATATTCTGAGGGTTCCCAAGATCTCTCCTGGGGTCCATATCCCTTCCAATCAATCAGGTAGTATAGTTTTGATTTGGAAATTTTGGAGTCCAAGATGTCTCGAATTTCAAATTCAGATTCTCCGTCAACTTGGATTGGTTCAGGAGGTTTAGTCAAACGGGTTCCGGGTTGCACAGGTTTCAGGAGAGAAACATGGAAGACAGGATGTATCTTCATTCGAGTAGGTAATTCTAGTTTGACAGCCACTGGGTTAATCACGGCCGTGATCGAGTAGGGTCCTAAATATCTTGGGTTGAAGGTGCGTGGCCCTTTTAAAGATAAATGTTTAGTGGACAGCCAGACTTGATCTCCTTTTTGATATTGAGGAGCCTCTTTTCGATGTTGGTCCGCTCCTTTTTTGTAGGATTCTTTAGCTCGTTGAAGATGAGCTGTGGCTTCTTTAAATGCTTGAGTTATCGTCGAATGCAGATGGTCAACAGCAGGTGTTCCGAGAGCTTGAGGTGGGTCCAGATTTGAGGTTCGAGGATGACTTCCATACAGCAGGAAAAAAGGGGTTTTTCCCGTCCCAGAATGGATTGAGTTATTGTAAGCGTATTCAGCAATCCAAAGGACATCCTTCCAAGTACCCTCGGATTGATGCAACATGCAGCGCAGATATTGTTCTAGAGTTTGGTTAGTTCTCTCAGTCTGCCCATCGGTTTGAGGATGATGGCTGGTGGAAAGTCGTACATCAATCTGTGCTAAACGACAACAACTCCGCCAAAAATGGGAAATGAATTGACTCCCTCGGTCAGAGATTAGTACTGAAGGGAAACCGTGCAACCGGACAATGTTTTCAAGAAATTCTCGGGCTAGAATGGAAGCTGTTGGTAAACCCTTCAGTGGGATAAAATGAGCCATTTTTGAAAAAAGGTCCACGATCACTAGAATTGTGTTGTATCCGGTGCAAGGGGGTAAATCCTTGATAAAATCCATCGAGAGCGTGTGCCAAGGGCCAGGTGGTATGTCTATTGGACGTAATAATCCTGCTGGTTTTTCCTTCTGACTCTTGTTTTGTGCGCAGATACCACAAGAAGCCACAAACTCCTTAACATCTTTCCTCCAAGATGGCCACCAAAAATGCCTTTTAATTTTCTCTGAGGTTTTGGCAACTCCAGGATGTCCTTCCATTAGAGAATCATGGTAGCAGGTGATGACCTGTTTTTGTAAGTCAGCGCAGGGTAAGAATAGTCTTCCTTGGAAATACAATAGGTTCTGATCTATTGTAAAGTCCTTTCCTTTCAATTGCCAATTCGATGAATCTTCGGTAAAAATTAGCAAAGCCCAGCATGCTCTGCACACCTTTCACGGAAGTTGGGGAAGGCCATTTGGTGATAGCATCCACTTTTCTTGAGTCCATGTGAACTCCGTTGGGTGATAAGATGAACCCTAAAAATTCCACTTCCTTTGCGTGAAAGGTGCACTTCTCCAGTTTAGCAAACAAGCGGTGTTGGCGAAGTCTCTTTAAAACCGCTGTGACGTGTCTACGATGATCAGATTCTGAGGCTGAGTATACCAGGATGTCGTCAATATAAACGACTACGCACACATCAATAAGTTCTCTGAGGACATCATTCATGAAAAACTGGAAAGCGGCTGGTGCGTTACATAGTCCGAAGGGCATTACTTGATACTCAAATAATCCATATTTAGTGCGAAAGGCCGTCTTCCATTCGTCGCCCTCCTTAATGCGTAAAAAATGGTAAGCTCCTCTGAGGTCTAACTTTGTGTATATGCAGGCGCCTTTTACCTGGTCCAATAATTCAGGAATCAAGGGCAACGGGTATCGGTTTTTGACTGTAATCTGGTTCAGGGCGCGATAATCAATACACGTTCTTAGGTCGCCTTCCTTTTTCGGGACGAAGAACAAAGCTGAGGAAGCCGGGGATTTCGAGGGGCGGATGAATCCGTTAGCCAAGTACTGGTCCAAGTATTGCCTGAGATGGAGGTTTTCTGGTTCAGTGAGGGCGTATATTCTACTGCACGGAGGGGTGGACCCAGGTATCAGGTCTATCTGGCAGTCGTATGACCGATGTGGAGGCAGGGTGTTGGCTTGATCTTTCCGAAAGACGTTGCTGAACACTTGGTATTCCAGAGGTAAACGGGGGTCCTCGGAAGTGATGGCTGCTAGCTTGATTTCGGGCTGAGGATAACAGGTTGAAGCGCATTCTGGAAACCGAATCACCTTGGCTCGCCAGTTTATCTGAGGATTGTGCTTTTCCAACCAAGGCATTCCCAGAATCACCTGAAACTGCGGGGCCTTGATTACATCAAACACGATCTTCTCCCGATGTCCGCCTTGACATAACAACGTTACCTCCATGGTGGTATGAGAAACTGGTCCGGAAGCTATTTCAGTACCATCCACTGTAGTGATTACGTCCTTTACCATCTTGGGACGTAGGGGAAGATCCATCCTGGTAGCCAAGTCGTAGTCCACATAATTACCGATTGCTCCGCTATCGATGTATACTTTGATAGCATGCATGCGATCTGGTCTATTGGGACATATGAGGACCATAGGCATTACCAAATGCGAGGTCAAGGAACTGGTTCTAACGCTCGGCAAGCGGACCTCTACGCTTGTCGGGCGAGGTCGTTTCCCGATTCCAGTTTCTCAGCAGTTTTATCAGAAGCTCCTACGGTCTTCTTGACCGGTTTCACTGAGCAATCACGAAGGAAATGTCCAGAATTCCCACAGTATAGGCACAGCTGTAATTGCCTTCTTCTTTCCCGTTCTTTCTGGGTTAATGGTCCTTTTACTACTCCTATTTGCATTGGTTCCACGGAGTCATTCCCTTTAGCGGCGCTCTGAGGTCTTGAAAATACCCGGGTTTCAAATCTGGATCGATCGGTCTTCCTGTTCTGTAGCCGATGATCTAATTGGACCACTAGGTCGATATAATCTGAACAGTCTAGGGGCGGATTCACCACCTGAGCTAAAACGTCTTTAAGTTCCCCACGTAGACCTCTGTAGAAGAGCGTAATTCTCTTATCTTCAGGCCACCTGGTCTCAACCACCAGTCTATTAAAGGACGCTATGTAAGCCAGGAGATCCTGATTACCTTGTCTAAGTGACAGGAGTTCATTGTCCAAGGCCTGCCCCTGCGAATGTCTTGCGAACAACTTTTCCATACTGGTCTGAAAGTCTTGAAAGTTATAGAGGAGCGGGTCATCCTGTGTCACGAGAGGAATGGACCAGTCTGCAGCACTACCGCTAAGATAGGAAAGTACAAACGCTACCTTGGCTTGGTCCGTTGGGAATGCGGCGGGTCTACACAGAAAGTGCAAGCGGCATTGATTGATGAATACTGCATATCGCTTTGGATCACCGGAAAAACGTTCGGGCGGGGCTAAAGGCACATTCCCTGGCAGATTAATTTGCACCGGATTACTTGAGGTTGTAGGAGTGCCGCCCCCTCCATAGGGAGGCAGTGGCGTCTGTCCCGCTTGAGCCTCTAGCAACTGTCTGGCCAGATCATCAGTCCGTTCCTTGGCCATGACCAACTTCCTTCGTAAAGCGTTTGTTTCTTGGCGAGATGCGTGTACTTCTGCCCTTAGTTCCCCAAGCAATTGAGCCAGTTGATCTGTGTCCGAGGTTTCCATTGCGCCTGGGTGGGAATATTGCGGTCGGCTTCGCGTTCTGTAACGCTCACCTGAATCCCTCGGAGGCGCAGGTCTGGGCTGGAAGTTCTCGGAGTCTTCTAGGGTCGCGCGCAGGTCTCGAATGCCACCCTGGAAAGGCCCTCTCCTCACTGAGATCTTGATCTGAAGGGTGAGGTGTCTGCAATTAGGAGAGCAAGGGGTTACTAGGATATATAAGCCTGACTGGGCAAGCTGACTCCCCTTCCTGGTACTCCCCAAGTAGTTCGTAGGCTAAATGTGCTCACCTTATATAGGTGAAAGCGGAGCTCTCCATCCTGCGTCTGTGCAGGGGCGCCGAAGCCAGTTACTTCACTGGTTAATTGTCCAGCCTCTTGATTGCAGAGGATGAAGATTTGGAGCTAGGCCGTCGTTAGCAGCACGAACGGCGGTTGCTTGAATGTGGAGGTCCGGAGAGCGATGGGATGGCGAAGGTATTGCAGGCAAGTAAGTAGAAAATGTCAATTCGAAGTTTAAAGCACTTCTTAATGTCTCTTTTCCTTTTTCAGGTTGCAGAAGCAGCTGGGTAGAAAAATAGATGTCGAGGAATGCGCCGAGGAGTGAGAAAGATGAGAGCTGCCCAAAACACGTGCGTATGGATGGAGTTTTGTATTCCTTAATGATGTCCTTTTGTTTTGCAGATGCGAGTAGCAGCGTCGGCGGAGGCGAGAAGAATGCAGCGCAGGTAGGGAAGGTTTCACGATGGTTACTAACCAATGTCCTTGCTTCCACAGGGTGCCAAAAAATGGAAAGCTGCAGCCCGTGGCTTGAGATGCACCGATGGATTGGGTAAGTGCTGCGCTGGTTTTTATCTCGTGCCAACCTGGTGTCCTTTTCCCTTCTCAGATGCTGCAGAAGACGAAGATGGTATTTCAGAAGGTAAGATTACGGATTTCTCTTCCCTAGATGCAGAAGTTGAAGATTCTCTGGAGCTGACGCGGTGAGCGTCCTGCTGCTATTGCAGAATAACGCGAAGCACGTTGCTCTGATCGGGCGTGGTTTAAATAGTCCTACTGGAGTACTTAGGTCTCTCCTTCCACAGCAGCCTCGCCCAAGTAAAAAGTCCCAGCTTCCAGAATAGTTCCAGTATCCAGTCCCAGGGAGTGGTGCTGGCCACACCCAGAAGGTAAAGTAGTTCCAGCCATGGATGGATGAGGATTTCATCCTGCAGGTGAGTGAGCAGCATGGTCTGCAGCCGGTAGGTCCACCCAAGCACCATTCCTTACATCATGAGCCCGGCACGTCCTGTGCCGGGACTGGGTCCCCTTATGAGCCTGACGCCACTGGCGCCAGGACAAGGTCCATAAGGCCCCTATGGGAGCCGATGGGTGCCTGAAAATGAAGTTGTGACCCAGCTTCCGAGGCAGTTGGGCTAAATCTGACTCCTTGGAGGCTGCGGTCATGACAGAGATGGAACGGGGGGAGGCCGCAAACAGGAGAGAACGAACGAGAAAACCAATGGGCTGGGAAACAAGCAAGCAGAAGAAGGCAATCGCAGGGAGGGAGACCCGGAGAAAAGTAACATGAGGAACCCAGGAAAAGCATATACTTGGGGAACAGACACGGAATGCCGTTACGGAAACCCTGTCGGGGGGTGGGGGTATGGGAGCGGAGCTGAACAGACTTTACACAGATGGCGGTCTGGTCGAGACCCGACGGTTTGGAACTCGGTAAAGACAAATGGATCAATGGGGTTTAGGAATCCCCATAACATACCCCCCGAGGGTATGGAGGGCAGGGAGCGAAGGGCGCAACACCCTAGCGTCAATAGGAACCCTCGCCCTACTCGGGGGACAGTTTGTTTGGTTTAAAGTTAAATGTTGGGGGGGGAGTTCGAGGGAGGGGAAGGGGTCGAAAGAATCAAAGAAACTAAACAAACACAGAAGGGGACCCGAGGCAACGGCACACGAACATAACAGTATGGGGATGATACGCATTTTGACCTACAATATTAGGGGCATGAATCACCCAACAAAAAGAGCAAAACTGGAGAAACAGTTCAAAAGGGGGAAGGCAGACATATTACTTCTCCAAGAAACATATTAGAACAAGGGATAAGCAGAAAACAAGGATAAAAGGATACAAAATATGGACACAGGCAACGGCAACAGAAAAAAAAGCTGGGGTGCTGATTGCGGTGAAAGAAGAGAAGGACTCTAAACTGCTTGATATAACCTTATATAAAGAAGGGAGATACGCCTTCACCAGTGTGGAAATTGAGGGATATCGCATCACACTTGTCTCAATATACGCACCCAATCAGGGACAAGATGGTTTTCTGAGAGACGCCCTGTCAAAATTGGAAGACTTTGTAAAGGGGGAAGTGATCATGGGGGGGATCTTAATATAGCGTGGAACCCACTTTTAGATAGGAGTACGGGGAACACACAAGGCCAGGGGGCGCCATCAAAGCGTCTGAGACAGCAAATGGACCACATGGCCCTGAATGATGTTTGGAGGGAACTGAAGGGCGAACAGAGGGGTTACACATATTTCTCACATGTTCATAATACCATGTCTAGGATAGACTATTTCTGGGTTTCGGTGGGACTACTGGGAAAGATACAAGGGCTAGATAAGGGTGCAATAGCCCTCTCGGACCATGCCCCACTATGGTTAGACATGACTTTCCCAGGGAGGAAGAATGGGCTATGGAGATGGAAGCTGCCGCAGGAGCTGATCCAGGACCCAGTTACCGGGGAGTCCATAAGGGAAATGATAGAGGAATACTTTATACAAAATGACACCGGGGAGTTCGCAATGAGCGCAGTCTGGGACGCGTTTAACGCAGTTTTGCGGGGGAAGATGATAGCGCTAAAAATCACGAGAGATAAACAAAAGTTTTTGTGGGAAAAGGAATTGGAAAAAACAATTGAAGATATCCAAGAGAAAATGCTGACACACCCCACAAAGATACTGAAAAAATCACTGAAACACACACAGGGCCAATTAGAGATGCTACGCATGAAGGGCGCAGAAAGGAACCTACTCTATCTGAAACAGAGATATCACATTAAAGCGAACAAAGCAGATAGACTGCTGGCGAGACAACTCAGGGCAAAACAGAAAGAAACAACGATTAAGGCCATATGCGATGCGAAGGGGGACATCCAAACACGCACACACGAAATGGGGGAAGTACTGAGGCAATACTATCAAACTCTCTATTCTACTGAACGCCCTAATTCAAGCGCCCAAGATTCATACTTAGAGGCCCTACAGATCCCGAAAATATCAGAAGATGATAAACAGTCATTAGAGACCCCTATTCGGGAAGAGGAAGTCAGTAAAGCAATAAGTGGACTCCCAGGTAACAAAGCTCCAGGCCCAGATGGATTTACGGCTCCATTTTATAAAAAATATTCAGACATATTGACCCCGATTCTAACCAGACTCTTGAACTCATTTAAAGATAGCGGTAATGTGACCCCCACAATGAATGAAGCGAAAGTACTGGTGTTCCACAAACCAGGTAAAGATCCAATAAACCCTGCATCATATAGACCAATCTCCCTGATTAATCTAGACGCAAAAATATATACGAAGATTCTCGCAACAAGATTGTCCCCGCTACTCCCAAAACTAATTAGCGAGGATCAATCAGGCTTCATTCCCGGCAGGCAAACCCATGACAACACAAGGCGGCTTGCCCATTTAGTGGAAAAAATAGGTATATCCCACACCCCAGCGATACTACTGTCGGTAGACGCCGAGAAGGCTTTTGATCGGGTGTAATGGTCAATACTATTCAAAATACTGAAGTGCATGGGGTTCGGGGAACAGTATATTGCGAGCATTAGAGCGAACTATAATTCCCCATCCAGTAGGATAGTCATTAATGGCAAGGTTACGGACAAGGTAATAATATCAAGAGGAACGAAACAGGGATGCCCCCTTTCACCATTACTGTACGATCTGTTCTTGGAACATCTTCTAATAAAAATTCGGGAGTCAATACACATTAAAGGGATAGATATGGCTGGTCAGCAACATAAAGTAATTGCGTACGCGGATGATATGCTAATAACCCTAGAGGACCCCGAATTCACTCCATCAGCCGCGGTGAGGGAATTAGAAAACTATGGGGCCATTTCAGGCCTAAAGATTAATAGAAAAAAAATCAGAGATCCTAATCCTGGCAGGGGACAGACCAAACATAGAAAGGGAAGCAAAGATACAGGACCTTAAGATCGTAGAAAAAGGTATAAAATATCTGGGAATAAAAGTTCCTCAAAAATTGAGCAATTCTATGGGGAAAACTACCCGCCGCTAATCACAAACATTCGAAGGGAATTAGGCAGATGGAATCCACTACAGATATCCTGGTGGGGCAGAATACCATCACTCAAGATGACTGTCCTCCCTATGGTTCAATACTATTTTCAAGCTCTCCCGGGGGGGGTCCCCGACACGTTCTTCAAAACCATAACAAAATTGGTATCATCCTTTGTATGGAAAGGGAAAACGCCCAGGATAGCTAGGATGGTCCTCACGGCCCCAACCAGAGAAAGGGGGATGGCGCTCCCCCATTTAAAAAAATTCTATCAGGCGGCACAGCTTAAAGTTCTGAGGGAGTGGGTGGGGGAGAATCCGCAGCAGATATGGGCCAAACAAGACAGAGCAGTAGCAAGAACCCCACTGGTAGAACTTCTTTGGAAACAGAGGCAGCACAGACATGAGAATTTAGGGATAAGCGAAATAATGAGGACCACGCTGAAAGCATGGGATAGCCAAACACAAAAAAGGTATAATGACCACGGCGCTGGACCCTTTACACCTATCTGCAGAAATCCACAATTTCCTCCTGGGATGGAACAAGGGGCTGGGAGGAGGTGGGCATAACCAAAATTGGCGAGATGTTCGCAGGCAAGGAAATTAGATCACTAGAATCCTGCTTTACAGGCTCAAATATCCCCAAAGGTGATAGATATAGATATGAGCAGCTAAAACACTGGCTAAACTCCCCGACAATCACAGAGGCAGCAACCAGGGATCTCACAGGGTTTGAGACATACATCATCTCCAACACGGGGGAGAGAAAGTGGGTGTCAACTCTGTATAAATACATAAACTCACAAGGAGAAGACATTAAATGGTCATATAGAATAAAGTGGGGCAGAACGCTTGGGGGGGAACCAACGGATAGACAGTGGGAGGACCTATGGAAGCAGATCCCCAAGATGACCCGCTCGACACAAACCAGGGAGATGTGGGTCAAAATTATGACACAGTGGCACTATACTCCGGAGAGGCTCCATTCAATGTACCCAAACACGTCAAATCAATGCTGGAGAGGATGTGACGAAGTGGGAACATGGAGACATATATGGTGGGACTGTAAAGCCATTAAACCCTTTTGGGAAGAAGTTAGAAGTGAAATGAGCAAAGTATTCCCGGATGTGGGGGAGCTTGGGGAGGAAGTGTGGCTCTGTGGAATCAGAGATGATACAGCAAGGCTATACAGTAAATCACAATGGAGGAGGTTTAATGGACTTCTCATTGCGGCATGGACCACTATAGCTCAGAATTGGAAGAATAAGAATACCCCACTGACCTATACTTGGCTACAGAAAGTATGGGCCCACATTACAATGGAGAAAATCACCCACAAAATTCAAGGAACTGGAGACAAATTCGGAAAGGAATGGGAAGGGACCTTGCAATACCTCCAGTCAGACTTTATGGATCAGTGGTGCCCCCATAATATCAAAGTTTCAGACATCTTCAACGCATAATTGGAACCAGGGACAATATGATTTCATCCGACCAGAGGGGAGGGAGGGGGGAGGGCGAAGGGAATGTTATAATGTTCAATACTATGTTTCTTGTGTTATTTATGTAAACTAATAAATACAAGTTTAAAAAAAAAAAGCTTTGCAAAATCTGTGTACTCCTGGAAGTATCTGGGCAATGAAACCCCTCCCCACACAACACTGTGAATCGCCCTTTGGTTAAAGAATTGATATTTCTTGAAGTTTTAGTGTCAGTCATTTTACAGTTTTTCATGATGCGCCCAGGAGGTGCAGCCCTTTAAGCTGGAGACTGAGCAATGGCTTGTTGAAAGGTGGAGGATTAGGTAAGGATTCACATTCCTGCACTGGCTATGGCCGGAATCGTTAATATACCTCCTGTGTAACATTTATCCTCTGAGTCCCCTTATTTTCTCTCAACCCTGTGTTTTTGTAGTCATCTGTGAGTGCAGTCTCGCAGGGTCCTGAGATGGACTACTCAGTGGACACCCTAGCATTGTGCTACCCAATGCAAAAAATACCCCGGTGGCCTGGCTGACGGGTGAGGAGCAATACAGAGAAGCAGGAGCATGGGTTACAGAGGATGCGCAAAAACCACGCTCTGGCCCCATGAAGATGATTCAGGTTGTGAATCGCCTGCAGTGTTGCCTTCAGTCTCCATTGTCAGGTCCAACCACTGATATTCCTGAATGAGATTTCCCCCACAAAATCGGATCTGAGTGGAAAGTGTTAACCCCTGGAGAAATAGGGATGCCATATCTGCGGATCATGCATAAGAGCACTTGACCACTTGTGTTTAACAATCCCTTTGCTGCATGACAACATTTTTGCAGGAGTCAACGCTGAAATATAGTTACGCTCCAGGAACGACTCTACATTGGCCAGTCTAGTAACTAATGGATGCCCAGTGCTGCATGCTCCCAGAACTGGTAGGCAGAAAGTTGGGGGTAGCATTGATTTCCCAGTCGTCATCTGTACCACCAATCCTGGTCCAAGGGTTGGTTCTCTTGTCTAGACGGCGGCATGCTGCGTCATGGATATTCAAGCTCTGTACTTCACTCTTATGTCAAGGTTGCCGGGAGACACCATGATTGTGTGCTCTAAAACTCAGTCAGTTAAAGAAAATGCATGCAGTTTTAACAAAACTACAAGTGTCCTTAAGGACATTGGGAGGTTCAAACTATGGCAATAGACCATACACATTGCGAAGCAGCAGAGTACATTTGATGAGCCAATCTGTGTGAAACATAGCAGCATTGTCTATATATTTCCACTCAGGGATTTGTTAATTAGCATAACGTGACTAATAAGACAGAGCTGCTTACTCCAGATAGCATGAACATCTAATGCATCCACTTTCCATTCTGAAAAGAAATGGTATTAGAATGGCTCTGAAGTGCCCTGTTAAAGGAGAACACTCTCCCAACACTCTATTTACCCTGGCTTTGCCACTGAGATCATGTATTTCAGGTTTTTGATGTCGTAGTCAAGTGATAAACTCTTAAAAGATCCCAGCAACCACCAGTGCCTCCCTGCCATCGTCTCTTTCCCACTCTCCCTCTCATGGGCTTTACAGGACATATGGATGGCGTTGCCTGGGCTCCACTACATTTCTTGCAAAAACATGTTCTTGGAAGCAATATTTGCAGCATGTCAACCCAGTACCCAAAAAAGGTTGCACCTCTGAGCCGATGTTTGCTCACAATTTATAAGGAACTCCCCATGATCTCAAAGACATGAAATAAGATGCAAGGGAGGGTTATTATTTGGGAGAAAAAAATGTACATGGGATTTCACCTCTTTTTGTTCTGTTGTATGGAAATGGAGTCTGCATTCTGTCCAATTTACCTTAACAGTGTTTGTTTCTTTATGTAAACCTATCCCTGCCCAAAAGTGGCACACTTTTCTAAACAAACCTTGGGCTTTAATTAGTGTCACAGACGGCACACAAACCACTCTAACTCTCAGGACTGGCCAAAGGGGTTCTATTGATGACTCAGTGGGCCTCATTGCCGTCCCTCGCTAGCTCTCATCTATATGCACCTCCTCCCGAGCCCACATGTCCTTAGCCCCAGGTTAATTCTAGCAATTGTTTAACCCTTACTATGCTATCTCTATATGAGCTGCAATGGCAACCTAAAGGCACGTGACCTTATCTCTCAAATCTCCCTCAGGGACTTCCTAACTTCCCAACTCCAGCCAGTTGTTAGTGATCTAAAGGAATTGTATGCTTCCTTTCATGCTCACTCTCTTCCTTCGCTTGCATTTCTCCTCTCTGCCCACCCTCTCCACTCCACACACCTTTTCTCTCCCCTCTCTCTGCCCCTCCAATATCTTTCACACTTTCTAGGTCTTGCCTCCACTCTTCAATATTACTCCTCCCTTCTTCAAACTACCACTCCCTCCTCCACATGACTGATCCTCCTACAGTCTACTACTCTTTCCTCCACACTACTATTCCCTCCTCCACACTAGTACTTCTACTCCAGCCTCCTCTCTACTCAGGCACCCGTCTTTCATTCGTTATCATACACTTCACATTCACTCCTTACACTAACTTCTCTAACCCCACTTGCCCAACAAACACGCACACTCACACAACCATGCCACTTTCCCCCTCTTGCCAATACATAACTTTCTTGCAAAATCGCCTCCACACTCCACCGCTCCTTCCTCCTTTCTGCTGGTCTCTTGGTTGTTCACATCCTCCGCCGACCTTGCCCGAATAGCTCACACTTGCTGATTCTTCTTGCTTCCGTATATAGCTCCTTCTCTCCTACTATTGGTCTTTGTTTCCTGGCAAATCAGACCCTGTTTTACCCACCCAGGGCTTGTTAGAAAAGTGAAAAGTCATAGTCAGTGAAAAGTCATATGTTGTGGGCTAAGCCCTACCCACTTTTTCTGTGCAGGTCTGCTGCTGAACAACAATGGCAGACCGGGTGGGCAATTGTTAGTGTTCGTGTTCCAGACGAGTCCGGGTGTCCCTACAGTACGTTCACTGGTAGGGGTTCCTGGAGCTCCCACTTTTTCCCCTGGTGTGCTAGATTCCTCCTGAGTTGTTGCAGAGGTTTGCCGGTATCTTCCCTGCAACTCCGCACGACCCTTGTGTTGTCCGAATATGGATGCGGCTTCTCTCTGCAGTTCTCTTTTTCTTTGCCGGGCTCATCTAATGCTGCGGCAAAATACTGCATTGGTGCTGCAATTTCAATTCTTCTTTCTTGTCTTCTCTTTCTGTGCAGCTGATCAGTGTTGACTGATGGGGTGGGGGTCAGGCTTCTTAACAGGAATGCAGGCAGTGGATCCGGAGTCACGTTGTGATTCTTTTTTGATTTCTTGTTGACTTGTCTCTAAAGGAAAAAGAGAAACACTGGCAAGCATCTTGTAATGGAAGCATGCTTGATACAAAGGTTCACTGCACTGAAACACGCTGCCATTGTGGAGGTGAAGGGGTTGGAATTGTGGCCCTCTCAACAGCCACATCCACATCAGGGGTAGGACTGGTTCTGGATTACTCACTGGTAGGCCTCCCACCCGTGGCTGAGAGTGATTCTTGCCACCTATTCACAAGGCCAGCCAGGTTACTAAGACGTTTTAAGACCACCATCAATAGTTACCATAAAGATCACGGTGGCCTATGCCAGCAGCCACATCCCCATGCCATCCCCCCACATGCATCATACGCTCATTAAGCAAACATCAAGTTAACAGTTTCTTAGTTGCACTTGTTGACCAGCTTCACCCCACTGAAACATCAATCGGATTAGATGCAAAGTACCCAGCCATGAGGCCCACCAGCCATCATATGATTAGCAAAAGATAACTCGACAGAGTCCAATATGAATTTCAGAACATCTGCTTCTTGTGGACTATCACACTTCCACCACTAGGCACCCATCACTCCCTTTAAATCGACTACCCTCATACCCATTGAACTGTGACTATTTATCAAATACTCTTCATCTCTTTGAAGGCTTCACACTATCAGTTAAGCAAATGTGTTGCTATAAAATTGCCTCTCGTATTTGGAATGTAGCACGTTACAGCTCATGCGCACATAAACATTGTGCACATCACACACGCACTCATTCACTACAACTAGTAGTACTTACTCAGTAACTAAGAAAAATATCTTGTCTTCACAGGCATCATAGATTTGCCTACCATTGATCAGCACTAACTAGCCAGGACCCTGCACCCCTGGAGACCAACCTAATGGACATTTCGAGATCAGGTTCTTCCCACCAGAAACCCCGCCATATCTACATAATCCTCATTTCCCCTCTCAAAACCACATACACACCCAATTCCTCTCCTAGCCACTCCCTCACCGCTATTGCGAGAGTGTTTACCCGAGTGATATGGCTGTCATGGCCTATGTTAAACAACTGCTATGACATCAAATACCAAAGCACAACTCTGAACTGATAATAGCGAAAGAAAGATCAAGAAACACAGCCTACAAAAACATCCTGAAATACCCATTTCAGGTACCTATTTTAAATATGAGACCAAATCAACTAACATGGACATTATCTTCTTTACCAATAGTCCTGACCCATGGAAGAAAATACACAGAATACGCTACAACTTTCACATTAGAGCTCCAAGTACAAGTGAAGAAAGATGGTTTGTAGCTGACACATATTCACAGACAATCAAATGTCCAATTGCTCTACACAACATTATCAACATGAGATAAGCTGCCTAAAAAAAGAATTATTTGAGAAACATTCAGTACTTCATGGACATATTGGCACACAGCCCACTTACAAGCCTTCACATTACCTCCCTGTCCAGACAATTAACCCCACTAATGCTAGCAATATTTGTGTCACCCAGAGTCATACCTTACAACCTGAATTCTGTGCAAAAAGGCAGCAGCCAGCACTCCAACCACAGTGCACCCCAACCTCTCTAGACTGAATCCTCCCCAGCAGAATGACTATCAAACTCCAAAACTACCAGCAAGACACAACATCCACATCCAGAGAGACCATCCCCAGTTAATCTCCAAAGCAAAAACAGCCACCAATTATCCCATGGTGAAAGAATTACTTGAAGACCTAAGAAACTAGAACAAGACACAAAATAGTGGGTCCACAAACACAAACACTAACTCAAACAAAAGGAATGCCCCAACATCTGCAATCTGATCTAAGAATGTAATATGTATATTCTTGGGATCAAACATCTACCACACTCAATGACACGGTGCCCCCAAAATACTTTGTAAAAGTCCTAGGCCCTCATTACGACCCTGGCGGAAATCAACCGACCGGACCGCCATAGCGTAAATAGCGTTTCCGCCATTGCACGACGGAGCAAAGTGCGGCTCATTCCGACCCATCGGGCACGAGCACCACGCCATGGCGGAAGTGCAAAGTCTGCGATGGCGGAAATGACCCCAAAACGGCCCACACCGCCGCCGTACGGCGCCCTAGGTGCAATTCCGCCACCCATCTTAGCGGTCACCGCAATGAGCGGCAACCGGAAAGTACGGTGACCGGAAATATACGGAAACGGAAGTAAAAGCATGGTCCCGGAACGGGAAACATCACGCCGTACACCTATAAAACCACTATTTCCACACAACCATTAAAAATACTACCCTGAGACACATCCCAACCCGTCATCCACCCTAGTGAAACCAAGAAAAATGGGAAAAGTAGCGAAGAAAGCGTGCGACCGCAAGCGGCAGGTCCACTTCTCCCGTGAGGAACTCACCGTGCTCACAGAGACCCTCCAGGAGAATGCTGCCGCTGTCTTCTCCACGCAAATGACCAGGACGGCACTTGCGAACAAGAAGGCCATATGGGCCCTGGTGGCACAGCGGGTAAGTGCGGTGGGGACCGCACCCCGCAACCCACAGCAATGCAGAAAGCGATGGGACGACCTGCGGATACGCGTCCGTAGCATACTTTCTGCCAACCGCAACATTGCCACAGCTACCGGGGGAGGATCGGAATCACCCATCAAGTTGACCCCCTGGGAAGAAATCTGTGCCTCCACCATTGGAATGGAGAGTATAGAGGGAGTCGGAGGGATGGAGAAAGGAGTGCAGACAACCGAAGAATCAGGTAGGTGTCCCAAATAAAACAATGCCAAAACCACAATGTCCAATCATGTGAAGTACCACGTGTCCACATAGTGCAACAGTAACACATGTCCAGGAGAACGGCCACATACATAGGCCTGATAGCACACTTTAAAACTCACATCAAATACATAAATAATTAAAAATCCTAAAAACACCCTCTACACGTGCAGCAGGCACACCCTAACTGCAGGCTGCAAAACAACTGCACCCTCACTCCACACACAAATGAAACCACCTCCAAGGCCCCAACCCAAATCACCCTCAGGTACCACCCCAATGCATGTGATACATTGCCATTCCAATTTCCACAGACCCATTTATAACGCTCGCCCTCCTTTACTCCACCACAGGGTCCGATTCAAACGACGAGCTCCAGGACACCCCTACCAGCACACCTGCAAAGAGGGCCAAGACCAACGGCCAAAGACCCTCCACCTCAGCTGCACGCATCAAGACACGGCAGCAGCACAAATCAAGTGGCAGCACACAGGAGGGAACTCCAACAGGCACCCCAGCAGCCAGCATGCCCACAACAGCACCACCACAGGTCCCCCCAATGGATGCCACAGTAGGCACTGCTTCTGGTGGCAGCAGCACCATAGGTGACACTGCATTAATGGCAGCATGCTCCGACACAGAAAACGGGGATGTCGAAGTTAGATCCATCCATGACCTGTCTCAATCCCCCTGTCTGTTCCATCCCGTACACCATGAGGACACCACGCAGGGGCACCCACAAGACGACGAATGGCCATCCCCCACAAGCCCTGTGGCAAGGCAACATGAGGTGACCAGCCCCTCTGTGACACCACCGCAAATGGCCATGGCCCAGCAGAGGCAACAGTCCCTCGACCAGGTAATCGTGCAACAGCAGCAACTGGCCACGCTCCTCAAGGACCATGCCGATCAATGTGGGGGCACTAAGGCAGACATAGAAACATCAACTGAGACACTTAGGGCAGAAATGGAGAGAAGTACAGAGACACTAAGGGCACAAATGGAGAGTAGCACCGAGAGCCTGAGAGTAGAAATGGAGAGAAGCACCGAGAGCCTGAGAGTACAAATGGAGAGAAGCACCGAGAGCCTGAGGGGGGAACTGCATGCGACGTCCAAAGACGTATGTGCCGAACTTGCCGCTGTGCGCCGTGTGCTCACTGAGCTCTCACAAACCCTTAGGGACATGCATGGACGTGAGCAGGCAGAGACATCATCCGTTGCAAGTTCCGTCCAGGGCAGCCCCCAACGTAGATCTGGGAGGAACCTGCGCTCCACAGGCAGGGGTGCCCCTGATACCCGGAGAGGGGGCTTGCAATAGCGACTGCCCACTGACAATGAGCATCTTTGGACACTGGTGTTCGGGGGGGAGGTAGGAGGGTGGAGGGGGTGTGTTGGGCTCACTTGGGTGGCGGGTCGATAGGGTGTTTAACATGATATCACATATGGCATAAACAATGCACGATCATCCAATGAGATGTGTGGACATTGATCTTTGTGTACGAGGCCATTATAGGCGTACAGTCCATATTGTGCATGTTCCAGACACACACAGTGCCACGAGTCCCGTGTCCATGTATCAGCCACCAGGCGTGAGTGCTAGAAGCATGCATCTATGAGATGCTGACGAATGTCACGGCCCTCCTGTGCCTCGCAGACTCCTTGAGGTGCTGCCACATCCCCACCCTCATCATGACCATCTTCAGGTGCTTGCAGTTCTGCGTCAGGGGGCATGGGCACATTTCTACGTACGCACATGTTGTGTAGCATGACACATGCCATGACCATCTTTGCAACCTTCTCATGGCGGTACAGGAGTGCCCCGCCAGACCTGCTGAGGCAGCGGAAACGAGTCTTCAGTAGGCCGAATGCCTGTTCAATGACTACACGGGTACGTGAGTGGGCATGGTTGTAGTCCTCCTCATGCTGGTCCCGTGGGTTGCGGACTGGTGTAAAGAGCCATCTCTTCAGTGGATACCCGGCATCACCTGTATGTGGACAATAAAGGTATTTTGAGGAATGCCATTGCTACGTACGCACCCCCCCCCTTCCTGCCAGGTCATTGCCGCATCACATACCCCACATTATCATGCTTGAAATGAGACTCACCGAGTAGCCAGGATCTGTTCCCTGCGTGTCGCTCCATGTAGCGTGGTATTGTAGAGTTCCTCAAGACCATAGAATCATGGGTTGATCCTGGGAATCGGGCACAACAATGTGTAATGATCCTGTTGGAGTCACACACCATTTGTACATTCAGAGAATGAAATTGTTTTCGGTTGCGGTACTGGGCCTCCATGGCATGTGGGACGACCAATTCCACATGGGTGCAGTCGATGGCACCAATGCAACCCGGTATGCCGGCAAGTGCATGGAATCCCACTTTTGTGTTGGTAATTTCCTGCTCCGAGCGTGGTAGAGAGATGTAGTCGTCTGCGTGCTGCAGGAGGGCATCGAGCACTTGCAATAGTGTCCGTGAGAACAGTGGCTGTGAAATGCCATGCGACTGTGTGCTGGTAGGTGCCTGTGGCCAGGAAGTGGAGTACAGACACCACCTTCAGTAGGGGTGGGATGGCGGTTGGGCTATCTATCATGCTGACAAGGTCAGCCTGTGTCATGTCCACAATGGCGGTTATGGTGTCCCGGTCCAAACGGTAGAGGGTGTGGATCTGCTCAGCAGTGAGGTTGAACGGATGTGCTCGGAGGCGTGGGATTGCGGGCTGCCTGAGTGGTGGTAGTGGCTGTGCTGGCGGCCCTTGCTGGCCCTGCCTAGCCCTCCTCCTCCTCCTGCGTCTCCTCCGTGCGGCCGGTTGTAGTCGGTGTTCGTCTTCTTCTTGAAGTTGGAGTACTTGCAGTGCTATCAGGTCCCCCAGGGCCAACATGGCTAGTCCTGCCGGTAGCATTTCGGAGTGGGTGTGGTTGTGGGAGGGGGTTGGGTGTGCAATTTATGTGTTTTCAGGCTGTATGGCCTCCACCTGTGGTGATTCATTCCACCTGTGCAAGCTGCTCTCCCCTTTGGGCGAGCACGTCCCGCACACAACGCTGCAATTCGACAAATGGCATCTTGCCATTACAATCATGTATTTGTACTCGATGGCAGTGTAACATTGGTTGATATGTTCATTCTGCTTTGGTCCCATTGTTGCACATACTATCTTTGCAGTCGCGAACAGACTTGTGAAGGGTCAGTGGAACGTAGTACTCGAGTAGCGGTGGACCCTCATGCAACACTGTACCGAGGTTCACCGACGGGCGGGGCGTCCCATTTGGGAGTGAAGGCAGTTGCCATTTTCACACACAGCCGCACTAGATGGATTAATTTGTGATTTCAAGCGGCCACAGATGCCTTTTCGACGTGATGTTGCAAATGAGGAATTCGAAGGACGGCGCTTTCGGTTTTCAGCTAGCGGCGAGGAGATGCCCACAGGTCTGACTGCAAATATAACGTTCTATTGTTCAATGTCCTTGGGACAGGGGCCATGGCGAGGATGTAATGATTGATATGAATAGTTTGGGATGCGCAATAGCGAAGTGGGCGATAAGGCCGGACGTTCCCAATTACATGTTGCTTCACAACACTGGAATTACGGGCTGGGGCACAGTGGATTTTGCAGGCTGCATAACGCACAGACTCAATGGAAGTTTCACATGTCATGTGAGTATGGAAACAGGCGTTTGTGATAGTGTTTTCACCTCGATATAGATAGTTATGATTCGCTGGTGGTTTTTGGTTGGTGATGATCCTTTGGAGTGGGCTAGCATGCATATGGCTGTGGATTTGGTGTGATCATTGAAGTGAGTAATTCAAATGTAGTTCTGATGGCCATACTATTCTTTTTCATTTCGTTTGGGTGACAGGTATCTCCTCCCCTTTTGCCACTGCCATCTGTATGCCACTCCTGCAGATGGATTTTACTCCCGACACCTGCTGCTTCGTGTTAATCAGTGGAGCAGCATTACGATCTTATGGGACGATCGCCAATGGGCCACATGCCCTTACGCAGTACTAGTGGCTAGGAGCAACATTTCGGCCTTTCAGCTGGACTAGTGCCTCCCTATTGGGACGGCCCTGTGGTTCGAGGCGCTTCCATGTTGCCTTTTCGTACGAGAATGTAGCCCCTGTGTACCATGAGGGTACAGGGCGTCACACAAGAAGTAGCTGGTCATTTATTGCGGATGCAGCCCACAATGGTGAAATGTATTTTGGAGTTCATGGCCTAATGGCTGTATGGGCTTGGTGAATTTGTTGTGCATTAAATTTCTATTCTGATATGAACCGTGTAGCGTTCTTCTTTGCAGGTGATGTGTCATATTCCTATTTGTGGAGCGATGTATTGTGAGGAGATCTGCATTGGGTTCCAGCTTCGGAGTATAGTTGCGTGGTACTGTGCTGGGCGCGTTTGCCTACGAAGCACAGTGAGGTCAGGGATGAGGGCTGCCAATATGACTGTTTTAATGATGTCATGCTCAGGGGCGGGGGATTGGCTTTTGTGTAACAGATGCCGGTCAGCCAGTTGGATTGGTGGAATGATGTGATTATCAGAATATGGCTGGTCACAGGTGCCTGTGTTTGCGTGCGTTTCTTGGAGGGAGACTGAGGTCATGTCCATTTGTATGGCTTCTGTATTCGTGCCATCTGTGCCCTGCAGCTCCCATTGGCCCCTCTTGAGATTCATTTGTTTGTTGGCAGGCATGGATGACTTGTACATTTCACTGGTTGCATTGTGTGACTTCATTGCACCTACGGGGAGTTGTACAATGTGGCCAGGGAGCGGTGTACAGGCACTCAGTAGGGCCGTTTACGGTTGGTTCGCGATGCCGTACTTCTCACCATGGCGGAATGGTACTTTCCGCCGTGCTTGATGGCGTTAGGTGCATGTCCGCTGGGGTCAGAATTCGCGTACCGTTGCGCCATGGTGGTAATTACGGTTTGGCATGGCGCGCGCGCGCGTACTTGGTGCAGTTAGCGTTGGCGTTCACTGCGGTGTCGCTAATGGCATCGTACTTTGCGGTGACGGGTCATAATCGCACCGAGCGCTATTCGATGGCGGTATTGCATTTCCGCCATTGTTTTTCGATTTCCGCAAGGGTCGTAATGAGGGCCCTAGTCATAAAAATGGAAAGAGTACTCCTATAATATCCTGAAACAGTGAAGTGCATGTAAATATCCATGCAACAATACACATTTTTCCAAATATATCCTTGACAATGATCACATCCTATTGTCCCTAAGGGGCAGTTCTGCACTCCAAGAACATAGGCTAGTTAGCATCTGCAACCTCCAGAATACCAACAACAAACTACCTATGATGGGGATTTCAATCTTCGGCTATAGTAAAAAGAAATGACAAGACTACACAAGTGTTTCTGATTAATATGGAATCCCTAAGATTTACACAATGGATCTCAACATATATCAATAGAGCTGGTCATGCCTTTGGTGTGCTTTTTTTATTTGCCGTCCAGCGTTTGCTGCCCAAATCTTTTTGGCTCCACCATGCACTGTGGCAATATTTATCTAGGTGAGCTTCTAACCACAACCTTAATAACACATCCAACAAGTTCCCCACATAGAGACCTCTCAAACATATTGCAGAAATACATTTCAGTTCTACCTTCAAGGATCTACACATGCACAAGTGGAAAGAAACTACTGCCCATCCACAATGCATCAAGTCCTTTACTGAGAACTTAGCCTACCTGCGGCTATCTGGCCCTATTGGAGCCAAAGAAAATAAGTCGCAAGTAAAACCTTCCAACAAACGGTAAAACCTGGAACTGGCTTGTCTTAAAAGAACAAACAATAAACATGTGAGAATTCAAACTCCAGGGAAGTTGCCATACCCTGCCAAATCCATGCCAGAATCTACCAGCATGAGGACGAAAGCATACTTCTCCCATTGAGTCCTGAATACATGACACAATCATGAGACCCTCGGGTTGTCTACAGCCATAATGCCAAGAGCAGTAGATCAGAAAAATAAAACCTGCTGCAAGAGTTGAAATGCTCAAGTCCCTCAACGCTAACACCAACTCTTGGGGGAACATAAGGGGCTACACAATGTCACAAGTTCAAACACATCACTGAAACAAGGCCTAATCAAGAGTTTCTTCCCCAACCAAGGATGTAAGACTACTTCCATGGATTTTACTTTCCACCCAGCCCTAATATTAAATCACATACTGCTGTTCCAGTACACATCTGTATATTTGATTGTGTTAGTAAACATAGCCCCTATAAAAAAAATGTATCAATAAAGTAATTGCCATGTTTCTAAGTCACTACATTTTATAGGAAGTGAACCCTGCAGAAATATTAGATACTTTCAAAAAAATAGGAAAATGAACTAAAGAACTTTTAAATTCCCTGCTCCAACTTTGAATGGGATTGTGTTTCTGGTTGACTGTAGCATGCCATGGGTCAGAGGCCCCTTTATCAGGCCCTGAATTACATAGTGGATGAGCCGGATCTAGAAGCAACTCCTGTAAATCAGGGCTTAGCCAGGAGGCGGAGGCTAGCTCTGGGGAACAAGGCGCTAGTACACCACATGCCGCAACTCTTACTTCCGCCTGAGACTCAAGCTGTAACTCTGTGTCCATTATATATGATCCATTATGCCTTAATTGTATTCTAGATGTGTCCTTGTGCTCTTTAATGCACATTAAAACACTAGCTTGCTTCACACAGACAGGATTTCAAAGGTGGACCAGTGTCACATTTGGATACAGCAGTTACCTTTGGTGGGCGTCACATATAGAAAGGATTGTGAATATTAGCCAGTACCGATCTAGATAGAAATACAGACATATTCACACACCACATCTAACAAGAACATGGAAATTGAACACATCACTTCTAAACAGCGATGCCAACAACCAACCCACTAACAATGTCGCACCTCTCAAACACAACCACAACCCTATACCACAACAAACCACACAAACTTCACTATACCTCAACAACAAAACAAACCGCACATAGACTCGCACAACAGCACACAACGTCTACCGACCAGGAAACACCCCAAGCCCAGCCCAGCGAACAGTGTTAACAGTGTTGAGGCTGCCAGCAGCACATCACTGCTCTCTTGCACTTTTCCCACACACTCCCACTAACTCACCCCCTTCCCTTTTCAGAGCCGCCAGAGCGCCAGGGGACCACTACGGTGGTGATAGTGTGTGGTACAATTATCCTTTAACATTAACATTCCTAAACTCACAGTTAAGGTCACATAGGTATGCTTCTAAGGCACCAGTTGGCCATAGAAATCTAATGTAGCTTCTGATAGCAGTGAAGCTATGCAGGCTACAAGCAGGAGCTAAATCGCTCCCAGCAATTCCGATCTCTCCAAACACTTGTGTATAGGCGCGTTACAAATGCCATATCATATCATATCATATCATATTATATACATACACACGTACCATGTTCGAGTACACTCAAAATTCATTACAGAAAAACCTTTTGAGGATGGCGATACCAATAAAGTGGAATAGGATATCCAGAGTCTGAATTGTGAGACAGTAGTATAGTTACCCTTTAGTTCAGTGTGAATGGCACTGCTTCCTGCCAAACCAAAGAGTACTCTAGCACAGGGAGCCACTAAGGTAGACTCTGTCTTCTTAACACCTTTCTTTTTCCACTTAACTAATAAGTTTAACAAGTGATCAGAGTGTAATGATATGATATGGCATTTATAACGTGCGTATACACAAGTGTTTCAATGAGGAATGAGGAAATACTCTCTGCAATGTGTCACAGTAAGCTAGCACTTCCACAAATTCGAAGGTAGGAATGATCAGCAGCTTAGTCTGAGCATCTCTTAAACAAGAATGTGCACCGTAGTTATCATCAGTGATGTTTTTCGCTCTGCTTCCCCTCCCTTCTCGCCGAGTCTCTGAATAGTAGTAGCTCTGACGCTTTCCTATGATGAGGTGGAAGGCAAACCTAAATTGGTACTGCCATGGCTGGTTAGAATTGCTGCAAATGTTACTGGCCAAGACCAATGTACGGTCTTAGAACAAAACAAATCGATGGATACTTTGATTTTTACAAGGTCTGCTATGCCTACTGGAGGCACCTGAACATTAGAATGTCGGTCTCTTCTAAATTGTCCACCCAATAACAATCCAATCCTGATGATTTCTCTCTCTCTCTCCCTCTCTCTCTCCCTCTCTCTCTCCCTCTCTCGCTCTCTCGCTCTTTCTCTGTCTATCTGGATGCTTGTGCTATGGAGACAGCTAAAGAAATGTTAAAGACACACAATGCAGTTGTTCACATTGACCAGCTTTGCTGCTGATTTGTGACTTCTTGCACACTGCACGCATACAGAGATTTTGCTAGGAAGGTGATTAGTATTAGTCAGTTACTTGATAACACACAATCAGGATTGGTAAGGGGCAGATTGGAAACCTTGAAGCTGGTTATCTACGAACAACACTTAAAACGACTTGATTTTGTAGATAGTGCTCTGGAGGCTGGCAGACTAAAGCCCAAAGCACAAAATAGTGCTATGGGTGGGCCAGCGTGCAGAAGTGCATTGCACTTCTCCTTTCAGCCTCTGCGTGGTGGGAGGGATGCTGGGGAGGAGGCAGGGGTGCCTTGCAGTGGGAACAGGGGGTGATTGGGAGAAACCCCCAAAAATGTCAAAGAGCGACATAGAGGGAGAGCAGCCTTCTTATGGCGGCCTTCTGCAAGATTGCTCTTCTGCTGTCGTCATTTGGACATAGATCTGTGTGAATACAGGAGTGTATTTAATTTGCTGTATACTGGGACAGATAGGGACCCCTCCCTACACCATCTGCCTCCTCAACATACTTGCAGCCACCAAAGAATGTCCTTCTCCACCATTCACTCACACACAGCCAAAGTGAATCCTAAAAGGCAGTGTTGCGTTCACACCCTCTATGGTATGGCTATGATATGTAAACAGGATTCTTTTCTTCCAGTATACAGTAAATTAATGCAACAACAGCAAATACCTTGGTGTAAATATGATCAAGTATCTGAGAAATAATAGTGCACACTACCCCCATCATGTGATGTGCAGTGGAGGGCATGGCCGGATGACGCTGTAGATCATGCCCATGGGACTTAGCATGTTGATCTCGATAGTTGCCTTCCAGGTGTGAGGGGAGAGGTTTGCTAAAAAGTTTAATTTCTTGTCCTGCCAACTTAGATCATGTGCCAAGATCCCAACTCTAGAACGACTAATGGGGTCACCCTCTGCTGTATGATGTTGGGGGGCCAGGATAGCAAAAATGATTGTTCTCCTGTGATGCCTGGAAGGGCTAAGAATCCTTCTTTGCTATAGCTTGTTTGAGTAGTATGTCAGTTGCAATGGCATTTAGCTTACAGTGTGTGGTGTAAAACAGAATGCCTTCCAGTATGCTACATACCTTGGGGTCGCCTGACTGTAAAGTATGAAGAACTGAACTCAAATATTGTGCCGTTGGCACTGCAGAGGGCATACTTTGAAAGCCCCTTTAAAGCCTGCTGCTGCTGCACAATCTGAAAAGACTGGTCAGCTCATTGGCATGGGCCACATGTTGATTAGTGGTTCTAATTACCAATATGCAGGCTTGGTACTATCAAAGCATGTGCATGGGCAATTGGGCCCGGAACAGCACAAATGTAGCGCACACAGCCAGAGAACACATTTGAAGGGAGATCTCCCATTGACAATCTGTGGGTCCCACATAGGGAGGGGGTGTAGGTGAAAGTTATAGGCTGCAGTCGTGTGGTGGCCCTGCTTCCCATGAAAAGTGCACCCAGTTCTGACCCTCACTAATCAGGGCGCGCAAAAACGAGTAGCCCACTAGCATTGGCGAGTAGATTTTATGAACAGCGAGTACCATTTGCATGATACTCGACCTTGCTGGCAAGTATGGGGATGTTAGAAACTTTTTTTCATTTACTGAAAACACACTTTGTTTGCAGTAAATGACAAATACAGGTTTCACTGCACATGCTTGACAGCATTGCAACAAATATGAAGTGTGCTTATGGCGAATAAATATTTTGTCACCAGTCACCTTGGAGCAAGTGCATTTCTCTTAGGTGGAGTAAGTAACTAAGGAACTCTGCCTGCAGGTCCAGTGGGTATTTAAGAATGTTCAAGGCCTGCTAATACCTCTGGTCAAAATAGAAAGTGGCATGAGAAAGATACTACACTATTGCCGAGTTCTGTGGGGTGGGGAGCCTGGGAGAAGCATTCTTTTTCATTTGTGGGGCCCAAAGCCCCGGGCTGCACTTCGAAATCAGGACACGGGTTACTAATTGCCACAAAACATTAGCTAAAGCCTTTTGTGTCTCAAGTGCAATAGATGCAGGCCTCCAGATAAGGTGGGTACAAGGCCTTTTTACGCATGAAAATCTTGCAAATACGCCAGCTTTATTATTTTCCTGGGTACATTTACCTACAGGTTTAGAGCAGAGGGCAGTGGAAAGGTCAGGTTACTTGATAGAAACTAGGAGGCTTCTTTTGATTTTTATCTACGTGGATGTAATTGCAAGCCACCTCTGAAACAGAATGTATTTCTCTGAAGCCTTTCAAAAAAAGACCTGTACACTGTGATAAAAGGAATGGTTTCTTTCCATTCAGCTTTAGAAGCACTGTGCATAATTACCTAGAATTTTAGAATTGTATAATTAATAAGATTGAAAACTAAGTTGCAATTGAGAATTAATATTTTGTAACAAATTATGCTTTTTTTCCCAGTGAAAGCAAACCAGTATTGCACAATTGTATTTTTCAGAGTTCTGATGCTGTGTGCATAATCATGCAGAGGCAGATCATTTATACACTGATAATTTAATTTACACTCTAAATATGTAGTGTAAAATGATGACTATGAACAGTCTAGATAACATCCATTCAAACTTGCAGTCAACGGGGTACATTACTATAAATGGTCAGTGGCAGCAGACTCTTTGCTCAAGGGTGAGTGATTGTCATTACACCAATCACAGGTGTTATAGCCTCTCAAATCTTCAAGACTACAATTAAAACATCCAAAACCTGACTCTCCAGGAAGTGCAAGCGCTGTTCAAAAACAAACAAATGAAAGTTACATTTGTAATTGAAATAGAAACTCAGCAAAACCTGTCCCTGTGAAAATCCAGATAGATATTTAACTTTGTGTAGTGCTTCATAAATGGTTTGTCCAACATCTAGGTACTGTGATTATTATACCTCAGTCGATACTCAGTTAACCGACCTCTGAAGGATGTTAGCCAATAAGATAGCTCAGCCGGTTGAGCACTCATTGCTGCAATCTGTGCGTGATTTGTAGGTTGCAGGCTGAATCCCGGCAAGTCCAACTCAGCCTTTCATCCTTTCGAGGTCGATAAAGGAGTACCAACTTTGGTTTGGTGATAATTGTGATAAATATGTTCTATGTACAGCGCTTGGCCAAAAGCGCTATATAAATAACCATTTGATCATTAGATTAGATGTACAATTTAGCATGGAGTCATTGCCTCTCTGCACTGTTGTATCCAGGGCTCAAGTCGAGGGTACACGCAGGGGGACGGAGTCCCCCCACTTTATTCAGAGAAACCTTGGATGTCCTCTTGCAATTTATTAATTAAAGCAAACCTCTGGGATCAAACTGCAGTCGTCAGATTTGTAGGCCGGACACTTCACCACTGCACTGTATAACCTGATCAAAAATAACAAACCACTAAAGGTGAAATGTCCCATTTGGGTACTGCAAGTCCCAGGGAAAACATTTGTATTTGTTCTTGGAGTTTATGACATGGACACATTTTAATGTTTTCAAAAAAACTATTAGAAGAAAGTATCTTCTCCTGGTTTTGTGTGTGTGTGTGTTGAGTTTATGAGAGGCAAATGCCATTTGTCCTGTTCAATTTGGGTGGTTATGCAAAGCCAATTTAATGAAATGTGCATATTTCACCTTCATATGCTAATTTCTGTTGACGTCACATCCCATTGCATTTGCTGATGAGTCCCCCCACTTTAATTTTTAGGACTTGACCCCTGGTTGTATCATAACATTGGCATACCATTAGGTAGTATTAGCTCCAGAAAATGAGGACTCATTAAACATCAAATGACAATTCTGCTATCGAACCTCAAAACACACGATACAATTCATGTTTGCTTTACTATGTAATTGGCTAGGTTTTTGTGATTTCAACATTTAAATATATACAGGAGAGATCAAATGGCCAGACCTTAGAGAAATAATGAAAGGTGTATTCTGTCACAATGCGGAAAGCTGCTGTATGGTAATGATTTCCATACAGTTTGTGCATGCGTCGGCTGGATGTCACATATATTTTACTCTCTTGCAAAGGAGAAAAGTCATTTTTACTCTCTTAAAATCACATTTACTCTCAAAGTTTAAAAACAGGGAGTAAAATATTCCCACCTCAAAATCTTATCTGGAGCACTGAATAGATGTGACTGATATTCAGATATGTGCGACCCACTCAATGACTTGGAAAAACAATCTGGCCTTCTCTTGGATTAAACCAAATAGGTTAGTGTGTATTTGGTGTTTATTTTGCATTCTTGGCTAATTTAATAACTTGTGACTTAAATTTATCGTATGTTGGGAGGGTCTTTACCTCACCCCAGAAGATCTACAATATGGGCTTACGTGTAGTATCAAATGGAAGACCCAGCAAAGGGGCATGGATAGTGGGATAACAGATGTTTGGTGAAGTAAAATAATCTGCTCTGGAGGTACTCCATTTTGGGGATTTGCAAATGCACAGGCTATTTTTAAAGTGCAACTAGATGTTTGAGTTGTATTAGTCAATATTATTTCCTTTGCCACTGATTTCAAAGTATGGACTGTGTCCCCACAAAGACATGCCTGCCTTTGGCACTAAAATAATTTAAAAGTTCGAAACCTTAAAAATATAAACGCACTAATTTGTCTAGTCTACAGCCCGTGGAGCATGATACGTCATGTTATGTTATGTGGTAAAGTGTGTGTGCTGTGCTCGTCACAACCGTAGTGGTCTTATTGAGAAGTTTCCTTTTTTTCAAACATATTTTTACATTCCAGGTTGAAGAAGAAAAAACAAGCAAAGCCAAATGGGGAAGGGACACTGGCTAACTCTCGAGGCTCGACAGCAAGCAAAGCGCACCAGGTAAAAGAAGACACCGCGAATGAAGTTTCAAAGCAAATCACCTCGCTCGAGAACCCCAAGACACTGGTTGAAAAAGGGAATGGCGCAGATGAGGAGAAGAAAAAGAAAAAAGTTCAAGCAAAACCGATCAGGCGGACGGAGCTGAAGAGATACTACAGCACTGGTGAGTCCCAGGAACTCTGTAGCGTAAAGGCTTTTTACATTTTGCTATTGCATCAAATGCCTAAATTGCAGTGCCACTGTTTGCCCCTGGTCAGTTGCAAAGTGTCCGCTTTACACATTCATGTAGTCCGTCTTTTTTATGTTGATGTTCCACCTATATAGGATTGTTTAAATGAAAGTCAACTCTGGCAGTTCAGTGCATTGGTAGGAATGTGGAATCAGGGCAGCGAGTGCAAGATGAGACTAGCAGTGTCCTACCCATGCTACGCGCAGGAGAAAGCATTGCACTTTAGGGAATGTTTACACATACCAAACGCCTGCTATTTCTCCTATTGACAGCAGACCCTTGTTACTTGCACCTGCCAGAGCAACGTGCTATTGCGTAGCTAGTCCTTACATAGATGCGGAAGGCGTGCCAACTAACTCATACAGCTATTTGGCGTGCCCACGTTCTTTTAGTAATCAAAACGGGTCCAATGTTTAAAACCATGAATTTAAGTTGTAATGCTATTTCTTGATATGTACCTGTTAATTTCCACAAACATAGAGCTCCGGGTTCTTTCTTAGTCTGTCAGTAGGAAGGGGGGAACATCATTCACGCAGCTGCTTCTCCGAAATGCAAACTGTTATTTTAAGTCATCGCAGTTTAGATCATGTTTTAATTCAATTATATTGAAAGTCTTTTTTATATGTCTTAGAATTTCCGTACGTAAAATAGTTTAAGTTTCACAGTTTTAAGTTTTTGCCATATATTGGGTAAAAAAAAAGCGGCTAAATGAAACACATCTGGACACCAAGTAGATGCTCAGCTTCGGTGGCTGAATGTGCGTCCTTGACTCCAACCTTGGAGGACCCGGTAACTCCCCATTCGGGGAACCATTCCCCATTCCCATTCGAGCCCCCATAGGGCTCAATGGGAATGGGGATGGAGCTAATAACGGTACCGCAATTTGCGGTACCGTTATTAGCTCTGAAGTCCCTTAACGGGTCCCTTCCATAACGCTTGGTAAAACCAGGCGTTAAGGAAGGGACCCGCTAAGGGACCTCGGAATAGGGTGGTAAGGGATTACCAGCACCGGTGCCGGTAATCCCTTACCACCTACCTCGTAATGAGGCCCATTGACATAGTATGCCCAGTCACTAACTGCATTTGTCAGTCATTGCCATCCCACACACAAAATACTAAATTGTTGGCCTTGCCAACGCTTGTTTAATGTGTGCTATGTGTTTCAGGACAAGGCTAGGTAACAGGAAATCTTTGTTACACTATTCACAATCATAAAAGAATTGAAAATAAACTTGCCAATCTTTCACTAATGGTTTAATATAGCAAAGTATGGTCCGCTCCACACAACCAGATTCAGTATTTCCCCATCTCACAAACATCCAACACAATGCTCATTTGACCGTCTCTTGTTTTATGAACTCAGAATTTATGAATCATCACCTCTGCATTTACAATGACTTAGGAAATTTCTGTTGTTTTTAGCTTTCCCTCCATGCAAAAATGCGGGGAGCGAGTGAGGTTTACAAGAGTTCCATTTCCCTCATGTGTAGTCGTTTGAGTGTCCATATAACGTCTTCATTGTCTTGTGCGTCAACCGCTTATTTTACCGTGGCTGAGGTGTGTAATATTGGTCACTGTGATATGTTAATGTGCATGTCTGTGCATTGTGCTTGAGTGGCAAGAGTTGATTTACTGGTTTGACGAAGTATCCCCGTTGGAGGTGTGATAGTTGGCGAGCGTATAGTGGAGAGTGAACGCATGAAGCTGAGAGCCATGTCGCAGATCACTGAGAACACCTGGTGGAAAGACAATAACAGTGCAGACACACCCAGAGTTCCTGACCCTGCTTGAGCTACTTCATAGAGTCGGTCATACAAACCAGCCCAGCAAAAATCCCCATTCCTCAAAGCATTTTGAAAGAGTTACTGGAAGCCAGAGCTGCAGAGAGACGAGTAAACGTCTTCGGGGTCCGGGAGGGGCTCAAGTAGCTCTGTTACCAGGGATCTCCATGAGGTGTGCCAAAAGTGATCTAATCAGCACTCCGGAGTTCCCTACTATGTCCCCTGCAAAGGGGCTGCCGGGACCAGATCTTGATCCAAGGTTCCCCTTTTGGGGGCTAAAATTAGGCCCGTTACTTCTGGAGTCTTTTTCACCGGGGACAGTCCCGAGATTTCCACAACTGGAACTAAGTACCGAATCCCGGCTTGAGGTTCCTGTTTATGTGACTAAACGTACCGGGGTTACCCCTGAGGTTCCTAATCTTGCTATATCTAAGACCAGCAAGATTGAGGGGCTCATTTCCAGGGCTTTGGCTTCGGGGGGTGAATCTAAGCCTTCCCACACTCAGGCCTGTGGTTTAACTGATCCTGCTGAGGGGGCAAAGAAGCCGGTTACACCTTAAGGCTTCGAGTACCGGGTCCGCCGAGGTTCCCTCAATGGAGTTAATTTATCAGCAGTCTCTAAGGGGTCACAGAAACACTCTAGGTCTACTAATTCCGGCTCTGCCGAGGTTCCTTGTCACAAGGCTAAAATGGAACATAAGTCCCCTGAATCTCCTGTGGTGACCACATCCTCACTGGCACCTGTGACGCAGTTCACCTCAGGCGTTAACAAAATCGCGGTGCAACCCCTGCGGTCCACAGTGGCCATTTTGTCTACCTCTCTCACACCAACGTTCACAACGGCTGGTGCTGAGGGGCCTGTCTTTGGGGCTGAGCTGCCTTTTTCACACTTTGTGGATAACAAAACCTGTTCCGCCCTCCAATGGATTGGCGTGCTCGGAGTCCACTGCTGCACATAGTCTCGCTCCCTCCTATGTCCGCTCCTTGGATTACGTAGATGCAGTTCGTGGAGGACCATCTTGGCCACCATCCTCTTTGCGATCCTGGTGGTATGCCCCTGCCGAGCGGCCTTTGCCCACTCCAGTGCCTAGACTTTCTTCGGAGGATGCATTTTTTTGGCAAGATTCAGACGCTGGTGATTTCTGATCTGATTAGTTAAGGAAATCTATCTTAAGCCGCCTGTACCGGCCCCTGCTCTGCCAATTCTTCTACCGGTCTCGGTAGTGGCACCTCCTCCACCACTTCCTGTGGGACCTCCTACTCCACTGCTTCCACTTTCTCCTTGGATATGACTCCTGTTGCGCAGTCAACCCTGCCCTCTGGGCCTGATTCGCCATGTGCAGCGGATCAGGTTTCTCCTCCCACCTCACTAGATGAGGATCAAGCGGACCAGGACAGTGACGACACACCCCACTCTATTAGAGCCTTTCACAACCAGGTTGTGGATATGATGGCGTTGCTAGACATCCCAATTCCCGAGGAGTACTTTCTGGAGCCTTTACGCTGTCGACACACGAACGCACTGGTGTGTTACTTCAAAAGGATGTCATGGCCTGAAGCCTCCAAGGTCTGGGAAATACCTCATTCCGGGCAACACCTGAACAAGAAAATTGATGTTCCCTACAAGCTGCACACGTCTGAGGACATTTCCTTGTCTGCATGTCCACTCCCCTCATCGACAGTGGTGGCAGCAGCTACACTACAGTCGAAGCCGGTCTGTACATCTTCCACTGCAGTGTCTCCGATCCTTTCCAAAGACAACCAGCTTCTTGACGCCATTGGGAGCTCACTGAGTTTCAGGAAAGTATTCCTCCTGATAGGCTCGAAGACTTTAAGGCCGACTTATTTGATGCCAGAGTTCTGGCACAGGATCTACTTGAGGCTGCGGCCCATCATGTGGACATTTCCGCTCGAGGCCTTATGGTCGGAGTAGACATCTCCCGCCAAGCGCGGCTGCATGCTACAAAGTTTTGGAAGGAAGTTCAGGACAGGGTGCTTGATCTCCCCTTTGAGGGTAAAGAATTGTTCTGCTCCTCCACGTATGAGGAACTCACAAAGACCAAGGCAAGCACTCGACTGCCAAGTCATTGTCAGTCCTTGCGAAAACCCCAGCAAAGGCACCTTTCTCAAACAAAGTTCTTCTCTGGTTTCAGAGGCTTTTAGGCCCGCCGTGTGCCCCACGCAGAGGCTCCAGCTGGTGGCCCTTGCCATTAACAGGAAAGGCAAGGTGGCAGGTTTCTCTCTCGTTCATCAACCTCCTCTTCAGCAACGGGTGGTCTCCCTGCCGATAAAACAGCTAAATTAAATTTTCCATCAGTTGCACAAGACTCCGGTAGGAAGCCGAATATCGTCTCATCTAGAGGCGTGGCAGACCATCACAAAAGACTGATGAGTTTTGTCCATCGCCCGGGCAGGCTTCCGCTAGCCCATCCCCTTTACCCCACCCTCTCACCCTCCTCTCCTGCAGACTGGATTGCTTTCCCTCAGAGCAGAGGTTCAGAAACGTCTAGACCTCGGAGTAGCAGAACCTGTTCCCTTGCGGGAACAAGGAGAGTGCTATTACTCCCGTCTGTTTTCAGTGCCCAAGCCCAACCAGGCCGTTCTATGCACTATCCTCGACCTCTCCAAGTTCAATCTCTTCCTACCCCAACAGAAATTCAAGATGATTACGCCCTGCCAGATAAAGTCCTCTCTCCGGAAGGGCGATTGGCTCAGCTTGCTAGACCTCAGGGTGCCTACATGCATATTCTGATGTGGAGCCCGCATCGAAAATATCTGCGGTTCTCCGTGGGAATGGAACACCTCCAGTATCGTGTGCTTCATTTGGTTTTAGCTTGGCACAGCGTGTCTTTACAAAGATGATGTTGGTCATGGCAGTATTCCTCAGACTGCAGGGGGTTCATGTATATCCATACTTGGAACATTGGCTCCTGCGCTGTCCTTCCCACAGGCTGCTATGTCCAATCTTCAGTCACTCCTTCAGCTACTGTTCCATCTTGGGCTGTCAGTGAACTGGCTGAAATCGTTGATGCTCAAGACCTGATCTTTCTGGGTTTCGGTTGGGATACCGTCAGTACCAGAGTGTTTCTGACGGAGGACAGGATTGCGGAACTTTCGAACCATATTCTAGCTCTTCCTGCAGTCCTCCCACATGTCGGCCTGGTGGTTCCAAAGACTCCTGGGCCTCATGCCCTCTTCCGTGTTAGCTCTACCTCTGGCACGCCTGAAAATGGGTTTTGTCTGTTGGCCCGGGCTGGCTTCCGCTTGCCCCTCCCCCATACTCCACCCACTCACCCTTCTCTCCAGCAGACTAGATCGCCCTCCCTCAGAGCCAATGTTCAGAAACTTCTAGACCTCAGACCAGTAGAACCTGTTCCCTTACGGGAGTAAGGGGAGGGCTATTACTCCCGTCTGTTATCAGTGCCCAAACCAAACCAGGCTGGCCTGCACTCTGTCCTCGACCTCTCCAAGTTCAATCTCTTTCTACCCCAATAGAAATTCAAGATGATTACGCCCTGCCAGAGAAAGTCCTCTCTCCGGAAGGGTGACTGACTCAGCATGCTAGGCCTTCAGGATGCCTACATGCATATTCTGATCTGGAGCCTGCATCGAAAATATTTGTGGATCTCCGTGGGAACGGAACACTTCCAGTATCACGTGCTCCGTTTGGTCTCAGCTCGGCACCGCGTGTCTTTACGATGATGATGTTGGTCATGGCAGCATTCTTCAGACTGCAGGGGGTTCATGTATAGACATACATGGACCATTGGCTCCTGTGCAGTCCTTGCCCACAGGCCACTATGTCCAATCTTCAGTCACTCCTTCAGCTCGTGTTCCATCTTGGGCTGTCAGTGAATTGGCTGAAATCGTCGATGACGATTGCTCAAGGCTTGATCTTTCTGGGTTTCGGTTGGAATACCGTAAAATACGAGAGTGTTCCTGATGGAGGACAGAATTGTGGACTTTTCGACCACGTGCAAGCTCTTCCTGCAGTCCTCCCACATGTCGGCCTGGTGGTTCCAGAGACTCCTGGGCCTCATGGCCTCTTCCTTGTTAGCTCTACCTCTGACGCACCTGAAAATGCGGCGCTCTCAGCTTGCTCTTCAGAGCGGCTGGTCCCAAGCTACGGATCAGGATTCCAAAATGATTCCTGTTCCATCCTGCATAACGGCGGATCTTCAATGGTGGTCATCCGCCAGCAACCTTTCAGTGGGGCCCCCTTCCAGGAGCCCTGCCCACAAACAACGGTTACTACAGACTCCTCCCTTCTGCGCTGGAGAGTGACACTGCATCACCTTGAGGTTTACGATTTGTGGACGCCTCAGAACAGGCGGTTCCATATCAATTTACCTGGAAGTTTTTTTAGTGCTCAGGGCTTTTCAACCCTTTATCACCAAGAGTGAGGTTTGAATTGGCATGGACAATTCTGTAGCGATGTTCTACATCAACAAACAGGCGGCCTCCAAGTCTCCCCTCTTTGTGGATCTTGCTATCCAAATTTGGAATTGCGCTATCCAACACAATGTCTGGCTTCAAGCTGTGCATATTCCGGGTCACATCAATGTGGCTGCAGACTACGTGAGCCACCAATCTGCGGCGAGTTACGAGTGGGAGATGAACACTGATGTTCTCACCAAGATCTTCCAGCAATGGGGTTCTCCAGAGGTGAACCTCTTTGCGACATCATCGAACACGAAACTTCCTCTTTATGCTTCCAGGGACGGGCTTAGGTTGTCTTCCTTGGGGGACGCTCTTGAGAACCCTTGGGACAACATGAAGGCTTACACGTTCCCTCCTTTGCTGCTGATTCATCGGTCGCTCTGGAAACTCAGGAGTGCTTCCAACTGCGCTCTCCTCTGCATAGCTCCTTAGTGGCCAGCCAGGTTCTGGTATTCAGAAATGCAGCACCTGTCGGTGTGCACCCCAATCAGGTTGCTGCAGATTCCTGAACTTCGTCACCAGAGCAATCACCAGTTGTGGCACCCCTCCCCACAATCGTTCAGCTTGGTGGCCTGATGCCTGAGTTCCAATCATTACCGCAGTTCAATCTCTCCGAGGATAACATGCGTATTATTCAAGCGGCACAAAAGCCCTCTACGAGCCCTCAATACAGGAGCAAGTGGCTCCGTTTTTGTCATTGGTGTCTAGCCAAAGAGCTTGATCCCAGGCAGGCTTCTATTGACTGTGTCTTGTCTTTTGTATATGATCTTGCACCCTCTGGCATCCATGTCCTATCATGCAGGACATATTTATCCGTCATTGTGGCTTATCTCTCCACAGTCAGTTGCTCTTTTTCACTGTTGAACCCAGTCACGAAGAGACATTTTGCTGGTCTTCTACATCTCATCCCAAATGGGATTTGAATGTGGTTCTCACTGCTTTATGTTATAAGCCCTTTGAACCCATGGCCACTACCAAGCTCAAGTATCTTTCTTGGAAGGTGGCCTTTTTGATTGCAGTGACATCTGCAAAACGAATAAGCGAGCTTCAAGCTCTCTCTGTCGAATATCCGTTACTAACTTTCCACAAAGGTTGTGCTTCGCACTCCCTCTTCTTTCCTTCCCAAAGTGATTTCTGAATTCCATTTAAACCAGTCAATATCTTTACCGGTATTCTTCCCGAACCCGGTCTCCGATGCCAGGGTTTATACAATCTAGACGTCATATGTGCTCTAAAGTTCTACCTCGACAGAACAGGCATATTTATAAGTTCTCCACAACTCTTTGTTACGTTTGGTGACCCAAAAAGCGTCAAAAGCGTCCAACTCTCAGTGGATAGCTTCATGTATTTCCAGGGCCTACAAAATTCAAGGCCTTCATCTCCCAAAGGGCATTCATTCTCACCTGGTTCGTGGCAAAGCGGCTGCAGTTTCCTTCCCAAAAAACGTCCATTGGGGGTCCATAGCCAAGGCTGCTACGTGGGCTTCCCCATCGACTTTTTGCAGACATTACTGGGTTGACCTGAGCTCCCGGGCTGATGCCCAATTCGGCCAGGCAGTTCTTAAAAATGTGTTCCAATAAGGGATTTTCCATCCACCCGTAGTTCCTATGGTCAGTGCTTGGGAATCTCCCACAAGTATGGAGGAAAGGGGACGGGACATAGGAGTATGACAAAGTTACTTACCGTAGTGACTACCTTACTCCTAGTCCATAGTCCCCTTTCCTCCATACGCCCGCCTGCCGTCCCCTCTAATAAGTATCCTCTTTTGTTGCTAAATGGTCCTGGACCTGGCGATAGAAAAGGACTGAAGGGCGATGCGCGGGCAGAGCTCAGGAAGGCAGGGCTATGGTCACCTCAGCGCATGTGTCCCTGCACTCCCTCCCCTTGTGCTGGTGCTTCCATGGTTCCTCTTCAGTCCCCCCCTCCCTACCACTGTGCATCCCACTGGCCACCGGCCCGCTGCTAGAGAGGGTCTACAGACCTCATAGCCCCCAGCACTATTTCACATTTCCGCCGCTGGGGTGAGGCTGGTGCTGAGGCACTGTAAGTCATTTTAAAATGTTAATCCTTTCCTAGCCGCAGCACGTGTCACATCTCCTCCTCCCCTTATCCTGGTGCTTCTGTGGTTCCCCTTCTGTCCCCCCTCCCTCCCACTGTGCATTCCATTGGTCGCCTGGCCCTTATTGTGGGCCACCTTAGGCAGCCCCTGCTGTTGCAGCCCCCTCAGCCAAGGTTAGCTCCAGTGGAAGCAGTTCCGGATGGTGTCTGCTGGGAAAGTAAGAAGCCTGCTGCTGTCAACCAGCTGCGACAAATCAGGAAGGTTGAATCTGGGTGTTCTGCACTGCTGCTGTGTTTGAAAACTAGGTCTTTTTTCCCCTTTTTAGGTAAGTTGAAACTGTGTGTTTGCATTGCTGCTGTGTTTAAAAACTAGTGCTCTTTTCCCCTTTTTAGGAAAGTTGAATCTGGGTGTTTTGCATTGCTGCTGTGTTTGAAAACTAGGCCTGTTTCCCCGTTTTAGGAAAGTTGAATCTGGTTGTTTTGCATTACTGCTGTGTTTGAAAACTAGATCTTTCTTAGGAAAGTTGAATCTGGGTGTTTTGCATTGCTGCTCTGTTTGAAAACCAGGCTCTTTTTCCCCTTTTGAGGTAAGTTGAATCTGGGCGTTTTTCATTGCTGCTGTGTTTGAAAACTAGGCCTTTTTTCCCCTTTTTAGGGAAGTTGAATATGGATGTTTTGCATTGCTGCTGTGTTTGAAAATTAGGCCTTTTCCCTTGATGAGTCACTTATTTTCTCCTCCCGTGCCTTCCCTATTGTTGTGACCCTGGCTCCTCCACCATCTGCGCATCCTGTATTGTGTGGCAGTGGGCTGTGCGTCTCTCTCTCTAATCTCGCGTCCTCCTCCTCCCACCTTCCTCCTTCACATCCTCTATTTTTTTATTTTAAAATTTGTTTATTGGCATTTTGTTATATTTACAAACACTGCACCTCTTTCTGGTGCCAGCTTCAGTATCAATAAACAAGTCTGCATTCTTATACAGCAACATGTTAAACAGTAAATACAAACAACAGTGAACAGTAACTGTCTCCGGTGTCAATCCAATTCCAGTTTCACTAGTGACCGATAGGGCGGATGCTCCTGTCGTGGGAAGGGGGGGGGGACATGGACCAGACCAGGGGGTCATTGTGTTTCACGATGGACCTATTGAAGCTGGTGACTTTTTTCCGCAGTGGTCGGGTGTGCTTCCTGCGGGTTATTCAAGGAGGTTTATCATCAGGGGAGTGGACAGTTTTGTCATGGTATCTTTCCATGCAACCAGCGCCATACTCTAGTCTTCAGTAGACCTGGTTATGCTCTCTTCCCAAGCCTTTGTTTCGGCGTTCGCCCATTTCTCAAGTTCTTTACGCCACACTGTGAAAATCGGACCTGCGGGGTTTTTCCATGACATGGCCATAGTCCTTTTCGCCATTATGCATGCCAAATAAATCCATTAGTTTGACTGAATGTTTGAGTTTAGCTAACCTAGGATAGGTGCCCAGGAGACACTCATGTGGGGTCCATTCGTACCTAGTGTGACCCGCCTCCTCGCACATTTGTTTTATTTTGGACCAAAAAGTCTGGGTCTTGGGGCAGGTCCATAGCATGTGGATTAATTCCGCGTTATCAGCTCCGCACCATGTGCAGTTTGGCGGCACATTGTTGTTGAATTTGGCCAATCTACTCTGGGTCAGATAGGTGCGGTATAACACATTGATCTGTATCAGTCGAAATCGGTGATTTCTAGAGACTTCTCCAGAGAATGACAGTGCCCTGTCTTATTCGCTATCTGTTAGTTCCCGCCCTATATCAGTTTCCCATGTGGTCCGTAGTTCTGCGCTTCGGGGGTTAGGTGTTTCACTTAGATGGCCATATATTTGGGACACCACTCTTCCACCCTCTCCTAAACTATAAAGCAGCGTTATAAAGGGGTTCATGTCTGGTTCCTCTGGCCAATTTTCCCAATTCGTTCGGGCAAACAGTCTAATCTTCCGATACCATAGGTATTGACTGGAGGGAATATCATACTCCGCCTGTAACTCGGAGACCTCCCGAAAGGTCCCCCCTTCATACAGGTCTCCCCACGTGTAGATTCCTTTTCCCTCCCAGAGCCTGGCACTATTTAGATCGGTATCAGTCTTATTCAACCCCGAGAGCAGTGGCATTTCCGGTGAATATGTTTGCTTTAGTTTCATAATCACTGAGGTCCTGTACCATATTTTCCTACCCAGGGTCACCAGGAAGGGTGGGTTGCTTATCAGGGTCTGAGGGCCCCAGATCAGTTCCTTTAAGCGTAACGGGGAGATCATGGACTGCAACAGAGGGGTCTCTGAAGTGACCTCGTCTGCTAACCATTTTGATACAAAGCCCAACTGGGCGGCCAGGTAGTATTTCTCAAAATTAGGCAGTTGCATCCCACCCGATTTGTATGGTAAGACTAATGAGGACAGGGCCACCCGGTGCCTGCACCTCCCCCATAGGAAATCCCGAATTATTGTATCCTGCAAACGGAAGAAAGGTTTAGTAATATAGAAGTGCACATTTTGGAACACATACAGGAACCTGGGGAGGACAATCATTTTGGCTATGGAGGCCCTGCCCATCATGGATAAAGGCAGCTTAGAACAGAACCCCACGGACTTACGTAGCGCTGGTATCTTCGCTCTGGTGTTATGATCGTGCATTAGTTCTGGGGTGTGTAGAATCTGAATCCCAAGGTATCGGAATGAAGTGGTCTGCCAGGTTATGCCCACCAGAGGAAGTTCCGTAATGGCCTTTCCCTTCAGTCCCGCGAGCGGGAACAAGCAGGACTTGGCTCTGCTGAATTTTATGCCCGAGACCTTGGCGTAATTGTCTAAAACATCCAGCATTGTTGGTATATTGAGAAGGGGATTATTGACATATATCAGCACGTCATCGGCATATAAGGAGATGATGTGGTCTACCCCTCCAACCCAAATGCCTGCATCGAAGAATTGCTGCCTAAAAAAGAGAGCGATGGGCTCCAGGCCCAGTATATACAGCATGGGTGAGAGTGGGCACCCCTGCCGGGTACCTCTGCGGATGTCCCACGACTCTGATACATATCTCCCAGATTTAACTCGTGCCCTCGGTCCATTGTACAGTATGTTGATCCATCTAATAAACCCCTGACCAAAACCAAACCGCTCCAGGACCACCACTAGCCACTCCCAATATATTGAATCAAATGCTTTAATTGCATCTAAGGACAGTAGCGCATAGCATTCTTTGCTTGTGTCGGAATGGGTTATTATATGTTGGAGCCTACGCAAGTTCATGGTCGTATTACGACCGGGTACAAAACCGTTTTGGTCCTCATGCACTAAGTCTCCAATTACTCTGGCTAGTCGGTTGGATAGGATTGTCGTAAGTATTTTAACATCGTAATTTATCATCGCAATCGGGCGGTAAGAGTCGCACCTATCTGTGGGTTTGTCGGGTTTAAGTATGGGGACCACCAAAGTTTCTCTCATGTTAACGGGGAGGGCCCCACTTTCATAGGATTCTCGGAAGACTTCAAGCAATAGTGGCGTCAAGGAGGGTTCAAATGCCTTGTAAAACTCCGGGGGCAACCCATCACTGCCCGGAGTCTTGCACGTCGCCAGGGATCTAATTGCTTCCGTAATGTCATTGGGTGTGATGTCCCCATCTAAAGCCTCAGAATGTGCAGGGGTTAATTTGGGTAAGCATATCTCATCTAAAGTGTCCTGTATTTGATCTCGGGGGATCTGGTCCGCACGGGAATATAACTGTTCGTAGAAATTCTTAAAGGTGTCACTGACACCCTGTTGAGTGTTGTGAGTTTCATTGACTTCGTCTTTCAATACAGTGGTTATATGTCTGGCGTCTTCTTTTTTGCAAAGCCAAGCTAACAGTCGGCCGGGTTTGTCTGCCTCGGCATGTGTCCTATTGGTTCTAGTAATAAAATCAAATTTTGATAGCCTGTTCCATGTATCGTTGCAGTTCTCCCTCAAAGTTCTAAGATCTTCTTCTCTCTTTGGGGTGTCTATCGGGGCTGCCTCCAGTGCCGTGATTTTCAATTCTCCCTCGTCTAGCTCGCTGCGCAGAAGTTTCCTAATACCGCCCGCTTTAGCAATGACTTCCCCCAGCACCACTACCTTCAGGGCATCCCATAGCGTGCTGACGTGTTCTACACTCCCAGTGTTTTCGGTTATGAAATTGTCTATGGACTTGTATAGCTCATCTTTAAACGCCTGGTCCCCCAAGGCCTCCGCAGGCATCCTCCACATGGGGATGGGTGGTCTCGGGCCGGTCTGATTCCATTCAATTAACAGTGGCGAATGATCTGAAATAGTTCTTCCCAGATATTGCGCACTCCCCATCTGAGGCAAATGTTCCCTGCCCACAAAGAGGTAATCTAGCCGGGTATGGAGGGCATGTGGAGACGAGTAAAACGAGTAACCTCTCTCACCTGGATGCAGCTCCCGCCAGACGTCCGCCAGGTCCAATTCATTGGTCGTGATTTTCAGGGATGTGGTGGCCGTTGAAGGGCCCTTCGTTGTGGGGCTGGACCTGTCTAACATTGGATCATGGACGCAGTTAAAGTCCCCTCCCCATAAAAAGAAGGCATCTCTGTACTGTAGGATTTTGGAGCTCAGATCTTTCAGGTGTAGTGGGATATTGTTGTTGAGGAAGTATGAGTTCACTATACACACTTCCCTTTGTTCAAGTGTCCCCCATAGTACCACATATCTGCCTTCAGGATCCTTATCCATTTTAGTGAGTTGAAAAGGTACGTGGGGGCCGATCCAGGTGTAGACCCCCCTTGCAAATCTGGAATAGGAGGCCCCAAAACCCTGTCCCACCCAGTGTTCGTTGAGCTTCGCCTCCAACTCGGCAGAGCAATGTGTCTCTTGTAGTAGAGCAATGTCCACCTTCTTCCGCTGCAGGTAGGACTTGATTCTGTTTCTGCAGAGATAAGTGCCCAGGCCCCGCACATTCCACGTCATTATCTTAATTTGTACAACCATGGTGGTCTCTTAGGGGGTCTGGGAGCAATCCCACTCCTGCAAGGGCTGTATGCTGATGCGGCTGTGTCCCCATCACTCCCCGTTTGTAATAGACTTAGGTCCAATATCTTCAGTGTTTCCGTCCTCCCGTCCCTTGTCGTAGGCTTAACCATCGGAGACTTACCAACCTTCACATCCTCCAACGTGGAGGATGCATTAACCGAAAAACAAAACAAGTAACTGCCCCCAGCAGTCGTTTTGAACTCGCGACGCTCAGGGGCTCCCGAGCCTCGGGGGCCTTTCCAGGCCTTTCCGTGCGGGTGGTGTGTAGGCATTTGGCCTGCACTGTTCTAGGCGGGGTGGGTCGTTGACAGTCTCGCGCTTGGGCCTTCGTGCTCCTGCCCAATCAAGACTTCAGCTTGTTGCAGCGTTAAGTGATGTTTCGCTGACCTTATCTCCAGCTTGTTGGTGCGGTCCCTTCCATAGATTCAGTCATTCCTTAGTCATATGGACCCCGTCTCAGGTTCTTCGGTGTCGCCGGCCAGGTTATTATGTTCAAGCCACATATTAGCGGCAGCTGGGGTTTCTAGGAAGACTGCCTTCCCTTTATATAGTATCTTAAGTCTCGCCGGATACAACAACATGTATTTCAGGTTGAGTTTCCGTAACCTGGCCTTTATAGGTATGAAGGAGTTACGCGACCGTTGCACCGTGGGGGTGTAGTCTGGGTATATAACTATTACAGAGTCATTCCTCTTTATCACCCCTCCTTCTCTTGAGAACCGCAATATCACTTCCCTGTCACGGAAATTCAGAATTTTTGCAATTATCGGGCATGGGTACGAGCCCGGCGGCGGTCTTTTCTGGAGGGATCTGTGGGCCCGCTCCACTGAGAACCCCTGGGTGAGTGAGCCTGCCCCAATTTCCTGAAGCAGCAGCGTTTCAATGAATTCGGTGGGGTTTGGGCCTTCCATGACCTCCGGAACCCCGAGGATACGGACATCGCTGCGGCGGGCCCGTCCCTCCGCGTCCTCTGAGCGGGATTCTAGTCTAGCCACTGTCCGTTCCAGTTCCTGGACTTTCGCCTTCAGCTCCCGTGTGTCTTGGCTGGTTTCTTGCAGGGACGTTTCGGTTCTAGTTACCCTTTCCGTCAGGTTGCGGGCATCTTGTCTCATCAGTTGTATATCTGACCTGATTTCTCCGATCATGCCTTCCATAGATGTGCATAGCGCTGCAATTGCCTGCAAGATTTGAGCGTCTCGGGGGTCCAACGCGGAGGGTGGCGGGTCCGCCGCAGGGGTTGCTTCCTGCGGTAGTTGCTGCCTCGGGAATGCAGTTGTGAAAGGGTCCATTGTGGCGGCCTTTGATCTGTTCTTAGGAGGCGACATGGCCCCGTTGGAGGGTTTCAGATGGACAGGGCGGGCTGCAGGTCTTGACTCTGTAATCCTAATCCCAGTTCCGCTATCTGCCCTCCAGGTACGAGGTAAGGGCCCAGTAGTATGTGATAGGGAACCCTGTGCTGTGTCAAGCCTTTCGGGACTGCTCGTGTACCTGCCCGTCACTGCTCCTCAGCCACCAGCAATCCTGGCGCCCCAGTCGACTGACTCCGCTCACCTCGATCTTCTTCGCCTCACAGCGCCGGAGGGGTAGGTTTTTTTTCCTTTCCGTTCGTCTCGTCTTCGCTCCAGCTCCTCGGCAGGCTTCCGGCGGGGGTCGCTCTCCCCCGTGGGTTCTCAGCCCAGTACTCCGCGTCTCTGCCGTGCGTCTCGATCCAGAGGGCAAACGTTCACAATCTCATCTGCTTCCGCCCAGTCCGGCCCTCGCAGTCCTCTGCCGCCATCTTGGATGCCATAGGGGAACTTTTTCAAACGCTCTGTTATCCTCTTTGCCAGCTCCGATTTCCACTGGGATTTCAGCCGCGTGGAGCAATAAGGTTCCGCTACGTGCCTCTTAATTTTTTATAGCTGCTATTTCGATTCTGCCACCGTAGTGTCGGCGGCTTCAGGATCTTGGGCAGGAGCACGGCGGATTCGCGGCTTCACACCATGCGTGCAGACCACGCCCCCCCTTCACATCCTCTATGGTGCTCTCCGTTTCTCTCATCTTCTCTAACTGCTACTCTATCTCCTATCCTTCCTCCCCCACTAAGTCTGGAAGGAAGAAGTTCAAGAGGGGCACCCCTGGCCTCCCTATCGCTGATACCAACATCAGGGTTTCCTCCAGACAGACACTCGCTGACATGCTCTTTGTCATTTCCTTGCCAGACCTATGGACCCCTCATATGGTGCCGGCTCTCTCTCCCATCTCTTCCTCTCCCGTTAATGGTGGCACTAGGTGGAAGATCCTCTTGGCCTTCTTCCACTCATTAAAGACTATCATTAATGTCTACCTGAATGGGACCTTCTTGGTCCAGGGTCCTCCAGCCCAATCTCCTCCTTTTTGATAGGCGTCTCCCGTATCTTATCAACTGCCTTGCTTTCTCCGCTACTCCTACTAGCACTACTCTGGCGCCTTTGCCACCTCCTTCTCCCGCCACCTCTCTTGCACCCCCCTCCTCCTCTCTGGCTGCCTTGCCACCACCTGCCATCACCTCTAGCACTCTCTGGCTCCTCTACCACTTCCGCCGGGTGTACCTCAAGCCTGTACCCCCCGCAGAAGTCTTTCAAAGGTGTCAACCTGTCCACATTGCCACTTTCAACTCTCGCTCAGCTGTCAAACACTCCACTGACATCTGCTCGAAGAGCTTGACCTGTATGTCCTCGCTCTCACTGAGACTTGGTTCACAGCCAGCTCTGTCACAAGTTTGGACACTCTCCTCCCTGGTGGTACAAGATTCTCTCCATGCCCAGAACCAGCCGACCCGGAGGAGGAGTAGCGCTCATCTTTCTGGAGTGGGTCCCTGCCTCTGTCATTCTTACGCACCGCCTCCTTTGAATGCCTGGTCTGCAGGCTCTTTTTCTATCCTGGCCTTTCTCTTACTGTGGCCACCATCTACAGGCCACCTGGCCAGGTTGCCCTCTTCCTCTCTGAGTGGGCTGACCTTTCCACATCTCTACTTGCCTCTACCTCTCAACTACCTCTCAACTTCCCCTCCTCTGAGACCTCAGCATCCACCTGGATGTTTCCGGCTCTTCCGCAACATCTGCGACTCTCTCTCTCTCTCTCTCTCTCTCTCTCTCTCTCTCTTTCTCTCTCTCCATTCAACCCTCTGGTCTGACACACACTGCCGGACACACATTGGATTTTCTCATCTCCTCAGACATCCATTTCTCTAACCCTCGCACTACTCCTCTCTTTTGGACTGACCACTTTATTCTTTCCTCTCACCTGACACTTTCTATCCCCCAGGCAAAGCCCACCCTAGCACCACCGCCTTCCTTCTCGGTCATTCGGCCCTTGAGGTGTGTGTCTGTGGTTGCCTTTGCCTCTATTTTCTCTTCTCCTCCTACTCCTGCGACTCACACCCTGACACAACCCTTTCTACCCTGCATCTCGCTATTGCGAACACCCTGGACCTCCTTTCCCCTTCCCTGAGAATCCATCTGAAGCCTACCTCCAAGTGCAACTCTTGGTACGACTCCGACCTCGCCGCCTAAAAATGAAAGTGCAGGGTGGCTAAGAGGAAGTGAAGGGCTTTGGGTGCATCCTCTGACAAATTGGCTTGCTGCCTGCTCCAAAGGCAATACAGACTCTCTGTCCTGTCCAAGAAGAGAGTCCACATCCAAGCCTGCGTCTCTGCAGCCTCTAACAACACGGCCAAACTCTTTAAAATCTGCAAGGAGCTGGACACTCTTTCTGCAGTCTTCACCTCTCCTATTTCATCCATCTGTAAGGAAGGCATGGTATCAAACAGTGAAGACAGGCACAAGTGATCACAGTTCAAGGGTGTTTATTGAACTTCAATGGGTTGGCTGAACGCCTATCTAACCTAAATCTAAGGATGGAAGCAAGCTACGACAATCAAATAATAATAACACAGTCCTGGTCGAGTCTCTGTCAAAATAAAAGGGCCTATACTAATAAACCTATTGCCAATCCTTACTTCTAAAACACAAAAGGGTGTTATTTGATTAATTAATTAAAATTTTCATAACACGCCAGACGCCCGTGGCCATCAGGGCGCACAAAAAACAGAACAGGGAAAAGGGGTCAGAGATCAGGCAACGAAGGACGAGAGAGTAGACTAGGTTCAGGCTGGGTTGAGATTGAACAGGTAGGTTTTTATTTCCGTCTTAAAAAGCACCACATTTTCAGACAGGCATATATGCCCGGGAAGTAGGTTCCACTGTAGCGGAGCCTGAGTAACGAAGGAGGTCCCTCTGAAATGTACCAGCTTGTATCTGGGCTGGATGAATGTGGGATAGGCGGAGAAGAAAAGCTTCCTTCCGCCTACTTGGGGCTTTACACGATCAATGAGATATGTTGGCCAGGTATTTGAGTGACGTTTGAAGGACAATGGGCCTCATTCTGGACCCGGCGGTGACCGTGCCGGTAAAACCGGCAGGTTGCCGCTGGACCTGTAAACAGTTACCGGCGCCTGGCTTGCTGGTAACACTGGGGTATTACAACCCCAGCGGCCAGAAAGTCATGCGCCGGTAAAATGTTGATCCCCATTCCCATAGAGTCCTGTTGGACTCTATGGGAATGGGGACCAAAGAAAAACTGGCACCAGTAATAACTGGCACCATTGTTTCCGTACCGGCAAGGTCGTAATGAGGTCCAATGTCAGGATGTTGTGAGTGATCCTGTGTTGTATAGGCAACCAATAAAGTGCCCTCCTAGCATCTGAGACGTGCGCACATTTGGGTAGGCCCTGAATGGCCTGAACTGCATTATTCTGTGCAACCTGCAGGGCTTGTATGTTAAGGTGTGTGGGTCCACTAGGAGACTATTGCAGTAGTCAAGTCTGGAATTACCTAACGCAGAAGCAAGCAGCGCACAGTTATTGGCGGATAGAAAAGGGCAAATGTAATTGATTTGCTTAGTAATAAGGCCACAGGACGATCAAATCTAAGAAACATGTGGTCTCATAGATAATTCCTCATATAGGACAACCCCCAGGGTCTTGACTTTTTTTAAAACTGGGATGATATTGCCAGCAATGTGGAAATTGGCATTTGCCGGGGCTAACTTGCCAAGGCGAGCTCTGGATGCCACGATCAGGAGCTCTGTTTCTTTTTACAATTCAATGCAAGTGAGTTGCCTGCCATCCAAGCCTGGATGGCATTGTAGATTGTGTTTATAACAGTCAGGTCCTGCTCATACCTCCCACTCAGCTTGAAAACGATCTGGGTGTCATTGGCATAGTTTGTATACCGGACACCCAGGACGTCCATCATTTCAAGGAGGGGCCGGATGTATATGTTAAATAAAGTAGGGGACAAGCAGGAACCCAGGGGGACGCCGCATGTCTGAAAAACGGGGTTGTATGGGACAATTGTGTATGCAAAAGAAATGTGTTCCAAGAAATAATATGTCAGGATTGTTGAGCAGTTGGCTTCCCGTACCCACGTTTTCAGCACGGGCAAGGCACGTTCGAACTTTGCACAAACTCTGGCTTCTCAGCCACGATGATACAGTTCAAAGCATACGTTTCAGGACCTTCTTCCAAAGCCACTTTTCCAATAACAGTCTATTACTGCAGAGGGCCTGTTGTAACAAATAAATATCAAAGTTCTACTCTTATCAGGATTTCCAGATGTGCAGGTTCTCGCTTCCAGTGTTCATCATGGGTCTCCCTCCTTCAGTGTTGGACCTCCATTTTACCACAATGTTTACTCTTGGTGTCCCTCGTTCGAGTTTGGACCATGGATCTCCCTTATTCGGGCTGGGATCACGGATGCCCCTTGTTCTGGCTCAGATCCCTTTTGCACAATATTCACATTTGGTCTCCCTCATTCGGGCTCGACCATGCCATTTCACTTTCTCCGGTTTCCTCTTGATATCAAAATCGAAGTCTTTCCAGTGTGCGATGGGTTTTGCTTAAACCGTCGCAGGACCACTTCGATTCACTTTACACAATGTACGGATCAATCCTCCACTTTCGTTTCTACCACTTCTTGGCCTGATACCTTACAGACACCTTCAAGTGAGCACATTCACAGTGCCAGACCACTCTGCCAACGGTATTGTATCTTTCCTTCTCAAGTTCAAACATTCATCAGCCGTTTAGCTTTACTCATTTCTTTCATCACACGCATTTAACAATATTCGTTCCAATGCTCATTATACAATGTTGCCACTTGCAACCTTGGCCCTCATTCCAAGGTTGGTGGTAGTCATGGCGCTATTAGCGCCATGACTACCACCAATAACGGGACCGTGTCCGGTCCCGTTCATTGGGTACTTACCAGTCCAGTCCGACCTTGGCGGGACCGGTAAGTCCCCATTGTTAAAGCCATTCCCCGTTCCCATTTCAGCCCGCATAGGGCTCAATGGGAAGGAGGAAGGCGCTTATAACGGTACCGCAAATTGCGGTACCGTTATTAGCTCTGAAGTCCCTTAACGGGCCCCATCCATAACACCTGGTAAAACCAGGTGTTAAGGAAGGGACCCGCTAAGGGACCTCGGAATAGGGCGCAAAGGAATTACCGGCACCGGTGTCCTTAACGGTGCCCAGTATCCCTTTGCACCCACCTCGTAATGGGGCCCCTTGACTTCAACACAGACCGGTCGTGCATCGGTCTCCCCAACTCACCCGCTGTGTTGATCTCTCTGGTGCTTCTTTGTGCTTTAAGCCGAGGACGATACCACAGCGGCTGCTGCTCCTCCCCGCCTTGGTTGGTTACGCGGGAGGGCCTCCGGTATCTCTGAAACACAATGCAGGATTCTTCCGTCTGGTTTCCTGGCCTTATGCTTTCTGATTCAAAGGTTTCTTGAAAGTAACGGTTTCTTGCCGATAAGGTCAAGAGTATTTCCTTCCTTGCAAACCCTTCTTGGTTTGCCTCTTTCTCCCCCCGTTCAGCTGCTGACTCGAAACCGATGTTCCTTTGTGTGCTTTGCCTCACTCAGAGTGTGCTCTTGTGCTCCGCCTTTTATCCATGATGGGAAGTTTAATGGAAGTTGGGTGTGAGTGATTGTCAGTAATTGCCTGACTTCGCCTGACCATAAAAGTGTGACATGTCAGGTACGGTTTATAGTCAAAAAACCGAATAAAAAAATCTCAAAAAAAAAAATATCGAATTGAAAATCTCAAAAAAAAAATCTCTAATTTTTTTTTATACGTTTTTATTTCGAAATGGGGGGGTTCCCCCCAACCCCCTTTTTCATTTTTTTTTATTTTACCCTTTTTTTATACTTACCTGAACCCACAAATACATATAAATAAATAAATAAATAATTTATTTTCGGTTTTTTGACCGACCACCGTCAGGTACACCGCTCAGGTGTGAGTCTGTTTTCTCCCAGAGCAGGCTGTTCGTGTGGAAGTGTTTGTGAAAAGAAAGGGGGAGGGGGTAAAGTTTGCATGTATCCTACCTGGGAGGATGGGGTAAAGGTGTTACAGGGGGAGGGATACTGTGACTCGCCATCCGGTGTCCAACTCTCACTCTCTGAAGACCCCTCACCCAGGTGATCCACCCGCACTGGTTTACCACAGGATCTAAATCCAAAGGCGATGACCATGCCCTGGCCACCTGAGAGAGATCCACAGGGACTAGCCGGTAAGACACCATCTGGTTTCTCACACCTCCCAGGCCCTCTGTACGGCCCTGGCTTCTCACCTCAATTCTAAAACTCAAGACATCTTGTCCTTCCTCTCCCTCTACCTCGCCCAGTCCCCCTCTGGCCACCTCGCCCTCTCCTCCTCTTTTCTTCTCTTTCTCTCTGATAACACCTGACAATGTTTCTAGACAAGTCCGATCTATGAAAGTGTCGTCCAAACGGATGCTCCCCTGCTCCTCCGGAACGTTCAACGATCACATTGACACCTTTGCGCCAGCCCTGGCCGATTTCTGCAATCACTCATTCGCCACTGGAACTTTTCCCTTCTCTTCAAGCACTCTGTTGTGCACCCCCTCCTAAAAGAGCCTTCTGCAGATCCTACCTGTCTGGCTAACTACCATCCAATCTCTATCACTCATTTCCTGGGCAAACCTCTGGAAAAACTGGCCATCTCACAGCTTACTCTTCTTACTGAAACTGTTGGTTGTCTCCATGATCATCAGTCTGGCTTCATTGCAGCCAGAGGCACAGAAACTGCTATCATAAATACCTGTGAAGTTTTGCTCTCCAATCTCGACTCCAGCATCCCTTCTGTCCTCATCCTCCTTGACCTTTCCTCTGCTTTCGACAGATTCGATCACGCCGTCCTGATCAATCGACTCAGTAAGAACCCCGGCATCACGGATCAAGCCCTGGAGTGGCTGACTGTTACAGCCCGACTTTCGCCTCATCACACTCCCCGGTGTCTGCTCCGTGCCTCTCCAGTCTCCCGCATTAACAAGGACAGTTGGGAAGCTCTCTGTAAGGCCAGAAAGAGGAACAAGAAAGTTGTTGCTCTTCATAAGGGGCTACGGCGCTGTCATGCACCTTTTTTCTCACGGTGGCAGCTGCCATGGAGAATAGCTGCAACAAACTACATTTCCCAGAAAACCTGCCATGGGTTGTAGTTCCCGGCATTAATACGGGAGCCTCGTTTTCGATTATGTTCCGCCTCCTTGTTGTATTTAACCTACAGCAGTTTTCAGAACACCGCTTCGGTTTATAGTTACAACCGGCATTTTCTGAAGTGCTACTTTCTGTACCTTAATTCCAGAAGTCTCCCGTTTTCTCTGTGTACCGACCTTGCCTGCACAAAGACTCCTAAATCTTGATTCTACCTTGGTATTGTTTGCTGACTGCCCGTGTACCAGACCCCTTGCCTGCTCCTGGACTCCTGGATTGTGATTTGGTTTTGTTTGCTGTCCACTCGTGTATCAGACCTTTTGCCTGCTCCTGGATCCCTGATTTAAGACTTTGCTACTACTACTTCCTGTATGAATACCATCTCTCACTTGGCCACGGACTCTTGAGCCCATTCCTCACAGTGTTTGCGTTCTCCTGGGGAATAACACTGGTAAGGACAATTCTTCATTTTAGAATCCTGTCTTCATCGAACTGTTACCTCATCTTTGGATAACATTGCTTCATTTCTAAAGTGTATTTTGGAACGCTTTGCTGTGGTGCACCATCCCGAAACCAGTGCGACCCTCGTTCCGTCTGGGGATAGCTACCCTACTAACCTTCCTTTTTTTTGTTTTATACTTTCATTGTTGCCCAGGATTCTTTGCACTATTCTTACCTCCACCAGTGGTAAAGTATTATTCCTTGATTACCATCATTGGGCAGTTTTCACATTTAGCTAGTATCTAAAGTCTCTTCTGCTTTATAGGTTGCTCCAGGTCCTTTTTTCTGTGGCTTAAGGGGAACTCACTCAGGTACTCTATTAAGGGTAATAGTTTTGGGGAAAGCCAGGGTTGAATCCGATAGAATATTCATCTCTTGTCTTTTCTTTACAGCTTGGTCCGTGGCGTTGTGTTCGCCCCGCTCTTTTGATTGATCGGTCCCCTTGTCTGTACAGTTCAGCAGGTGGTCATATCAGTTTAAAGAGTTCATTCCCTCACAGAGAGGAGGCTCGGGTGGAGGCTCCAACCTGAGCTCTTCAAGCAAATACCCAGCACAAGAGGACCGGTCTGTTTTTTACGCACTCCCCATACCGGTGAGTAACACTGACCTCTTTCCTCCTGGACCGACCCTCCCTGGTCCAACTTGGGTCCTTTCTCTCCACCACCTCTCTCTCTCTACATCTTCCCCAAGGCTCCAACCTCTCACCGTGGCTCTTCAATCGCTCTATGTGGCTCCTTTGGCCCACCTAATCTCTATCTTCTGTTCCGACTTTCAGTGTAAGGCAGATGACACGCAGCTCTCTTTCAGGCTCCCTACAGCTTCCTCCCCTCCCTCGCGCATTCCTGACTGTCTATCCACGATTCAGGAGTGGTGCACCTCTAATGATCTCTACCTTAATGCCAGTAAGATGGAGATTCTTCTAATTGGGACCCCTGGCCTGCTTTCCCTCTCTCACTCTGGCTGCCCTCAATTGGCCCTCTTCCTTTGCCTTCTGTGAGGCAAAAAACCTTGGGGTCATCTTTGACTACACTCTTTCCTTCTCTCCTCACATCACAGACCTTTCCAAGAAGGCCCACTACCAGTTGCACCTCCTCAAAGGTACTCTTCCTTTTCTCACTTTCACCCAGAAGCTCATTGTCTCCAGTGCTTTGGTTCTCCATAGGTTGGACTACTGTAACAGCCTCTTTCTCAATCTGCCTTCCTCTACTCTCCGCCCCCTGCAACTAACCCAGAACAGGACTGCAAGACGTATCCTTGGCCTCAAGCACAGGGACTGTATCCCTCCAGCCCTGAAATCTCTCCTCTGGCTCCCGGTGGCTGCAAGGATCAAGTTCAAGACCTTCTGCATCGTCCACAAGGCTATCTGGAGCCAGGACCCTCACTACATCCAACACTCTTTTCCTAAATACCTTCCTTCTGGAGCCCTTCTCTCTGCTGCCTCCAACCCTCTCAGGGTCAGATTGCTTCTACAGGCAGAGAGTAGGCGGCAGATCACTTTCCTCTGCTACTGCCTCCCTCTGGAACGCCCTCCCGGACCCATCTCAAACTTGAGCCGGACAACCTGAAATTCCAGAAACAGCTTAAGACTTTCCTTGTCCCCTCTTCTTTCTCTCCCTCCCTCCGCTGCTGACCTACCTGCCTGCTGCGCTGACTGGTTGCTTGGATACCCACAAAGTTCTCAATAGGCACCTGCTCCTTTATGACCAGTTTCCTCCACACTGCCTCCGAGCCTGTCGTGCACTAGGGGCTGTAACTGTAACCTCTACAGTCCCCCGCCTCCTTGCTCTTACCCAGAGCCGCACTGCCCTGGCTGCACTTAATCAGAGCAATGCTGCCCTGATCGCACTTTCCCTTTCCCTCCCGCTTGCACTTCTTCCATCCCCTTCCCCTGCTCCTAGCACTAACGCACTTGCACGATCTGAATGACACAAGGCCTAGTAAGATCGTTTGTCTTGTCTTGCCTCCGTACCATCCCTTGTCTTTTCGCGCCTAGAAACACATGTGTACAGGCGCGATATAAATGACTTATCATATCATATATCATATCAGCAAAAATGTGATAGTGAAAGCCAAAGGATGAGATAAGTCTTCTTAGGGCAGACGCGCAGAGGGTGAAGAGCAAAGGTTCAAGGACCGATCCCTGGGGGACGCTGATGGGGGGTGTGGCGTATTCAGAGGTTTGCGAGTTCCGAATGATTTTTAAGGATAGGTAGGAGGTTATCCAGGCAAGAGCAGATTTGCAAAACACTAGGTCCTGGAGAGTGAGGAGGAGAGAGGAGTGGTTGACAGTGGGGAAAGCAGCAGAAAGCTCCAAAAGGATGAGTATAGAAGAGAGTTTGGAGTGGTGAGCACTAAAGGAAAAATTGGAAACATGCATGAGTGCAGTCTCAGTGGAGTGTTTACTACAGAGGCCAGATTGAAGTGAATCTCCAAAGCCATTAACTGCAAGGTACTTAGCAAACCGGTCGAAGACCACCCGCTCAAGGACTGTTTAATAAAGGGGAAGAAGAGAAACGGGGGGACAGTTTGCTGGGATGTTTGAGTTAGCAGAGGTTTTCTTCAGTAGGGGTAAGACATTTGCAGGTTTGAAGGTGGTAGGGAAGAGTCCAGTGAGTCCAGTGGTGAGAGAGAGAGGTTAAAGATGTCCGAGAGATATGGGCAAGTGTTTGAGGCTAAGTGCCTGATATACAAAAATGTTTTAACATGGGAAAGTCCCATTGGAAACATTTTTGTAAATCAGGCCTTAAGTCTTTGACCATTTGGAGAGCAAAGGGGTCAGTGAGTATGTAAGATGGGTTGGCACTGTGAAGGATGGGAGGTAATTCAATAGGAGAGGTAGGGGAGAAGTAGTTGAAAGCAGAAGATATGGGGGAGAGATGGTGGATAGACGGAGGGTTGGAGAAAGAGGGAGAGGAGAGCTGTGAGTGTCATGAATTATAGAGATTTTAGAGGAAAAGTAGTGTGCAAAGTCCTTAGCAGAAAGGAAGGAGTTTATGGATATTGGCTTGGGAGGTGGAGGGTAGATGAAAGTTTCCAGGAGTGATTGTGAAGGGAGAGGATTCGGTTTCTGAGGTAGAAGGATTTGGCAGAGTCCAGTGAAGAGGTTATGGCAGCAGGGGAATTTTTGTAGCCAAGCAGTAGTGTAGGTGTCCATAATTTGCGCCAGCCTCGTAAGTCATGGCGTGTGTTTGTTTTGAGGGTTTAATTTCAGAGGTGATCCAAGGCTGAGAACTGGGATTTATGGTTAGTTAGGTTGTCAATCCTGGTGCACAATAGGAATTTCAAACTGGGAAAATTCTGCAAATGAAGTCTTCAAACTGGGATTATATTGAGGGTTGTCTAAATAGGATTTTGAGAAGTGGGTGTACAATTAGATTGTGAAACTGTGACTGTAATGGAATTGTGCAAACTGGCACTGTACTGGTTTTATGAAACTGTGAGTATACTAGGAAGTTCAAATTGAAAATACACTGAAAATATAACAGGTTAATCAAACTGGAATTATATTTGGATTGTGAAAACTGGGATTGTCAAATTCAGAGCATAGTGTGAATGTGACAGCTGGATCTATATTGAAATTTGGCAAAGAGAGTATACATAGGACTTGTATAATAGTACAGTTTTGGAGTGTCCTATGGCTTCCCAAGGCCCATGGGACACTGGCTTCTTGCTTCTTTCCGGTGTTCAGTGTCTTTCAAGCTGCTTTTGCTTGCCTGGCTACTAGTACTTTGCCTGGCTTATATCAGAGTGCACGACTGACTACAGTGAATGCCTGGAAGGAATGCTTTGCTGTCCTGGAGCCCATAGGAGGAACATGATCCCTCTGAGGCCATGTCCCTGAGCACACTCAGGTACAGTGATCGATTATCTGGGCTGGAGGCGGTGGGAGCCGCCGAAATGGAGCGCCTTTCCGAGCGAGCTATCTGGGCTGCACCAAGGGTAACACGCACCACGCTGTAAACTGAAACAAAGATACCCTAACATTTAGCACTCAAACAAGCAACTAGCTCTGTCCACAGTAATGGGCCGTGCAGCGGCAATCAGTACTCCACAGTCAATCCCACTGAGCATCATGACCCCACCTCATTGACATGGAGGAAAGTAGTGCTTCCATGCGGCTCGAATAGCAAAGAAAGAGGAAGTAAAATAAGCAAGGGTCGCAAAAGGACAGTCCTTTGCAGTCTGATGCCCCTAGTCATGGCAGAAATGTATGATGTAGACATTAATTAATTAACGATATGCAATGTGGTCATTTAAAATCCACCCAAGACAGTGTTAGAAATGTGTGAGTAGTGATTTCGTGTAGGGATGCAAGAAGACATTTGCTTGTGCTGTTAGGACCTAATAGGAGTCTTTGCAGAAGAGGGAAACGGAGAGCACAGGGAGCAGGCGTGCAATAACACAGCCTGCTAGGAAAATGGGAGCTAATGGCTCTTTTTTTTTTTTTAAAGAAGAGAAGGGGGAAGAATAGCTCGGTAAGCTGATGCTTGCAGGCAATTAGGGCGGCCGGCTGCTTGCAAAGCCCAGCTTGTGGGTCTCCCGGGAGTACGCGTGCCAATCAGACTCGGTGCATAATTCATGGGTTGGTTAATGGAAGCTTTCCCGCAAGCTGCGGAAAACTCTTGGAGGGCCCGGCCGACATCCAGCACCGATGGATGTGGCCTGCTACAGGCCATGCTCTGCGTCACGTGGAGGCGAGGAAGTGGGAGGAAAACCAACCGCGGCTGCAGCATTCGAACAATATGAATTATGTATAGCTGGCTACACAGTCAGCTAGTCGGCGTCAAGAAAGATTCCTTTGGTCATAACATTCCATGATATACAATATCACTGATGACAATGCATATACACAGTCACATGTGCATGCACTCTACATATTTATTTATTTATTGTGAAGAAAAATACATAATTACATAAATCCAGTCATCCACCAACAATCTCTAATTAAAACAAAACGAGGAAAAACAGCAAAACATTTCTTTAAAAGAGCTAGACATACACTTAATACCTTACTCACTCCTCTATACTCAAAAGAGCTTTGGTTAGTACAGGTATATCTTCTAAACATTCAAAATTTCTGTTAAAAAGGCTACAAGTGGATCAAGATAAGTGCTTTGTGCTCAATAAACGTCTGCACACATTCTCTTTAAAACACAGCTGCAGTCTAGTGAATAAAAGGACTACAAAAGAATAAGCGTCTAGATATTAAGACGACACAATTCAAAAACTAGATTTTGCAAAGTTTCCACCTCCACCTTTATATTGATGTATAAATCACAACGAAAAAGCAAAACAGGCATTTCTGGGCGCCAATCGATCCGGCTGAAAGTCCTGCATGAGTTAGCAGAAGGATTCTACACGAGTAGCTCTGCAAAAAGCGACAAAGTATGCTACTTACACAACCGATTGGTATTGCCCACTTTATCCACCAAGCCTATTGCAATTGGCTTGCAATTGGAGCTGTCATTTTCTTGGCTTACTGATCGAATTGATTTGCATTCTTTGTGCATCAACTTTAAGCAAAACCTCAAAAAGTAGGATTCTTAAAATAATAAAATCAGATGAGGGTGAAAGCAGACAGACATACATGTGCAAAGGAAATCAGCCATGTTTAGGGGACAAGCAGAACGCAGGTGTTCTGCTGTGTCATTTATGCTGAAATGTCATGCTGGGCGGGTCGAGATGGCCCTGAGCTCGAAAATCCTGTCCCATGCATGATCATTTATTACGAGGCATCATTTAACTATGTTATCGATGGCTTCCAGCAATTACTAACAACTCGCACTGTTAGCCATCCTACTTTCTCCAATCGACATAGTGTAGGCCCCCTCTTAGTTCCATATTAGTTCATTGCTAGGGCTAGGGGAATTTTCAAAGCCTCTTTTTAGTTTTGGTTATTACATTAGTTTTGGTTATTACCTATGAGCCTCTTTTTAGTTTTGGTTATTACCTATGAGACAAAACTATTGCATTGGAGTATCGATAGGAGGGAGGTGATGTCAGGAGGGACACACATCTTGTCTTGAGGGAAGGTGCCTTCATCCGCTTGATTTATATATTTTTCTTCCTCCGAGGCCAGGTAAAAAACAAGCATTGACAAAGTCAAAATGTTGGGCTGTTGTATAGTTATAAATAGGCATTTTCCAGGCACTGCTATCATGCCAGGTAATCCATGGTTTGCCATCTTGTGGCCAGGTATTACCATTAAGATAGGGCCTGGGAAATGCCTACCCAATGCACACAAAAGCCAAAACTGTTGGCTCTACCAGTGCTTGTGTCAATTGAAACACCATTAAGAATCTTTCACGAGGAATAGCTAGAATCCGTGCTTTAGAAGTCACTGAGGAGTGTGTACTTATGAAGTCAGTCAGGTATGACTCTCATTTTGGACAGTCAATGTTTATGGTATATTGTGTTCTTGAGCTGTCAATTACAATCTACATAAGACTTTCATAATGAAGATATTAAGAGTGGTCCCTTTCTCATAATACTATTTTTTGGTATAAAGGGAGTTTCATAACTATCAATCTTTGTTGTGTCACTAATTCCTGGCCAAAGACAGGATTTCCTCTGAAAATCATTGGAAGAGCCACAAAACAGCTTTCCTCATCGTGGAGTAGAGTTAGAAGGAATCATCCTTCTGCTTGAAGATAGCTTCCAACTTAACTTCTGTAGGGGAACCTCCGGCAACCAGCCCAGAAATTGACAATCCTCTAAGGAAAAGGCTTGGTGCACCTCTTGCAAGGATAACAGGGTTTTATTTCACAAATAAAGAAAATAACATGTCAGTAAGGGTATTCAAACCTGACTGCCATGGAGCGCGCTGGTTTGTTCAAAGTAGAGCAGTACATTTTAAATGAAGTTGTCTTCACACATAATGCAAGCAATGTACAATGTACAGTACTAATTCCTCTAGTTCATTGGCCACCCCCTATTGGCATACCACCCACTCCATATGGGATGCAAAGTGATTGGTTATCATTAATTCAAGCCAATTCCCTTCTACATGGTCTCTGGTCTTGTTACTGTTGTGACTGGGTCCTTAATTGAGAATGCTTGTCTCCACATGAACAACTCGTGTGATGTGCACCTGGTAGTCGTACATGAGCTCAGTGGATAGCCTTGAGGTCAATTGGCCCTCTGAAATGCGAGGCCCTTCTAAGGATCCCAGACACTTTAAGGAAGGTACGGTATCAACAGTAAGACAGACCCAAGTGACCACAGTTTAAGGGTGTTTATTAAACTTCAAAAAGGGTTTGGAAAATGCCTATCTAATACTAAATCTAAAGTTGCGAGCAAGCTACTACCATCAAATGATAATAACGCAGTCCTTGGGCCTCATTACGAGTTTGGAGGTAGCCATGGACGAGTTTGGAGTTAGCCATGGAGCAAATGGATCCATGGCTGCTTCCAAACCGGGCTCCATTACCGTGTTCCTGCAATGAGAAATAACCGGGTCATTCTGACATAGGAGGACCCTGTAATTCCTCCTTGCAGGAACCATTCCCCATTCCCATTTGAGCCCCCATAGGGCTCAATGGGAATGGGGATGGAGGTAAAAACGGGCACATTACAAGTGTCCCGTTGTTACCTCCTTCTTCCCCTCGCGGGACCCGGAAAAGATGTCTGGTTTTACCAGACGTCTGATCCGGGTCCCGCAAAGGGAACCTCGTAATCGGCCCTGAAGGAATGAAGGGGGCCTGTCCCGTACCGGCCCCCTTCATTCCGTCAGCGCCAGGGTCATAATGAGGCCCCTAGTGTTGTCTTGTCAAAACAAAAGGGCCTATACTAAAAATAAATATTGCCAATCCTTACCTCTAAATACAAATAGTGTGGGAAACAATGGGCCTCATTACACGGTAGGCGGTAGACATGGCGCTATTAGCGCCATGGCTACCTCCTTACTGCATTCCTGGTCCGTGTTCCTGGAATAGGGACTTACGGGTCATTCCGACCTTGGAGGACCGGGTAAATTCCCTTTCCGGGAACCATTCCCCATTCCCATTTGAGCCCCCATAGGGCTCAATGGGAATGGGGAAGGAGCTAATAATGGTACCACAATTTGCGGTACCGTTATTAGCTCTGAAGTCCCTTAGCGGTTCCCTTCCCTAACGCCTGGTAAAACCAGGCGTTAGGGCAGGGACCCGCTAAGGGACCTCGTAGTAGGGCGGTAAGGGATTACCGGCACCGGTGCCCTTACCGCCTACCGTGTAATGAGGCCCAATGTTATGTAAAAGAAAGAAGTGTTCAAGAAATGATATGTCAGGATATTCAGGCCACTGGCCTCCCTTCCCCCCGTTTTAATCACAGTACACACCGGCACACTCAAGCTTAGGACAGTTTATTTATTTATTTATTTATTTATTTGTTTGTTTAATTCAATTGTTACTCGCCCAGACCCTTGGGTATCACAGCGAAGTTACAGACAGCTTGATCATGCATACAATATATCAGCCAATCAGGCTTGACAAGACAAGTACATAGCAAAATAGAAAATACAGAGTACAAATGTTCATGAGCAATCATATACACAGAGGAGAATATATATATACATCAGATTGTAAAGGCTATATTGTTAATATTGATTAAATAGCCAGGTTTTCAACATTTTTTTTTAACCCATTGAGGGTTGTCTCATTTTTAATGGCGATCGGCAGAGTTTTCCAGTGTTTGGGAGCTAGATATTGAAAACTAGCGCCTCCTGCTCTAGACTTTTTAAAGTGGGGTATTGGAAGTAATGAGTGGTTATTGGATTTTAGGGTTCTGGTACTGGATTTGTTTGTTATTACGTGGTTTAGATAGATGGGGAATTTTCATGTAGCTCATTTGAAGGTGGTGCACAATGTTTTGAATAAAACTATGTCTTTAATAGGGAGCCAGTGGTGTCCTCTTCTGGTTTTAGATATGTGATCAGTTTTACTTATTCAGAGGGCAGCCCTGAGGGCTTTGTTCTGAATCAACTGCAGTTTATTGAGGTTAGTGGCCGAGGTGTATAGAAATAGTGCATTGCAGTAGTCGAGTCTAGATAATATCAAAGCCCTGGCTAGCGTGATGCAATTGGATGGTGTCAGGAATTGGCGGCTGAGTGAGATGAGTTTCGAGGTGTAGGACTTGAAGGATGAGAGTGCACTGATGTGTTTGGTCAGGGTGAGGTTAGAGTCTAGATATACTCATAGGGCCTCGTTACGAGTTTGGAGGTAGCCATGATGCTATTAGCGCCATGGCTACCTCCTTACTGCATTCCTGGTCCGTGTTCCTGGAATAGGGACTTACGGGTCATTCCGACCTTGGAGGACCGGGTAAATTCCCTTTCCGGGAACCATTCCCCATTCCCATTTGAGCCCCCATAGGGCTCAATGGGAATGGGGAAGGAGCTAATAATGGTACCACAATTTGCGGTACCGTTATTAGCTCTGAAGTCCCTTAGCGGTTCCCTTCCCTAACGCCTGGTAAAACCAGGCGTTAGGGCAGGGACCCGCTAAGGGACCTCGTAGTAGGGCGGTAAGGGATTACCGGCACCGGTGCCCTTACCGCCTACCGTGTAATGAGGCCCAATGTTATGTAAAAGAAAGAAGTGTTCAAGAAATGATATGTCAGGATATTCAGGCCATTGGCCTCCCTTCCCCCCGTTTTAATCACAGTACACACCGGCACACTCAAGCTTAGGACAGTTTATTTATTTATTTATTTATTTATTTATTTATTTATTTAATTCAATTGTTACTCGCCCAGACCCTTGGGTATCACAGCGAAGTTACAGACAGCTTGATCATGCATACAATATATCAGCCAATCAGGCTTGACAAGACAAGTACATAGCAAAATAGAAAATACAGAGTACAAATGTTCATGAGCAATCATATACACAGAGGAGAATATATATATACATCAGATTGTAAAGGCTATATTGTTAATATTGATTAAATAGCCAGGTTTTCAACATTTTTTTTGAACCCATTGAGGGTTGTCTCATTTTTAATGGTGATCGGCAGAGTTTTCCAGTGTTTGGGAGCTAGATATTGAAAACTAGCGCCTCCTGCTCTAGACTTTTTAAAGTGGGGTATTGGAAGTAATGAGTGGTTATTGGATTTTAGGGTTCTGGTACTGGATTTGTTTGTTATTACGTGGTTTAGATAGATGGGGAATTTTCATGTAGCTCATTTGAAGGTGGTGCACAATGTTTTGAATAAAACTATGTCTTTAATAGGGAGCCAGTGGTGTCCTCTTCTGGTTTTAGATATGTGATCAGTTTTACTTATTCAGAGGGCAGCCCTGAGGGCTTTGTTCTGAATCAACTGCAGTTTATTGAGGTTAGTGGCCGAGGTGTATAGAAATAGTGCATTGCAGTAGTCGAGTCTAGATAATATCAAAGCCCTGGCTAGCGTGATGCAATTGGATGGTGTCAGGAATTGGCGGCTGAGTGAGATGAGTTTCGAGGTGTAGGACTTGAAGGATGAGAGTGCACTGATGTGTTTGGTCAGGGTGAGGTTAGAGTCTAGATATACTCATAGGGCCTCGTTACGAGTTTGGAGGTAGCCATGATGCTATTAGCACCATGGCTGCCTCCAAACCAGGTTCCTGCAATGAGGACTTACTGGGTCATTCCGACACAGGAGGACCCGGTAATTCCTCCCTGCAGGAACCATTCCCCATTCCCATTTGAGCCCCCATAGGGCTCATTGGGAATGGGGATGGAGGTAATAATGGGCACATAACAACTGGCCCGTTATTACCTCCCTCTTCCCCTCGCGGGACCCGGAAAGGACGCCTGGTTTTACCAGGCGTCCTTACAGGGTTCCGCAAAGGGAACCTCGTAATCGGCACTCCCTTAATGAAGGGGCCCGGTCCCGTACCGGCCCCCTTCATTACGGTAGCGCCAGGGTTATAATGAGGCCCATAGTGTTTTTACATGTTGGGATGATGGTGCCATCTATGTTGATGGTGGCGTAGTCCGGCTGGAGGGTGTTTATTTTGGCTTGTTAGCCCACAATGAGAATCTCTGTCTTTTCGTCATTGAGACAAGGGGCCTCATTACGAGTTGGGCTCAAAGGGATACCGGGCACCGTTAAGGACATTGGTGTCGGTAATCCCTTTGCGTCCTACTACGAGTTCCCTTAGCGGGTCCCTTCCCGTTAAGGGACTTTAGAGTTAATAACGGTACCGCAATTTGCGGTACCGTCATTAGCGCCTTCCCCTTCCCATTGAGCCCCATGGGCGCTCAAATGGGAATGGGGAATGGCTTTTTCAATGGGGACTTACCGGTCCTGCAAAGGTCGGAATAGACTGGTAAGTCCCTATTGAACCAGGGCGGACCCGGTACCGGTATTGGAGGTAGTCATGGCGCAAATAGCGCCATGATTACCTCCAAACTCGGAATGAGGACCAAAGGCTGTTAAGAGCCATCCAGTTTTGGATTATGGAGTAGATTTTGTTTATGTTGGATGTGTCTTGTGAGTAGGTCCCTGTGAGTGTGATGAGGATCTGGGTGTCATCTGCAAAGTTGGTGTAGATGACACCCATATCGTCCATTGCTGAGAAGAGGAGCTTTGTGTAAGCGTTGTAGAGGGTGGGAGATAGGCAGGAACTTTGTGGGACACCTATGGGGACTGGTATAGGGTCTGCTGCTTCTTTGCCTATAGACACTCTGGATGTTCAATCTGCCAGGTAGGATTTAATCCATGTGGTGGCATCCTTGGAGAAATTGAAGTCATTGGCTAAGGTGGTGCAAAGTTTGTTATTGTGCACTGGGTCGAATGTTGCATATATGACCAGTAAGAGGAGGATACAGAGCTTTCCTGAGTCTCTGATGGAGTCCATTTGGATTTTGAGTTCCAATAGAGCTGTTTCCGTGCTATGGTTAGGGCGGAAACCGGATTGTTTGGTGCAAAGGAGTTGGTTCTGTTACAAATGTACTTGGACTTAATTGTAGGCTATTTTATCAAGAATTTTTTTTACAAGAAAGGGTCCGTTGTTATTGGTCTGTAGTTTGTGGGCACAGTGGGGTCAAGGTTAGGCTTTTTTTAGCAATGGGGTGACCCAGGCTTCCTTAATGCTAGCTGGCAACATATTTTTGTCGAAGGATGCGTTTATGAATCTTGTTATGATGGGTGTCAGTGCATGGGTGCAGGATTTGACTACTTTAGGCGGGACGGAGTCTCCCTTGCAATTGGAGGCTTTAAGCTTGGAGATGGTGTTGAAAACTAGTTCTTGCGAGACTGGTGTGAATTGGAAGGTAGGTTTGATGTTGCCATTAGTGGTAGGAGGGTGAGTGTCAGAAGCATATTTAGCAGCTAGGAGTTGTTTTTTAGATTGGATTTTGTTTTGGACAAGGTTGATCTTGGCAGCAAGAGCGTCTTGGATAGTGGTACACCATTCCTTGCTAGAGTTAGTGCAATTGGTAATTGGTGTTGGGTTTTCCAATTCTTTAAGAATTGTAAGAGTTCTTTAGAATCGGATGCAGCGTTACTGATCCGGGTGTTGAAAGCGTTTGCTTTGTGTGTGATGATGGCTTTTTTGTAGGTTCTATTAGCTTTCTGGTAGGCTGTCTCAGTTTCTGGCGAAGGAGGTTTTCTAAAAGTGTGTTCGAGGGCCCGTTTGGTTCTCCTGAGAGCGACAAGATCCTCATTGAACCAGAACCACAAGCGTTTTTCTGAGTGCTTGGTTTTGGTAATGAGTGGGGCTACAGCATTAATGGTTGATGTAAGGCAATTGTGGTATGCGTCTGCTAGTGAATGGGGTTGTTATCGGGGATGGGGAGTGTTTCTAGTGCTTCTGCAATCAGTGGCTCTAAGCTATGGTTTCTGGGGTGAGTTTGCGGAGGTTTTTGGTTTCATACTAATTACGGAGTTTGGGGTTAGTTCCGATGGGTGCAAGGGAATTGATGGTGAACATAATATTATAATGGTCTGACCAGTCAACCGGGGTTATAGAATCAATGGAGATATCTGTGTTGAGCGATAGAATCCAATCCAGGGTTCTTTCTTTGGAGGGTTCTACGTGATTTCATCGAAGTACTTTTCATCGTGGGACTTTTCATCACCACTTTTTCATCGACCAAAACTCTTTTTTTAATTTATTTTTTTATTTCTGGGGGGGGGGGGTTCTCCCCAGACCCCCCCTTAATTAAATAATCATACCCCAAGCCCAACAAAACACCCACCAAAACATATTTTTTTTAAAAACGAGTTTTGGTCGATGAAAATGTTGGCGATGAAAAGTCCCACGATGAAAAGTACATCGATGAAATGCGTGTATACCCTTTGGAGTGGGTGGAGGAGTTCACTAGCTGGGTAAAGCGCATATCCTTCATGGCGGAATGTAGGGCTTCCACTTTGTGATCCTGGCTATCATTGAATCCCAGATTCAAATCTCCCAAGAGGATGCATTCGGTGTTGGGTTTGATGAGGGGTACCAATAGTAAAGGAATGTCTGTCTCTAGCAGATTATTGGAGTTGGGGGCTCTATAGATGAATACTACATTGATGGTAGTTTTTCCATTTATGGGGAGTTTGGCTAGGAGAAGTTCGTATCCTTTAGGGCTTTCAATTTGGCATGATCTTAGATAGAGTTAGTCTTTGCAATGATAGCTATTCCACCTCCATTTGAATGGGTCCTATCCGTTCTGAGGATGGTATAGTCCGGGGGAATGGCTATGGTGATGTAGGGGCCAGAGGCTTGGTGAAGCCATGATTTGGTGATGACTAGGATGTACAGGTTTGATTCTACGATGAGGTCATGAACTTCAATAGCATGCGCTCCTAGTGAACAAGCATTTGAGGGTAGAGGGTAGCTTAGGAGAGTGGGTTTCTTCTGAGGTTGTAGTCACCAGCCTATGGGTAGTAGTTCTTTTGGAATTGATCTTCGGCGTGAGAGGATGACTAATTAGCGGTGATTTGGTGTGAAGAGTGGTAGAAGGAGTATCTGTGGCTGTATAATGATTGGCAAGGAACTGGGTTTGTGCTCATAGGCGTAGCCGCCTGGCATTACCTGAGATAGGTATAGATTGGGGTTCAACTGAACTATAGTACTTCAGAGTGTGTTTATAAGGTGTGGTGGTGGTGGTGGTGTCATCGAAAGAGGAGGCATGAGTGTTACCCTTGGGTTTAATGCTGGTAACGTCATTGGTAACTGATGGAAACGGTGGTAGCAAGGGCAGGAATGGCGTGGGGCATGGGATGGGATGGTGCCTTGGGCAAGCTGGTTTAGAGAGACCATTTTTGTGTATATTATAATGGCTACCTAGGCAAGGAATGTGGTCAGGAATAAGATAGAATGGGAACAGTCTCTGGCTTCTCTAGCATGAGGGTACAGCTCAAACATTAGCATCAAGGCCTTCCGTGCCCAAGTCACTTTACCTTTCAAAGTCTCTTCTTTCAGAGGGCCTGATGCGACAAACAAAAAGTTCCTTTCCTCTTAGGATTTCACACATACTCAATTTCCCAGGTGATTCACTAGTCACCCTGGATCCCCCTCAGCCGGGCTCAGATCCCCTTTAACACAATGCTCGTACGTTTTTCATTTATCCAATTTCTCCGGTGATTCACGGTTCACCCCGGATCTCCCTCAGCCTGGCCCAAATCCACTTCAACATACTGTTCAATCAGTCTCCCTCTGCCGGGCTTTGACCAATGTTAGTTCAGTTTAAAACAAACTTGCTTTAACCCAAAGCTTTCAATTGATCTCCCTCGTTGGGGCTCGGACCAACTTTTATCTACTTTGTCGTCAACTTTCTTGGCAGTATCATTATCGAAGACTTTTGATTGTGCACAGGATTTTGCTTGACCTGTGGAAGGACCACTTTGACTCACAATCCTTTGCCCCTTTGCCCCTCTTTCGCTATTGCCACCTCTCAGTGGGATACCTTACAGAGACCTACGAATGAGCATTCACGCAGTGCCGGACCACTCTGTCAAAGATATCGTACCTTAGATTCAAAGTTCAATCACTTATCTGTTGTTCAATTTTACTCATGTTGGTTATCACATGCATTTCACACACTGTTCACTTCAGTGCTCATCATACCATGTTGCCGCTTGCAACCTTGGCGTCAACACAGATTAGTCTGGTATCGGTCTCCCCAACTCACTGACTCTGTTGATTTCACTGGCGCTGCTTTGTTGTAGGAGTAAAGGATAGTACCAATGCAGCTGCTGATTCTCCCCGCTTTGATTATCAACACAGGAGGGTTCCGGGTATCTCTGACACACGCAATGCAGGACTCTTCAGCCTGGTGTCCTGGTCATATGCTTTCTTTTCTTCAAGTTTCATGAAAGTAAAGGTTCCTTGTCGAAAAGGTCAAGGGCACTTCCCTCCTTGCGATCCCTTCCATTTCGCCATCTTTCTCCTCGTGTTAAACTGCCATTTTGGAACTGCTGCTTCCTCGTGTTTTGCCGCTCATAGTGTGCTCTCGTGCTCCACCTTTTATCTGTGTGGGCAAGTGTAATGGCAGTCAGGTGTGCGTGATGGTCAGTAATTGCCTGACCCAGCCTGACCATTGTATTGGGACATGTCAGGTAAATGGCTCGGGTGTTAGTCCGTTTTCTCTCATAGCAAGCTGTTCGTGAGAAAGTGTTTGTGTTGCGAAAGGGGGTGGGGTTGAGTTCCTAGGTATCCTACCTGGTAGGATGGGGGAAAGGTGCTGAAGGGAAGGGGATACCGCGTCTCGCCATCTGGTGTCCCACTCCCACTCCCTGAAGACCACTCACCCAGGTGATCCTCCCGCACTGGTTCACCCCCAGGAACTGCATCCAAAAGCGATGGCCGTGTCCTGGCCACATGGATAACAGATCCCCAGGGACTAGCTGGTGAGACACCTTCAAGTTTCTCACAACACGTAGGTGTCCCCACCATGCCTCCCTGGTACTGGCCTAGATTTGTTATCCTCACCCTGTGCACCTTGCAGTACAAATCACAAGACATCCTGCTCTGGGCTCCCCCTTAGGCAGCAGCCCCCTCCCTGGACCTTCACCTGGGCTCTTCCATGACCACACTAATCAGTCACCTTGTGAGGGATTTAAGAGTTTGATTGGTGGGCATCTGGTAGTTCAAATAGAGTGACCAGTGTCATGGGGGCACCAAGGCCCTAAATCTGAATGGGGCTGTTTTGGTGTCCCAGGACCTCTGCCTGGCTCCCCAGAGATCACCCTTCAGAGACAGGCGCATCCCTGCTAGCGCTTGGCTATTCACATTCCTTTCTAGTTACATAGGCCTGGCACATGAGACAATAGGAGGGTTTTAGCTATTCGATGTGAAGGCTTCCCGTCGGCCGCCTGGGCTGAGAAAGAGGATGGGAAACGTGTATCGGCACTAAAATGCAAGCGTGTACTATCCTGAATGCTGAGACGTGGCCATTCAAGGCCCCGATCTTAAAAATGGCAGCAGTTCAGAACTTATAGTCAAAGAGCTGGGATGGCTCTCCTACTCTCCATCATTGTGAGCTATAATATTTTCTCGCCCCTACAGGGCAAACCCCTCCACCTGTGAGAAACCTGAAGGTGTCTCCCTAGCTAGTCCCCAGGGATCTGTCATACAGGTGGCCAGGAAACAGCCATTGCTATTGGATCCAGTTTCTGGGTGTGGACCAGTGAGGGAGGATCTCCTGGATGGGGTGTCCTCGCGGACTGGGAGTGGGACACTGATTGGTGAGATGCAGTATCCCCTTCCTTCAACTCATTTTCCCCATCCTCTCACGTAGACATTCAAAAACACTGTCCCCCCTTTTCTGACACGAACACTTTCGCACAACACGAAAGACAATGGACTAACACCAGAGCCATTTACCTGACATGTCCCAATACAAGAGTCAGGTAAGGTCAGGCAATTGACCAGAATCACACACACCTGATGGCTCTTTCCCTTACCCACAGGCATAAAAGGTAGAGCATAAGAGCACAGTACGAGCAAGGCAGACCGTACGACACAGCTATATAGGCTCAGCAGTTCTAGAGGAGGAGAAAGGCAGCGAATATAGAGAGGCTGACAAGGAGAGACACGACCTTGCCCTTTTCAACACAGAACTGCAAAACCTCTGCAGAGGGAATCGTAAAACCGAGGACAATAGCCCAAGTGTGCTGCAACAGATGTCAACGGTACGCAGAGCGTGCCGACACTGATAAGCGGGAGTGAGGGAAACTCTTGGTACCGTGGTACTGACCTTGACTCCAGTTACGAGGAAACCTAGTGGTTCATCACAGCCAGTGCGTCAAGGGAGAGCCGATAAGAGCAGGCCTGTGGTGATTGAAAGTCGCAAAGTGGCAAGTTGAACCAACTTCAAAGAACTGTAAAAGTGTTAAATGGGGAGACCAGCTGCAGAGGTAACCGGCACCACTTGGGTGCTAACTTGAGAGACTCTGGTTGATCCCCGTCTGAGTGAGACTATAGATACCATAAGGCTGTAGGAGAGCTGCCAAGTTAGGTCAAAGTGGTCATACAGGAGGTCAAGCAAAATCCCTGTACAGTCGAATGCCTTTGACCCAAGAACGTGAGAAAGCAAAGGAAGTGAATCCCGCAATCATTGAAAGCAAAGTGTAATGTGAAGTTGGCAAGAGTTGACCTGGAAGAGGGATGCTAACGAAGAAGGGGCAAAGTATAAAGTCCCAAGAAACAGTGTATTGACAAAGGTGAACCCGTCAGAGCGATGTCCACTGGAACTGTGGGGGACCCAGGGGTGAAGAATCCTCACCCTAAGTAAAACCAGGAAACTAACTTTCATTTGTTGAAGGAACTTTTGGTTGGTTATTTGAATATGTCAGGCCCTCAAAGGCAAGCGACTTTCAAGAGAAATGAGACTTGGCCATCAGCGACCCTGATAGCTGCTAGCGGAACTGTCGTCTCGTGCTGGGGAAGCTCGAGAGTGCACTGTGCTCCAAGATCCTACCTTACCCTGTGCTTAAAATGTGGGGAAGAGAGACCCAGGCTACCGCATACTGACATATTCCTTGTGAACACTTCTTTCATTTCTTGAAACCTATCCCACACCCTTTTTGTATTAGTTGTAAGGTTTGGCAATAGGTTTCTTAGTATAGGCCAGTTTTATTTGACACAATGCCACTAGGACTACCTTATTTTCATTTGATGGTCGACCCTTGCTCCCATCTTAGATTTAGGTTTAGATTAGACATTTTTCCAACCCGCATACAGTTTAATAAACACCTTTGAAATGTGATTACTTGTGTCTTTCTTTACTGTTGCCACCCTGAGTTCCTTGCATGTGGTGTCGGAGTGGGATGTGACTTAATTGAAACAAATTGAGGGACCCTACAATTTCAAAAACTTAGTCAGAGAGCCTCTAACCCTTCCATCACCACCAAGGAATCAATATGGTTTGATATCTGTAGCAGTAGGGAAGCTATTATCCCCCCTAGGAAAAGAGGAATGATTCCTACAGACTTGGTTTTCATACCCCCTCCGGGGTGCTAGATAGGATTAGCCCCAAAATCTGGCTTAGCATGGAAGTTCTGGATAGATGTATTAGCGGGCGTTATTGACGCAGACTTCCGGTGAGACTTGAAGGTTCTCTTACAGAATCATGCCGAAATCCCTTTTGAGTTACGTCGGGGAGACCAAATTGCGCATGCAATTTTGGAAAGAGCTATGTTCCCTCCATTCAAAGAAAGCAAACCAGATAAAACAGAAAGAAACAGGTAACTTGGGCTTTGGGGAAGATGATAAATCTCTTAACATCGAAGAAAGGAAATGAGAAGAACTCATCATCTATCCCGACCTAGCCTTTGCCCAGCGAAATGATCCAGCCCTCGCTGAAGCTTTTTTACAAGCAATGCCAGAAGAGGAAGGCATGGAGAAGGAAAGTCCTTTTTTCTTCTTAAAGCATGGGCTACTTTACAGAAGGGAAACCTCCCTGGAAGGTTATTTAAAACACAACTGGTAATACCTAAAAGCCACCGAAAGATCGTGCTAGAGATCGCACATTCCCATTTTACAAGAGGGCATTTGGGACATATTAACACCCAGGAGCATATTAGTGGAAGGTTTTACTGGCCAGGTATCCACGTCGATATAAAAACTTTTATACAAACCTGCGAAATATGTCAAAAGACAAGCCCGCACATCCCAGCACCTGCCCCTCTGAACCCGCTGCCGATCATAGCAGTCCCCTTTTCTAGAATTAGCATGGACATAACAAGACCTCTAGAAACATCTAAATTGGGCAACAAGTATGTCCTGCTGGTCGTGGATTATGTAACCCGATATCCCGAAGCATTCCCAAAGCGAAATAATACCACTCAGATCATAAAACATCATCTACCGTATTTGTCTAGGGTCTGCTTTCCCAAAGAAATACTAATGGACCAAGGTTCGAATTTTATGAGTAAGCTTATGGCTGAAGTCAAAGAGCTACTCCACATTACCACCTTGCGAACTTCTGTGTACCATCCTCAAACCGATGTTCTAGTAGAAAGATTCAATAAGTCCCTGAAACTAATTCTACAGAAATTGGTAGACAAGGACGGGAAAGACTGGGATCGAATGATCCCATGGGCACTATTTGCAGTGAGGCAAACCCCCCCCCAAGCTTCCACGGGTTTCTCTCCCTTTGAGCTACTCTATGGAAGAGAACCAAAAGATGCCCTGGACTTGCTCTGGGAAAGCTGGGAAGAACGAGAGGAGGCTCCCATCCCAATATCACAAACCGCCACTAGAATGCGAGAACACATGAAGTTGGTTCAGGACTTAGTTTGCACTTATATGGGAAAGGCCCAGAGCTAACAAAAGGCCAATTATTATAAAAGTGTAAATTTAAGATCTTTTTCTATTGGACAGAAAGTACTAGTCCTCTTACCCACCTCAGAGAACAAACTTGTTTCCAAGTGGCACAGACCTTACGAAGTAATAGAGCGCACGGGAACGTGCACGTATAAAATAGCCCAACCAGACGGCAAACAGAAAGTCTACTTATATCACATCAACTTCTTAAAAGAGTGGAAGGAGAACCCGTCATCCACCCATGCCAAAGTGCTAACCTACCTGGTTCCCGAAGATATAGATAACTTTGACTTAATTCCTTCTGAGTTATCTATCCAAAAACGAGAAGATTTAAAAGATGTAGTGGTCTCATTCCCTGATGTATTCTCAGAAAAACTAGGAAGATTAAAAGGTACAAACAAACCTTCAATCAGCTAAGGCCTGTCTTTTAGAAGTAGAACGCGTTAAGAGAGCCTGCGGAAATGGCAGTGCTTTTCATGTACAGGCGGCATGGGCTTGGAATGCCCTACCTGAATACCTACGAAATATGGAAAATCATCTGGTCATCAGGAAACAGTTAAAGACCATTTTGTTTGTGTAACTAGATAAGGTAGCTCCCCATCTTTCAATCCATGGTGCCTGATGCCCTCGGGCTTTGGCGCCTTACAAGTGAATTAACATAACATAACATACCATTATATTCAAAGCACCAAAGGCAAAGTGGTTCAGTTAAAACCCTATCGTCTACCAGAAGCACTTAAACAGATAGTGATTGAGGAAGTCAAAAATGTTTCATGGCCAATACCATTGAGCCCTCCTCAAGTCCCTGGTCCTCTCCTATCGTGTTGGTACCTAAACTTCACAGTTCCTGGAGATTCTGCATAGACATCCGTCATGTTAATGCCATATCAGACTTCGATGCCTATCCCATGCTATGCATCAATGACCTAATTGATAAACACTGAACAGACACCTTTCTTTCTACCCTAGATTTAACCAAGGGGTACTGGCAATACCCTGTATATGGGCCAAATAAGTACAAAAACTGTGTTTTCAAAACCACTAGGATTATTTCAGTTTAAAGTCCTCCCTTTCGGCATACATGGTGCACCCACTACATTCCAACGCCTCATGGATAACAAACATCCTCCAGCCCTATTCTGATTTCTGTGGAGCTTACATTGAAGATGTCGTCATTTATGGTAAAACGTGGGAGGACCATCACTCCCATCTTTATACCATCATGAAAGTCCTCAGGAATGCCAGGCTAACAGCTAAATTCAGATTGGCCCAATCAGCCGTGAAATACCTTGGCTTTTTCTTAGTGAATGGGAATGTACAACCCCAACATGAAAAGGTAAAAGCTGTCTTGGATTCTCCGACTCCCAAGACCAAGAGAGATCTTAGAGCTTTCCTTGGACTGATAGGATATTACTGTTGGTTTATCCAAAGCTGCCCGGCTGACAGATCAACTTAAAAATGCAGAACCCCAGAAACTTCATTGGAATGATAATGAGATATGCTATAACATTTTAAAGCGGACGTTATGCCAAAACCCAATCCGAAAGGTAGACGACTTCTCGAAAGATGTTGTGTTACAGATGGATGCTTTTCTTAGACGATTAGGAGCCGTCCTGTCCCAGATTTGTGATGGACTAGAACAACCCATATTATACGCCAGTCGCAAGTTGCTCCCACATAAAAAGAATTACTCTGTGGTGGAACTAGAGGCCCTAGCCCTCAAGTGGGCCATTATCCATCTTAGGTACTTCCTATTGGGACGAAAGTTCACACTGGTTACAAACCACTCACCCTTAGTTTGGATTAGCCAAGGCAAAGAGTCCAACACTCGGGTAATGCAAACGTTTTTAGAACTACAATCCTATTGTGTCACAGTGGAACACCGGAAGGGAAAAGACCAGGGAAACGTGGATTTTCTTTCCTGGTTCCCCTGTGAAGCAAATGTGGCTACATCGCATGAAGGGAGGGCATGTGAGAAACCTGAAGGTGTCTCACTAGCTAGTCCCTGGGGATGTGTCATCCAGGTGGCCAGGGCATGGCCATCGCTATTGGATCCAGTTCCTGGGGTGGATCAGTGAGGGAGGATCACCTGGATGGGGTTTCTCAAAGAGTGGGACACCGACGGGTGAGACGCGGTATCTCCCTTGTTCAACACTTTTTCCCCATCCTCTCATGTAGGAGATTCAAAAACACTGACCCCCACCCCTTTTCCGACACAAATACTTTTGCACAACACGAAAGACAACGGACTAACACCAGAGCCGTTTACCTGACATATCCCAATACCGGCCCTTTCCCTTCCCACAGGGATTAAAGCTGGAGCAAGAGAGCACAGTACGACCAAGACAGGCCGCACGAAGAGACAGCAGTTCAAGAGGAGGAGAAAGGCAGTGAATATCGATAGGCTGCCAAGGAGAGACACGACTTGCCCTTTTTGATGCAGACCCGCAAAACCTCTGCAGAAGGAATCATAAAAGCGAGGACAATAGCCCAAGTGTGCTGCAACAGATGTAAATGGTACACGGAGCATGTCGACGCTGATAAGCAGGAGTGAGGGAAACTCCTGCTTCCGTGGACCGGCCTTGACTCCAGTTACGAGGAAAGCCAATCAGTTAATCACAGCCTGTGGGTCGAGGGGAGAGCCGGGCTGTGGTGAATAAAAGTCGCAAAAGTGGTAAGTTGAACCAAGTTCAAAGAACTGTAAACATTTTAAGAGGGGAGACCAACTTCAGAGGGAACCGGCACCACATGGGTGCTAACATGGGTGCTAACTCGAGAGACTCTGGTCGATCCCCATCTGAGTGAAACTACAGATACCAGAAGGGCGTAAGAGAGTCACCAAGTTAGGTCAAAGTGGTCATACAGGAGGTCAAGCAAAATCCCTGTATAGTCGCACCTTTGCTGTATCCTGGGGTGGCTGCACCTCTCCTACCTACTCCCTTGAACTCAGCATCCCCCAAGGCTCTGTACTTGGCCCTTTTCTCTTCTGACTGTATACATCCCTCTTAGCTCCAATCCTCCTTTAGTGTTTCGCATCCACTTCGACGCCGAGGACACCCAACTCTTCCTCTCCTTCTCTTCCTTCACTCCCAACATCCACTCTAAACTCTCTTTCTGTCTAACCGCTATTAAATCCTGAATGTCTTCCCACTTTCTCACCCTGAACTCTGACAGTCCAAAGTTTTATTCCTTCCTGCCAACACTCTCCCCCCACCCCCATCCCTCTATTCTCTTTCCGCCAACCAGCTCCCCATCTCCCCCTTTGCCCGCAACCTCGGCATCCACTTTGACTCTCACATCTCCTTTACTCAACATATCTCTCTCACCTCCCGTGCTTGCCGCTTCCATCTTTATAACATTTTCAAAATCCGCCCCTTCCTTACCTTTCATGCCACTAAACTCTTAATATCTTCTTTAATCTTCTCTCGAATCTTCTACTGCTCAGCTCTCCTCTTTGGCCTCCCCACCTCAAACCTAGCCCCCTCGAATAGGTCTACCACTCTGCCAGTCTTTCCCTCTGTCTTCTCTCTCCTCGTGATTCCATTTCTTCCTCACTGTCCTTTCTGGGCTGGCTCTCATTTCACTTGCAACTTAAATTCAACTTCCTCTGTCTCGTCTTCAAATCTCTGTATAGTCTTGCCCACCCTACCTGTCCTCCCTCCCCTCCATCCCGCTCACTCCGTTCTGCTGATCACTTCCTATTCATTGTCCCACCCCCACCCTGTGCACCATCCCGCTTGTGTTCCTTCCAGCTTCTTGCTCCACTCTACTGGAACAGTCTCCCTCTCTCTCTATCCGCTCCATCACCTCATATTCATTTTTCTGCACCTCTCTAAAGTCCTACCTATTTCAATCTCCTACCTGACAGCTCTCTACCGTTTCCGGACTACTGCCCTACCCTACCTACGTCCATTCATATGATCTTGGCAAATTGTGTTGTATATTGTTCTTAGTTACTTGATTCATGTTCTGCTTTAACTTACTTCTTATGTATTTTCTGTGGTTTCATGTAAGGCGCTTTGGCTTAAAGAACTATATAAAACCCAATAAATACCAATACAAAGACAAATTTTCATTTGATGGTCGACTTTTGGTCCCATCTTAGATTTAGGTTTATATAAGGTGTTTTTCCAACCTGCATACAGTTTAATAAACACACTTGAACTGTGATCACTTGTGTCTGCCTTTACTGTTGCCACCATGAGTTCTTTACAGTCCCTACACTCACTGTTCTACTTTATGATGTGTCCCTAATACATTGTCCTTAACCTAAATTGCTTTGTGGGGCAGAGGACGTGGATATGCATCCCAACATCAGCCACTAGAAACGGATAACTGCATGTAGCACGCTAAATGAATGCCGTTTTATCATCCTCTCCATCCTTCCATCTTCAAATATCAGATTTCATGTAAACAGGATCTGCACCCACATGGAGACTCGTAATTCACGGCTATATGCAAGCTAGTGGGCGATAAACAAAAAACAGGGTTCATGAAATGGATGGAGGAGATGTTTGACTAGATAAAGAAGGCATCTAATTCAGACACTGCTCAACTAATACGGATAGATAAATATTTGAGCAAAAGAAAAGAACATTTTGTATTTTATTTATATTTGTATATCATTATATATAATTGGAGAAAGAAGAAAATATGAGTTTTCAACAAAAACCTTTTACATATGTGAAAAAACAGAGGGTGTTTCACTGCCTAGACCCCGGAGATCCCTTACTCAGGTGGCCAGGGCATGGCCATCGCCTTTTCATCCAGACCCTGGGGGTGGACAAGTGCGGGAGGATCACCTGGGTGAGGGGTCCTTGGGGAGTGGGGGAGGAATGCCCGTTGGCGAGACATGGTATCGACCTTTTCCAAATTCCCCTGTCCCATCCTATTTTATAGGATATTTCAACTTCCTAGATCCCCCCTTTTCTTCACAAATACTGAGCCGAGGAAGAGGAGAGCTGAGGCTAAAAGGAGTACCACCCATGCAATACATTAGACATGTACCACTAATAAGATTAGCAAGGGTCAGGCACTTGATCTTAATTACAAACACTGCGTACCTATTAGCTCCCCCCAGATGGTTAAAAGGTGGAACACTGATACACAATATGAGCAAGGCGATGCACAAGAAGGAGTAGTTCTACGAGGGTGAGAACGAACCATGTGAAGCAGAGCGACAGGCTGAGGGACGGAACCGAGGTACGGAGAAACCTTGGACACCCCAGCAAGAGATTGTTACATCTGAAGGGTCTTGAAAGATGCACGAGGCAGCCCAGCCAGATAGAAGAGACAAACCTCTTTTCTGCTTCAAGGATACCAGCCACCCTCCCCTGTGAACGACAGAGTTGGGGAGGTGCAGCAGCAGTTGTGGTTAACTTCAGGATCAAAGCCGCAAAAGACAAAATGAATGAACACAGCCAGTGAGTTGATGAAAGCAATGAAACTTGATGGCAACAATATGTGACAAATGAAGATTGCATCTGTGCCGATAAGACCTGAGAGAAAGCAATTCACTGTAAATTAAAAATACAAACTAACATAGTGGTCTGGCGAAAGAAGATTGCCCAATCAAAAGTCTCTGTGAAATGTCTGATGCCATAGAAGCAGCGGGAAGAGAAAGAAACTGAGATACAAGATTTGAACTGTTGTTAGATTTGATCCCAGCGGAGGGGAATCTGGATGTAAGAAATACAAGATTTGTACTATTGTTAGGTTTAATCCCAGCAGAGGGAAACATAGATATGAAAGATGTCTTTAAACTGTTAGGTTTGATCCCGGTAGAGGGAAACCTGGATGTGAGAGATATCTTTGAACTTTGAAATAAGTACTCTGCTGGAAACAACATTTACCAAGAGGCCTTGGTGTAGGAGAGAAAAAGTGATGTTTTAAGGTCTAAGTGGTCATGCTGAGGTAAGAGCAAAAGCCTCGCAGTTTCGAAAGTCTTCGACAGCGAAAGGAAAATGAAAGGTGGCTTGAGCCTAACAGAGGGAAGCCTATGAAGGTGTGATTGTAGCTTGGGGAAGGGAACCCCCACAAATTGTGATTGAAAGGTTTGAGTCCGGTGGAGGGAAACCTGTCATGAATTGTGATAACCAGAAGGAAACAAACATTTGTTGAAACTTTGTGGAAGGCCAAGTGTGCCCTGGTCCACGAACCAAACTGCATCCTTGTGTCCGAAGCCAGAGTGTGTCGCAAGGTCCAAGCATGCCACCTTACCCTGTGCTACAAAACGTGGGGAAGGAAGTTTACTCAGCCATACTGACATTTCTTTTGAACACTGATTTTGCTTTTTTGAATTTATCAGATTTGTCAGTAATATCCTCCTCTTCACTCAGATATTGGAGTACACCTTGTTCCCCTTCCTCCTCACCTGGCTTCTTTTTTTTTAGCAGATAAGGTCTGCCTCGGAAGGAAGCCACCGTGATTCCAGTCCTGGGTATCTCTGGCGGCTCCTCTCCGCAACAGCCGGTACGTAGTAGGGGAAAAAGCCTCTGGCATAAAAAAACCCCAAGATCTTTACAATGGATGAAACAATAGGCTGGTCTTGCTGGTAGAGCTTGATACAATAATGGACGGGAAAGAACTGTCTGTCTCGGAAGGTATGTAAGAACTCTAAAGGACGTCTGTGAAGGACAGCAGGGAAATACGTAATGCAAAAAAAATTAGGTATCCGAATGGATAAGGACAGAAAGGTCCAGGGCAACACCAGATAGGAAAAATATAAACAAACTAGACAGAAAAGAGGAAAAGAAAAGGAGAATAGATAACCGAGTCCAAAGACACGGGAAAGGACAACGCGTGGAGCGGGAGAGAAATGCAGACAGAAGGGAGCTACAAACGGAAAGCAGTGGAGCGGGCGGACCACCGCCAAGAGAAATCCAGGAAGTTGCAACGCGCCGAGCTGCCGAGTGTAGAATAGTAAATACACTCGGCGGCGGCCATGTTGGAATACACTATACCGCTGCATACGTTGTGAAACCAACAACGTAGCGGCACAATCTAATGGCGGCCGCACTTCCACCTTTTCCACACACGCCAGTTACCCAGGTTTGTGACAGAATTACACATTCTCTTTACACAGTTATTGTGTTAGAAGAGGGCAGACATTAGGTTTATTAGTATAGGCCATTTTATTTTGACTAAGGACTGACTAGGACTGTATTTTCTTTTTGTTTGATGGTCGAGAATACTCCCGTCTTAGTTATAGGGCAAGATAGGAGATTTCCAACTCCTACAAATTTCTAACTCTAGATTTTACTGTTGTCAGTCCTCAACTTTGAATCTTGATGCTGTGAGACTCTGTCACTTTAACCTTTTATGCTGTGCGTTTTAACTTTTCATTTTGAAAGCTCTGCCTCTCTCCCTCTTCTGGACTCTGCCACCTGCTTTCCAGCCACTTTGAACTCTAATACCCTGAGCCCCACTCCCAACTATAAACTATAAACACATTATACCTCCTGCATCAAACTCTGCCACTGTGAAGCAGGGGCTCTTCCATTGTGGGATGTTTTACAATTGAGAAACAACCACCACAGCGAGTCTGCCCCTGGGATAGCATGCCCCGAAGATGGTCCCCCCTGGGATAGTTCTGGCTCTAGGAAAGTTCTATGTTTGAGATACCTGTGCCCCTTGAGTTACTTGAGGCCCTGAGACAGTCCCCCTCTCAAGATATGTCTGCCCCTGGTATAAGCTTGCTCCTGGGATAGGTTCGCCCACGGGATAGTCTCTGCCCCTGGGATACTCTCTGCCATTGGGATAGTCTCTGCACCGGGATAAGGTATTGCCCCTGGGATAAGGCTTTGTCCCTGAGATAAGGGTTTGCCATGGGACAAGGTTTTGCCTCTGTGATAAGGTTTTGCCCCTGATATAAGGTTTTGCCACCTGGAATAAGGTGTTTCCCTGGCATACAGGTTTTGCAATTGGGATAATGTTTTTTCTGCTACGATAAGGTATTGCCCCTAGGATAGGTGTCGCCCCTGGGATAGTTTTCCCCTGCGATTGTGCTAGCCCGGAGTTAGGTGCACCCTGGTATAACTTCACCACTTGGAGAGTTTCTCCACCGGGAGAGGAACATTGACCAAGGAAAATAAGCCACTGCATACCATCTGTGGGATGAAAAAAGAGAAGCTTTGTAGACAACTAGACCACCACCAGAAGAGACCAAAACAATCAACCTAACCTTAAAAACAGACCCAGAATCAAACACGAAACCAACAAGCCCAAACCACAAAAATGCCTTGTACCAGTAAAAACTCAGTGTCACAAACACCAGGTCCGCAACATGGCAGTGGTACTTTTGGCAGCGTTGGAAGCAGATGCAACAGAGCTGGCCGGTGCCATCACGCTATTTTGGGAGCGTGAAGTAGCGTTCTAGCTTATTTCAATTTGGCCGCCATTTCCACTCCATCACTTCGTCACAATGCTGCTTTGCTGCTGCTCTGTCGCTCCTCTTCACCAGTAAGCCTTTTACTGCCTTTGACCTGTATTCCCCTACACTTGCTCCCATCTCCTCCTACCTCCATTCTGTTCTTCTGTTACTCGTCTTAGTCAGCCTTGGTGCTTCCCTTTGCCTGTTTGTTTCCACTTTCTGGGAAGTTTCTTGGAATCTCCAGATTGGATTCTGCCCAGAATTTTCTTCTGCTGGAAATTGCCTGGAGCCTTCAGCTTGAATACTGCCCTCTACATCTTGTTTTATTTCTGCCTCTCCAGCTTTTCCCTGTTCTTGAGAACAATCCTCTGGGAGGCTCTCTTGCCCTTCCTCTGGTATTCAGGAGGGCACAGTGGCATCTAGAAGGGATCGCCCTTACCTATTTACATCTTGGCTACACACCAGATGGTCTCGGGTACCCACAGATGAGACTGAGATACAAGAAATAACCAAAATAGACCAAACCAGGAGACCAGCCATGTCAAATCACCACACCAGAGAACAGCACACCTAACTGCCCACTGGAAGGGAGCCCCTTTGCTGGAACACCAAAACCGCTGCACCTTTCATGCTACCTATCAATTTACCACCCACTTGCACAACCAACCATCGACCAAGAACCTTAAACATGCAAGCAGGAAAATGGGAAATGCAATGGACAGGCATGAAATATACTGAAGCACAACTGAACAAACAGAGCTGAAGAGCTGACAAACTGTCCCGGAGAAACCATCAACCAAAAATGCAACCTCCTAAATTTGCTCAACAGAGAAACAAATGCAACAAAACCGGATTCACAATCAAATGGAAAAACTAACCAACACCAACTGAAATCACCAACGCCACGCTCAAAGGACAAACAAAAACTAGAAAACAAAAGGATACACTGCATCCTAGTCAACGCCAGATCAATGTCAAAACACAACACAGAGATAATCAAACTCCTAAGTGAGAGAGGAACAGATTTCCAATTGCTCATCGAAACATGGTGAAATCAAAATGTCGTGGAAAACACACACAAATCCCTACCCAACAACTTCAAACTGAAACATGCAAACAGAGAAGGACATAGAGGAGGAGGTCTTGCCTTTGCTTACAAGATCACCTCAAGATGACAACAGCACCAACAATGAACACCCCCAAACTGTGAACTACTCCTTCTACACCAGCCTTAGATCACCAAATAAACCTGTAATTCCAACTCATCTACAGACTGCCTAAATATGATCCTACCTTCACAGGCACACTTGTGGACGCCATCACCAATATTGCCATAAAATATGACAACCTGATCATACTAGGAGACTTCAACATCTGGTTTGAGCAAGCAAACATCAACTCACCTAAACCACTAATGAATCAACTAACAAGGATCCATCTACAGCAACTGGTGAAGGGAGTGACACATACAGCAGGGCACTCCCTAGATGCTATCTTTTGCTAAAGAAACCTGGCCACAGCGGCAACCCAATGCATATGCTCTGGAGCAACCTCCTCATAATACCCTTCGTAATCCACCCGCCAACGCGACTACTGACTAATGTGAAAAACCAGAGGGTGTTTCACAACCTAGCCCCGGGGATCCTGTACTCAGGTGGCCACAGAAAGGCTGTTGCTTTTGGATCCCTACCCTGGGGGTGGACAAGCAAGGGAGGATCCCCTGGGTAGGGGGTCCTCGAGGAGTGGGGGAAAAGCACCTGATTGTGAGACATGGTATCCCCCTTTCTCCACAGCCCATCTAACCCCTATCCCTGCTTATTCTATGGGAAACTACAGCTCCCATGATTCCTCCCCACTTCACATTGACAACACTACTGAGCCAAGAAATATGAGGAATAAGGCCAGGAAGAGTACCTCTCCCCACTTGCAATGGCTCTGTCCCTTTAATGAGACCAGAAACAGTAATACGTGGTATTTCCTCTAGTACATTTTGTCATACTTTGAATTCTGTATGTAACAAATTTGGAAAATAGTTCCCTTCGCTTGGTTTGGACTGCATAGGGACAGTGCAGTTGTAGTCCATACACTTTTCGGCGGGCAATGGAGGCTGCCTTCTTCTGGTCCTGAATTTGTGTCTCTAAAAAAGAGAGAGCACGGAAATGTTTAGTGTGGCAGGCGTAGCTGGTAGTAGATTTTTTTAAAAAGACTTCCTAGAGGTACAATAAAAGGGGCATGTAAGTGTCATGCTGGCAAGGTAAAAAATAGAATGCAAGTGTGGGCAGCACTGACCTGGCAGAAGATCCCCTCCGTGGAAAGAACATGTAACTTGGCTTTGTTTCTGAATATTACAGTGTGCTTTCACAACAAATGTGGAAGTCTGGGAGCAGGGGGGCACCTCTGTATGATTTGAAGTTGGGCCTCTCTGGGCTGTTTGGAAAGAAACTGCAGGGAGACAGTAAAGACAAATGGCGCTGTAAGGCCTCTCTCGCAGGGTAAAAAAAGGGAGGGGGAATAGGGTCTAGATGCATATAGACATTTGGGCCAAATGTGGCTGGACAATAGTAATGCGCAAGTATCACAAAGTAAAGTACCTTTGGCGTACTGCTGGGGTCAGGCTGCAGTTCTCTGTATGCGATGCATACTCGCAGTATCTATACCATGCTGGTGGATTAAGTTGTGTTGAGTGACTGCGATTTGCTATCTCGTGCAGTCAAAAATTGTAAAAGGTTATCATGAAGGCACTGTCCTGACGGCAGAATCATGTGCCGAGCTCGATAGTGCAAGGGAAAGCAGATTTTCTTACCTGATATTTCATGTCGGCTTTCCTGTAAAATCAAGACACCGTCTTAATGAGACCAGGCAGAGTCAGGCACGTAATCCTAACTATACACACCTGCCACTTGTGAACACTCCCTGTCAGGATAAAAGGTGGTGCGCCCAAGCACACTCTGAACGAGGCTGGGTACGAGAAGGAGCAGCTCTTTCATGGCTGATGCCAACCAGGCCATGGAAGTTGGAAGGCCAAGGGGGTGATCGGCAGTTGCGAAGAACGAGACAGAGCCAGGCGAGAATTCCACACTTTCAGGAATACATAAGCATTCCAAGATTGAAGCGAGTGAGCGGAAAGGAGAAACCTTCAAGGTGCTTCAAAGCGGCCTGCTACACTTCCCGGTGAATGACGGAATTGCGGAGGAGCAGAGGAGGCATTAGTAACGGCCTTGACTGCTACATGAAAGACGTTGAAGAGAGAAGCCCAATCAACATGACCGGGAAGTTATCGAAGGCAACAAAAGCCTGGTTTGTGTTAAAAGCAAAATTAACTTTAACCAAAAGTTGAAGGTTGCACGTGTGCCGATAAAACGTGTAATGGAAAGGACAATTGCTGAATGATGAATAAAGTATACAAAGTAACAGAGTGGTCCTGCTAGGCGGAATCGCACATTCGAAAGTCTCAATGAAATGTTTTGTGTTGAATTGTATTAAACAGGAACTGAAGGCAAGAAAGTATCTGCGATCCTGAGCAAAAGTTGAATAGGTGAAAAGCAAAGTATGTGAACTCTGAATATGCCGAGAGGGCAAAGTATATGAACTTTGAAAGAGATGTGAACTTTGAAATATGCCAAGAGGGCAAAGTAAAGAGAATAAGAAACTACAAATGCCACAAAGTATTGGTGTTGCGTATGAACTTCGAAAGAGGCCAAGTGGGCAAAGTAAAGAGAATAGGAAACTACAAATACCAAGAAGTATTGGTGTTGCATATACAATTTGAAAGAGGCCAAGAAGGCAAAGTAAAGAGAATAAGAAACTACAAGTACCAGGAAGCATTGTGAGATGAGGAAGATTGTTGATTATTGAAATGTTTAAACAGAGGTCGAAGTCGTCATGCAGAGGTCTAGAGGTCTACGTAAAAGCCATGCAGTTTTGAAAGTCTTCGACAGTAAAGAGGTATAAAGACATGCTCGAGTCGGCAGAGGGAAGCCTGTGCTGAGCTGTGGCAAAGTGAAAGTTAAGTGTGAAAGAACATAGGGAAGGGAATCCCGCACAAAGAGAAAGACAGGCTCGAGCCTGGCGCAGGGAAGCCTGTAAAGTTAAATGTGAAGGAAAGTGGGGAAGGGAACCCCCACAAAGAGAAGGACAGGCTCAAGCCTGGTGGAGGTAAGTCTCTGCTGAACTGTGAGAAAGTAAAGAGGTGAATGTGAAAAGAGAGGCAGGCTCGAGCCCGGGCAGCCGGTGTTGAATTGTGGCAAAGTAAAAGTAAAGAATAGAACTGTGTGTTTATGAGAAGGCAGACGAAGCCTAAGGAATTGATTGAACTGCCAAAAGCTGAAGCCCAAGCATGAACTGTTGAATTGTACCAGTAATCCAGAGTGCCATTCACCTATCCTTTTTAAGAAACTCTTGAGACCGTCTTCGTGAACGTGAGGAAGGGAGTTGTTACCTAAGCCATTCTGACATTTCTTTTAAGACACTATTTTTCCTTTTGTATTCCCTTAACACATTTGTCAATTGAGAAGGAGGGCAAGGTTAGGTTTCTTTAGTATATGGCTTCTTTTTATTTTAACTAGACTCACTTAGGCTTTTTTTGTATTTTTTTTTTAATGGTCGAGACTACTCCCATTCTAGAATTAAGGCCAGTTAGGAATTCTACCAACCCAACCAAAACACCAAAATAAAGGTTTTCGAAACATGTATCTATTGTGTCTGTGTCTACTATCGATACCATGGCTTCCTTAGAAGAGGAAGACAGCCTATTTAAGACAATACTTCTAGATTCCTTTCCATTATACCTTTGGGAGTAAGGATGGTGTTTATCCTGAAATACTTTGAAGGGTCTATCTGTGGGAAAGGCTTGTTCAGGTTTTGTAGTACTTATACCCAGAGCCACAGATTTTATGTGTGGTTCAGATATATAAAAAGACAGTAAGCGATTACCTGCTTTGGCAATTTAGAAAGATGTTTACTTTCAAAGGACACATGCCGTCTCTCATCCCACGGGATGTCCACACCATCCCCGGCCTTGTCTCCTCCCAGGTGATACTCCCACAAGGTCAGTATCAGGGAGCGTCTGCCTTTCCCTGGCCACCTGGGAGGAGACTTTAGGCAGGGGTTCAGTGAGGGATCCGTAGAATTCATCACACCCTTTCCACTCTGGGTTTCTTTCAGTCTTCCTCCTCTCTGGGATACTCGACCTCCTCTTGCTCCCCATTCTGGGGTCCGCTCAGCTTCTCCCCACTCAGGGGCTTCTCTCCTTCTCACTCCCCACTCTGGGGTTCTTTCACTCTCTCCCCACTCTAGGGCTTTCCTCCTTATCACTCCCCACTGTGGGGTTCTTTCAATCTCTCCCCCTCTGGGGCTTTCCTCTTTCTCACTCCCCACTCTGGGGTTCTCTCTTTGCTCTCTCCATTCCGGAGTTTCTATCGCCTCGCTGAGGCTTTCCTCTTTCTCACTTCCCACTCCAAGATTTCTTTGTTCAATCTCCACCACTGGGCTTTCTTCCTCCTTACTCCGCATTCTCGGTTTTGTTTATTTCTCCCTCCCACCCTGCTCTGGGGCTCTTCCCTCTCTTTCTTGCACTTCCGCCCACCTCCCTCTACAGAGGTCACTGCTTACCTGACTGCAGTGAGCAGTGCTCAATAGTAGGGACATTGCATTGTGCCGGTCCTCCTCTTGTAGCGGAGCCGCTTATGTGACTCTTCAACGGGGGTCCACGTCAGTGTTCAGTGCTTTTTCTCTCCTGCTCGCTCAATGCAGGAACGTGTGAGCGTTTTTCCGGCTGTGTTTTGTTTCAGCCCCCTGAGGTACTTTGTCCTTGTTCTTGCCACCTCTCATGGCTTCTCCGGCCGCTCATATGCTGGGCCTCACTTCACTCTTCCAGTGCACATTACTTGCTTGCATGCCTGCACGCCAGCACTGGGGTTCACTCTCTCTCTTGCCAGCCACATCCTCTGTGACCTCCTCAGCATGGTTAAACTCTGTTGGACCCACATAGGCTCTTTTCTGATTGGTTCTTCGAGAGACGCTTATCCAGTGGGCAAGTCTGATCCCTTCTCTCCGGTCTTATTTGGGGATTGGGCATAGGTAGGGTTATCCAGTGGGCAAGTCTGATCCCTTCTCTGCGGTCTTATTTGGGGATTGGGCATAGTTAGGGTCAGAAGCCGATTCAGTCATGTTTAAAGAGTGAATGTGGTTATCATATAAACTAGCCCTTGTATGCCCCATAAAGGGGTTAGTGTCTGGGGAGGGTGATAGTGACTTGTTCCCCTGTCTGGGTTTTCCTGTGTCCTAAGCGGGAGTTACCTTCAAAGGGATCCCACTTACCCTGTCCTGTAGGGGGTGTTAAGCATAGCAGGATTCACCTCCCTATTCCCAAAGGGGTGGCTCCCTATTGGTGAGAGTTGGAGAGGTGACAATCACCCTGGATTTATTATAGAATGTTCTGGTTTGTGAGGTATGTATGGGTGAGTGACTGATGTGTAAATGAATATGAATGTGACTGGAGAATGCACTATCAATGTTTCTGGTGGACGTATGAGTGATTGTGAGAGAAGATGTATGGGTTAGTGACTGCTGGGTGAATGGTTATGAATGTGATTGTGGATTGTGTGTGAATGTTGTGTGGGTGTGCATGTGGAGAATGCAGAGGGAGTGAATGGGAGAGAAGGTGTATGGGTGAGTGACTGGTAGGTGAATGGGTATGAATGCAATACTGGGTGTGTGTGAGGCGCTGGGGTACCACGGTACACTGGATCATGGTTGACATTTACTTAAAATGACATGCCGTGTTTTACTGCCATTTTTGGGCAAAGCCAACTTGGTGAGCATTATTACATAGCCAGATTGCCATTTTGTGGCAGCAATCTAGCCATTTCTTTCTGTCATGAAATTTTGTGCTGGGCATCCATGATAAAGCAAGCTTGATAAGTGTAGTTACGTGACTAGACTGGCATTTTGGTGCAGTCACTCTAGCCATTTCTAACTGTGGCATGACATTTTTTTACTGCCCCTTTATGATAAAGCAAGCATGATATGATGTGACATGTATAGCGCACCTATACACAAGTTTTTCACGATAAGTGTTATTAGGTGGCTAGACTAAGTCTAGCCATTGCTTATTGTAGCATGACATGTTTTTACTGGGCGTATATGGTAAAGCAGTCATGGTAAGTGTTCTTTTTGTGTCTAGACTGGTCTACATTGGAGCCAATTTGGATATGTTTTCTTATTGTGGCATGGCATTTTTAATGGCAAAGCCAACTGAAGTATGTTCTTACGTTGGGGTACTGGCATATATTGGCCGGGCCAGTTTGGACATGTTTTCTTATAGTATAATTACTGCCATTATGCACAAAGCAAGCATGGATATGTTCTTATATGGGAACACTGGCATTTATTGGTGCAGCCATCATGGACATTTATGGGCACAGCCATTATCAAAATGCTGTCTTATATTGTGGGGAAAGGCATAACAATGGATTGGTAAATGCTCCTGTGCACTGTTGGTGACTTGCATCTAATCGATTTTTTCATGCGTTACCAGTGCTGGACATGCATATGTTTTACTGTGGGTTCCCACCACTGGCGGTTGGTGGGGGAGGAAGCCGTCAGCGGTTGGGATTGCGGGGGTGGGCAGTCGGTTGATAGGGGATTGTTCTCGCACCACCCCATATCAATATTTGCATTGCAGAAGGTTAAACGCGATGAACACTTAGAAAATAACCCACCGAGGATTATTACTTATAACTTTGCATGCAAAATGCAGCTCTTTTAAACTTAAAAGGTAGATTACAACAATCCCGTTTTCCTGCATAGTACAATCTTAACAAGCGATTTTTCAGACACCTCCAATCAGGCGCTGGAACGGTTTTGCGGCAAAACATGATTCTAACATTCTCGGTTTGAATCTAAGCTTCAGAACCTTTTGTCAAACCACCGTATGCAGCTGATGAAATCAACACTTTTTTGTTTGTAATTGATAATACTAAAAACATTTTAGTGGTATAAAAAAGCCACATCAATCGTGTGAAGATGTGCAATCTGGGAGACTTTGTCTCTCCCAAAATGTACTTGCACCGATTCCATAGACGGATCGAATGTAGTGCTTGTCCAGCATTGCCTGCCTTTGAATCTAATTACACTAGCAACGCATACAAACAGCAGTCTTTGCCTCCGAAATTGTATTAGGTATGAGCTGACAGAGGAGCGGGAAAGTCCTGCCAAGTGACCTCGAAGCGTGAGTCGGGTCGGCTACGTGCAAGCGTGCTGCAGGGGAGCTTGTTTTTAAATGGAAGCAGTAGGTTTTTTTTTCTTTTTTTTTTGGTGCGAGGAAAACATTCACTTCCGTTCAAGCAGCTGGAGATGTTCGCCCTAGAGTGTATCCCCGGATTAGACGATTTCTACAATGAGTGTCCAGTAGCCGAGGCGGAGTCGAGCTTGCCCGAGGCCGCCTCCGAAGCTGCCGGCGATGATGGCGAGGAGGCGGCCTCCGGGGGTGCAGAGGCTCTTCCCGGTGTCCATCCCCGAACTGCCTGCAGCGACATACCTGTGAGGCCGCAGCCCAGGAGGCTCTCACTGGAAGCCGCGGCCTCCCCTTCCAAGAAATGCTACTTCTGGTCTCTCGATTGCCGGCACCAGCTTTACCTATGGAGCGGTACGATCCCTTTCTAAAAGCATAACCCTGTCTTGCCTGCATTTTGCTATGGGACGTGTAGTACACACAGGGTTCCATGTGATCACCGCACACTGAGGAAATACTTGCCAGCTGTCAATAGCAAATAACATTTACGCTGACTCTTAATATTATAGTAAACTGTTAACATTATATACACCTGTGATCCTTTATAGACTCCGAGGAGGTTCAGCATTGTCTCGGAAATTAGTTGCTAAAATGGCGTATCGCAATCAGCCAGTCCTTTTTTTTTTCGTTGAAGATTGCTTTGCACTCTGGAACTTGTATTTTTTGTTTTCGTCATATTAGCGATAGGTCTTCAAGTGACAGCCATGTTATGCTAAGGTTCTCAGACAAGACATGTCATAGGGGCCACTTGCGCACTGGGAGAAGTGGACGTTGTTGCGACTTTTATGCTTCATCTTTGCCAGACGTTATGAAGCCAGCAGCTATAGCGACAGGATCAGCTCCTGGATTTTTATGTGGGTGGTCCAGTTTTGCAATTAAGGGGGCTCAATTTCCAGTGGGTGTAGAAGTAGCTTTAACAAAGCGCTGGCGTTGGGCTGGGGTTTCCCCGGATCTGTGATCCAACAAAAAGTCTTCAGATCCGTAAAAATGTGCACACCTTAATTGGTTAAGTGTGCAGAAGCCTGAATTCAAACCCAGTGTTAACATCTGATTGGGGTGCTTGGGGAAATTGCTTGTTAGGTTTACAATCTACATGAAATGTTTAAACCATTTTTGATATTGTGCTCTAGCACCTTGAAGCGTCTAATGTGCTAGATGGTAATTAATCTCAGACCCAAATAACCGGACAGACTAAAAGAATATGGCAAAGTGCTCATTTAATATCAGCATAAAATAAAGTAGGGCAATCTGGCGAACAGCAAACTGTAGTCCACATTCATGTCAATTTTGATTAAACAAAGGCTTAATACCTCGATATGCGCCAGCTATGACATCATCCTACATGGCAAACTTTCAAACCTATTTAAGGGAGGGATTGGTTAAGGAAACATATCTGCCTATTTATCATATAAGTATTAGCAATATTACTGGATGCCCCTTGAACCACCTCTAAATACGTATAATGCAGATTATAGCAGAATAACAGCAGCAGGTTGGCGTGTTCAACGCTGTATATATGTAGACCCTCTGTTCGGTTGGCATTCTCTCCCAACCTTGAACTTTCGGCTCGTTAGCAGCACGTAAGCAAAACAAAACTCTAGTGCAGAGAGCAAGGTCCGGCTACTACCCACTTGTCCAATTTGTCCATCATCTCTATCATTGGTCAGGCCCCAAGCCAAGGCTTATTCTTTATAGTTGACCTTGCAGCCTGATCTCTGTTCTGCGACTTTTAAGGTAGTGTAGGTACAACATTATCGTCGCTTGGAGCTTAATGAATAGCCCTTGTTTCGACTTCAGAATCACGTGTGATGAGACCACAATTTTGTCAATTTCAATTTTTTTATTTCCTGCTATTTGATTTAATTAGGCTGGGTGTCATTACTCTTCTTGGCTTCTGGAGACTTGCTCTATCGTGCATAGAATGTTCACATCTTTGATTGTCCAATACTTGGCACTTGTAGATGTTTTCTTCTTCACTTATACATGGCTTATCTGCTTGACTCCCTTTGTGCCCTGCAATTAGTCCTTGCTGTGGCATTCTTGATCCCAGGCTAATGGACTCCTGTGTTCCTCACACAAAACTGTTTTTCCAGCATCCCTGGTCTGTCTTTGAGGTTGCTCGATTGGTTTCAACACGAGTCCGGCGTCCATCTTTTTCTAATGGCCGCCTTAGCCACGCTTTGTTTTCTTCTGCAACAAGCTTATATATGTCTCAACCTTGCATTTCTGCATACATTCACTTCAGCTCGCCTCACTTATTTGTTTGGTGCATATGATTTCTTAGTATTCGATTACATGTTTTTCCCATTACTTCATTTACGCTAGGGGTAGATACGATCTTGCTGTAACCTCCTCTATCTACCCCTCCTTGCACTGAAACTAAGTCATTATCTTGCAACAGCGCCCCAATGCCTCTGGGCTGTGTGGCGCTTAACAAATGTAAAAAAATAAAAATAAAAATAAATAAAATAAATCTTTATTCTTTAAGTATTTGCATATTGTTTCAGTGTGTCTTCGTGTCTTTCCTTTATGATGTCACTCTGCCCTCGTCCGACTTCACTTCTAGCTCTTTGATGTCCGATGGTGTGTGCAGACATCCTTCCACTCTTTCAGTGCAAGAGCACATTCGATACGGTTGCCTGAGTGCATATCATCTCTCATACACTCGATGCGGTATTGGGATGATACCTCGTTTCCCGAATAAGGCTCTTCTCCTGCTGTTCCAATATGATGGAGGTGAGGGCACGGGAGCTAGGGATGACGTGTCCACCTGCTCCTCTACAATTTTAAGTTGTGCACTTTTTATGTTTTGTCTGTAATATTATAGGAAATGCTCATCTTCAGTTATTTGTGATTCATCTTCTGAGAGGCAAGTGTTTATTGGAGGGGTGAGAACAATGGGGAGGGGAAAAATCATGCCACCCCCTCCTGTTACTGGTGGGATCCTTCTGTGAATCATTTCTATTTCCAGCACTGCCTAAATATCCAGGAGTTACATAATAGTTACCAAACGAGACCCAGGGTACGCATAAACAGTATGAGGTTATCAAATCAATGTTGATCAGTTTGAACCATGAAACGTTCTGGCAGGGCAGGCTAGGCTACCACACAGTGAAAGATGCATTCTGTTTAGGTCTAAAGCCCACTGGTAAGTACACCTGAGAAAAAGAGCTGAAAGGGGTCCATACTCTCCATACTAGCCTCAAAGTTTTCAAGCAGGGCCTCATTTGGAGCAACTCTGTGAAATGTAGCTTGCTTTATTCCTTTTGCAAGCCACCCACATCCAGACATATACACTGTCACTTGGGGAGACCAAAATGAAACCAAGACGCAATGGCAAAGCCAACGATTTGGGCTTTTGAGCAGGCATGACATAGGCATTTGCCAGACACTGCCATCAGGGTACCACTTGGCTGTAAGATTGGAACAGTTAGAAAGTGTTGCAAGTACCTGAGCATATGATGTAAATGCCAAAATTGTTTGATTTGGACAGGACGTTTGTGCAAGGAACATATGCAACGACTAGCCTATTGCTTCTAAATCTGTCTGAACATGCGCATTAAGAGATTTTTATTAACGGGAGCTCATTTATGGAAGCAATTAAGTCAGCACTCAAAATAATGATTAGAAAGAACCATCAGCAGGTCGTATACCGCACAATGGTGTTATTTTGTGATATAGTTATATCAAAGAGTTTCTAAGTGGGTATGTTTTGGCAGGGTGGAGCAGAAAGTAGGTGGAAATGTTACAGGGATCAACATGGCCCTGTGTGCAGGGGTAAATGACCAAAACACCCATAGGCTGTGTCCGTCCTAGCATCCCATTTCCTACCTATCTGTTCCATTTCAATAGTTCTAGCTTACACCAAGTAGCCAAAAATGAAAAAGGAGTGTTGTAAGTCGTTGAATCAGTCATAACCACTGGCACTGCTCTAGTGAGCCTTACGTACCATTGTTTGCACATCCGGTTTTGGCCCTGCCACTAATGTGAGCTCCCTGCCCAAACTGCTGGAACACAAGGCCTAAACATTCAAGCAATGGGTTCCAGTGCAGAAGGCAGATGGACAAGCAGCTGAGATTGAACTGCCCCTTTTGGTGTAAGCGAATCTGCAATTGGCTTGTCATCTTTTTCATTGGCACAGACCTAATAAAGAATTATGGCATGGGAGGCTGCCCAGAAAATGATAGTGGTAGTGAATAATTCAATGACTTGCATCAATCACTTTTTGATCTACTACACACTGCCCTTCAGAATTACGTTTTTCTTACTACCAATCGTATTTCCTCACTTCTGCTGGTCTTTAAACCAGCAGAGTATATACTTTGTAATTTGTAAGGCACCTCAGTTGGTTTGTTTATTTGTATTGCGCACCAGACCCAAAGGTAACGGGGCACATTGGATAAGACATTTTACAGCTTAGTTACACATCAATGAATACAAAACAAGTAGGTACAGTATATACAGTTGGGTACAGAGTAAAACAGTAACATCGTAGTTAAGCAGAGAATTCCGCGGTGGTCAAAGAAACAGTTCACAGGAATCATAAGATTCATGTGGGCAATTTACAAAGGATTGGAGATTTATTTACAATAGTCACATCTAGTGTGGGCAATTACTGGTCATTCTCTCTAAACCAATCGGTGAGCTTCTGTTGGAAGTGTGAGTACTTTTGGTCCATTCGCAATAAGGGTGGTAAGGCGTTCCAAAGTTGCGCTGCCTGGACCGGGAAGCCGCAACCCCCTACTCTAGAGAGTCTGAATCTCGGGACTGTCTGGCAGTTATTATTAGCAGATCTGGTAGGTTTTACAGAGGATTTTCTGGTGAATCTCTCTAAGGTAGCTGGGCGCAAAATTGTTCAAGCATTTATATGCGAGTGATGCAGTTTTCAGCCGGATTTTGTCATGGGTAGATAACCAGTTATTTTGTCTTCTGGTCTCAGAGATATGTTCTCTATGAGGTATTCCGAGGGCCGCCCTCAGGGCATTGTTCTGGGGGAATTGAATTTTCTTGATAATTTGCTTGTTGCCTTCCATGTAAAGGGAGTTGCAGAAGTCCGAAAGTATAAGAGCTCTGGCCAGGGTAATACAACTGCTATTAGACGGGGAAAGGTTTACCGGCCCTAATCAATTTGCAGGTATATGCAGTGGCGGAGGCATCGCGTTTACCTGTTTGGTGAATGAAAGGGTCAAGTCGAGGTAGAAACCCAGGGTTTTTACTTCGTTGGTGACAATAATTATGTTGTCGATGTAGAAGGTAGAATATTTGGGTCCCAGTTTTTTAAGGGTGGAGGTAGTGCCCAGGATAATAAGCTCAGTCTTATCATCATTCAGGCATAGACCATGTGCAGCCATCCATTCCTGGATGATGAGATACCCCATGTTCACCAAGGCCAAATCCTTATAATCCCAAGTAAGTGGTAGGAGAATCGGGGTATCTTCTGCATATTTAGTGTAGGTGATACCAAGAAGGTCCACTGGAAAGGTCTCTTTTCTAGGGGAGGCCAGGGAGTGGCTTTGCATGGGCTGGCGCGAGTCGGCTAATGCGAAGCAGCAAATAGCTAAACTGGGGACTAAAACATATCTCCCTCTTCACCCACCCCTCACATATTTTAAGGGACATGTCCAGGACTATAGACATAGACAGGCAGACAGACAGACAGTCTCTGCAGCAATTTCAGTTTAATCGTGCATAATAACAGCAACGCAGTGATCAGCCTTTTTTCTGCAATTAAGCAGTGTTATGTTTAGAATAGGAGTTATGTTCCAAGCAGGAGGGAGCAGGGGGAAGCACAAAAAAGCTGCCTTTCCCTGCAGTCCTGGAAGGTTGCTCCATGTTTCAAAAAGTTAGGGAAAGATGGAGATTTTAGCTAAAAGGAGAGTAACCCAGGGACGTCATTTCACCAAAATGCCTGGTTTAGCGGAAGTGACATCACACGACCCTGTACTCTGTTGACATCACAGTAAGTGATGTTATCTGACCACGCCCCAAAGTGACGTCATGGAAAGCGATGGAGCACCCCTTGACAAAACAGGAAGGGGCATCACATAGCATTATTTCTACACTATGAAAAATATGGTTACAGTGTCACTGTAAAGTGAAATTTATTGCATACAAGAATGGATCACTATATGTATCATTAATATCAGTGCTTTTAGGCCCATATTACCAAATTACTTTGAATGCAAGCAGACGTCCAAGGCCAAACGATAATGATGTGTTATTGTATAGCGCTTAAGCGCTTCATGTAGAACAAATATACATACAATTTCAACCAACCTGTGTTGGTGCTCATTTATCAACCTCAGCAGGAAGAAAGGCTGAGTTGACCTTGCTGGGAGTCGAACCTGCAACCTGCAGATGACACACACATTGCAGCAGCGATTCCTCTACCCACAGAGCTATCTTACCAGCTATAGCTACCAGAAAACCAGCCACTCCAGAAACAAAGAGCCATATGCTGCTGACCACAGTCAAGGAGCCTCAAAAAAAGAAAAAACATGTATTTTTCTATTTATTTTAGTTGCGACCCCTGGCAACCCCAAATGACGTCACTGGAGTAACCTTGTACCCTTTAGTTCCTGTTCACTTTGACCTTTGTCTACAACAAATTAAATGTCCAGGCCCACCTCCCCAATCCGAGTCAATGTTTAGTCCTGTGGCCTGGTCCTTAGTTGAACTGCGAAGGCTTTTCAACTGACGTTGTGAGTGAGCCAGCCATCACTTTAGTTACGTGGGAGATTTAACACCAGAACGAGTGAGATCCTTCCCCCACGCCTCACACCACCCCCATTGACTTCCATTGGAGGAAAGTACATTTTTGGTTGGAAGAAAGTGAAAAGAATATCAAACGTTCTAGGCTGGAAGTTAGGTAGTCTACTGTGAAAAACGATCGAGTTGCTTGGTCTGTCATGCATGCATGCCAGCATGCCCCATTTTGGTTGGGAGAAACTAATTTAGGCAATTTTCTTAATTTGCATTCTGGGACTTGTAGTCCTGGATCTCACTATTTCAAACTCGGGACTACAAGTAAAGTTCCAGAATGCAAAGGTCAAACTAGAACTTAATTAGCCTCTCTGGACTGGATTGGGGCATGTTTGCATGTATGGTCGTGGGCTGCAAGTTTTTCTTCAATGCAGTCTTCTTTGGGAAGACATCTAGCTTCCATGAGGCATTCTGAATAACCATCCTATTTAGACATGGGAAATGTTGCCTCCGAAATATAATCTTCTGTGCTCATGTAGGCACACCTTTTGAAAGATGACATATTCCTAGTTACCCAATTGCCGCCTCATGTCACGTCTCCATGTTGCCTTTTTTGCTATGACTGCGAATTGCTGAGTCTCAAATAGTGTGCATAATTTTCCACTCTGAAGTTAATCCTTGATCTGCACTAGATAAAGTTTCTAGGTAATATGGAACCTTAGGCAAACATCTAAAATGTGCCACAGCCCCCCCCCCACACACATGCATGCTGCATTCCAATACTGCCAACTCCATTCCTGCAAAAAGGTACTCTTAACGTCCTGCTCAAGACCAGTTACACTTTTGCCTCGGGCACAAATATGGCACAATCGAAGGAGTAAATATTTGGGTTGGAGGAGATGACGGAATCACTTGTCAAGGGTCATGCTCAAAGTAGACCCCCATCCCCACCTTCCACATGCCACAAAATATAATTTGCAATACCCTTCTGTTTTGAAAGTATGATGACCCACAAGTGATGCCATTAGTGAGCCAAACTACAATTCAGCTGTGAACCACAAAAATTGGCAACATTATATTTGAAAAGTACTGTAGTCCATTACCCTGAACATGAGAGGCTTATTGTGCATTTCAGCCTCAAAATTACCTGACCATCCATCTCGCCAGGTTTCACTCACCAGGACCTCAATTTGTGCCATCACTTTTATATAATGGTGTACTAAACTTCAGCCAGAATACTTCCTGGAACACTCACTTGAAGGCGAAGTCCACTTTCTATGATTTGCTATCTCCTCTCTGTTTGAGAGAGGGCCAATCGCAGAGAGTGGAACTACCAGGGCAAATCTACAGCAGTTAATAAGACATTATTGGCTTGGCGGGAAAAGGTGCCTTATTGTCAAAATCAGACATTAAATCGGCATTTCCAATTATTGCCAGTAAACCCAGATGATTACCATTTCCAAGTGGGGTGTGGGGGATTTTACTTTGACAAATGTATGCCAATGGGATGTTCGGTGTCATGTTCCTACTTCGAGACATTCTGTAAATTTCTAGAATGAGGAACAAAAAGGGAATGCAAGGGAGCGCAGGTGATGCATTACCTGGGCGATTTCTTATGGGCACGGTGGGATCAGATCAGCGCAGAAGCGCTCTACAGGCATTTCAGGTGGCCGGGCACTGGGAGTACCATTAGCAGAGGAGAAAACGGAAGGGCCACCGACATCACTATGCTTCCTGGGCATTGAGATTGACTCTGAAAAGGGTTGTACCCGCTACCTAAGGAGAAGGTTAGGAATTTCAGGGAGGCAGTGGCTACTTGCTTGCGGGTGACTTGGGTCAGCTTCAGAGTTTGGTGGGGCAGTTGAACTTCACCCTGCGGATCATCCCCACGAGTAGGCCTTTTTCAGGGCGATTGCTGGGGCCATGTCAGGGTTGACCAAAACACACCATCACACGAGGCTGTTCAGAGAATTAAAGGATGACCTGGGTGTTAGGAAAGATTTCGTAATTGTAGGTAATTTTCCTTCCATGTGGCAACCCCTAAACTTTTTGCTGTTGTTTTCACCTTGTTCTTGACTTTGCCAGAGAAGTGCAGCCTTCTGCCGCACTCCTCTGGGCTTTCGCTCTTTTCTTACGGGGAAACTGACATGCCCTTAAGACAGTCAGTACCGGGGAACGCTGTTTCCCATAGTTTCTTTTATCATGTTGCGGCTTTAGTGCAACATGACACAAGAGGGCACTGTAAGCTAAGTTACAGCTCTCTTGGGCCTCTAGCCTTCTACGGGCCCTAGATACTCTTCTAGGATGGTATTTTGATCGGTGCAAGTCATTCAGGGACTGGAATGGTGGCAGCGATCGATTTGTGTATTTTGAGCTCCTTTTGGCGTTCGGAGCGCGTTTTTCGCGCTGAACCCAAAATGGTGGCCTGGTTCCCAAAATGGCCAGACCACGAGGCTCCTTTGTCCTGTCCACTGACCGTCTTGCTCCCTTCACCTTCCCCAGGTCGAGCGACCCGGGGCCTTCCGTATTTGGGCATGTACTTTCCCGCGAAACGTGGTTGCTTTTGCAGGCTTCTACATGTCGTTTGTGTGCCTCCAGGGTGTGGGCTGGGATGTCTGGTCCCAATACACATCCTGGGTGCCAGAGAGTCTAGGGTGGTGTGAATGCCTGGGACCACTGTGGTCCGTGATTGGTCCACGTATGGTGTGTGTGTTGATGAGCGGATCTCCCATTGGCTCCCCTCCGTTTTGGCGCAAAGGGAACCGTGGATAAGAGGGGGCTGGAAACACCACTACCATGTCGATCTCCTGAGTTCTCACGAACGAAGGAATACAGGAGCCAAGTATCCTGCAACCAAGAGGCTGGACCGAGGAATCGCTGGTGACCCGCTGAAGGAATCCTCCTTTGCACTGCTGTCGTCCTGTGAAACCCTTTCCTCCTTTGATCGAACCAGAAGGCCTGTACTGGTGCTTCGACCTTTGGAATAGCAGGAACAGCTATTCCCGGCGACTTCATCATCTCCTGCCAAGTAAGCCTTCGGAAGCGTCTCTGGGCCATCCAGTTGACTGACCAGCTTACAAGGGAGTCCTGCTCTGTAACCGCCGCCAGGTTGTGTTGTATCCCGAGTCCTTGTCACTCTCCCACGCTTCGTGCACTTGGCGTTCCCAGGTCTGAAGGGAGGAGTGTACATTTGGCTCGGATACACACGGCCGCTCCGTTGCCCTGCGGTGGTGACAAAACTGTGCAGGTTTCTTCGATTGGGACGTCTTTTTGCTCTACACGACGACGAGGCATTTCCCGACTCTTCTGAACCTGCCAGCTGCTGAAACTAACGTGGAGAAGCCTGGGTCTGCTTGCATCGGGGACCGGTGAGTAGTATAGCTAGGATCTGGTCGCCCTCCTGCAGTAGCCCATTGCTTTTCCCCGCTGTGTAAAAACAGCACCCTTTTGTCCGTACTCGCGCTCTGCTTCTGCTCGCTGTGGAGGCTGCGCTTGAGTCGCGGAACCTGTTCTTCTGTTGTGCACTAACCCGAACTGCCTGACTTCCTCCGAAGAGCTTCTCCTTTTGCCCGTTGGCACCAGCGTGTGCAGGTACTTTGAGCACAAGGCTCCACTCTTCGCAGGGCTCGGACTTCCATCTAGTTAGGTGCCTCTGAAGGCGAACTGAGTCTAAAGCATTATCGCACTGCCTGTTTTCCTTCCCTTGCAGGTGGACTACACATTTCGTGCCTCTAATGCTTGAGACTGTCGTATTTGTATATATATTGTGTTGATATGGTATGTGTTGGCTTAGTATTGTGATATTGTGATTTTCTCGCTACGGTCATTATTTTAAAGGCCTTAAAATAAATGTGTATCTATTTTTGATATAACAACTGTTTGGAGTAGTTTGTAAGCGCTCTTGCTTTGTGTGCTCATTGCGGGCTTTCAGTCACCCTCACCCCTCTTGAGACCTAGTCTTGACCGCCGCGATCGCTACCTTGATTGGTCTGGCTCGTCCAGAGGTTACCCTGTTCCAAGTAATTAGGTTGGCCTTCTGAACTTCTGCGCCACCAGGACAGAGTTCAGAAATCCGTCTTAACACTGGGGATCTGGGACGCGTTTCTGGAGAAATTCAACAGGGTGTTGGTATGGCCGGCTGAGACAAAAAGCAGTGAGCAGTTGGGCCTCTACACTGATGCAGCGGGCATCGTGCGCTTTGGGGCCATTTTGGGGGACAAATGGCGCGGACAGCGGTTGCCTGACAGTTGGGTCGACAGTGGACTGACCAGGAGCATAAGATTTTCGGAATTGTTTCCCTTAGTGGTGGCAGTAGAGATTTGGGGGGGTGGAACTAAAGGACAGGGATGTAGTGTTCTGGTCGGACAGCATGTCGGTGGTTTGCTCCATTAACAGTCAAAAGGTGGCATGTCCTATGGTTTTACGATTACTATAAGAGATTGGTATTGGCATGTCTAGAGAACAATGTGCGCTTTCAGGCAAAACATGTGCCAAGTATATACAATAACACGGCTGACGCCTTGGCATTTGCAGCAGCCAATAATTCAATGACTTACTGGCTGCTGCTGCCTTCCCAGGCAATATTTTGCTGGCAGTGTTTTAATCCTGGAGCGTCCCTAAAATAAATCTTTGGAGACTTTCCATAAGTAAAATACATTGTGCACTTCAGTGAAGGTGGTGTTTACACAACGTTACACCACTTGTACAAAATGTATTTTGCTCATGGAGAGTCTGCAAGGATTTCCTTCGGAGACGCTCACTGAGCAAAATACATTCAGCAATCTGCACACTAGTGAAGGTGGCATTTACTTACCTTAAACAGAACACGTTATGTGAATGCCACTGTCACTGATGTGCAGAATGTGTTTCCAGAACGTGCCTCCAGCAGTATATTGAACTTAATACTGCCCAGGGCAATTTGGCTTTAGCAGCATATAATATACCGCTTGAGACATGTTATGTAAATGGTGTGGCCTTTTTTCTATGGCAACATGTACATTTTCTGATCAGATTAATGATTAAACCAATCAGAAAATGCACATGTATCCAAAGTAAAATGCTGCTCCATTTCCATAACCTGTCTCAAGCAGTAGATTAAACTTTCTTTTGTAGCAACTGGGCAGGAACCACACTTTGCCCCCATTGTGTACTATTCGGCTCTCTATTTGGCTTCAAACAAAAAAACGGGGGGTTGTTGCTGTGCCAGAGGAGAAGGACTTGGTTAGATAATTATGATAACCACTCAATGTCAACCTCTATCTGTCCAGAACTTGAATTTATGTTCTGGAGTGGAAATATTTATTTCTTTATTTGAAACCAAAGGTATTCAAACCTATTGACTAAGAGAACGAACCAACACAAAGACTGGAATATGAAATCATTCTATATTCAATTCAGTGAACGGAGTAAGTAAACATGTGTATTTCACAAAAACTAAAAACATCAAACATTCAAAGACATATTCGTAATAAATAAAGTATATTATTGCCATACAGTTGTTCTGTGTTGATGAAGGAAATATCATATATTGATTCAAAAACAATACAAACGTCAGTTCTTATTATTTGGCTTCAGTCAAACACTTGGGTCAACTATTCATAATTCGGCTGGATTGTAGTTTCACTGTTCGTTGCACCCCTACTTCTGTATCTGTTTGTCCCATCTCATTCCTTGTCTGACTCTCAACTATATTCCTCCCAGTGTCAGTCCTTCAACTCTTCCTGTTTCTTTCTAACCTCCTTCAACCCTCTCATTCTCTTATGACCTCTGTTTTTCTCTCGCCACTAATAGTCACTTTTCCGCACAGCTCAATTAATTTTTTACTATCCACCCCCGCTTACTTCCAACCCAACCCTCTTCGTTGGGTGTAGTTCCCCACTCTCCATATTTCTATCGCTTGATTTTTACTTTTTTCCCATTGATCCCTCCCACCCTTGTATTTCCTTCTTTTTCAATATCCTCTGCTAACCCAACAGTCGCAACATATGCCATTGTTTTCTTTCAGACAGGCCTCTTCCACCTTTGTTCATTTATTGCTGTTCATATTTCATTCCCTTAATCACTCCCTCTGTCTACTGCCCTCTCTATCTTGGTTGCCTCCTATTGCTTTTTCTCCCGTTTTTACTGTATCCTGACATTCTGATGGCATTCTCCCTGTATCACTTATTTTTCATTATTCCCCTCTGCCTGCCTTGTTTTTCTTTGAATCCCCCTCTTTCCTTATTTCTTACACATCTCCTATCTTGCTAATGAGACACTTGCTTTGCTCTTATTCTTCGTCTTTTGCCTCCCCACTTCTTTCTTCAGAGATGTTTAAGTCCACATTGGATTTTGCAACAGTGTTTGCTTCAGTGACTTCCAACCGACCACAATCCCTCCACCGTCGGCCCACATTTTTGTTATTCACCTTTAATTATGTTGTTGTATGTATTACATTCTACTGCATAATATAGCAATCCTTAAACACAGCTCATTCCAGTGGCTACATTGACTGATGTGGAGCACCAGGCATTAGATTTAATTCTGGCTCTCACTTCACCAAATGCTTTGATCTTGGGTGAATCACATTTCTATCATCAAAGATTTTGATCTTTTGTGGCTGTATCAATATTTGCTGACTGGAAGATGATTGCTCTAGAGACTTTCAAGTTGTGTGGGGTGATAGTGTAATTTATTCTGTAATATTAGCACTGCACACAGTGCAGAGCCCCCTTACCTGTGCCATTTGGTTTTTCCAATTCTCATGCCTTTTTCCATTTCCCATTGTCCTTCACCTCCACTGCCCTTGAGATTAAAACTGCTGTAGATCACACTGAAGGCGCAGACGCATTTAAAAACGTTTGCACAGGCAGCAAGATATACCGTATTGCACTTTTGACTGCTTTGTTTTGAGACTGATAATAAGATTGTTTCTATTATCCTTAGGTAATCAAATTTCAGTGACCATAGCCTTTGTCAGTCATTGAACTATTTTATGCATGTTAAAGAATTTAATAGGTTGAATTTTTGATTTGTTTATATGTATTTTGTTCATTACAATTAGTGTTTATATTATGTCTTTATAATATTCCAAAAGGTTTATTTCAAACAAAAGCACAAGTAATAAAAGAATTGTAAACAAAATGAAATTGCATTTTCTTGGGGAAGGGTCCTTCACCATTCTATTGTTCTAACCACTGTACATCTCACCATTCTGGGGAAGTTGAACACTTCTGCCACATTGAGTGACCTAAGGGAGTGATATATATTTGGTTTAAAACATTGAAGTAATCCTGGGTTGCATCTTGAAAGCTACCATTAGACCATTGTGACAAATCCAGGGAATTCATCCCCTCTCCCTAAGTGGGAGCCCCCCTCCTTTTGGGACTAGGAAGATGAGCCTGCTAACTTAACCATACCCCTAAGGGACGGGGAAAGCTGGATCCCACTGGGGGTGACCTCCAGTGACCCCTTTGCAGACAGTAGGTCCGATAGAAGGGATTTCAGTAATTTGTCTGAGAGAGCACGAGAGAAGTAGAAAAAAAACAAAATGATCCCGGATACACCGCCCCCGAGTGGTGAGGAGTACTGCGGCAGAGCCCATGAAGCACTCTGAGCCCTGCAGGAACCGGCTGGCCCTGATGATACAACTTGAAATAGTCATCACAGAAGAGGCAGAACACATGCATATTAAGATGCCAATATCCAGCCATGACGGGAGCCAGAAGAATGAACGGGGGATCTCTGCCCGGGACACAATGCCGGAAAGGAATCCAAGAGCTTCTGCGCGCTCTGCACTCCCAGCTCCTCCTGAGGAGCAGCACACCGTAAATAACTCATGGTGGCAACTGTAAAGACAGACACAAGTGATCACAGTTCAAGGGTGTTAATCGAACTTTATAATACATGAGATAAACACCTAAGCTAAACCTTAATCTAAGATGGGAGCAAGCTACGACCATCAAATAATAATAAGGCAGTGCTAGTGGTATCTTGTCAAATAAAAAGGGCGTACACTAAAAAAAACAAAAAAAAAACTATTGCCAATCCTTACCACTACGTTACAAAAAAGAGTGTTGGTTAAGTCATCCAACAATTTTTTGTTACTTTGTACAGCTTGTTGCAGTGTAAAATGCTCATTATTAAATAGGTTGTCAAAGCAGTAAACCTGACCATACCTTTTGCTGGTCTAATTTGCATGTTCTCTAGTGGCATTCGTTGAAATGCTACCCATGATTGCTTCAAGGTTTTAAATGACATGCAATGCATTATACAGCTTCTTTAACCCTTTAAGTGCGATGGGTTTTTCCCCCAGTGCCATGGCCTTTTTTGGTTATTTCGGTATGTCGCCATTCAATGCCTTTTAACTTTTTTGTTACATGAGATATCTTGGCCACATTAGGCCCCTTGTTTTCCCACATGTAGGCAGTCGTAACGCCAATCAGGAATCCTAGGTTGCTGTAGGGTGGTGAGAGAAAATAACCAAAAAGGGCAAAAATGTTGTGTTTTTTTTTAAAAATGCCAATAAAATGATGTATAAAGAAGCCTGTGGTTTTTTCCTTGTAAGAGCTAGGAACAAATGGTCTGCTGTGCTGAGTTCCCCAATTTCCTGGCTTTCAAGAACAGGTTGAGTGGAAACGAAAAAAACATTATTTCGATGTGGTTATCAACCGTTTTGTGAGAGGTAGGCGATTTTGGCAGTTTTTGCCAATTGGACATGCGTGGACGGAATGGAAGAAAACGGTAGCAAAGCCCAATTGGAGGACGGAAAGGCATGCATTTCTGAAAAGTAGACACAATTTCAATTTTTGGAAGGGGTGATTTGCGCAGGTCGGGCCCCAACTAGGCAGGGAAAAATGCCATAGTTTGCGGGGAAAAGCATGAAAATGACTGAAAAAGGTATGTGGTGGACATGGTTGGCTTGGTACGTCAATGGCTATTATGAATTTTGAGAAAAACGGTGCTCTGCTGCATTCCCCCGACTCTTGCATTTTTTTGTAGTGTTTCACAAAACAAGCAATACAACAAGCCAAACACTGAGCCATGGCACACAGGAGTTTTATGCTTACGGCCTGAACAGACGTACATAGCATGTGTAAATCAGGAAAACCAATGTGGAGAGGAACGGCAAGCATACATTTTTTGGAAAGAGCACAGGCAGACCTTTTCAAGGGTAGGTGACTTGTGCAGGTTACAAAAGTGTATGGTGCCTAAAGCAGCGACTAAATGTAGGGCACATTTGGGAAATGAAAGGGTTGTGTGACAAAGGGCACCAGCAAATGGATCGAAACGTTATGAAAACCACAAACACAACAAATGTCATACTTTCCCAAGTTCCCACACTTGTCCCGATGAAAACGATACCTCACTTGTGTGGGTGCACCTACTTGGGCGCCAAGGGGAACTGTGCGGAAAATGTTTTCTTTTCGCCACATTTCGGACTTTGCCGTGTGGGCAACCTGCAGATTTGGGCCTAGGGTGTCGAAGTCAGCAAAGAAACCAGGGAACCCCATGCATTTCTGAAAAGAAGACGCCCATGGGAATCCAAAGATGTCGGACTTGCGCAAATCTCCCCTGAATGTATTACCCACAAGCCCCGCCAAAGACACACCTGGGAGATGGGTGCCCAAGGCCAGGGATATTACTGCCTACTTTGCTGGAGCTCTGGCTGGCCTGCGTTACAGCTTCTCCCCACCAGGGAGTCCGGCAGTGTGCCAATACCTCCCCGAAGGGAAAAGCTGTAAGGCAGCCTAGCTGCAACTCCAGGACGGTTAGAGGTGATGTCCCCGGCCTTGGACATCCATGCACCATGAGGATGTGCCATCCCCTAAGCACAGCAGCAGCTCCAGGGTTCCCCGGCAGGATCCCCATTCCTCCCTGGAGGTGACACCTATAACGTAGCATAGCCAGAGCTGCAGCCTGGGCTTGCAGACGGACAACCCACATGGGAGGCATCCGCTCCCAGGGAAACACCAATGTTCTGCTGGCATGGGGGGCAATTTGTGGCCTGCCCCTGCAATTATGTCCCAGCCCACCAAAATATCTGCCCAGATGGCCCATTCCCACCCACACCACCAACAATCCAGCTCCAGTCTCACGCACCCCACTGACAGTGGGCCCTAACCATAGAATAATAAAAAAACAGTACTCGCATAACGTTGCAGCTGCTCGCATAGAAAAAGCTGTAAACAAAACAAAAAACATGTGTTACCTACGGTCACACCAGCAAAAACAAATCAATACTTTCCAAGAATGCCCCTGTTGCAAGCCATCCCTGGTGGTCTACTGAACCTCACCCCCCCCCCCCAGTGATAACCGATTTGCCCCTTCCTACGGGCAGATATCTGCCCCCAGGGAGGGCTGCATGAGGTGCCCCCCCACACTCCATTTGGGGTGGGGGAGAAGCCCACACCAAAACGTGGGACAGGCCCCCAATGGATGGGGAAGTAGGGTTTGGGCACCCTGGGCCCAGATTGGCACACCAATGTGTACCTCTGCGCCAAGGCAAGTTTGGTAAACAAAAAAAATTGAAAATCTGCCCTTTAGGGGGGCTGAGGGGCACCCTAAACTGCCAGGTAATTTTCTAAAGTAATGGGGGAGGGGGTGACCCTCTCCCACCCCCACACCAAATGCAGGAGGGGGCATCTCATTCAGCCCCCCTTGGGGGCAGATAAGAGGGGGGTTCTCATGCAACCCTCCCTGGGGTTACATGCCCCTTCCTAAGAGCAGATAACTGCCCCCAGGGAGGGCGCATTGACATGAACCCAAGTCCATTTTGGGTAGGGGGTCAACCGCTTTCCATTAAAAAAAAAAAAAAAATCCTGGTGGTCCAAACCCCCCCCCCATCTGCCCCCAGGGGTCTCCATACATGAGGCCCCATGCTTTGGGGCCTCGGGGGATGGGGGAGCGCTTACCTAGTAAGCAGCCCCCCCCCCACTTTCAAAAGGCATCCCTGGTGTGTAGTGGCATTGCTGCCCAGGGATCGAGCGCCCTGCACCCGATCCGGGAGCAGCAATGCTTAAACAAATGGTGTCGTTGGAAAGGGGAGAATCTCCCCTTTCCAACAACACCTGCCTTGATCTTCGGCTTGAAATACAGCCGAAGATCAAGGCAGAGTAAGGTGGAGACTCGCCTTGTGTTTTCACCGCGGCAGCCATTTTCGGCTGCTGCTGTGAAAGTACTTTAACTTTCATGTCGGCGTGCATTACGCACGCTGGAGTGAAACTGAAAGTAATTCAGCCCCCTGCAGTGAGGGGGGACCTCCCCCTCACATAGCCCGGGGGTTGGATTACAGTTTTGAGCGATCCAGGGAACGCTCAAAACAGAGTACTAAAAAGGACGAGCTATCTAGTCCTTGGCACTACAGAGGTAATGTCAAGGACGAGATATCTCGTCCTTGGCACTGAAGGGGTTAATGTCTTGGGCCATTGACCTCTCTTTGTGCAAGAAGATATGCAGAAAAATCACATGTCAAACTTTGCAGAGATCATAATTGTTCTGGTTGGGCCATACCGCTGTCTGGAGTTTTTCGTCATACCGCTCATGTTCATGAGTAGTTTCTCATAGCACATGCCAGAAAATAAGATGTTGATGACTGCTGGAAGGTCTGCAATTATTTCACATGCCTTGAACTCCTCTGACATCTGCCACTTCCTGGAAGAACTGGACCTCGATGTCCTCGGTATTACCAAGACATAGTTCACAGCCAGCTCTGTCGCAAGCTTTGACAATCTCCTCCCTGATGGCTACAAGATCCTCTCCGCACCCAGATCCACTCCGTCCGGTGGGGTTGTAGCCCTTATCTTTCCTGAGTGGATTCCTGCATCTATCATTCCCACGCAGACATACTGCTATTTCGAATGCCTTGTCTGCAGACTTTCTCTCTCTCTCCTACCCACTCTTACTGTGGCTAGTCTCTACCGGCCCCCTTGTCAGATCACCTAATTTCTCTGAGTGGGCAGTCTTCTCCTCCTCCCTCCTGACATCTACCACTCAACTCCTCCTTCTTGGTGACATCAGTATCCATCTAGACTCTCCTTGCTCCTCCTCTGTACTCTTCCGTGACTTCTGTGATTCCCTCTCCCTTTCTAACCTCCCCTCTGGCCCGACTCACTCTGCAGTGCACACACTTGATGTCTTGATCTCCTCTGACGTCCCCCTCTCCATCCCTCTGACCACTCCCCTCTCCTCCCATCTCTCCCTCTCTACCCCCCAGGCCAAGCCAACCCCAACACTGCCACCTACCTTATCTGACATCCGGCCCATGAATCGTGTCTCATTGAGGCTTTTGCCACCGCCGCCTTTTCTGCCCCCCCACCCTCCAGCCCCCTCCACCTCTGGCTGACTCACATACTGACACAGCGCTGTCTATGCTCTACTCTTCCATTTCCGATACTCTTGATGCTCTTGCCCCTGTCATGAGGATCCGTTTGAAGCCCAAAGCCAAATGCAATTCTTGGTATGACTCTGACCTAGCTACACTTAAACAGAAGTGTGGGGTGGCTGAGAGGAAATGGGGGTGCTTCTTGTTCATCCTCTGACAAACTGGTCTGTCGCCTGCTCCAAAGGCAATACCGACCCTCTGTCCACACTAAGAAGAGAGTCCACATCCAAGCTTGTGTCTCTGCAACCAAACTCTTTAAAATCTGCAAGGAACTGGCCAACCCTGTTGCGGTCTCTACCTCTCCTGTCGCCTCCCAGGCCCTTTGCACGGCCCTTTCCTCGTACTTCATCTCAAAACCCCAGGACACTTCCCCCTCTCCTTCTGTGAACTCTGGCCCTCGTACAGCCACCCTCCCACCATCTTTCTCGTCCTTTCCTTTTTTCCCCCGACAAGGTCTCTAGACCAGTCCAATCTTTGAAAGTCTTGTCAAAACAGGTTTGTACCTTCCAAAACCAACAAGGACCACATTGACACCCACGCTCCTGCCCTGCCTGATTTCTCACACGCCTTCCCCTCCGTCTGAAGCTCTCGCTTGCGCACCCTCTTCTCAAGAAACCCACAGCTGACCTTTCTGGCCCGGCAAACTATTGACCAATCTCCATCACTCCTTTTCTGGGCAAACTCTTGGAAAAGCTGGCCATCTCGCAGCTTAACCCCCACTCTGATTCTGTTGGTTATCTCCATGGCCATCAGCCTTGCTTTAGAGCAGCCAGAAGCACAAACTGCTCTCCTGAACATCCGTGAAGATCTGCTCTCCAACCTTGACTCTAACTTCCCCTCTGTCCTCATCCTACTCAATCTCTCTTCTGCCTTTGACACGGTCAACCATACCATCCTGCTCAACCGTCTGTGACAACCTGAGTATCACGGATCAGGCACTGGCCTGTCTTACCTCTTTCCTCTCTGATCTACCATCCCAGGTCCAACTTGGGTCCTTGCTTTCATCTATCTCCCTTTCTACTTGATGTGTTCCCCAGTGGTCTAACCTCTCACCCTGGCTTTTCAACCAATACCTGGCAACTCTCGCCCACTGCATTGCTATTTTCTTCTCCAATTTTCAGTGCTATGCTGATGACATTCGACACATTTTCAGGCTTCACTCGGCCACATCTTCTCCTTCTCTCATCTATGATTGCCCATCAACCATTCGGGATTGGTGTGCTGCCTATGAGTTCTACCTGAATGCCAGCAAGACGGAGATCCTCCTCATCGGCACACCTTCACCCTCCTTTCCTGTCGCTCTTCGGCTGCCTCCCTTTGGCCCTCCTCCTACCCCCACCTGCGAGGCTAAGAACCTTTGGGTCATCTTGGACTCCACGCTTTCCTTCTCTGCCCACATCTCTGATGTCTCTAAAAAGTCAAACTTCCTACTGCACTTCCTCAGAGGTATTCTGCCTTTCCTCTCCATACCCCAGAAGCTCACTGTCTCTTCAGCCCTGGTTCTCTCTAGGTTGGGTTACTGCAACAGCCTCTTTCTAAATCTACCTGCTTCTAGTCTCCGCTGTTGCAACTTATCCAGAACAGAACTGCAAGACTTGTCCTGGGCCCCAAGCCCTGATATCATATCTCTCCAGCCCTGAAATCTCTCAACTGCCTCCCAGTGGCTGCAAGGATTAAATTCAAGACCCTTTGCATTGTCCACAAGGCTTTCTGGGGCCTGGGCCCAAAATACCTTCAGCCGTCCCTCTGTAAATACCTTCCCTCCCGAGCTCTTCGCTCCTCCAACACTAACTCCCTCCGGGCAGGCGTTTTTCAAAGAAACAAGCTGGGGTAGCTCTCTCTTTGGCTGTGGCCTCCCTCTGGAACAGCATCCCTGCCACTCTGAAACTTGAGGAGAACCATCTCTGGTTTCTGAAGCACCTTCAGACCTTCCTCTTTGCTTCTGCCTTTTCTCCTCCTCTCCCTTGCTGATCTGTTCTGTCTCGGCATCATGCACCTGGTCACCCTGCCACCCACCCGCACTGCCTCCTGGCAATCCCTTGCACTGTGGTCTGTATCTGTAATCGTACAGTCCTCTCCACCCCCCTGTTTTCTGCACTTATCAGATGTACCCTGTCTGTTGCCTTAAACCTAGCACTTGCCACTCACTTGCTGGCTGCACTACCACTGTTTGTTGCTTTTATGTTTTATTTATTTGTATTCCTTTTGCTCAGCACTTTCCAGCCCCCCTCCCCGATCAACCTTCCCCTTCCCCTTTCCCTCTCCCATGCACTTACGAGTTCTCAATGTCACTGGGCTTGGTAAGATCATTGTTTTGTACTCCCTTGCCTCGCCGCGCTCTGAAACACTTGTGTACGACCGCGATACAAATAAAATATCAATATCAAAAGTTCATGTTCGCTGATGCGACTGGCATAATCGCTGGACTTCGAGCATATCTGATATATTGCAGTTTATAAGGGTGCCGTGCCAACTTTTATCAAATGCTTCCATGTTCATCTTGTGCTGCCTATGTTGTATTTCCGTTTTGAATGTCCTTCCAAGTGGGATTGTTGTTACACTGTGTGATGAATCCTGCAGAGTCATCACAGAAACCCTACCTAAAATCTGCTTCCAGGTGGCCAGGAGAAGGCCGGCGCTACCTGATGCTAACCATGGAGGTGTTATTAGCCTGGAAGATCACTTGGGAGGAGAATGGCCCCCAGGGAATAGGATGACTCTGTTTGGTGAGACGCAATATTTGTCTTCCTCCGACGAAGAGATGTCAGTGATGTCAGAATATGTAATGGTTTGTCAGAGTGAGATTTTCTGTTCCAAAGCTATTCATTCTGGGAGTTTACGAAAATTGTCCTCATCAATCATTTATTAGGCGTAAAGCACCCCCGGCCCTGAAGTTGCCCACATTTATATGTTAAGAACTTTTGTAGCCCCCAAGAAAAAGTTAAATGTGAAGATCTGATCATTACCTTCCAATGTTCTGATAAAGTTAACTTCGTTGAGTCCAAATCAATCATTGATTCCTTTTTCATATTCCTCCTGAAAATATAATCCATAATGGGAAAGAAGTTAGTGCATTTAAAACCAATGTGTGAAAAGGTCATTTGAACATTGGGGAAGTCCCAAAATCACGAAATTCATGGTACATGGTTGAGGGATTTGGAGCCAGTAGACTGCAAAGTGCAGTCTAGTGATTCTAATGACGCACACCTGAGAGGGACTGGTGAGTATTGAGGGCCCCCTCGGGTGCAGGCCATTAGGAGAAGCAGAAGGTGGAGTAATTGTTGAAATCTCATATTTCAGTGGCAGCAGAAGTTGAAGGGAAGCCAAGAAGCCGGTGCCACTGCTGTTTGTGAAGCGGATGTCGGCTTTGTGAGGGTCTGTATCCTTAATGACCCTGTATGCAGAGGCTGCGCAGCAGGAAGAATTTAGTCGAAAAGCTTTCCCCAAAGTGACTTGTTCAGGTGGAGGGTGAGCACCACCTACTCTGCTGACTGGCATGGTCTTGGGAAGATTATTACCTTGCAGCAGGAAGCAGTGGAAGCAGAAGCAGAAGTGGCAGTGAAGCGAGCAGATGTGTATGCAGAAGCCGGTGAGTTCACTAGAAGTTTGTGCCCCTGGAAGGCTCCATAACAGCCTGCTGGCCACTATTAAGAAGATTACCAAACAAATGTACAGAAAACAACGTTGCATACCATCCTGTACAAAGGCAGCTAGAATGGCAGTATAAGAACCTTGGGAACAGACAAGAAAGTTATAATTGTAATTACAAAGATCGAAGTAATAGCCAAAACCATAAAATATTAAAAGAAATTAACAACAAATATTGCCAAAGCCAAACGAGGGAAAAGCTAAAGCAAGTTAATTAGAACCAATATTGCCAAGGCCAAGGGAGGACAATTAAGAAGCAAAACAATTGTAACCCCTATTGCCTAAGAGAGAAAGAGGCAAGAGTTCATAAAGACTCAAACAAGCATTATCTAAGCCAAAGAAAAGCAACAGTAATAAAAAGCCAATATCGACATTTGGTTGATGTAAGAGTGGGAAAACAAGAGTGACAGAAGAGCTGCACTCCTGCTAGAAAGTATTCAGGAGGGTAGGTGCATAACCTGCATTGCATGTGGAATGAACCGCACCAATGCCTATTCATGTCCTTCCAGAAGAAGTTTTCATTGTTGATGTTAGTTGTTTGAAGTGAACTTTACCACAGAAGCACTTGTAGTAGTGTTAGGAGCTTTTAGTCCTGAAAGACGAGTATAGCAGGGCAAGGGACTTTGTAGTATTAGACCTGGCAGGTCTGTGGACCAGGAAGAAGTTGTTGAAGTACTGTGTTGTCGCTAAATACTGAAGAAGTGGTGGCAAGGCCACTACTACATCTTGTGAATAATTGTGAAATCATCCTGACAAACCATTGCTGTTGCTAAAGATGAACAGTGGAAGTGGTTGTGTTTCCTAAGGAATTGTGTTGAGCTCTTTGCTACAAGTGGAGAAACAAGTTATTTCTTTTGAACTGTTGGGAAGTCAAAGTGAGGGACTTTTGGAGTAAGAAGAACCTTATCACCAGAACTTTGTTGTAAAACAAAACTTTCCTAATTTTGTACTGAAACATCACCCAGGTTACAAGGAGTAACAGTTCTTAAGCTTATGTTGGATAGAACTGTGATTTGTGCTCTATTTGAAGTGCCATATATTCCCTTCATATGTATGTTGTATGTGTGAGCAACAGATTCCTTTTGTTTGTTTTTCCGTTAGTTTATTTTGATAGGCAGGGAAATCCTCTTTAGGGTAAGGATAGCAAAGCGTTTAGCAAAACCTTTAAAATTAATAAAATAGCATCTTATGAAAAATCTTTACAAAGTTTTCCGCCTCACATTTCTGACCACTCACAACTGCCACATTGACAGATTCTCATGGTTATATGCCTCTGTTTGAGCCTGGGATTTATTTATATATTGAGGAATTGATCCACTGCTACTGATGTGTCAGCGTGCCCCTTTTTTCCAAGGCTTGAATTTCAACCTTGCACTTTAGAAAGAGCTCTGAGATTTCGAATGTATTGCCAACAGCAAGACAACTTACTGACTCTGATGAGGAGCTGTCTGATGCATGTTCACAACTCCGGCATACTTGCTGCAGCCCTCGTCAGTTTTTGGCCACGTTTCTAGTTTTGGAAGATTGTCATATATTCAGCTATTTCTGGGATACACATACGTTTTGAAACTTCAGCATATAGCATTCGACCAAATCAGGACTATATGTGGACATCTGGGTGATTAGATTTGTGTACCGCATGCATTTAACATCTATGCAGACTTGCCTGGTTAGAACGATAGCTTACATAGGTAGCAATGTACTAAACATATGCATTTACTAGCAGTACATATATTATCATTGCGGTGCCAACACAAGGCCTCAAGTAAGCCATTCATTCATTGCAGATGCATGTTGTTAAAGCACTAACACAATGCCACAAGTATCGATGCATGCACTATAATAATTCACTGTAGCGCTAACACAAGGCCTAAAAGCTCTGCATTCAGTGCACCCACATATATGCTTTTTATTTTTTAAAGTGCTTAGAAAGGGCTTGCCTATTGAGAATATTGGTTGAATACATATATTCATGTTTGATTTATGCAAGAAGGCCTAGTAGATGAAGCCATTTTGCATTTAATAAAAGCCCAAAAGATTATTTTGCAACCTTGCTGACTCAGTCCTGGGGGAAAACCCAGATTGTGAAAAGTTCCTTCTCTAATCCCATGGACCAATTAGGCCTAATAAAATGGAACATATGATGAAGAACTAGAAAAATGGAGAAAGGACAATGTTGCAATTAGTATAAGAAGACTTTTTTTCAATTAAAATAGCAGCAGACTGGACACTGGACTAACGTCAAGTGTCTGAGGTAATAAGACCCAGTAAATGTAGAGAGGTGTTACCAAATGAAGATAACCAACAAGCGACAAGACCCTGGAATAGCTTCAGGAGTCTGAGGTAATATAAGACCCATTTATGTAGGGATATTTTTTTATAAACAAAAATATGGCAATAAACAAAAATATGGCAACTACGCCAGTGACCAATGCATATAAACCTCTGCAATTGGCATTGTAGATTACATGTAATGAGCTCCAGAAACCGTATATTGGGAGTGGGGGGGGGCTACAAAATCAGATTAGGGAGCAGCCTCTGAAGAACCGAAGAGGATGAGATGCTGCCCCAAAGACAGCACGGTAACAGAACAGAGGAGAGCTGCCCAGATCGAATAAACCTTTTCAGATCTGAAGGAAGGTGAAACGCCCAAGCCAACATCTGAAGACCTGGGAAGGAGCAAGCAAGCCAAGCCAAAACATAGGATATACATTCTTTTTGACTTCTGTCTTTTCAAAGAACCCCACACGTGCTATTTACATTTGATTAATAACATTGTTATTGGTGAAGGACAGTTGAGGCAGGAGACACTGCCCCTCTGAAATTATTTCTGGTCCTCGTTTGGACTGCATTGTTACTGTGAATAGCAACTCGATAATTGCGAACACTACTGGTGGTCCCTCTTCTATGTCTACCATTGTGGCAATCCGCCTACGGTTTCGGCATGAACGTGCCACGAAGGACTGTTGAGGCGGGGGAGGCAAAGGTCCAACCATAACAAATCGACAAAAGGCAGAGGAGACCTGTGACTGATTTATATAATGTATTGTACTCACTTTGAAACCTGTTAAGCAACCACATGTGCTAAGAAGAAGTGAGCACAAGTATAAGGGAAACCGAAGCCCTGACATGGGGGAGAAACAACTAGAGAAATCTATATCCCCAAAATAAATGGTAAGTTGACAAATGCTGATAAGTCTAGTGAAGTGCAATCTAAAATAACCGGCTTCTTTTCAACCGCAATACCCGGAACTAAAAAAATAGCCCCCAATGCCAAAGAAAACCTAAATGCCCTGTCCTGATTGAGAAATCCTGATTCTAATGAGCACAGCTCCCCCCAACAACTCTTGTGTTTAAATCTATGAAGAGAATCACTTGGGTGTGCATTACAGGCTATTGAATTAGAGGCATCACCAGAATATGATTACCTAATTGGAACAAACGTATCTGCTTCACCGCTAATTAGACCTGAGCCCATGTGCTAAAACCCTCAGGAGGACCTGCGCCAAAGAGCACTATAGATAAATGGGTTCACTTTAAAGGCGACAAAAAAGAATGAAAAACAATAATACAGGGAAAAGAAAACATAACTGATATTGAGGACACCATTTACCATAGTCGAGGAGGCTAGAAAAGCACCAGGCCCCTAAATAGTTTAAATATCACAAAAGGAGTCATTGTGTCCTACAAACAAAAATAAATCTCGCATCGCAACTAATGAACAACCAGTGGGAAAATGGGATAAACTACTTGAATTAAAACCAAACCAGAAAAGCCGGTTTTCTGAACAGTTTTTTTCTATTTTCCTGAAAAAAGATCCCGGCTTTGAAATCTATAAACACCACAGATATAGTACATGTGGAATTACCAGAAATTGATTGCGAAAGAAACTGAGCACTTGTAGTTTGTATCGCCATTGGTGGTGGAAATGGTACGTATACACTTCAACTCCATACAGGACAAAGGCTTTAATGTGGTGATCTGTCGTGAGCACTATGAAGAGATTGAACCGGTTGAGGTCCTGCCCCAAACTAAATGGAGAAAAAGGGCAACAAGCAGGACATATGTCAGAGCGAGACAATCTATTATTCTGCATTGCTAAAATCATCCCAGTGAAAAGATCTGTGGGAAAACAAGAAAAATGGATCCCATAGTTTGGGTGGAGAGAATCCATGAAATGTAATGAAACGAAAATGCAATCTACTATCCTGGAATTTTAGGGAATATCTATTGTTTTTGTGTAACAAGCAAGAACTAAATGAACTAGTAACAAGGGGCATATTTACCTTACAGGAAACCTTTTTAATTATAGACTTTGTAATCGATAGATGTAATGTAATTCAACAGCCAGCCATTGAACAAATTAGAGGTAGAGCAATGGGGGAAGTTGCGGGGGGTGTTATGTATAGGAGTAACGACCTACCTCAACATAACGAGTTTCTCGGTAGGTAAAAATGTGTCCTTTTGTTTCAAGTCTAGTGGTAGATGGCCTCATTATTCAGGGCAAAAAAGTGTTGATCATTAATTTGTATGACCTCCGACCCCCCTCTCCCGTTCCCACAAGAGGGATCCACACTAGACTTATGCAAGATAAAGTACTCCTAACAGGATGGTTAGCTAGAAATCTGGGTAACTAAAACATAATTATTGTGGGCGATTCCAGTGACCATAAAATTAGCAGGTAAACAACCATGATGAAAAGGAGTCGTGTTCTCACATTACCCCTCTAACTTAATGGGAGGTCACATTCGTGTCTGGACTACATTATTGTTAGCCCTCCAGTTATACTGATAACGATACACAGTTTTCAGAGACCCATTGACCACACAGCACTAACCTGGTGCTTGGAACACACTCATGGAAAATGTATTCCTAGATGTGACACGAAAGTGGAAGAAAGCTCACAAGGATGTAGACTAATTTGGAGTGTTCTTTATGTGGCTAGGTTTAATACGTATTTAACCTCAGTTGGAGAGCCCATTGTAAATCAACTTGAGAAAAGTGACTGGGAAATTAGCAAGTTTGTGGATATGGCTGTTGCTAGATGTCAATTGGGAAGAACAAAACATATGAAACCACAAAGATTAAGTATATTTGATATACAACTAGCACTAGCACACAATAAAAAATAACTCGATAGATCTATACGTAAAATACAACAAAACAAAGTACTTTTACTAAACGAAAGTTAGTAGTATTTCTTGGTTCCGTACACATTATAAAAACTGGCTCAGAATTCGTAAAACTGGCATATCCAATGCTAATTGGACATTCTTGTTTACCCTACTAAAATCTAATGACAGCTGTAAATTCTGGTGCACATATAAAAAAATATAAAATGGTTGAAACCCCGTAGATTCTTAATTCCGGGTCCGAAGAGGTATGGGTCAACTATATTACGGAAAATTATTTTACTACAGAGGGTGATAAAGACACCAAAAATAACATATGACATAATATATAGTTTTGAAGATACTGATGTTTTAATGGCCATCAAATTAAGGGGTCGAGGGCTCCAGGACCGGACCGTCTGGTTAGCATTGTCTTTAAGAATAACCATCAATACTGGTCACGGGTGTTGACACCACTTTTTGCTAAAATCTTAGAAACTGGGAAATTACCTCTTAGTTTGGGGAAATCTTTAATGATACCAGTTTTTATAAAGGGAACTGGGTCAATTTCAGGATCTTATAGATTACTAGCAATGATAGACTTGGTTACAACATTTTTGCAGGCCTAATATTGAGAAAACTTAATGTGTGGATAAAGGCGAGGGGTCTTAGGCCTTGCTATCAAACTGGGTTCAGAAGCGGATTTAACACAACCCATAATATGTGGGCCCTTGATTGCATAAATTCGACACACGGGAAAGAAAATCTTATCTATGCTATGTAGATTATTCCCGTGCATTCAATAGATGTTGCCAATCTCAGTTATGGAATAAACTGGAGAACTGGAACATAAACTCTAGATTGCTTCATTTCATATAATTATTGTTTATGAACAACACATTATCGGTGCGTTTGGATGCGGAAGGGTTACTAAATAAACCTAGAAGAACTAATATAGGGTTACAGCAGGGATGTGCTTTGTTGCCCGTAGATTACAATCTGTACACGGCAGACATGGACTCCAGTATAAGATTAGTGCATAACTTCCTGCTGTGTGTAGGAGAGGCCGCAATACCATGGTTAGCCGATAATACAATTTTGTTGGATTTAACAGTCATAAGTCTTCAACGTTCAATATATGCATTGGCTGGCTATGCTACAAAAAATATGAAAATAAATATCGCCAAAACAAAGGTTATGGTGTTGAATAAGGGGGATTATAGAGGCAGTAACTTCAGTTGTAAAATAGACCAAGAAAAGTTATAAATTGTAAGAACTTCTACATACCTCGGCATCCCGATTTCCTCCATCCCTGCTTCAGCCCATGTGGGAAACCATGTCAGTTATGAGGAAATGGTCAGTAATTCGTAACTTTATTAACAGAAAAGGAGGTTTTAACATTGAAGGCTTCTAGATCTGGCCTTATTCCTTGCATTTTGTTTGGATTAGTTTCTTCCCTCGAAAATGGTAACCTGGTTGGATAGCCTTGAGGGAAAACGGCTGCACTCCATTCTGCGAGTTTCACAGGTGGACCCTGTAGAGGCTCTCCGATGTGAACTAGGAACCCCTTCTTTACCGGTCCTTTGGATGATACGGAGAGTGGAGGTCTAGGTCACTCTAAGAAATGCTACAGATCAAAGAACCATGCTCGTATACATATTTGTAAATAATGATAATGAAGAAAGGAATGGGCTATGCATGGATCTGGAACAATCGGTGAAGAAACACTTAAAAAATATTGATCTTAATCTACCAGATGCAAGCGCTTATCCTTTATTCTCAAAAACATTTAAAAAGAACTGATCTGGGAAATAGCTCAACATTTGGAAAAAAATAGCTGTTAAAAAAAGGTAAAAATGTATGAAGAATACAGTAAACCAGGTTTCCAAACAGGTAACCGCGATCCTGCCTCACTAAGATCTGTACTCAAGAAGAGGCGGTTCATTCATTTTCTATGCTTAACCATCCTCACAATATTAGATTATGCAGGGGCTTGGTATAAAATAAAGTGGAATGATTATGCCGCCTCTGTGGGTAGACCAGCGAGACAAGCAAACATCTCATCACGAAAAGTGAATCGCTAGTAGAAACATAAGATCAGCTATGAAAGATTCACTCATACGGAAAGAAGCTACTCATCAGATCAATTTTGGAGCACCCTCTTCGGAGGGGCATCGTTGGTAATAACCATTTTGGATCTTGATGTATGGAAAGAAATAATGACATTAATTGAAAATGTTAATACTAATTGAGTAAAGGTATTATTGTTTTTAAAGGAAATCTAGTTAATTAGGGTTTAACGAGACTTGTACTATTTGAATTCCGTGGAAAATATTAGATGTAATAAGTGATTTTTAAAGGATTGATTTTTGTTCTTAGATTTGTATTACTGAATGTGTGAAATATTAATTGATGCATTTTAGATATTTGAAAGATAATGATTTTACATTTTTAATAGAGTGCAAAAGGTTTCTGTATTTTTTTTTTACATGTAACCAAAACACATTTTAAGTAAAAAACATTAAAAAGAACATCGTTCAAAGAGGTGCCAAGAAAGGGATTCAGTGGAAAGCAGTTTTTTTGAGAGTTCCTATTGAGAAATACAAGGGAGCACTATAGACAGTTTGTTGAGAGGTCCAAGTGAGAAAACCAAGAGAGCATTGGATGCATTTTTTGAGATGTCACTAGTAAGAATAGCATGGGAGCATTCTTAATGCAAGAATTGCCTTATAGGCACAACACCAAAAGAGGTTATTTTCTCAAGAGGAACTCTCAAAATGATTATATTGCTCCTTTTGTATTTTGCAATAGGAACTCTCAAAAATTGTTTCAACAGAATGCCTTTCTTGGCCTTTTTGAATGTTGTATTAATCCAATTTAAATGTAATTAAAAGATGATTGAAAACGAAGTAATATTCTATGTTTTGGCTTGTCCTGCTTGCCCATACCAATGTCTTCAGGTGCTGATGTGGGTGTTTCAGCTTCCTTCAGATCTGCTAAGGCTTCTTATCTCATCTGGGCATCACTCCTCTGCTCTGGCTGTAGGGTGGCACCGCCTGCTCAAGTTCATTGTAGCTGCTCCATAATCAGATCTTGTGCCCCCCCTCACCACCTTTTTATATACCTTTTTTTTTAAAAAAAATTGTTTTTTTTTCCTCTTTTTTTTGGAGCACATTAAATGTGTTCTCCAATGAAAATTGCAGAGGTTGAACCCCTTGATGGTTGAGTTTGTCTGCCTCCGCTCCCAAAGCACAATCTGAGGCATTTGGCATTTGTGCTGGCTTGTACTGCTGGAGCGCTGGATGAAAAGTACATCTCAGTTCTGCTGAACAGCCTGTTCTCTGGTGGCATCGCATTCAATGCATTCTCTACATCCAATGAAGCATAGTTCCCCCTTTTCACTCTGGTCAACCCTACAGATCTTTTCTTTCTTTTGCTCGTATCCATTTTAAGGAACCCTTTTATTTGTAGGTCTTTGCTAGGCATTACCAATGCTGGGGTGTTCAGTTGTACAAGTGAACATATTCCTCCCCAGTTGGGTTGCAGCTGCAGGTATGCCTTCGACCAGCAGGCCCAATAGTGGTCATGAGCGCTGCTGTCCCGACCTTCATGCCTGATCTCTTCGAAATCTGCTTACATCCTTGATTTTCCCAACTTCGGAGGAATATGTTCACTTGTACAACTGAACACCCCAGCATTAGTAATGCCTAGGAAAGACCTACAATTAAAAGGGTTCCCTTGATTTTCCCCAACCTCTGCTTCACAATCATTCTGGAAACCTAAAGCTGCTCTCTTAAGCGGTACCAGGGGCATGGGCGCTGCTTCATTTTCAACCCATGTGAGCAGTTTGGCACTTGCTTCCCATTCCTTGAGACATTTGTCATTTTTTTGCTGTACTACTGCCACTGGAACTGGTAGGAGAGCATGTGCCACTTCTTGTTTCCATCAGTCTGTTGTGTATACTTGTCCATACACCAGCATCAGTGGTCTTTCCCAGCATCCTGGCATTCCTCCCATTTCCCTGAGTCCTATCTTGAGACACTTTGAACACCTTCTGTGTCACTGTCTGTACTCCCAACCCCCCACGCGGCCCTTCTGTGATGTACTCTATACTTTTCACTTTATTCCAGTAATCGTCCAACATTCCCTGAGTCTTTATGTAGTTATCTTCGTACAGGAACGTCTTCTTGGTCATCCATCTTAGTGTGGCAAACTTCCCTTGAAATTGTCCTCTTGTGGTGCAGAGCAATAAATGCATGAGGCATTGTGCTCTTGCCACTCGAATTTCAGTTGCTAAACACGTTCTGGAAGCACTTGTGGCATAGGGATGAAAGAGCAGACATAACAGCTCTCTTTTGCAGTTTGTTTTCCCCCTTTGACCATGTGGCTTTACCACATGTTTGATATACGGGCCAAATCTGCTCTAAAGGAATTTACCTGGCTAAAATGTACTTCTACACTGCGCCTAACTCTTTTTGCTTAGCAGTGCTTATTGCCTGCCCAGATATGGCTTCCGTAACAGCCTGGATCGAGGTTACGTTAGTGAGGGTCAAAGCTTGTGCTTGGGAAAACAACAATATTCATAGAACAAGGAGTGTAAAGAAGTTGAGACAGCAGAAGGCTCAAAACATCACAAAATTATGAATTACATTTCCCATCATGTTTTTCTTTAGGTCGATCAAAGGGTTTGTGAAACTTGCCTGAGAAATGCGTCATTGTTGTGTTAGTGTATATTAGATTAAGCTCTACGCATATAGCATTGGACGAGTGCTGCGAAGAACAATCGCTCCCACATTATACGGATTCTCAAATCACCAAGCAGAGTAATGATAGACGGATTTCCACAGGTCAATTGTGGGTATGTTTGGGCTACATAAAGCAGAAAGCCATGGGGGAAAAAAGTTGTGGAGAAATCATTTGTTCAGTTTCTGTCCATATCACAAAGCGGATTAAACATTCCTGAAATGAGTTGTCTATTCAAAACCATATTGTGTCGACAGGTGTGGACAGTCTTTACGTTCTCGATGAATACCTATTGTAAGGCCTAGTCTAGGTGTGCGGATTGTCCTTCCCTAACTCTCTGGCTCTGGACCGTGTTATCCACGGTTGTTCTTAGTCGTCTTGCATCAACTTGTCTTCTTTTAGATGGGAAGCGGTCTCACCTCAGCAGGGCTTAATGTCTCCAATGTAATTCCATACCTTCTTCCCATTCAATTTGACTGTATGATCTGTTTGTTGCTGTACTACAAAGGGCCCCTCAAATCTTGAATAAAACGGTGTCCCCCGGATAAAGTGGTGTCCCCCGGATAAAGTAGTGGTTCCTTGAGGAGTTTTTCACTTGTGGCTGGAATTATATCTTTATTCACTGTTCTTCCTCTTACCCCTGCGCCAGAAATAAAATATGCACTGACCATCAAGGAAGCCACATATTCATACATTTAATTTGCAAAAACATCAGAGGTTGTATTTGCATCCGTCAATGCCCTAGTGGGAGGAGCCAGGGGTAGTCTCATGCACCGGCCTGTTACCACCTCATGGGGCATGGTGATGGTCGAATCCAGGCTGATTGTGTGATGCGAAAAGTGATAAGGGCAAACAGTGAAGCCATCCCTTTTTTAAAGTGGCTTTTATCTTTGCAATCTTTTCTTTGAGCAGGCCGTTGAGGCACGCGCGTGCACAAATATTCCGTTGGCTTGCAGGTGATAGGCACAGATCTATTTGCTGTATCTTCATTAGGGTTCTGATGTGCTCAAATGTCTCATGAGGCCAATTGTCTGACCACAGGACCGCACACACACCCCTATCGTGGGAATACATCTCTAACAAGGTATTTTGCTGCCCTGAGGGCATTGGGGGAGGAGGGTGTGAACAGGGACCAGCTTCGATCCATTGGGAGAACAGGCATACAACCACTATTGTAATGGGTTATTTATAACGTGCTTAATACCCAGAGGTTTCTAAGCGTGGACCCGATGATTGAATTTGTGCTGCTTCATCTCATCCTGCTGCCAAGACTAGCGTGTTGCCCCTGAGCTATCCTCCCAAGCCATGTAGCAGTGGCCCTGACACACCTGGATCATGTCGACCGTCAATGTGGAGATGTTGGAAAGCCCCGATTGGGCAGGGTATGGCTCCTCTCAGTACACGCAAGTATGTCCTGCAATAAACCTTTTACAGGTGACAGTTTTCCATAAACGCGGCTATATGCGCTGCCATATTCGGGCAGAACCAATCTTCCCTGATCCATGTGGGTAGGATAATGCAGTTGTGCGAGTGCAATCTGCAATAATGCTTTTGGGAGTATTAACTTGCCTGTGCTTTCCTGTCACCACAAAGCATCCATAGGAGATATTGAACAAACCCTTCTAACCTATACGTCCTTCTCCTCTCTCCTCTGTCAGAGCCCTTCCCTGAAACACCACCATCTGTGTGGCTGATTACTTTATATAGCCTTATTTTGGAATCCTGTTGCGCACACGGATATGTGCGTTTGATGCGGTTCCTGAAAAATATGCTGTGTGCTTTGCTTCCGCGTTTGCTGCTTCGTTGCCCCGGGAGACTGCGTCGTCCTCCCTCACGTGGGACTAGCAATTTACGACCGCTATTTCTACTTGGCGTTGAAGCATGTCTATAGTGGTGTGTACTGCACCGGTGTGCAGTCAGCACATCAGAAGCCCCTCCTCTGCCATTATGAGAGCCCAGAGTGTATTGTAGACGTTGCCTGGCTGAATCTGAATACACTGTAATTTCCTGGTACCTGCTTGCTTACGCCATTATGAGAGCCCCTATTTCTGCTGCTTGCGTCGAAAATGTGAGGGCAATCTTGCGCTTATTATTACTTCTGCTTTACCGTCTGTTCTTGGTCTCACCACTGCTGTCCCCTGTATGTCTTTCCCCTATTGTCTGGTCCGTTGTCTGGTCTGTTGTCGATGACCCGTCAATGTAGAGCACTTCTTCTCCCTCTTGTGGCTTTTCCCCCGCCGTGGGAAGGTAGTCATACTGTTCCATGTATGTAGTACAGTCGTGTACATAATGTCCCCCCTCGGCTAAAAAAGATTGACAGTCCTGCACCTCACTACCTAGATTGCTGGATTTGAGATGATAATTACCTCGTATCCAGAAGCTTTCTGTGTGGTTAATGTACACTTGGGTCTTTTTGAGAATTTCAAAGAGGGCATGCTCCATGTAAAGTGTGGTGCTACACCCCATAGAGATATTCTCTGACCTCTCAACCGCGAACATGGCAGCTGCCAGAATTTGCTCAGAAGGGTAATGTCCTCTCGTTACTGGGTCTAAACATCCACTATAATAACAATGGCTTGTGCCCTAGAGTAGTCGAGTACTGAAGGCATCACTACTCCATTGGAGTGTGAGAACAAAACAAATTCATCGTGATAGTCTGGGATCCCTAGTACTGGAGCTGTGGATATTGCTTTCTTCAGTCATTTCATGTGTCCATACCAACTTACCATTCCTTCTCTGTGCCTCCCTAAGCCCACTAAACCAGTGTCTCGTAGATCTGCTATAGTCAAACACCCAGACTCTGCAATAATTGCAAATGCCCAAGAACTGCTGCATTTCTCAGTCTTTGGCACCAGCGTCCTACTGATTGCCTCAGCCCTTTCTGGAGTAACTTTTTCACCCTTCTTGTGATATCAACGGCCCTATATAGAGCACTTCCCTTTGGCAATATTGTAGTTTTGCCTTGTCTGCCGCCGTTCCCACCTTGTAACCCTTTTCTGCTAACACTGTCAGTATACAGAGTCATTCCGACACTGTTCCTCTGACTTGCTACAAATTAAAATGTCATCCACGTGTTGTGCGACAGTGCTCGCTATCTGTATGTTGCCTAGATCCATTTGAAGGACCCTATCGAAGATGGAAGGTGACTCACAGTACCACTGTGGGAGTCTCGTGTGTTTCTGGTTTCTATATATAAATAAGTCCTGTGACTCTTTATGAAGTGGTATAGAAAGGAAGATGTTGTTCATTATTACCATAGTGTGTAGCTTCCCTGGGGATGCTGTACAGAATTGTCGCTGGATTCGGAGCTAATGGGAATTCTGCTTCAACAATTTAGTTGGTTGCAAATCCTGGATGACACGCCATGATCTCCCAGTCGCCTTTTTCAACGAATACACTGCAGGGTTCCACTGAGATTCTGAAGTTACCAGAATGCTTGCTTCACTAAAGAGGCGATTGTCTCATAAATACCCTCACTTGCTTCCCTTGATAGGGGATACCGTCTTGCCCTTGGTAAAATAGTCCCTGGTTTAAGCTTTATCTTGACCGCTTCCATCTCTTAACAGATCAACATCATAAGGACTATTGGTCCATAAAATGCTAGGTACCTCCCACCCCTAAAGTTTTCCTCAAATCGTGGTGGTGGTTTTTGCAACACAGCAATTCTCTGCAGCAGTTTACTGTAATGTATTTCCACCCAGTGTGTCATGCTCATGTCAAACACCACATTGCTATCCGATTGATTGTCTTGGAACAACTGTGTCACGTCAGTAAACCTGTATACTTCTGCCACTGCAGTTAGTCCTCCGCGATCATCCTGTATCGTGAGTCCCATGCAATACTATTCTCATCTTACTCGAGTTCTATTGGGATCAGCGTAACAGTCTACCCTGTATCCCTGGGAGCCACGTATTAACACTTCCAGCCCATATGAAAACAGTTCAATGTCTACTGGCAATCCCCCTCTGTACCGTCTGGCCACAATAGGCTTGGATGAGTTCTTTCAAATTCATAAAATAAATTCCTGGCGTTGAGTACACTATCCCTTGGTCTACAAATGAAATGGTCATGTTAGTAGGCTCATCATATCTCTACCCATTATATTCACTGGTGTCTGTCGGGGAATAGAACAGTGGCATGGTCAAGTCGTGTTCTTCCGCAGAAAGTGGTAATTCATCAGTAAAAGGTACCAGATCTGTGGCCCCGGAGAAACCTTGCACATTCATGGCAATGCCTGACATTGGGCATCTCCCCTCCCTTATACAGGACCTAGTCGACAATGTATCCATGAGATTGGAAAAAGCCTTTTTGCCCCTATACCTGGTTCCTAAGGTGGATTGGGTTTAACGGCTCGGATTGAACACATCAGGTCTTTCTGTTGGCTGTCCTATTGTGGATGTAATGACATTCCTGTCCATCTGAATGGATTGCCCCCTATAGCAGTTGCCCCTCCCAGTCTTTGCATGGGAGTCGGTATTGTGGAGTCTGCATGTGTTGTAGTTATGATGTTCTATTGAACCGGTGCCTGCTGTGCTGGCTGTGATTGCTGCATGCATCCCTGCATCTGCAATGCATGTGTCATGGGCTCATATTGCTGCGTTAGCATGTCTTGGGTATTCTCCTGTTGTGGTGCGTACATCTGTGCTTGCGTATGATCTTGAGCATAATGGTCAGTCTGCTCTGTCTGGTATGTGGGCTGTTGCTGCATTCCCCTGTTCTGAAGCATCCTGTCCCTTTATATGCATACTCGTGATATATGGCCTATTTGTCCTCGCACCTAACAATGTGCAGGACCCCCATCCGTCTTTGCTGTCCCCCATGAAACCCTCCTGTGTTCTGCTGCATTGGGTGTCAGATCCCTCTTCACCGAGGTATCCCTCCTCCTCCTCCTCCTCTCGGCCACTGATTCATCACCCCTTTTATATACTTTGATAATTTCTTCTGCACAACTTTTCTTCTTTTTTCCTCTCCACCCGCTTCATTCTCACATTCTCTTGCATTAGCCTACAGCAGTGCACTATAGCTAGCTGCATTTCTGACCATGGCTTTGCCTCCATCACCAATAGCTTCTTAAGCTGCTTTTACGCTTGCTCGGGCAACCGCTGACATAATATGTGGTAAAATAACCCCACCACACCCCACTGTTTTGTCCCATGGTTCTCTTGTCTCAAGATACAATTTCTCTTGAATCTGTTGAATATATTGAAGTGGGTCTTCGTCACGCATTTTGCGTGCCATGATTGCGCATATGTCTGAAGTGCCTGGGTATTGTACGCTTAGCTTGCCATACAGCCGCTCAGCAGTTATTGAATGGTGTGCCATTGTGTCCCGTGTTTAGTGCAGTCACTCCAGGATATCCTGCTCTTCACCATACATCATCTGCTACCTCCCCAAGAATGGCGGAGAGTAGACTCTTCATGTCCCTTACCGCTAATGTCGTACTTGCTGTCTGTCATTTGATCTCATAAATCCACTTGCCAGTCCCAGCAATTAAGAAAGGCAGCTTGCATCTTGCATGTCTTTGTCCATTTGCTGCCAGGGGATAAATGGCAGTCGCCCCCCACCCTTTAACAATAATGGGAACTTTCAGTGTCCCTCCGTCCTGTCTCCCTGTGTCTTTAATAGTGGTGAAGGCCCTTGCCATCTGTCCTTTTCCATCCTGGCAGGGCCCTGAGCCTCTGCTCCTAGTGAGTGCTATTGTCTGTGCTCCGCGATCCACCCTCTGGATGCGGTAGCCGCCCCTCAACATCCTCTCCTATACCCATATTTTCTTCACCTCCCCATATTGTCCGTCTGGGCTTGCTTCCCTGGGGAGTCAAGAGTGTCTTCCCTGCTCATCGTCCTCACTCCCCTGTGAATCCTCGTCTGTCCCCATGGTCCCAATACTACTGTCACTGCCCCCTTCTCTGTCTTCTTCAAAGCTAAGTCTCCTTAATGTCGTGTCCTCCCGCTGCTTTCCCTTTGTTCGGTCTGTAACTCCGCACTCGCCCCCCACCTCACCGAGTGTTCTCCAGCACTCCTGTCTGCCCGTGGAGCAGCTGTGCTGCTTCTCCTACTCCTATAGAGTTCACCTATCTTTCTTCGTATACTGTCCCCATCCTCCTTTAAACGTGGCAAGTCCATCTTAATTTCTACCGCTTTCGAACACCGTCTTTCTCTGCTCTCGTCTCTCGTTTGCTTCTGCGTTCCTCTTTCCCTGCGTCTACATTGTTTAGCGAGCCACTTGACTTCCGGCCTCCTTTTTGCCTTTCCCGCACTTCTGCTTTCCTCCTTACTGTCTTCTAGCTCTTTCTTCTCTCCATTTCCTCTCTTGTGCTTCTGTTTGCTCCCTTTCTTTTCACAATCTTTCACTTTCTTCCTTTTCATACCTTTCCCTTCTATGCATTTCCTCCGTCCATTCTTTAGCTTCCTCCCCCCGCGTCTTTGCTACTCTGTAATTCCACCCCACGTGCCCCCTCTCCCTTGCTGTCTTTCCATCCAGTTTGAGCAATATCTGTCCTCCTCTCCATTCATTTGATACTAGCAATTCTTGGCCTTTGGTAATCCTGTTCCCCCCCAACCCCACCCCCCCCCCCAAGTCATTCTTTTAGCTTTACTTGCATTTCGCTGCGCTCCTTAAATTCGCTGCTACTGTCTCGCATTGCTCTACTCGCTTGCTTTGCGCCATCAATTGTAACCCTGCCACTGTGCTGGAGGTGCAAAATTGGGATTGGTGTATCCCTCCGCTGCTTGTAATTCCTTCATAGGGTAAAATTCCTTTTTTTACATTGTTGTGTCTACGTCGGCTGTTTGCGGAGGGGGAGCCGAGGGCTGTTCGTTCCCTCGTGTCCTGTTGGCTCAGCATCCAATGCCGCTTCCTCGTGCTGAAACATTGTCAATAACACTAATATGGCCAATCTTTTGCTCAGTTTATTCCCCTCATAAACTGACTGGAAAATAAATGGTCATTTGTTGCTGCACACATTTGGAAAAACTTGCGTCTTTGGGCCATGGCTTTGCCAACTTGCCATCTATGCCGCAAGTCCATTCTGCGCTATACTTGCGCGTTTTGTCTTGAGACCGCGGGAGGAACTTGCACAAATGTTGAAGAGGTGTACCCCCCATTTTCATCACTTTATGTAACTCTTTACCAATACTTACTTAACCTCAAATAGTGATTTTGATACAACCAATTTTATTCAATACAATAGAAGAAATAATTTCTTGGCCTCTCCGGTTTACCACCATAAATGCAGGCGTGCTCTGTGCACTGTCTGGTGCTCTCGGCCGTGAAGGCTCAATTCACAATTCCACTCATGAGCCTCTCAAGCTCGGCCCAAATTGCACAACACTTATTTTTTAGTTTTTTTTATTTTTTTTTATCGCAATCCGCAAACTACCCACTAAGTTCTACCGCGCTTTGTACACTTCAAGTCCTATTAAACAACCTCGCAGGTGACGTCACCAATACTGTAGAAGAAACATTTTCGATACTCGATCTTTCAATATATATGTTTGCTATGGCCTGCCCCAAACGCAACATAACATATAGACGGCCGCCTTCCCGTCTCCTAACAGGGTAAAACAATAAATCTCGTGGTCCCTTTTCTATAGCGTCTCCTTATAGAAATGCACCTCAAGGAGGTAAATCGGTGAAACCACCTTCCGTGATAGAAGGTAGCTTCTTCCGCTAACCAATATACCCAGGTAAACCACTTATATACTCATCCGTTAACCAAGCTAAATTGCCTAACACACAGGGAAATCATTATATATATATATATATATATATATATATATATATATATATATATATATATATATATATATTTCTGAGGCTTGTGGAATCTGCTTAGATCACATGCTGTGCATAGGCCGACATCTAGTGGAAGCTGCGGAGTATTACAGTTTGTTTTTCGAAAGTCGAAAATGGGCGTCGACACAGGCGTGCCAGTAATACTATCCCTAGTGTGACGTCCACTGTACCCAAGATCCCTCACGCGTGTAGGATCCTCAGATTGTTTTTTTCCGCCATACTGGTCGGAAGCATCTTGCGGAGTTCCCTGGCCTTAGCCATACTTTTGCTGTTATTATAATTTTAATTCTTATTCATTCCCTTCCCCACCCCAACGTCGACCCTCAACCTCGACGACGGCTGGAGAAGTCATCGACCGTCGACTGCTGCACGACGGATCTGGGCCTCGGTAGGCCGCTGGCCTCGGCCCGGGCCTAGTAGGCCGCTGGCCTCGGCCCTTACAAGTAGGGAGAGTGGGGGGTGGTACATACTCTTCACTCTTGATATATAGTTACATTTATATATATTCCTACACTTAGCAGCCCGCTGCCTTAAGGTGCGTATGGAGGGTACCCCTTTTCAATTCTGCCCCAAGTGCAATCGCAAATACCCTTGGGTCGACAGGCACGCCACGTGCAATCTCTGCTTGCCGAGGGATCACCCCGAAGCGAACTGCAGAGCGTGTAGTAGGTTTAAACCTAAGACACTTAAGGACCGTTCGACAAAGCGTTGGGCCCACCACGCCAGGCAGGAGTCGACTTCCCGGAAAGAGGCACAAAAAGAACGGTCCGACTCGGTGTCCTCTGGGCGCTCTCGATCGAGATCGCCTCACGACGCAAGGCAATCATCCACTCTTGCCAAGAGTGCCTCGCTACACACACTAACGGAAGTTCGATCGTCGGGAGACGAAGACGACTTCCACCCCCAGGCCGCGCTCCAAGATACCGAGACCGCGGTTAACACCAGTGAGGCCCCACGCCCGAAGCACACAGATACCTTTCCAGACCCTCGACGCCAGGCGTCGAAAGTCTCTGGGGCCCCCAAGGGACAGGGAAAACATTTTTCCACGCACGGAGAAGGGGGGAAACAGCGGAAAGCACAGCCTTCCACCCCTGTAAAGCCTAAGCAGACAAGCAAACACAAGTCTACCCTTGAAAATAAATCACCTGCTAAAGTAATACCCTGTTCCAGGGAATGGTCCAGTGAAGACATAGACAGGGTTATGTCTAGGATGTCTTCCTTAGCTGATTTTTATGATAAGAACCCAGAACACTTTCTTTCATATAACCCTCAAGGGGCCACACCCTCAGGCTCCTCCGATCCCATCCCGCTAAGTAAAAAGCCCCGGGTCGAAAGACCTGAACCCTTCGAGGTTCAGCCTTACTCCACTTCATATTCTACTCCACTCCCCAGTTACCAGGGACAAGTTTTCCCTAGAGAGGACCAGGAGTTGGACATGATGGAAGAACAAACCGGGACAGATTACTATGCGGAGGATGAGGACTTGGAGGAGGGAGAAGATGAGCAGGAAATTTACAGAGTAGATTCCCCAGTACAAAGCGAAGCCCCAGTTACTGACTCTCCAGTTGATAACCAGCCCCTCCTTAACGAGGTTCTCGCCCGAGCAGCGGAACACTTCCACATCGACACCCACGGTGTACAGGAGGAAAGGGACTTCGCGGAGGAGTTTGTAGGAGAGAGAAGACCAGTCGCTCAGACCATCCCTATCCTCAAATCCATCCAACGAAGAATAGATCCTTCCCTGGTGAATCCGAACCTCACCAGAGCTGTCAACCCCAGAATTGAAAAGATTTTCCGGGCAGCCCAGTCTGACCCTCTGTATATAAGGGGACATCTTAAACCAGATTCCCTAGTGGTTACCAACACTAGAAAAAGGGCTGGCACGCCCTTATCTTCATCAGAAGCTCCTCCCGACAAGGAGAGCAAAAAACTTTACGGGTTTGGCAGGAAGGTAGCCTCAACGTCCGCCTACCAAGCAAGGATTGCGAATTCCACCACCCTGTTGGCTCGTTACAATTGCCATCAATGGGAAGAGGTCGCGGCGCTCATTGCCTCTGCTCCAGAACCATTAAAGGGCCAGCTGGCTCGGATCTCGGCAGAAGGGAGAGCCGTGTCTGGTTGCATTTTAAAAGCAACTTTCGACGCCGCTGACAACGCAGGGAGATTGATAGCAGAAGGTACTGTTATCAAAAGACATGCGTGGTTACGGCAGTCGGGATTCAAGACAGAAACCCAGGCTTCTTTAATAGACAAGCCAGTGGAACCCGACCTATTGTTTGGGAAAGCGGTCGAAGACGCACTTAAAAATGCCAAAGATGAATATGAGACTCTCAAATCCCTTGGCCAGCTTACCAACAAACCCCCTAACCAGAGGGGGAACAGTAATTTTCGTCGCCCACGCGGACAAAATTCACAAAGAGGCAACTATGCCCAGGGACAGGGTACACAATGGAATAACAACCAGCAGTCTACCCAGAGTTACGGCAGGGGTAACAAGAGAGGTCGTGGAAGAGGCAGAGGCAGCCCCAACAAGGGAGGTGGCACGCCTCCACCAAAACAGTGACGCTCAGTTCAGGGTCCCTTGCCACGCAACCCCAGTAGGGGGACGCATTTCCACCTTCACCCAGGCTTGGGAAGGGATCACCTCAGACAGATGGGTGCTGTCAACAGTATCCGCAGGATATTGTATAGAACTACTGCAGCGTCCCCGGAACCATCCTCCACGACAAAGAGTGCACTCCCTAGAGCATCAAAGGATCCTTCTCGAGGAGATCGCCATTCTGCTAGAAAAGGACGCGATAGAACTCGTCCCAGGACACCAGGTAAACAAGGGTATCTATTCAACTTACTTCCTTGTGCCAAAGAAAGATTTGACAATGCGCCCAGTATTAGACTTGCGGCCTGCCAACAAGTATGTCAAGCCCCAAAAATTCCGTATGACCACGCTACAAGAGGTAATCCCCCTCCTAAAAAAGGGGGATTACATGGCAACCTTGGATATGAAAGATGCTTATTTTCATATTTCCATGCTCCCAGCGCACAGAAAGTACTTACGCTTCAAGGTAGACAGTCGCCACTACCAATTCAAGGTACTGCCCTTCGGGATAGCTTCTGCACCAAGGGTATTCACCAAGGTACTGGCGGTGGCGGCTGCACACCTACGCAGGGAAGCAATCCCGGTGTACCCTTATCTGGACGACTGGCTCATAACGGGGGAGACCCCAGGAATTTGCAGGTCAAACATTCAGAGGACTATCGACCTCCTCCACGAATTAGGCTTCTCTATCAACGAGAAAAAGTCAAGTCTGGTGCCAAGCACCTCAAAACAATTTCTAGGAGCTATCCTAGATACTCAGAAAGGATTGACCTTCCCTTCGGAAGAGAGAATTCGGAATATACTTCTGCAAATTCCGCATTATCAGTCAGGTCAACAGATAACAGTACGCAAAGCTATGCGGTTACTGGGCATGATGGCGTCATGCATTTACCTGGTCCCCCACGCGCGTCTGCGCATGCGTCCCATGCAGGAATGGTTGGCGAAACAGTGGTCTCAGGCAAGTGGTCATTGGGACGATCTAGTGGTCGTTTCGCCAACACTCGTACAGAGCCTACACTGGTGGACAAGAGAGAATCTCGCAAAGGGGAAACCCTTTTACAATCCCGAAGTACAAGCCGTGGTGACTACAGATGCATGCCTGACTGGGTGGGGAGCTCACCATCTCCACCACACAGCTCAGGGTCTCTGGTCTCACTCAGTAGCCAAGAACCACATCAATCTGCTAGAGCTTCTGGCAGTATTCCGAGCGCTAAAGGCGTTCGAGCCCCATCTACTGAACTTGTCGGTGCAGATCAGGACGGACAGCACGACAGCCATGTTCTATCTGAACAAGCAAGGGGGGACTCGTTCACCAAATCTGTCCAAGCTTGCCCAGAAAATCTGGATATGGGCACTCAGACGGAACATCTTCCTGTCATCGCAACATGTTCCAGGGGAGCTCAATTCCCTAGCGGATGCTCTAAGCAGAGACTCCCTCCCAGAAGAACACGAATGGGTCCTTCACAGAGACGTGGTAGAAGATCTCTTCTCTCAGTGGGGTTTCCCCACTATAGACCTATTCGCCACAAGCGAAAACAAACAATGCCCAGGATTTGCATCCAGGTTCCCCCAACCGGACTCCCAAGGGAATGCCCTGTGGATGAACTGGTCAGGGATGTTTGCGTACGCTTTTCCACCAACTCCTCTCATCAGGAAGGTGGTGTACAAGATGAACAAGGAATCGATGACGCTCATCCTAGTTGCTCCCATGTGGGCGAGACAACCATGGTTTCCACACCTACGCAGGATGGCGGTGTGCGAACCCATCAGACTCCCAGCTTGGTACAACCTACTGTCCCAGCAACAGGGTCAAACAGTGCATCAGGAACCCAACTCTATGAACCTAGCAGCATGGCTCCTGAAGTCATAGAGTTTGGACATCTCAAATTACCACAGAGGTGTATGGACATTCTAAAGGAGTCCAGGAAACCAAATACAAGGCACTGTTACTTTGATAAGTGGAAAAGATTCGTTATCTGGTGCCAGAATAAACAAATCAACCCGGTTGATTGCACTCCTTCCAACGTTGTGACATACATGCTCCACCTGCTGGATGCAGGGTTGGTTTTTAACTCACTGAAAGTACACCTGGCAGCCCTCTCGGCTTACACCACATCCCATAACAAGGTCTCGTGGTGGAAAGTGCCAGTGGTTAAAGCCTTCATGGAAGGAGTAAAGAGACTTCACCCTCCTATTTCGAACCCACCGCCAGGATGGGACCTCAACGTGGTGCTAGCTAAGCTCATGGGACCCCCATTCGAACCCATGCATAAAAGTAGTCTCAAACACCTGACTTATAAAACGGCCTTCTTAGTAGCCATTACCTCCATAAGAAGGGTCAGTGAAATTCAGGCTCTGTCAGTGCAAGATCCTTTCTTTACTATCCACAAGGACAAACTGGTTTTACGCACACACCCTAGGTTCTCACCTAAATTCATATCCAAGTTCCATGTAAACCAGTCCATCGAGCTTCCGGCTTTCTTCCAAAACCCACAAAGCTCGGCTGAGGTGAAACTACACACCCTAGATGTGCGTAGGGCGGTCCTATACTATGTAAATAAGACCAGACCGCTAAGGAAAACAGATCAACTGTTTGTCTCCGTAGCTACAGGCAGAGAGGGGGATCGCGTCTCTAAAGGCGCTATCTCGAAGTGGATTATCAACTGTATACAGCTGTGTTACTCTCTTTCTGAAAAGACTCTGCCTTTTACGCCAAGGGCCCACTCTACTAGAGGCATTGGTGCCACTCTGGCTTTCATTGCAAATGTTCCCCTCGACACCATTTGCAAAGCGGCTACTTGGAGCTCTATTCACACTTTTACTCAGCATTACTGCATTGACACTCATTCCAAGACAGATACACAAGTGGGACAAGCGGTTCTAAGACACCTGTTTGCTCATGACCCTTCTCACATCCCACCTCCTTCTTCTGGTACTGCTCGCTAATCTATGCACAGCATGTGATCTAAGCAGATTCCACAAGCCTCAGAAGGGATACATTACTCACCGTAATCGTATTTCTGATGCTTGTATCTGCTTAGATTCACATGCGACCCACCCTTCCTCCCCTCCGAGAGAAGGCGCATGATTGCTTGTAGTCTTACCTTTCTGTTTATCTGCTTGGATTATCTGTACTCACGCTACTCCTCATGCTTCCTCATGTCAGAAAAAATACAATCTGAGGATCCTACACGCGTGAGGGATCTTGGGTACAGTGGACGTCACACTAGGGATAGTATTACTGGCACGCCTGTGTCGACGCCCATTTTCGACTTTCGAAAAACAAACTGTAATACTCCGCAGCTTCCACTAGATGTCGGCCTATGCACAGCATGTGAATCTAAGCAGATACAAGCATCAGAAATACGATTACGGTGAGTAATGTATCCCATATATATATATTCTTTTTTTATTTATTTATTTTTTTTATTTTTTCCAGAGTTCAGCTAAACTGACTGTCTAAGCTGACCGCCCAAACTGACACCTAACAAACAGGTATCCTTACATTAAACAAACTCCCACAACATCATCAAACGGACACTCTCTCCTCACATTTGCCATATAGCTGATTGTATATCTACACTGTGTGATCCGCAGAGGTCTCTCGGACACCAGCTCTCCCACAACCTGCCACTCTGCCATCCGGTCTGTTAGGTGTCCCATGAGAAGTGGGCAGGAATTCCCTCCAAAGGGGACTCAGTCGATCTCTTCTCTTTTGGACATGTGTGTTTTTCGGCATCAGTTTCTTGGACATGCAGCGGGACAAGATGGTTTATTGCCAAAAAATCCTAGCGACCTTCCTCTGCTACCACTTTGTATAGATGTGGCTGGGGCTCTCTAGCAGTCACCCCCAATTATCAGCAGAGAACACTTGGGCAATCGAAGACTCCCCGCCATAAGAACCGAAGCCTGGGCCATGAGGCTAAGTTACTGTCCCTTTTATTAACAAAATGACGGGGATCACACCAGAAAAACTAGTATCTTCCGGATCTCGTCTTTTGACCAGGTCACCTGGTTTTATCCCGTTGTGACGTCATAAATCCAGGTTCCATCCTTGAAACCGATCCGACATTCACATTGGTCAGTTTGGATAAACCACATATGGGAGCTGTAAGGATTAGCTCTACTACTGGATAGCCATGTCTAGCGGCTCTTCCTAGGACCACCTCGAGTAGTCTTGATGGCCCTTGCAACAAATGATATCCCCACGTAAAATGTAGATCTGGATTGGGTAGAATGTGGTCTCCCATTCCTGGGACCCTGTACGGTTACAAGACTGGCTACCCTTTCAAGGCAATGGGAATGAACATGGAGGTTTCAAGTGTTCTCTAATGTTGCCATCTCTGATCATCTAAACCTGGGAGAGTGCATTCAGTTGGCAGTTTGTGCGCAACACTTTTAACTTTTCCCCCTTTGGTTCGATGGGAACAGTCCTTCGTCTACCTTAGTTAAATGGCCATTGTCCTGTTCGGCTGCGTCATGTGTGTTGAGACCGAAAAATGAAGCTGTCTTGCTTGTAATTATGAGGATTTTAGCCTGATCTTCTGCAGGTGACTTATTGTTTTGGTAACTGGAACTTTCCCGTCTCCACTTGTCCTTGGTTGGGGTGCCTTGTTTTTGCTTGCCTCTGGCTGCAGTGATCATGACAATCTTTCCATATACCCGAAGCCTATCTCTCCTTTGTCCTCCCGTTTCAGAGGCCTGTAGCTTCCATATCATTTCTTATGGCTTCTCTGTTAGTAGCAGTGAAGCATGTGCAAGCTAAATATATGAACTCTGCATCTTGCGGTTTCAGCTTTGGCAAAGGATCTGAATATAAAGAAATATTTATTTGTCCGTCCTCTACCTATGTGGTTTCCAAGGGATGTGGGTGATTTGATTGTATCCATGTTTTCGAAAGAGCAGCTCCCCTCCTTCCCCCTACCTTTATTAATATCCCTCCCCCCAGCCCCACATATTTTTTATTTAAAACGTTTTGTTTATTTAAAAAATAAAAAAAACAATTTGGTCACTTCTTTCTCACAAACATTGGATTTGGTCACTTCTATGGTATCGAGTTATAAGCATGTGATTAGTGCATGTTTGTGTAACTTCATAAATGGATGAGTATGTACTTAATGTGTAAGTAAGGCTATGTCATGTCAGTGATGATGGCAACTTGCCTGATCGATGTCATTTCCATGTCGCCCAAATCAGTTTTTGGGTATGGTCTGAATGGCTGAGCGAGTAGCGTTTCTCACACCTATGATACATCGAGGATTGCGGTGATGGGCCTAAGAGTGAGGTACATCTGTCGTTTCTCTGCCTTTTGTGTTGAGAATCGTGTGAGGGCATCATGGTCATGTTTGCCCCTTCTCGCTACCCCCTCTCCCCCTCCCCGTCTACAACAGAGACAAGGTCATATGATGTAGGTCGCATGAGCGCATGACACACATCTCGTGAACAAAATATGAAGTGTGCCCTAGAAAGTTGAATGAATGTAAGGGATGACAATAGGTGCTAATATAAGTTTGTAAGAGGGAAGATGACTCAGCGGGTTAAACGCTTGTTGATGTGATCAGTGTTTGATGTACAGTTTGCAGATTCAAACTCTTTCATCCTTCTGAGGTCGATAATGGGTACCAGTTTCGATTGGGTAATAATGTGTGTAACTGTCCTATGTAAAGCTATTTAGATTAAAGCATTATATAAAACGAACAATAAAGATCAAAGGTGTACTGGTCTAATAACAGAATTTCTCCAACCGCAAGAGTCGGCTTGGGAGGATAGCTCAGGGGCAACGCACTCGCCTTGGAAGCAAGACGACGCAGAGCAACACAGGTTCGAACCCTGGGTCCGCGCTTAGAAACCTCCGGGTATGAAGCCCGTTATAAATAACCAGTAATAATGATTACACTGGTGCATTGGTCTAATAACAGATTTGTATCTGTTGCACGAGTCAATTACACCGGTGCATTGGTGAGCCTCAGAGAGGTCTACGAGCCAATTCAACAAAAATACTGTGATGTTCACAAAATACACTGATGTCCTAAGTGCGAAGATCTCCATACTAATTGCTCAAGAACCGTAACGTGCTTCAGTCCGAAATGTGTTGGCATAAACCACATCTGCGTATTAATGTGACATAATAAAAATGATCATGAAACACTGTTTGAATTGAATAATCTAAATTTCGGCATTACCCAAATTGACCTTTTACAACTGACCTTTTGTCCTAATTGACCTAATAATAGACCTTCTGCACAATTGACCTTTACCTTTATTTTTCTTTTTATATATGTGTGGGGTGGGTTTGGGGTAATAAATAATATAATGGGATTGGGTTGTGGGGCGTTTTGGATTAAGTGGGAGGTTGCAAGGGGTTTCCCCCTGTGTATATGTCCTAATTGACCTTCATTTCACGATCAATTGTGCAGAAGGTCAATTCTCCCGCGATCAATTGTGAAAAGGTCAATGAGTAAACATCTGCCCTCACCAACGGCTATTCAACTCTGGTCCTGTTCACAAGTTCTATTTCGGTGTACAGGCACTAATTAGGGGGTTTGCACCCCGCTTGCATGATTAAAACATAGAATCATCACAAAGTGATTATCAACACGCCAAGCTGTGTCTGCTCACCAACCATATAACATTAATTTTAACCCTAGCTTTTTCCAGTTTCCCCCCCAGAAAAGAACATGTAGCAATGCAGACAGCGACAAGCCCCACACACCCCATCTTTCCATATATATGCTGCTAAACGTTGCAAATCACTGGGAATGTTGGCCATTATTTTAATTTTGTGGGCCACATTTTTGTTTATGCTGCATGGCGTTTTTGTCTCAGTCTGATGATGCCTCTCATATGAAATTGTGCTTTTCATCCCAGAATTGTTTCATTCTAATTAAAGTTGCAGGATACTTTATGGTAACTGGAAGGATTCCCTTTTGTACCTTGTGCCTTGTCATATTATGTTGGGCATACAATCTTGTTATGTGTGAGCTGCTAACATTGCACATCTCCTTATGTCATTTTTCAGATGCTGGGTGCAGGATGCAGCTCACCTGACAGTTTTTTAACTGGCCCTTTACTTTATTTTCTTCCGTATAGCTTTCCCCTCAATCCCCCCACCCTGCAACTACCGAATGCATTCTGGCGGCTGCATTTTTCGTTTACTAACATTGGACTAATAACATTTGTATGCCTGACATTAATCATTTTTCAAAAAGAAATCTGGAAAAAGTATGTCCCGATGACAAAGATTTATCTGGGCACCCTATAATTTTTTTTTTTTTTTTTTGCATTCTAGACCTGTTCTTATTGGAAAATCAGACATATGTTCTATTTGGGCAGAAGGTGATTGGTGTACTTATTGATGTTCACTGTTATTGTTATAGCTTTATTATCCATTAGTGGGGGTGTGCACTTCAAAATCCCTAAAAATGGAAAGCCATTCCCCTTTGCTAGTGCAGGCACAAGATGGCTGTAATTTACAGATGGCCCTTTTCTGGCCCTATTGTGCTTTTTTTGTATTTAACTGTATTTAACCGGGATAGTACTGGTATGAATCCCTGCTCAATTGCTTGCATTTTATTCCTCAAACCAGGTCAAATGTTTTCCATGTTGATTTCATGGTGACACGTCCATAATGTTTTCCCTGGACCCACAGGGCAGGGGGGGGGGTCCAGGCACATGGTTGCTGGGGGTCACTCAGCCCACATACAACATGGGTTAGGATTCTTCTTGGTCTGTGTGGACTTGTCACAGAAGGGCTGGTTTCACAGGATCTTTGCCATGACAGGCCGCGGGTAGCTGTCAAAGGGGTTTGCAGTGGTGGCAGTGAGTCTTCTGATCAGAGAGGTCGGGTTCTGATGCAGTCCTTGGCAGATGTTTTTACTCGGCTTTGCTAGATGTTTGTCCAACATCTCAATGTCCAGGGCCCTGTGAAGGTCTGCTATCCTTGTGAAGATTGGAGCTCCGGACGATATCTGCAGGGCCTTGTTCTGGACTATCTGAAGACGCTCCCGGTGTCGCTCATGGCAGGTCATCCATGCTGGGGAGGCACATGTCAGGGTAGGTCAGATCGCCTTGTAGATGTTGATTTTTGTCCGGAGGGGCATGGACTTGGTCTTCAGGAGTGGGTACAGTGCTGCCATCTTTCTTGTTGCCTTCTGCTGAGTATTCTCGATATGTCTTTCCCAGTTGAGTTTGCTGTCCAGGGTCACACCGAGGTAGCGGCTGCTGCTTTCCCACTTGATGGTCTCTCTTGAGGCTGATGTGCAGGTGCTCCTTGAGCTTCTTTCTGGTGAACAGCGTTGAAGTTGTCTTGCTGGTGTTGAGTTCCATCCACCAGTCGCTGTACCACATCAAGATGGTATACAAAGAAGCTTGCAGTTTCTTCGCCGCTTCCTTTTCGCTGAATGACTGGGAGATGACAAAAACATTGTCCGCATACAGCGCCAGGTTGGTCTTGTCTCCACAAGATCTGGCGGGATGTTGTTGGTGAAGATGCGAACAGTAAGGATCCGAGGTTCGATCCCTGTGGCACACCTGCTCGGATCGGATGGGATGTGATGATTACATCTCAGGCCGCATGCCGACATGGAAGGTGCGGTCTCTCAGGTAGCTTGCAATTGTCTTCACCATGTAGTTTGGAAATCCCAGGTCATTCATCTTGTGCAGCAGTTCCTTGTGCCAGACTTGGTCGAATGCTTTGGCGACATCCAGGAAGAAGATTCCTGTGGAATGTCTTGATGTTGAATCAGTGGCTGATGGTGTCCACCACTCTCAGCAGCTGATGGGTCGTTGCATGCTTCTGACTGATGAGCAGGAAACCGCTCATTCCTTTTTATTACCTTGGTCACATGGTCAGACATGTGACATAAGCACGAGCCCTTGGAAGGGACCTGTTATCCTTAAAGGGGCACAACATTACACAGAAGTCCCCTTCATGGTGTAATACATCCCTAGCACCAACATGGTGCTGCCGATGCTATGATATGTGAAGTTTGGGGGTACGAGCCAAACACCACGTTATGCAAGGGTGCTGGCCAGTGCATTCCTGAGACAAACGGCCTGAAGGTTGGGAGAACGTCAACCTGCGCATTTCCCAGAAAGGCCGACGGTGGGGGTTGTCGGGAGGCCAAGGGGTAGAGCGGGTGGGCACATGCACGCTTATTTGTGAGGCAGTCGGCAATTGAATGTGCTTGTCGCGTTTCGCAAGACTCGAGTGGAAAAAAAAAAAATGTGCATCGTCTGCATTTACTTGTGTAAAACTACAACACAATATCGCGGCAGGGATAGTTTCAGGAATACTGTATTAGAAGTATTTCTGCCTCCTACTATCCATACTTTTGGTAACCATATTGCTTTCTTTGTCCTCTGCATAATAATCGTTCCTGTTTACCACGCACACTGTAACTTGCTTTAGCTCTAATAAAATAAAAAAAAACATTTAAATCCATTAACCAGTTAGACTAGATTGCCTCCGTGATACTTCAAGGATCTGTAAAGAGCATAAGGCAGTTACCCAGTGTAGAAATCGATCATGCCATGTTCCTCTGTACTAAATGTTATACTATTGTAGATTGTTACATACACCCGTTTCCATGACACTAACCTGCTACTAAAACTTGAATCTTTGAAGAGTGGATCCCTCTAATCAATCGAGAGTTTCTTGTGGCCGATAAGACGATTAGTTTATGGTGTCTAGCTGTTAGTTTGTATGGTGCCAACTGCACGTTGATTGAATCAATGGTTTACTGAGGAAGAAATAGTTTTACTTCCTGGCTACATTTTAAGGTTGCATTTGCCAAGGGAAAATCCCTGTCTAAAGTGATCATACAAGGACAATTAATTCACTACTTCAGAGCGAGAAATTTTACTTTCCGAAATTCTGGGGTGGAGCGCTTGGTGAGCTTCCTGAGACATGCCGCAGAGACTCATTTATGACCTTAGCCTGAAATAGCTGCAATCATGACAGTGCTTGTGTTGTGAAATGGGTGCCAGGGCTCTGTTTGACTTATCTGACCTGTCGGTGCCATGCACTGTCCCGATCGTGAGCGGTCCATGGGAACGTTTTGTGAATTTCCTTTTCTTTAATGTGATCGTACAACTGTTTTACAACAAGTTAACCTTGCATATATTCGGTCAACCATGTGAACATGTAAAACAGACTGGTGTACTCGACCCCTGCAGTCTACAAGAAGGACTCCCGAGCTGGGGCCCTGCCGGGCTCCCCCCGACTAGACCCAAATATGCCGACCACCAGCAGGCAGTCCATTTAGCCGAAGAGCTGCGCATGGTTAAAGGGCTGCCTGCAGGGGTTGCTCTTTTGATTAGGAGAAAGATGTGGCATCGGCCGATGCACCTCCTTTTTTCCTAATCTGAAGCGCAACCCCTGCAGGCTGCTCTTTAACCACGCACAGCTCTTTGGCTAAATGGGCTGCCCGCTCGTGGTCGGCTCCTCTCATTAAGGAACAAAAGGAGAGGCCAGGCATTTGAGCTCTGCATTTGTTTCTTAGTGAGAGGAGGTAACCCCATGCAGGCAGCCCTTTCACTCAAAGAGCTGCATGATTAAACGGCTACATATGGGGGGTCATTGGTCCCCCCACAGGCACCCCTTTAACCATGCAGCTCCTGTAATGAAAGAGCTTACCTGCTGGGTGTTAGCTACTCTATTTAAGAAACAAAAGAGAGCTGCAACACACTGGTATTATACCTTTGGTGCGTCCAGCCGCTCTTTTTGTTTCTTAATCACAGGCTCTGGACACCCCCCCCCCCCACCCCAGACCTCCTCCAATAGGCAGCCTGCCTGCTGATGATTTAGGAAACAAAGTAGAGGCTTCCGCACAGTGCCATCTATGAGGTGCCTAGATGTCATATTGTCAGACGTTTCTTGAAAATTAGGCTGCTCTGGCCAAATGTTGACACAGTTCCAGCCACTTAATTGATCATACCAGCTGGCTGTCATAGACACCAGACTTTCGGGCTCATTACTAGTTGGGTGGTGCGGGTAAAATGCGCTGGTGTTACCGTATATTGCTGCATTGCCCAACTATGACTTTGTGGAAAGTTGGAGGATTCACCTCCAGCTAGGAGCTAGAGGTAAATCCGCCAGCTTTCCACCAAATTTTTGCAGAATTACTGCTGCAGCATTACCGGTGCAGCAATTCCCCCAAAAATCCCCCATGGAGTCCAATGGACTCCAATTAATGGGGACTAACACCACCAGCGGTAATTCTGCTGGTCCAAGTGGGGGGTAACGGTAAAAAAGTTTAGTAAATCTGCTGAGATACCACATGATACCACCAAACTAGTATTGGACCCCTTTGTCACTGCAAGTGTAAATGGCATCTCTTAATTGAAAGTTGGTTTGATGAGAGCTCATGATAATCTGGGCAATTCCACTGCTTGGCCCAGGTTTCAGATTATATTCTTATATTTTTTGGGAAGAATTGAGGCGGTCCTACTAGGCCTTGTGAGCATTCAGATTGGGGGGGGAGGGAGGGAGAGAGGGAGAGAGACGCCATTGGGTGCCCTAAGGCACAGTCTGAGGCAATTGGGGGCGGAGGCCAGGACACATGGGCCCTGGCTACCAATCTCAGCGACTGTGGGGTTTAGCAAGGGAGGGAGAGGGGGAAGAAGGAGGTGAAAAGGAAAGTCTTGAGCTTCCGGAATTTGAGGAGATCCTGCTCAAGATGGAGAGGAAGGGGGGAGGATGTTCCATAGGATGGAGCCAGCCGAGGAAAGAGATAGGCCGCCAGCTCGCTGTTTAGAGAAGCGTTTGACATGCAGAGAGTTGGCGCCAGAGCAGCGTAGAGATCTGGAGGGAGAGTATTTGTTGAGAGCCAGTTGTATATGGCGTGGTCCCCGACCCCAGACAGCCTTGTGAATGATGCAGAGGGATTTGAATTCAATTCTTGCAGCAACTGGGAGCCAGTGGATAGATTTTAAGGCTGGAGAGATGTGGTCCCTGCCTGGGCTTGAGGCCAAGGATAAGTCACACAGCCCTATACTGTAGGAGCTGGAGTGAATGTATAGAGAAAGCAGATAGATTAAGGAAGAGACTGTTGCAGTAGTCCCGCCTGGAGAGTACCAGAGCTTGAGAGACATTGTTCTTCTGGAGGTAAGTAAGGAAAGGAAGGATTCCTTTGATGAGGTGGAGTTGAAAGTGGGCCTTCTTGGCAAGGTCCTGGATGAGAGGGAGTAAGGAAAGAGAGGAGTTGAAGATTACTCTTATGTTTCTTACTTCAGATGGAGAAGGGGGAGAACCCATAGAGGGTAGGGAGGAAAGAGGGAGCAGGAGTCCCAATGGGAAGGATCTCAGTCTTGCTGGCGTTAAGGCAGAGGTCATTGGAGGCACACCAGGACTAGGTGGCAGATGGGCAGTAAGGAATGATGGAGAAAGTAAGGAGAGGATCAGAGTGAAGTTTGAAGAACAGTTGTGTCATCTGCAGAACATTGGAAGTAAGGAGAGAAAGTGGAAAATAGATGTACAAGTGGAGCAAGATGGATGTTAAAGAGGCAGGGGGCAAGGTTGGGGCCCTGGGGAATGCCACAGGTGGAGATGGAGGTGGAAGAGGAGAAAGAGCCCAGAATAACCTGGGAGGGACAGTTAGTGAGGAAGGAGTTCAGCCAGCCCAGTGCCTGCTCTGAGATACTAAAGGTATCACAGAGCAATTTTATGAGAATGGAGTGGTTGACCGTATCAAATGCAGAGGAGAGACAAGTAGAATAGAATGAGAACAGCTGGGGAGTTAGTCAAGAGATGCGAGCAGTTCTTCATGGGTGTACAGTTTCAGTGCCTTTGAATGCTTGGAATCGAGTACTCGTTGGGTAGGCAACCGACAACTCTGTGTGCTGGGTCAGTTGGGGGAAGACCAGCTTCTCCTAGAGTTGCCCTAGGAAGGGGGTGATGGGGTGGTAGTTAGCCGGACACAAGGGCCGGCGGAAGGTTTTTTTGGAAGGCGGGTGCTCAAGAGTGCTAGAGGGAAGAGGGGTAAGACCCAGCAGCAAGAGTGATTTCAGAAATCAGCAAGTGCAGGGTAAAGAGGGGCAATATTTTCCTTAATGGTTCTGGAAGAACAAGGGGAGAACTGTTTGGAAGAGACCTTCATAGAGCAGGCAGCTCTAGTGACCTCATCAGATGTAATGGGAGAGAAGGAGGAGAGAAATGAAGAGGGAGGATGGGAGGCCATTGGTGGCAGGGGGATGGGAAATTGGGAGGGGAGAAAGGAAGAGTGCTCAGAATGTCCTGAGGCTTTGCAGTGAAGTGTGTAGCCAATGCATTGCAGAGGGCCTGAGCGGGAAGAGTTGAAGTGGAGACTGCAGAAGGGTTTGCTAGTTCCTTGCAGATTTTAGAGTTCAGCTGTGTTGTTGGATGCACCAGAGATGCAAGCCTGGATGTGGACCCTTTCTTGGAGAAAATGGAGAGACGGTATTGCCTTTGGAGAAGGCGACAGGCCAGTTTGTCGGAGGGTGAGCCTGAGGTCTGCCTCTTCCATTCTGCAACTCTGCACTTACATTTCAGGGCTGCAAGTTCAGAATCGTACCAGGTGTTGTGCTTGGTGGCATGTTTCAGGTGGATCCTCATGACTGGGGCAAGAATGTCAAGAGTGTTATTGATGGCAAGATGGAGGTTGCTGAGAGCAGAGTCTGAGGTAGTCTGCAGTGAGAGGAGGGGGGATGAAGGTGGATGCAAAGGCAGCAGCTGACACTCGTTTCCTCAGGTGGATGTCTGTGAATGAGGTTGGCAGAGCAGGGGGAGGTGCAATCAGATGGCAGAGAGTACCCAGCTGAAGCCAAAGGATGGAGTGGTCTGAGCAGGAAAGTGAGGTGGTGAGTGGGGCGTAGAGCAAAATATCAATTCCATAAATCCGTAATCTACTGTTCGAGATGTAAATCAGAAACCACCATACACATGCAGTATCTTACTGGTCATGAAAAGAAACCACTGGGGAAAACCTCCTCAGATCTCATTGCACACTCTCATGCATAAACATTCTGAAACCTTATTAGAACAATTTACTTGTTATCAATTTGCAACAATACAAAAAAACACAACATTCTTTTCAATTTATTTTTTTATATAGCTTATTTCAGACAGTCGCTTAGAGACAGACATGAACTTGGCCAATGTATTTCGGAATGCAGGTCCTTTTTCATGGCAAACTGTCTCTGAGGTCAAAAGATGCATCTTGTCATAATTGTATCATGGATCAATCGCTCTCTTGACCGTGTCAAGTATGACACAACCCCACTGAATCTTGGTTTTTTTCTTGACTTCGGTATGATCACCAATACTAGCGTGTTGACTAAGAACCAGTATATGGTCATAACGTTTATGTCCCATCCTCCAGGCCCTGGTTTCATTTCTTGTGTGGAAAACCTCTCCTCTGCATTGTTGCTGGGCCGGAGAAAATGCATTTGCTTGTTAGCCAATGTTGCCGGCTTCATGTACAAATGTAACATATAAAGTCCCCTTTTTTCCACATTTCTATAGTTGTTTAATCCGGGGCATTATCCATTTTTTGCAATCTGGCTCCTGTAGATAAAAATATACACTTCAAGTCTCTGCAGGTTTCATTATAGAAGGCTGATTCTCAGTCCTGTAAAGAAGAAAGCAAACCTAATGTTAGGCCTTCATTCAATTTTCACTTTTCTATTAAAAAGCTGTGCTTGTTCATCCCAAAATGGCTTCTCTTCATTTAATAAGCATTGTTGTATACTTTCATGCAACTGAAAATATTTATTTTGGTCCTTTTTTACTTCCTGTGACCCAGTACAATCACTCCTTGCATATTTTTCTTTCAAATGGTTTGCGCTGAGTACACATTTATTTTTCAATGTGGAATTTTCCTTCTCTCCTTTTCTTTTGTATGTCAATAAATTCCTTTATTTCAGCATGACTGCCATAAAAGGTAAACAATACAAAATAAAACTATATAATCATGAACATCAGACATCTTAAAACGGTGAATAACATAGTTCTTAGCCAGCAGCCTTCCCAAGCACACAGACGGGCTAACAATGTATCTAGACAATACCATTCTCTTATTAAAAACAGATCTTAAAAAGGATGAAACTGCGAACGCTTATGTAGGCGAGGTGCCACCTTTTAAAGCTCGAAAGGCAGACAACATTGTGGGCGAGTCTGACTCCAGACCGGAATCAGCCAACGCACCCTTGCCCGGCAATGTGCACGACAGAAAAAGAAGAAATGCGTCTCATCTGCACGCCCTCCACTACAAAAGGGATATACAATTGTGGAATGTGACCTATTCTTCCACTTGGTGGACAAGCAAGCCTATGGGAGTGTGCCCAATCGGAACATTGCAAACCAGATTTTTAATTTCAGACATTTGAAGGTCCAAATATACCTCCGGACCCCAGATGTCCTTGAGCTGTAGATAAGCCCTAGATGTTTTCCCTGATAGGCAATTATCAATCGTCCTACTTCACGCCCACTCTCTATATTTATTCTTGACCACCGCTTTATAACCTTTGCCTAAGGATGTGGGGTCACCCCATAAATCCCCTAACCAATGTTAAAAAGCATAATTCTTACATGCCTAAACTAAGACCACTTCCTACAGCCTAGTAATGATAGCAGCTCCTCCAAACCTTCCCTAAATGGGGATAAAACGTTATGATTCCACATCTGCAGCCATTTTAACACTGGCTGTATCATAATAGCATATCAGATCTCTATAAGACCACATTCACATGCCAACCGGCTTTGACTGGGCACTCAAGGGTAAACCAAGCAAAGATTTCAAATCTATTTTCAGCTATCTGAACAGAGGTACTATCATTTTCACCGCACAGCTCGGCCCCATAAGCTACCCCCGGGATTGTCTGAGCCTGATATATCTTAAGGGGTGCAGTAAGAACCTCCACATATAGGTGTGTTACTAGATTCCTAATAAGCCCACACTGGTACAAATCTGATAGCGAGCTCTTTTCTACCTGATTATGCTATTTCAATTTGTTCAAAAAAATCAACCCCAAGTACGTGTAGAAATCCGCCAAATCCAGCAGCTGGTTTAGATAAAAGTTTGCCCGTACTTGTGCCTTTTTCCCAGCACAAGCGCACTGCATGATTTTAGTTTTAGAATTAATCCAGAGGCCTTTTGCAACACACAATTTGTTCAAAAACATCCAGCTGATTCTGCAGGCCCACCAGGGTTTTTGACAAACTGCGTCCCCTGCGAACAAGAATAGGCTCCATTATGTTTACCGAACTTTGGGCATCCCTAGCAGCTTCTAGAAAGTGAGCACAATGCTATTAATGTATAATAGAAATAACAATGGGGCTGCAATGCAGCCCTGCCTAACCCCGATTCCAATAAATAGCGGATGGGAAAGCTCTCTGTACAGTCCCCACCGTATCTGAGCCGATTTGCTGAGTATGAAGATTTTATACCGTTGCCCAGAGATGAAGGAATGCCCATCTCCTCCAGAACGGACCACAGAGTCCCTCGGCACTGTGTCAAAGGCTGATTCGAGGTCAACAAATGCCAAATACAGGCTTTGCGAGTTAAGGAACACATTTCCCACATAGGAGGTCTAGCTTCATTGCCTATTCTAACATGGAGAACCCTGCTCTGAACCCCGCCTGCACATGAGAAAGAAGACTTTCCCTGGCCACCCAATCTTCCAAATGGTGTAAAATCGCTGTGGAAGAAAGTTTTGCTAGCGAATCTGAGACTTCTAAGTGCTATAATTCAAACAAAGTAGATTATCTGAGACAGAGTTTCAAAATTACAAGGTACGATTTATTTTGCGCATATCATACACTCGAATGGACTTCAGCTTCATCCATGACCAGTATTTCATGGAGAGTAGAGAAGTGAAGTGCCTGAATAGTATACGGCTTCTCCTTCTATACAAAAAATGAAGCCTGCATCAGCATAGGTCATTTGTTATTCATTTGCAAGAGATAACACAAATATGTTCAGACTAAATACATAATAACGCCCTAATCCACAGAAGCCAGAATATGTTGCATATTCAACAGATGTTATTGTTCTATTGTGACTTCCCACTTTACTTATGGCTTTAATTACGAACTTTCCTCCAGTTCACAGACGGTGACTTATGTTTATATAGAATCCACTTGTCATAAATTACAACATTGGTCATCCTATTTGCACAACCTTAAAAAGATAACTTTTGTGCATTTAACAAAGTGGAAGAGATGAACACTATGACTCGATGTGTAACTAACCTCTGCTTGGTGCAGTCATCATTTACATAGCATTTAGAGAAGAGAATAGGGCCATATTGGAACAGCTTAAGCTCCTTTGCAGAATAGGAGGACCTATCCTTAGATGTTTTTTAACGTGGGTTTATCGGTGACTGCCAGGCGAATAATACATGCCCTCTCCACGGAACCAGCCTTTTCTTGTAATGACTGACCGAGGAAGCCATGAACACATTACTATTTTGTTTCTACTCAATGACAGACAAATGTGACTCCATTTTGAATATTACTGAAAGAACAGGATTTTGATCAACAAAAAGGGATTATCTTAGGGCTAAGAAAGATGTATATTAATATATTCCAACAAACCCTCTGTTTATCCTAAGGTAAGACTTTTTCGCCCAATCGGTTAGACTTTCAATATCTGTCCATTAAATTCTGAATTTGCATTTCTTCCATCATAGTATTAATTCTAGAACTAGTTTTGGGAAGGGACTTAGTTTGTTTGACTACCCTAACACAATTCTGAAATAAAAAGGAACAACATACAGGACTGCACTGAAGACGACGACAACAACAACCTAACATTAACCCAAAGACCACTAATAATATAGACAGTCATTTCCATCCCCAATCCTTTAGCATACTCAAACAAATGGGATTAGCTGTTCTCCTGTCCCACTTCATAATGCACTGCTTCTCCTAACACATGTAATCAATAGCATCAAAGATATCTCTAGCGCTTTCGGGTATGTAAGTACAGCAAGAAGAGCCCACTAAATTACAAACCCCTCCTTTCACAGCCGTGAGAATGTCTGCCATACTATTTTGAAGTGCCACCAATCCAATAGCGTTCTGTTCATTTGTTGAATTCACAAATCTATTTGCAGTCTCGTTCAATATACTTTCTACCACTCTACGGAGTCTACGAATGCTTCTAGTGTTAAGAGCAACCTTTTAGCAATGGCATTAATCCTGTCCCAAAATCTGCTGCTACCTGGGCATCAGTATCAGTCTGGTCCACTTCTCTTTTGCCTCTCTATAATTTTACACGCTGGTACATATCATCTGTGGAGGCCACATAACCTCCAGGAAGTATATTAGCAAGGTAACTTATGCCTGTTCAACCCTTCTTCAACCACTTATATACTTTCCCGTCCTCACAAACCATACCAATTCCCATAAGGAAGGATGGAATTGGTATAATAGGTATAATCAACAATAACATCAAAGGATTGCTGATTATATTTATCCCTACCTCTAGCAAACAAAGGTTTTCCTTTCCGGAGTTACCTGGAATAAAGGATATATAACATTCACATAAGGGGTATAGGGTCTCCATGGGAGGTTAGATGGCCTATTTGCACAACCTTAAAATGTTACCTTTCATGCATTTAACAAAGTGGAAGGGCTAAACATTATGACTAAATGTGTAACTAACCTCTGCTTGGTGCAGTCAGTGTTTACATAGCATTTAGAGAAGAGAATACAGCCCTATTGGAACAGCCTGACCTACTTCGCAGAATAGGAGGACCTGTCCTTAAATGTTATTTAACCTAGGTTTGTCGGTGAAGGCCAGGTGACTAATACATGCCCTCTCCACGGACACAGCCTTTTCTTGTAATGACTGTCAGAGGAAGCCATTGAACATGTTTCTATTTTGTTTCTCCTCAATGACTGACAAATGGGACTCAGTTTTCTGAAAGAACTGGATTTTGATCACGAAAAAGGGATTTGTTTAGTGCTAAGAAAGATGCATATTATTATATTCTAACAAATTGATCAAAGAAATAGGCCTTTAGTTACAAGGGAGGTCCCGATCACCTTTCTTGTATACTGGAACAATGGTTACCTCCCTCCAGCTACTTGGTGGCAGGTTTACATTTACATTTAGTAATTTATATCGCGCTGCCTTGTGCCCGAAGGCTTTAGGGCACCAATAAGTCATACAACATGAAACATTAAAATAATGAGTAGTAAAATTGATGTGCAGTTAAAAACCCATTAAAAACAGAATTATTTAAAAAGCCAAGTCATGATCTGATATTTTATTTATATCGCGCTCATACACAAGTGTTTCAGAGCGTGACCAAGCAAAGGGAGGGGAACAGGGGAGAACAAAAATACGATCTTACTAGGCCCAGTGACATTAAGAACGCGCAAGTGCATGGAAAAGGGGGGAAGTGCGTGGAGGGGGAGAAATGGAAAGTGTGGACAGAGGAGAGAACAGAATAAAAATAATAAGTGGGATAAATAAATAAATAAATGCAGACATAAAGGCAGTGCAGCCAGACAAGTGGCAAGTGCATGATTAGTCAGATAGGGTATATTTGATAAGTGCAGAGGAAGAGTGGGGGCCTGTATGGGTACAGATGCAGATCCCAGTGCCAGGGGTGGCCCGGATGCAGTGCAGGAGGGAGGCAGGGTGAGCAGGTACCTGGGCCTGAAGGACAGAGGGTGGCCAGGTGCACGGTGCCAAGAGAGAAACAGATCAGCAGGGGAGAAAATGGGCAAAGGCAAAAGCGAAGAGGATGGTCTTGAAGTGCTTCCGGAACTGGAGATGGTTCTCCTCTTTTTGTTTTTAAAAAAATCAATGGAATTCACTTCTCTAAGATCTGATGGGAGGCCATTCCATATTCTGCATGCATAAAAGCGGTTTTGCTGTCACTGACAGTATTGGATTTCGGAATGTGTAGCATGTTGGTGTTATTGGATCTTAAACACCTGGTTTGCACCTCATCGCTGATCAGAGTTTGAAGATACTCCCGCATCCTGGCCTGTCGACATTTAAAAACAATGAGGGCGAGGCAATAAACAAGTCTAGACTCGACAGGGAGCGAGTGAAGGTTTTGGCGGGCTTCAGTGATGTGGTCTCTACGCGCAATGCCAGTTACCATTTTCACTGCGCTATTCTGCACAACCTGTAATCTTTTACTATCTCCTTTGTTAATACCAATGAAGAGGCTGCTGCAGTAATGTATTTTAGCAGCCACTATTGCTCTGGCAATAGTTTCCGCATTCTGTTGACTAAACGGGCGCAAGTGTGCCAGGAGTTTTATGTCAAATGCAGATGGTGCTAATATTTTCTTTAACAGTAAGGTGCTGGTCCAACACTACTCCCATGGTTTTAAGCTTTGGTAGGAATATTAGTACCATTAAGACTGAAACTCTCAAAATCTACACCCAATTTATTTATTAGGTGTTGTGAGCCCACAACCATGAGCTCTGTCTTGTCTTTGTTAAAAGCAAGATTATTTTGAATCATCCAATGTTCTACAATGGCAAATACCTTATTGAGATGTTCATCGGACTCCTGATTACCAGTGAGAGGTATCAGACACGAAGAATCGTCTTCATAGTTAGTAAATTCTATGTCATTAAAATCAAGATATTGGAAGAAAGGAACAGTGAAAATATTATATATGCAGGGAGATAAACCGGCCCTTTTGGACCCTGAATTTTAAAATAATCGGGTGGGACTCTGCCTCACCAGAGAAAATGCTACATTCCCTATCATTAAGAAAGGATGAGAGCCACATGGATGCCCCGCTGGAGAAGTTTGCTACCTCCTTCAACCTGGGGATCAAGATGGTGTGATCCACCAGGTCAAAGACAGCCGAGAGATCTAGTAGCATAAGAAGCGATGGCAGGCCTCTATCCATACAATCCACCAATCTCGACTTCAGGTCTAATAGGGCTGATTCAGTGCCAAACCCCTGTCTGAAGCCAGATTGGTGTGAGCGGAGGATGGGATGAGTGTTCAAGTGGGCAGTTAGGTGTACGTAGGCTACTTGGTCGAGAGTCTTCAATAAGAACGGGGTATTAGTGATAGGTCTAAAGTTCAATAGGTCTAAAGTTCAAAGGATTATCCTCTGGTAGGTTTTTTTTTTTTTTTTTGAATGGGCGTGACCCGGTTTTCATTGAAGGAGGCATTGATAAATGTACAGATTGCCTCCATGAATGTGGCCGAGCAAGATTTGATAATTACGGCCGAGCATGGGTCGCCTTTACATGATGTAGACTTGAGTTGATTTAGAATAGGTGTTGGATCCTCCACTGTGATGGTATTCTGATCTGATCCTGATGTCCACCTTGATGGTCGTGCAGCTATAGAATACCTCCGTCCCCAAGTACCGCTCGAGCAGATAAAATACACTGCCCGAGCAATCTTTGAGGCCACAGGTGATGAGTGATGTCGTCTGTTGGATACTGGGGACACCGGAAGGACCCCTGAGTGCTGTAAGGCAAAGGTTAGGGTCAGAATTGCTATGATCAATAATGGCAGTGTAAGCAATCAAGAATAACCAACACAGCTTACCCGGGGAATGATGGAACAGGTGGGAAACCTGAATGGACGACAAGGGAAGACCAACAGCAGGCTGGAGAATACTGTAGTTCCTCTGACTCACACCTGAAGCCAGAACGTGATAGTCAAAAGTTCGTGGTTCACAAAAGTTCGCCAAAACAGAAGGAATAAACCAGAGCAAAATCCAAGTTCAGATGGAGGGTCAAGAGTTCCAAAGTTCCAGAAGAATGCGTCGTATCCAAGGGTAATCCAGTACAAATCCAAATAACGTTCCGTGGTCAAAATCCAAAAGGTAACAAGAAATACAAGGAGTAAGGCCAAACAGGTCTCTCTGGTTGAAACAGCTGTGAAGCACTGAATGTTTCTCCTCGGTTCCTTTTAAAAGGAGTCAACATCACATGACTGGTCACATGACCGAAAAAAGGCGTCACGTGAGATTGGACGTCATTCCTGATTGGTTGACAACACATAGAAGTCAGCGTTGGCTATAGCAGTTCCCGTGACTAATCACGTGATCGCTCCCGTACGCGGGAGCAGTGTCGACGACCACAGTGCCGTCGGGCATGAATGAGACGCCATGGCAGACGCCAACAAGGAAACGGGCGAAAAGAGGTGGAACTGCCCCCTCGTACATCCCGCCTGCTGTGTCTTCCCCGTTGGTGTGGGTGATGGGTATGTCGAGGGGACGTGACAGAGCCCCCCCCCCAAAGGCCCACGACCACGTGGGCTCGTAGGATTGTCACGATGAAAACGGGCCAACAAACGGGGAGCATGTACATCCCGGGAAGCAACCCATGACCGATCTTCAGGGCCATAACCCAACCAGTCCACTAAATACTGCAGAACACCCCTGTGGATACGGGAACCCAAGATAGCCCGGACCTCATAAACATCGGGTGAAGAGACAGAAACAGGAGCAGGAGGCGAACCCAAGCGGGTGGATCCAGGGCAAGGTTTAAGAAGGGAAACATGGAAAACCGGGTGGATCCGCCAGGCAGATGGCACCGCCAGACGCAACGCCACCGGGTTCAGTACCTTGACCACCCTATAAGGACCCACAAAACGTGGCAACAGTTTGCGGCAGCCAGGGATATGTAGATGACGAGTGGAAAGCCACACCCTATCCCCTTCTTTGTAAACGGGTGGAACAGCTCTCTTTTTATCGGCAGCCGCCTTCATGGAAGCTTGAGCCTCATGTAAATGGACCAAAGTCTGAGCGTGAACCGAAACAATGTCTCGGGCACAAGCAGATGCGGCGGGGGTGCTGGAAGAGGAAAAATCGGGAATGGGAAGGGTACGTGGATGTTGACCGTAAAGGGAAAAGAACGGAGAGTGACCAGTAGAAGAGTGCAGAGCATTGTTGTAGGCAAACTCCGCGAGCTGCAGTAAATTGAGCCATGTATCCTGATATTGCAGCGTCAAGCAACGTAGATACTGCTCCAACGTTTGGTTGGCCCTTTCCGTCTGCCCATCACTCTCTGGGTGGTACGAAGAGGAGAACCGGGCATCAATGCCCAACAGAGTGGTAAGGGCCCGCCAAAAACGGGAAGTGAACTGGGACCCACGATCAGAGACCAACACATGGGGTAAACCAAAAAGACAGAATACATGTTTGAAAAAATGTTTGGCCAGAACTGGGGCAGAAGGAATCCCTTTACAAGGTATGAAGCGTGCAAATTTGGTATACGAGTCGACTACGACCCAAATAGTGTCAAACCCTTGGGTGCGAGGAAGATCAGTGATTAAGTCCATGGAGACCGTATGCCAAGGTCGTGGAGGAATGGGGAGAGGATGAAGAAGACCCAAGGGCCGCCCCCTGCGCGATTTACCCTGGGCACACACGGCACAAGTATTGACGTAGTCACACACGTCACGCTTCATCGTGGGCCACCAGCACCATCGTTTAAGGAGGTCCAAAGTGCGTAGTTGTCCGGGGTGGCCGTTGATGGCAGCGTCGTGGGACCAGGTCAGCGCTTGGTTTCGGGTCTCGCTTGTGGGTAGAAAGAGTTTGCCACCATGAACAAAAGGCAGCCCATCTTGTATAACCGGATCCCACTCTGCCAATGATTGTGGATACTGAGAGACCCATTGGCGAATATCAGACAACAAAGAAGGAGTTGGTGTGCATAGACAGATTACATGATTCTTTCCTAACAGGGTGTCCGGAAAACAAGGAAGGGTCTCCCCCCCAGGTGAACGAGACAGGGCATCGGCTTTACCGTGACCAACACCGGGCCTATGTTTGACCACAAAATCATACGCGGCAAAGAACAAATGCCACCTAACCTGTCGACTGTTTGTGCATTTCAAGGAAGCAAGGTCTTGGAGATTCTTATGGTCAGTATACACCGTGGTTTGATGTTTGGCACCTAAAAGGTGATGTCTCCAGACCTGTAGTGCATCCTTAATAGCCAACAGTTCCTTTTCTGTGACCGTATAATGAGATTCGGTGGTCGTAAATTTGCGTGAATGGAACGCTACTGGATGCAAACGGTTGGTGGTGGGACAGATCTGTGATAATACTGCACCCAAAGCAAAAGATGAAGCGTCTGCTTCTAGAATATAAGGAAGGTCGGGGTCAGGGTGTTGTAATACCGGAGCGGTGGTGAACAGGGTTTTCAATAGATCAAAAGCGGATTGTTGTGCCGTGGACCATACATAAGGGACAGAAGGACTAGTGAGTGCCGTGAGTGGAGCCACAACCGAAGAAAACCCTGATATGAATCTCCGATAGAAGTTCGCAAACCCCAGGAATGATTGCAACTGCTTTAGATTGGTTGGGATCGGCCAGTCATCAATCGCCCGAACCTTGGTTTGATTCATGGAAAGACCTTTGGGCGAGATATGAAACCCCAGGAATTCAACCTGATTGGTGTGGAACAAACATTTCTCAGGCTTGGCATAGAGAGCGTTGTTTTGCAAACGCAACAGTACTTCCCTGACATGTTTTGTGTGTTCATCAAGGGAGGTGGAGAACACCAGTATGTCGTCTAAATAAACAACTACATAAGTGTTTAGTATATCATTGAAAATATCGTCCATGAAGTGTTGAAAAGTAGCCGGAGCATTACAAAGACCAAAAGGCATGACCATATACTCAAATAGACCTTGTCGTGAGCAGAATGCAGTCTTCCATTCGTCACCGTCACGTATGCGGATGAGATTGTATGCCCCACGAAGGTCGAGTTTGGTATAAATGGTAGCATGGGTGAGTTTGTCCAGTAAAGGAGTGATCAGTGGTATGGGATAACGGTTCTTCACCGTAACGGCATTCAGGCGCCTATAATCGACACAGGGACGGAGGTCCCCTTCCTTTTTTGGAACAAAGAAAATAGGGCTTGCAGCCGGAGAGGTAGATGGACGAATATGACCTAACCTTAAAGCCTGCTGGATATAGTCCTGCAAGGTTTGCTCTTCTACCTGTGTCAGAGAGTAGATACGGCCCTTTGGGATAGACGCACCAGGGACCAGATCGATGGGACAATCGTAAGGTCTATGAGGTGGCAGACCTTCTGCAGACTTCTTATCAAATACCGCCATGAAATCGTGATAAACAGCAGGTATCCCATCCGTGACAGCCCCTACCGTGTGTGTATCATGATGATCGTTGTTGTCTCCTATTACCATGGAATTTAGACTACCCAGGATGCCCGCGGGACTGGAAGACTGGGGTGTTGCCAGTAGGCAATAGCATTGACATATTTCGGATTCAAACGATACCTGACCCGTCCCCCAATTGATGAGAGGATTGTGTAGTTTTAGCCAAGGAATGCCTAAAATCACACCGAACTGAGGAGTGGCAATGAGGTCAAAGGACATTGTTTCTTTGTGATTTTCCTGGACAATCACCTCTAATGGTGCTGTCTGTTGCAGTATCGGACCAGATGTAAGCGAAGAACCATCTACCGCCTGGACTGGTTCGGGACAGTTCTTCGTGACCAAAGGAAGGTTCAATGAACGGGCCAATGCTATGTCAATGAAGCAGCCTGTAGCACCTGAGTCTATTACTATTGACACTGCGTGGGAATCTGTGGCATGTTTCAGAATGGCCTGAACTATAATGGGGCGTACAGGACCGAAGGTAGGTTCAGAGGTATTCCGGATAATACTCGCTCCCCCCTCTGATCTTAGGGGCGAGTCTTCTGAAAACCCTGATGTCTATTCTTTGGACGGCGAGGACATTCTTTGACAAAATGCCCGGGGAGACCACAGTAAAAACAGGCATTGTCCGTTCGCCTGCGTTCTCGCTCAACATGTGAGATGGGGCTGCGGATCCCGCCTATCTGCATGGGTTCAGAAGTGACAGTAGTAGTGGCAGTGGATGGTAGAGATAGTGAGGAGGACAAATCCCCGCGCCGTTCCATTCGTCTGGCGTCGAGTTGTAACGTTAGGTCTACCAAATCAGTATATACAGTGGGAAGCGTAGGTACAACAGACAAGGCATCTTTCATGACCCCGGACAAACCCCGGTAATATACCACAGCCTTTTTACTTTCCGGCCAGGAAGTCTCAGCAGACAACTGGTTGAATCTGGTGATGTACTCTATTAGGCTTGATCGACCCTGCGTGAGATCCAGTAGTTCCATGTCTCTGGACTGTGCTTTGTGTCTGGTGTCAAATACTTTCGCCATCTCTTGGGTCAGTAACTCAAAATCATAAAGCGCAGGATGATTGTTTTCTAACAATGGATTGGCCCATGTGGCGGCTACCCCGGATAAATGGGAGAGAAGGAATGCTGCCTTTGACACAGGATCGGGGAAAGCCTGAGGACGACACATGAAATGTAGTTTACAGTGATTGATGAAAGTGCGATATTTTTTTGGGTCGCCCTGGTATCTCTCGGGAGTAGCCAAAGGAAAAGGGTTTTGAATTACCACAGGAGCGGCAGGGAAGGAAGGGGGTATAACAGGAGGAGGACAAACTTCATCAAATGCAGCTTCTGCAGGCAGGGGCTGACTTGCACTTATTACCGTGTCGAGACGATGATGTAAAGCTGTGGTGGCTGCGGTCAAGTCCGCTCGAAGTGTTGCAGTAGCGGTTGCCATATCAGTCCTGAGTGCTGACACTGCCTGCATTAAAGCCGTCACGGGGTCCCCGGAGGAGGTATCCATTGCTGGACGACCAATAGGCTTCACAGTCTATTCTGATCTGATCCTGATGTCCACCTTGATGGTCGTGCAGCTATAGAATACCTCCGTCCCCAAGTACCGCTCGAGCAGATAAAATACACTGCCCGAGCAATCTTTGAGGCCACAGGTGATGAGTGATGTCGTCTGTTGGATACTGGGGACACCGGAAGGACCCCTGAGTGCTGTAAGGCAAAGGTTAGGGTCAGAATTGCTATGATCAATAATGGCAGTGTAGGCAATCAAGAATAACCAACACAGCTTACCCGGGGAATGATGGAACAGGTGGGAAACCTGAATGGACGACAAGGGAAGACCAACAGCAGGCTGGAGAATACTGTAGTTCCTCCGACTCACACCTGAAGCCAGAACGTGATAGTCAAAAGTTTGTGGTTCACAAAAGTTCGCCAAAACAGAAGGAATAAACCAGAGCAAAATCCAAGTTCAGATGGAGGGTCAAGAGTTCCAAAGTTCCAGAAGAATGCGTCGTATCCAAGGGTAATCCAGTACAAATCCAAATAACGTTCCGTGGTCAAAATCCAAAAGGTAACAAGAAATACAAGGAGTAAGGCCAAACAGGTCTTTCTTGTTGAAACAGCTGTGAAGCACTGAATGTTTCTCCTCGGTTCCTTTTAAAAGGAGTCAACATCACATGACTGGTCACATGACCGAAAAAAGGCGTCACGTGAGATTGGACGTCATTCCTGATTGGTTGACAACACATAGACGTCAGCGTTGGCTATAGCAGTTCCCGTGACTAATCACGTGATCGCTCCCGTACGCGGGAGCAGTGTCGACGACCACAGTGCCGTCGGGCATGAATGAGACGCCATGGCAGACGCCAACAAGGAAACGGGCGAAAAGAGGTGGAACTGCCCCCTCGTACATCCCGCCTGCTGTGTCTTCCCCGTTGGTGTGGGTGATGGGTATGTCGAGGGGACGTGACAGATGGGAGTGAAGCAAACCTCCGGGACCTGAGGGTTCAGTGGTCGGTGTATTAAATTGGTTGTTTTGGGAGTGTTCGCCTTTTTATTAACTATCAAATATAATTGTGTCTAACTTCCCCTGCAATGCTTCCTGTATTGATGCGCACCAAGTTGTATCCTTGATGACATTGGAGGCCTTCTGCATGCAGGGAGTAGCTAAACTCTTTTAAAATTTTAAAAGCTCCTTGTTTTCGTGTTGCGCATTGCTGATTCTATCATTGAAGCAATTTATTTTTTGTGTTAATAATCCCTTGCTTATCGTCTTCAGCAGCTTTTTTATATGTAGCTAATAAAGAGGGGAGAGTTGTGTTATTTTTCCATTTCTAGAAGCGTTTCAGCATGTGCCCCAAGTTCTTTCGTGAACCAGGCATTTCTAGGTGCGACTATTTTGTATGTCAGTTTAAGGGGAGCTAGAAGATTGGTGACTTTGCTAAGAAAGACACCATTAAACAATTTTGTCAAGATAGGCAACCATAACATAAGTTCGATTTAAAAAAGATCGATGGGAATGGAGGGGCCCTTCCCTTTTTTTCTTTAGACAAAGCCTGATCTACTTCTTGGGCTGTGATTGAGTCACCCGCATCCTCATTAGGGAGGTGGGGGGGAGTGGACACCAATGTTCCACCCCTCATCCCCACTACCTGGCACAGACCGCCCCACGCATATAAGGAAGTGAAGTGCTCATGCCAGGCATCCAAGCAGATGTTGCATACAACACAAGGATGCTCTGCCTTGATATTTCTCTTCACCAAATTCCAGAACTCCTTGGAATAATTTAACCCCAGCAGCCTTGCCAAGGTCTATCCAGATAATTTTACTCTGTTGCCTCTTCTTTTTGGCTAACATGAGTTTATAGTCCTGTGTACGTTTTGTAACCACCCCAGGGCAGCCATCACCCCACGCTTTTGTATGTATTTCCCTACCATTTGGTAAGTCCGTTATTCTTCTGGAAAGAAACATAAATCCAAGTCGACTATTGATTACCACATATTTGTGACTGAGATGCACATTACAGTATTGAAATCAATGTAAACCTAAAATTAAACTTGATAGGTTAAACTTCTGAAGGGTTTGGATTTTACTTTTTTTCATTGTGGTGTTGCTTTTTAATTTCCCTCTGTTTTCACAATAGGAAGGCACAGTCCAACATCATAACTGAAACAAAAACATAACATACTTGAAGTTTTTATTAAATATAGCCTTACATTAGCTTTTAGAAATGTTAGAACATTCACTTTAAGACAGTTTTTTTTTAATAATTAGATTTGCTAAATAACTACAATTCAATTGCATTGGTTGTCTCCAGACCGTGTTCCTCCAAAACCTTTTGCACAAGAAATTGCGTCGAGAGCGGCCGTGCGCAGTGTCCGGTTTAGAGGAACCCGTTCTGGAGACCATGGTCAGACTGACCTGACTACCTTTGAAGGTAAGTGGGAGGAGTGTGACGGTGGGGCTGTGCAGCAGGAGGGAGCTGCAGGGGAGACCACTGCCAAAAAGGACAGTGGGAAGAGAGTGGTCTCAACAACTGCCTTTGACTGCGTCTTCCTCTCAGTTTCATGTCTGACATTCAGAGACAGAACCCTAGAATTGGCATGCTTCTGAAAGAGAGCTCATGCAACAATCCAATGTTTTAAAATGTAGGGCACTGGCCAGAAACTGTATTGCTCTACTGCTGGAAAAGGTCATTGATGTACTCCTTTTGAATCAGACGCAGATGCTTTGCGAGGGGCAGACTTGGTTCAGAGAGCAGCAGTACAAGCAGAGCAAATGCTGCTGGGTGAGTTGGTGCTCATTATCCATCTTAAAAATAAGTTCCAGGTCTCAGCAACTGACCGCCCTAACCGAGTTTAGGCACAATGATGTCCCCAGCATAGAGGACAGCGAGGCAACAAACGGGACCTTAACCCACCCCAATGCTACCACGCATTCTGATGGTGGAGGACCACCCATAAGATATCTGTTCCAGAGAAAAGTGGGTGTGACTCCCCTAGCCGCATAGCTTCGACTTCCCCCTAAAACCATCCTCTTGTGTGGCCTCTCAAGCTAGTCTGTCCCTTCCAATTAGGGCCACAATGGATGCCCGGGGTCAATCAGTAATTCCTGAGAAGGCATAGTTGCCTCAAAGTAAGAATAGTCAAACACGTTGAAATTCCAGAGGAAATAATGCAACCTAGCACATAGTGACCCTATTTAAAATGTGGGCATCGAATTGCCTGTAGCGCTTGCATTTTATTCTATGGAATCCATTGTGTGTGTCTTGTTTTCGTTCTTGCATGTGTCTTGGCACTAGGGAATACTATGGTATACCATGAACACCAGGCTATCAGGGTGTCGCACTGCCTGTAGCAGAATTAATGTAATTGGCTGGGTGCATTAAAATGGAATTTACAAGGCAGGCCTGAACTAGATTACCCACATTAATCTGGCCATTCAAAGCACGAGTAAATCTTTCTTCTCAGTGGTGTGTTCGAGGTATATTATTGCACGTGATTATATCCCAGTCACTTCTCCATGACTGCTGCAAGTCATTAAAAATGGATTGTTCTGTATAGTTAAAACTGGTCCTTGAATGCTTCATGGTTGTAGAGGTAACCTTGAGCTCTGTTGAAACGTGCGCGTGTGTGTTATTGCTTTAGCTGGGAACAAAAGCACTTCATTGTATCGTCATGCCCTATTCGGAAGAGGCAGCATTGATGTTTTTGTTGACTCTTCGGTTACGAATGAGTTTGGACGTGTGTAGGAATCGGACCAGAAGTAGCTTTTGATGTAATCCATACCCTATATTTTTAAGTGATTAAATAATGTTACTGTTTCTTTCATTAGATGATAATCCAAACCGAAGCAATGAAAGGAAAGATAAGAAAATGGTTATTCAAAAACCGGTTGGCACCACCGAATACACGGTAAATTAACCTGTTTATTTTGTCATTCTATTTAAAGCTAAATATGAAATGCATTCCTAAACGCCAACTATCAGTTTTCTTAGCACATTACATTTTCATATGAGAGTAATTTGTTTTGTGGTGGTTTTCGGGCCCAGGATCTTGCCTAGAGACCCCTTCTCGTTTAAAAAGAGCAGGGGCCTCATCACAACTTGGGCTGTATCCCGGCTGCAATACCGCTCGACTGTAATAGCCCTAGCACCGACCGGTCCGGCGGAATTACCACCGGATCACAGGTTGGGTGTTAACGGTAAATCCCTATTCCCCATTCGGTCCATTGGATTCAATGGGGCATTTTAAGCGCTAATTATGCGGGCTAATACAGCCGGCGGTAATACAGGGGATTTACACCTCCAGGGAAAGGCTGGAGGAAAAAACATCCAATTTAGCACCCAACTTGTGATCGGGCCAGCCCTTAAATGCGGCGGTAATACCGTTACCACTGCATTTAAGGGCTACAGCCCAACTCGTGATGAGGCCCCAAGTGTTGCTTTGGAATGCGTGCATAGAGGAGTATTGCTTGCAAAGGGCCATGTATGCAATTTCGGAAATGCACAAATGATTTGGTAGTCCTGTAAGGTGCACGGTGAAAGACGTAGCTCACATTGGAGAAAGTCTTATGTGGTTGTGAAGCTGCACCAATTGCCAGGCAAAGTTACTAGGAATAAAGATTTCCTGCCTCGGCTTTCAGCTCAAATTGCATCAACTGGGAATTGCAAGCATATGGTTTTTGACTTTGGGCCTCATACCGAGCTTGGCGGAGCAGTAAGAAAATCTGTTACTGCCACTTTAACGGAATTACGGCTATTTTTACCACTCCTCAAATCCAGAGTTTGGCATTGAAGTACTGCATTTACCTCCAGCATCGCACCTCTACTATATCTTAGACTAAATCAACCTCTAAATAAATATAGGTGGTGACGAGGAGACCCGGGACCAACTTTAGCAGTATCAGTGAAAGGACTTGGATACATCTAGATAATGGTGCGCTTGCTTTATAAACCTGCCTGGAGGACCATGGATAGGTCATTTCTTCGGTCTGAGACAGTCCTCTATAGAGAGTGTAGAAAATGATATTGTTGTGGACCCTGAGTAGTTTCATTAAAGTGTGAGCATTGTTAATAGCCCAGCTCCTATTCCAGGAAATTCATCTTTTACGCAGTGCACTGGAAACCAGAAAGAAAATTGCGATTCTTGCTCCTGAGAAGGCTTTAGCTATAAAGGAAACAAAAACCCACAAGTGAAGGTTTGGCTAATGGGTCCTGTGGGCTCTAGGGCTGACTTTGTCCACATACCTTCTCAGGCCCTACTGGCAGTGAAGCAAGTTCTTGGTGAGGATGCATTGGAACTGCCAGATTTATCTGAAATATGCCGATCTTTATTTTTTATTTTATTAATTTTTATAATGTGCCACATGCCCATGGCGCACATAGAGACAAAATGAACATACAGCAAGAACCGGGTAAAGGAGGGGTGTGATCTGGCCATAGAGGGGGCGCTTTAAGTCTGCTGAGTTAAAGAGCCAGTGTTTATAGCCTTCTTAATGTCTGCCAGGGAAGGGGACGTTCTTATGCAGAGCGGGAGGTCATTCCATTCTCGAGGTGCAAGTATTTCAAAACTCGCTCCACCAAATTTAGCAAGTTTAAAGTATAGTTGACTCAGTGTATGGTTATCATTGGCTTAATGTGCGTGTGGTTTGTTTGGTGGTCAAGTGGTTGATCAGATATTGGGGAGCAGATGTGTTCCGATATTTGTAAGTAAGAGACAGTGGGCCTCATTACGACTTTTTTGTAATGGGTTAACTGGCTCCGCATTATGGTGGCTGGCCCGTTAACACAATTACGCAAAATTACGAGGTCCACTTGCGGGACCCGGTAAGGACGCCTGGCAAAACCCGGCGTCCTTACCGGGTCCCGCGAGGGGAAGAGGAGCAAACAGGCCGGTCGTAATCGGCCCGTTGTTCGCTCCCTCTCACATTCCCATTGAGCCCTATTGGGGCTCAAATGGTAATGGGGAAGGTCCAGGCCCGGGTTCCCTGAGGGAGGGATTACCGGGCCCTTCGAACGGCCTGGTAATTCCCCATTCAGGGAACCCGGTAAAGGATCCCGGTTTGGCGGCAGCCATAGACTGTATTGCTCCGAACTAGAGTTCGGCTGAATACTTTAAGCCAAGGTTTGGTAATGCCCCTAGTCAAAAGTGGGAAGAGTGGGAATTGACTGACAAGGGAAGAGGTGTAAAATTTTAAATGCACTCCCAAGACCTTCTGCAGGGCCCCATGGGTTGGATGTTAGCGCAGCCTACTTTGGGAGGAGTTGGGCGAGTCTACCACCCAGCTTTTCAAGGGAAGAAACATTTAAATGGAATACGCTTGCCTGGGGAAGACTAGAGCATCAGGAACCAAGGTTGAAGACATCTCTCCTTGTCCCCTGTATGGTGAAAAAAGAAAACCTTCCATCCTCACTGGGGATTGGGGGGAATCTGAGTGGGCCCTTCTGGTGAACTAGATGGGCAGGAAGAGCCCTGGGAGTAGCAGCCAGGAACAAGCTTTTACCATGTCCACGGCACTGAATGTATGACATTTGGAGACAGATCTTTGATGAATCTGTTTATGATGAGCCTTGTACCCTAGTTCAAGAGTTTGGCTGCCCTTCTGCTAAACCCGGAGTCTCATTCTCATTAAGGAAGCGTTTGGCCACTCTGTGGGCTAAGCTGCTTTTTCCCCCTTTTTATGCAGGAGAGGTGTACCTTGATATGGCGACGGTCCACTACTCCATTAATGCACCTGTCAAGGCTTAGGCGCAATTATTGCTTAGGGCCCACAGATCTGAAATCGTGGTTTCCTGTACTACCCTAGTCACAGAAGTAGAGGGCACCTGTCCAAATCATTGCCACCTCTTGGCCCCCCCCCACACCTTCCCTCCGGGGTAGGCTCGCGCACACCCTTCGGGGAACGTGGGAAAGGGAAATGGCAAGTAAGGATGGTGGCCATTTAACCAGGGAAAGGGTATTGACTGTAGATCCACACGCACACCACACCCTCTGCCTGTTTAGAGCAAGAGCAAGGTGGGTGCTTGTTGCAGGGCCATTGATTGGGAACGAAGCCGCTCGCAGGATGAGTCCTGACCAGAAGCACAGGACGTGGGTGTTGGCCGTAAGTGAACTCGGGTGGCGTAGGGGTGAATTTGCGGAAAATGAAAGTCGTGTGCAACGCGATTCCCCTGCTTGAGCGGGGCTTTGTGCTGAAGCTGTGGGGTGCTGTGTCGCCTCGCTCTGGATGCGCTGCAGAGGGAAACGGGTGGAGGCGAGGGGGGGCTTTTTGGAACATTGGTAGCCTGAGGCCGACGCTCAGAGGCTTTTTAATCGAATAATTAAACATGAACAACTATCTAGCATAAAAATACACCATTTGCTCACAGGTAACCTGGTAGGGGTGATGTGATGGGAAGCAGCACAGAAGAGGGTCAGACGTGTATCCTGTCTCCTTTACGCTGCTATGTCGTTCCCAATTGGTTGGTGATGCGGCGTGACGTTGCCCTCCATGTTAGTTTGCTCTGTTTTCAAAATGTAATTGTTCAAAACATGTTTGCTTCTGGCTTGAAGTAAAGAAGATTATAATGCGTAATAGGAAGGCCCCAGTCCTGACATGCGACCTCCAGCAACTGGTGCCTTCCGAGTGTCTACTTGCATTGCCCTGAGCGGCTTACTGATGATAGTACTAGCACTTAAGGTTTGAGGTGATGACGCATAGAACTCTGTTTCCCCTTTGGACTATCGAAAACGTACCAGCAAGGTTGTGTTTGACACGCAACAGACGTAGGAAGCCACTAGCCCTTCAGCTAGGCCTCTCTGCAAGTAGAGAACACAGAGCGGCCCTAGGGCACACTCTACTATTCTGTTTCATTTCCTCAAGGCCGGGTCGCTCATTCATCCAAATAATGAGGGATGCCTAGCGTAAAGCAGTGCTTGGAGGCATGGCGTAGGGAAGATGGACGCGAAACCTACCTCAGTGAGGCGTAGATGCTGGGTTTTTAGCCCTGCACAAATTAAAAGCTGACTGCAGCTACTGGTCATTAGTTTTCAGAAAAAGCGTATCCTAGATCTAGTAGTACCCGAGGTGGAACTCTAAATAACTTCTCCTTTTAGTCACTTACTCAAACAGTTGGGCTTAAGCTCTCCAAGGCATCGGCAACACTGCCAGCTCCCCGTGCTGGCACGGGGTGCTGCAGTCCTTGCATGATCACTTTGGCCATGGTGCTTTCTGCCACTAGCACCCAACGGTACTTGTCAGGCACATTTTCGCTTCTGTGCACCCAGGTTTCCCAACCGTAATTTGACATTGGGCGGTTAGAAATGTACCCTTCCACTGTTGATTGTTTTGATCCTTGGTTTACCACTTCATTGTACATTAACATTTAAAGTGTTGCTTATAGTCACAGCACAGTTTTATAATCCTAAACCACCAATAGAATCGTCTTGTTTTATTTTTAAATTTATTTTTAAATTGTATTATTAATGGGTTGCATTTTGTTCTGCAGGCAGGAAGTTCAGACACACTAAATAGTATAGCACTGAAGTTCAACATCACGCCAAATAAACTTGTGGAACTGAATCGGCTGTTCACCCACACAATTGTGCCAGGACAGGTAAGTGCTTCCTTTCTGTGAATCTACTTCGCTCATTATCGATACCAACCTAATTAAGCAAATAGTACTTTTTGACATAATTTCCTCCCCAGCACCTTTAACAAATCCCCTAGTGTTTGCAGTGTTGATGCTATGGTGCCTTTGTTTTAGTTTTGAAGGAGAGGATGCAGTTTCAGAAAAAAACGTAGTTGACCCTTCTGATCACGTAGAAGGGCTCTTCTGCGTCCCTTGTTACTTTCATTTCATTAGTGCCCGGTATGGGATGGGTACTGCCGGCTAAAATACGAAAGATTACAACCACTGAACTGTACAGATCAAGCCAAACCTCAGGATCCCCAATTCATTCAACTATATTCTTTGAACCTCTTCTTGCTGCCCGTCTCGGACGATGATCACTGGTCGCTCAAGGATTTGAAACTTGGTTCTGTAGACTTTCTATTTAAGTTCCAGTTTACTCCACTGTTGTGGTCTTCAACATATAATGGCCATGAAGATCTAATCTTGTTTTTGCAGTCAACTTCAAAATACATGGCTGATGTGCGAGTATCTGTGCGTTTGATTTGTATCCCTTGTAGTGGGACAAATGTCAAAGTACCTTGACATTTGATAGCAAACATTGGAAATTGTAAGAGCACCTGGGTTTAATGATGCCAATACCCACTACGATGGTGATACCTTTTTTTATGAGTGAGTATCCAACAAAATGGTGGTGATGTCCGAGTATGCTGCCAATAGCACAGTGAATGCTTGGCAAATTACTATACAAAAGCTACAGCTGTTAGCTTTGTCAGTTCTTGATCAGACCTAATGACCTTCTTTTATTCCTTATGGTGTCACTGGCCGAGTAACCCTGCTAAGTTATGCAATTTATGATGGCTTACACACGCCTAGTGTATACATAAAGGGCTGTCTGTGTCCTGGCAGAGAAGGTCAATAAAGAATTTGTACTCGGAAAAGCAATACGCTTCATTAACCTTTCTATTCATATCTCCCTGCATCTGCTTGGTTGCCATGGCTATCTAGAAAGTCGGCAGATAAAAAGAAGAAACATGCCATTGTATGGTTTCCCTCCTAAGCATTGGGTAATTCGAATTATGGATGGCTCTACCTGCCCTTGAACTGTTTGGAGCAGCTGGATGCATTCCTTGATAGCTGTGCTCAAAATTAACTTTTGCCTACTTTTAAAAGGGGGGGGGGGGAACAGTATTGTTTGCATTGGATGCCATCCAAGATGCGAGACTCTAAAACTGTTACCGGCTGACTTGTGTTGGTCCTGTAAAGCTGCAAGGGACACACTTTCATGTTTTGGGAATGTTGCAACATTGGAGATTATTGGGATGATGTTAATAGAATTGGGATGGTGACCAGTTGCAATACTCTCAGGTTGCCAATCATGGTCATTGTTTTTTTTTTTGTTGGGTCCATTGTCATTGATTCCGAATGTGTCTGAGACAAAATACTGGTTGTACGGCACATAATGTCCACGAAGATTATCTTCAGAAAATGGAAGAGTTCAGATAAACCACTGCATGAGGAAGGGACGCATGTGATGGTTTCATTGTCTGCAAAGGACAAGGAGTCTTTCATACGGACATCTCCTGGATGGTTATAATGCAATATGGGGTCCATTTAATGATTCATATGTGTGAACGTTTTTTTTTTTTTTAAAAAACATATTTTTATTGTTTTCTTAAAAACATATCATCTCCGAACTCCCTCCCCACCCCCCGGAAGAGTAGGATCACATGTCGTTGTAGTTTCAAAAAGTTATGTACCAAAAATGTCTGAGATTTTGATATTGTGCGGGCACCATTGCTCCATATAGTCCGACCTTAAATACTCCAACACCGCCCCCCATTCCTTCGTAAAGGAATTCTTCTGGGCCTGGAAATGGTGTGTAATCTTTTCCATTGTCATTTGTGACCACACTTTTTGTAGCCAGGTAAACACTAAAGGCTGGTCCTGTTTTTTCCAGTTTTGGGCGATTGTGGCCCATGCTGCAATAAGTAAGCCCATGAAGTTTCTCCATTGTGCTATATGGAGTCTTTTGGCATGAGGGTCCTTTAGTCCACACAACAAAACCCTTTCCCCCATTTGTGCTGCATCTGGAAATATTTTTGTCATCTCCGTTTGGACTTCCCTCCAGAAACCCTTCACACCTTGACAATCCCACCAGATATGCCTCCATGTGCCCCTCTCCGTGCCGCCTCTCCAGCAGTTATCTGACATTTCCGGATACATTGATTTGATCCGTTCTGGAGTGTAGTGCCATTGTGCAATTGTTGTCTTGGAATATCTTCCCCCAGCGTGCCCTCCCATCTCTTCATATATGACCATTTTATTTCTTCTTCTGGCGCGTCAATGAATTGGTATAATGTTGACACCAGTTTTCTGTCGCCTGGGTTGTATATTATATATCTTTCAAATGGTGTTAAATCTCTCGTGGCTGCCTGAAAGATCTCCGGAGTGGTGAGCCAGTGCTTTATTTGTTCATATTTATATCTGTCCGCATCTGTCAGTTTCCACATTTGTTTGCACTCCGCAAATGTCCTTAGTTCTTCCTGGATCATTTCTACAATTTTTTTGCACCCAGCCTCCACCCATTTTTCAAATCCCCCTGGTTCGCATCCCGGATGGAACAGTGGGTTTCGACAGATTGGCGTAAAGGGGCCCAGTGGGGTGGTCATGATTCCCTTCCTGGTTTGAGCGTCCCATGCCTCGATGGTCGTTTTCAAGACCTCACTAATTTGAAGATTCGGATGTCTGTGCTGTTTTGTGTTTCCACAACAGGTCCTGCAAAGGGGCCCTAGCCACTGCCCTGTCTTGTGTTGCCCAGGTAGTGCTTTGGTCCTCTGCCAGCCATTCCCTCATGATCCAGAGTTGTGCCGCTTGGTGATATTTTTGAAAGTGTGGGAGTGCTAGGCCTCCTGCCTTTATTGGTGCAGTGAGGATGGCCCTTGCAACCCTGGGGGGTTTTCTGTTCCATACGAATAGCGATATGGCCTTGGACAATGCTTTGAAGAATGAGTTCGTGACTGTCACGGGAAGGGCGTGAAAATAGTAGAGTACCCTGGGGAGAATGTTCATTTTAACCGACTGGACTCTGCCCCACCAACAGACCCTAAGTGGGGACCATCTGTCTAGGTCCTTCTTTACACCTTCCAGCAGTTTAGGAAAATTGTTCAAATAGAACAGGTCTACCCAGCTCATGAGTGTCACCCCTAGGTACTTAATGCTTCCTTCTGTTATTTTTAGCTCGAGCTTTCCCGCCACCTTGCCCAAGGACCCCCTATCTCCCTCCAAGAGTAACATTTCTGTTTTTTTTCTGTTTATTTTTAGACATGACAGCCCCTCGAATACATCCAGTTCTTTTAGGGTCTGTGCTAAGGAGTTCTCGGGATCTTCCAAAGCCAGCAGCATATTGTCTGCATATGCAATGACTTTGTGTTGTCTGCCCGCCATCTCTATCCCCCTTATTCCTACTGTTTCCCTTATTTTGATTAGAAGGGGTTCTAAGAATATAGCATAGAGGAGGGGGGAGAGGGGACACCCCTGTTTCTTGCCTCTTGATATCTCGACCTTATCCGTTACTTCCCCGGTTATTTGGATTCTTATCGACAGGGAGTTGTAGTTGGCCTTTACCATATTGATAAATTGGTCCCCGAACCCCACGTGTTTCAGCGTTCGAAAGAGGAATGATCATTCCACCCGGTCGAAGGCCTTTTCGGCATCTAGGGAAAGCAATACTGCCGGAGTGTAGGTAAAGCCTATTTTTTCTACTAAGTGGATGCTCCTTCTTAAGTTATCATGTGTTTGTTTGCCAGGAATAAAGCCTGATTGATCAGGGTTGATTAGGGATGGGAGGAGGGGTGGCAGCCTGGCTGCGAGTATTTTGGTTTACATTTTTGCATCCAAATTAATCGGGGCAATGGGGCGATACGAGCCAGGGAGGATTGGGTCTTTACCTGTTTTGTGGAAAACTAGCACTTTCGCCTCGTTCATGGATGGGGTTATATTACCGCTGTCCTTGAATGTATTGAACAGTCTAGTTAGTCTCGGGACTAGAATGTCCGCATACTTTTTGTAGAAGGGGGCCGTGAAGCCATCTGGCCCTGGTGCCTTATTGTTCGGGAGGCCCTTTATTGCCCTGTGGACTTCTTCTTCAGTAATCCTGGCATCCAGGCGCTTTTTTTCTTCTCTCCCTATTCAAGCAATTATGGAAGAACGCAGAAACCTATCCTGTTCATGTACGTTCGGGTGCTCCGTCGTGTAAAGGTCTTGGTAGAAGGCTTTGAAGGTCTCTCCTATACCCTTGTTGCATGTTTGAGTCTCTCCTTTGGAATCCATCACTTTCAGAATCGCCAATGCATTTTGTTTCCCGTTGAGTTGTCTTGTAAGGTATCTGTCCGCCTTATTGGCCTTGATGTAGTAGCTGTCATGATCTCTGCTTCCAAAAGATCAGGACTTGCCCGACTCCCTTGGAAGCAGACCCATAACCCCGGTTCCGAGTGCCAGCCAGTCCCAATTGGGACCTTTTGGACCCTGTCCTGGCGCCAGTGGCACCAGGCTCATAAAGATGCCCAGTCCCAGCGCTGGAAGCGCCGGGATCATAATGCTTGGGTGGACTTACCTGCAGCAGACCATGCTGCTTACTTACCTGCCAGTTGAACCCCTGATCCTCTTCTGTTTGGGACTACTTTTCCTGTTGGGTGGGGCAGGAGCCACTCCCTAGGTTCAGAACACTGGAACTCTTCTGGAAAGCAGGAACTCTTTTCTTACCTAGGCGTGGCTGTGGAAGGAGACACCTAAGCACTACAGGAGGATATTTAAACCACACCCGATGGATGAATCTTGCTTTGCGTTATTCTGCATTCTCTGCAGCAGAACGCTCATCGTGTCTTCTGCTTCTGATCCTGGGCCTAAGGGAACAAAGGCTTACCATCCTGGAATCCAGTCTTCAGCAGCACCTGTAAAGACAAAGCAAGAACAGGTTAGCACTACGGTCTTCAGTGGCAGCGCATCTCTTACCTGGTCCATCGGCTGTCACCAACGCCTCGCGCTGCATTCCGGCATCTGAAAGACAAAGCCTTACCTACTCTTCGCACGCTCCGGAGGCCTTCGGCGCTGCATCCCGCATCTGAAAGACAAAAGAAGGTGCGTTTAAAGACATTGGGCAACTTTATTACTCACGTGCCATTACTCCTTCCCACGCCGAATCCAGTGGGTTTTCCAGCACCCTTCAGCTTCTCTAAAGCTCCGAACTTGTACCTGCAAGATAAAAGGGACAGTTAGTGCGCATCGTGAAGCAGGCTACAAGCGCTTACTTACGTGCTTCCAGGCGCTTCTATTCCTCACGCGGGTTCGATCCTCAACTCTCATCAGCCCGCCATCCGCCATCGCCGGAACCCTGCAAAACAAGAGATATCATTGCAAAAGACTTTTAAGACATTTGAAGTGCCCAGAACTTACCGTTCGTGCAGTTAACGACGGACAGCAGTCCTCTGAGGTGAAGAGGCCTGCACCCTTATCCAGTGAAGAAACTGGTTACGGCACCCTGCCCCGAGGCAGATGGAGAGCTCGGCGTTCACTTACCTAAGGTGAGGGCGTTAACCTTTGGGGTTCTACAGGAGAAGAGAAAGGGAAGAGGAGAGAGGCACCCAATAACCCCAGTTCATTAATCCCATATTTTCTATCTGCAGACATCTTACTCTTCAAGTCAGACATACAGTGCACAGAGGTCCAGCCCAAAGAGCCAACTGTGTGTTACACATCACCTTTGAAGATACGGCATTCACCCAGTCAAGACCGCCGCCTCTGCGGGAATCAGGTGAGCGTTACAGTAGCGTTGCCTTAAGTACAGAAGGGATTTCTTTGCTTTTTGGTTTTGGAGCATATCTAATTGGCCCTGCACATGCCTCAGCGCCTTCTTGAGGCTTCTATTGGGGTGATCTAACATTTCCTCATGAATGTCCGCTATTTTTCTTTCCAATGTCCTTTCCCATTCATAGGTCTGCTTATCTTTAGTGGCTTTTAGGGCTTTTACCGCCTTAAATGCTTCCCAAACAGACGCCAAAGGTACCTCTCCATTGTCGTTCAGATCAAAGTATTCACTCATTTTTTCCCCCACGGTCCCGCCCAGGGCTCTGTACCCCAGGATGTCTGGGGGCATTCTCCATCTCCATAGACCCCTTCCTCTGCCTGGGATCTGGAAGTCCAGGCACAGTGGAGCGTGGTCAGAAATTGTAATAGCGGCCAAGTCAATACCTTGGGTCTTCCCCAGGAGGCCCACCGAAACCCAAAAGTAATCAATCCTTGACATCGTGTTATGAACGTATGAATAAAACGTGAACCCACTGGCCTGGCCCTTTTTTTTCTATCCAGACATCATGTAGTGCCAAGTCTTCCATCTTTTTTTCAATTGTTTGGATGGGGCTCCCTGAGCATGACTTCCCCCCGTGCTCCTATCCAGCTTCGGTTGCCAGGCTAGGTTATGGTCTCCTCCCAGTATTATCTCCCCCTTCGTGAATCCCTCTACTTTCCCCAGGGTGTCTCTCAGAAAACCATCCTGTCCCGTGTTTGGCGCGTATATGGACGCCAGAGTAAGCCTAAGACCATGTAACGTGAGGTTAGCAAATGCATACCTCCCTTCCTCGTCCACCTGTGTGTCTATGAGGATTGCCCCAAAGCCCCCCCTCACCGCAATCATCGCCCCTGCTCTTTTCCCCCGCATTCGCCTGCACCCATATCTTGTACCCTTTCAGAAATATCTTCTTTTTATCTTCTGCCGTAACATGTGTCTCCTAGAGGAGCAGAATATCCGCCTTCTCCCTTCTTACAAGTCTCTCCACTTTTTTCCTCTTCACCAGCGAATTCAGCCCCCTTACATTTAGTGAGAAGATTCTAAACTTCGTCATCTCATCTACTCTGTTACTGCTATCTGCCAACCTGCTATTTGTGATCCCACCCCTCCCTCCGAGGCACCCCCTCTGCCCTCCCCAACCCGTTCAACTTACCCTCAACTAGTAACTGAAACTCAACTTTGATCCTGAGGAGGGCCCAGGCACCTAAGGTTGCTAGGGCGTTTTGCCTATCGCTCCTTGCCCTCTCATGCCTCAGGACTAACTGTGCGGGAGTCCTAAACCCCACATCACTCACAGACCCAGGTAGTGTACCCTCCGGAACCTCTGCCCGGCCGCCCCATATATGATATTCCGTGATACATTTGAGTCCGTCCACACCCGCCTTCTCCATTCTGAACATCTTGCCCTCTCTGTTCCTTTTGAAGATATCTACTTCTCACCCGTGGGGTGTCTAGCTTTTCCCCCTCCAGTTTGTTTTATCATGTGCCTTACCACCTCCCATCCCCGAGGCCTCTTGTACGGTTCTCTCCGGGGCCTGTCCCCACCTACCGCGCCCTCCTCCGCTTGCAGGCCCATTGTTTGGAGACCTTCCTCACAAGTTGTTTCTCTTCTCTGTTTACCCTCCCACTCAAACAGAAGGCCAAAAGGGAACGTCCACTTGTATCTGATTTCTTTCCCCACGAGTTCTTCCACTAAGGGGGCCATCTCCCTTCTTTTTAAGAGTGTCGCCGAGGCCAGGTCTTGGTATAGTTGGATTTCCACCCCATTCATCCTTATGTGGTCTAATTGCCTTGCCTTCCTTAGTATCCGTTCTTTTTGCGGATACGATGATAGGGCAGCCAGCACGTCCCTTGGCCTCTCTCCTGGGCCCACCCTGTGGATTCTGTCAATCCCAATAATCTCTGCGTCTTGTTCCTCTAATATGTCCCGAAAGACTTCTTGCACCGCACTCTTCAGGTCTTTATCCAGCACTGACTCCAGCATGTATTCTATGCGGATATTGGACCTGCGGGAGCGGTTTTCGAGATCCTCACATTGAATTTCCAGGTTGTGAGTCAGCCTGACCAGGTGTTCTGCGTTTCACTGCACTGTTTTGCTTCCTCCTCCACGTTTTGTACAATTCTTTCTAGGATGTCTGTCCGTTCCTCTAGCTGGGCCACCTCAACCCTTAGATCTTGGACCGCCTGCTTCATGTCACTCCTCAATGAGGTGAACTGTTCCTGGACCGTGGACATGAACTTGTCCCGCAGCTCCACAAACCAGGCCCGCATTTCGTCTTTTGTCGGCTGCTGTGAGCTCTGGTTAGGGGAGGTGATATCTGGTACGAGTTCTTCTCCCGGCCTGTCCTTTGAGGTCGTCGTTGCTTCTGTGGACCACATTTGTAGCAGGTTTGGGTCCTGCCTGAGGGGTTGTGATGCGGTCTGTGGCGCTCCCCCCCCCCTTCGCTTTAGCCCTAGACATCTTCGCCGGTTCGAGGGCTGGGGTCGGACCGGACTTCCCTGTGCTGGATGTGGGAGCTGTGTGTTGCCTTTTGTTGGGGGGGCGACTTCGCTCCGCACTGTTGTTTTTTCTTCCCAGAGGGCCGCCTCGGTGCGGGGTTTCAGTGCAACCCTCCCTGTGCTGGCCCCACGATGGCTTATTTCTTCACCCCTAAAGAAGTTGTCCCCCCCTCCCCCTTGCTAAGCACCTCTCCGATGGCATTAAAGGCGGCGCCACCGGTACTGGATCGGTGCTTGGGGGCTTGCCCGGGGCCTCGCTCAATGGGGAGAGGTGGAGTGCTATAATTACGCACGCACCTCTGACTCCCGTAATCGCCAACTCTGGTGCCTCTGCTCCGGTCCTCCTCCGTCTGGCTTCTCCCTCTCGCGACCGTCCCCGCCGCCGTAGATTCCGGGGGGGGGGGTGCGGAAGGCACCACCAGCCTCCAAGCGTCTCCCTGTTGTGTGTCTCCCGTGGAAGAGTGGGGGGGGTGGCGATCTTCTTGCTATCCCTGCTCCTCGCCGGCAGCCTGCGGCCTGGTCGCTGCTGTCACTGCCTGTGGGAGAGAGCCGACATGCTCATCCGCTCTACCCGTGCCACCGGACGCGGCCGCCTGCCGGCAATCGCAGGTCTGCCGCCTCAGGGTCAATTATGATTATTGGGTGCACCCGCGGTGCGTACTATGTACCTTTTGTCTGCTCCAGGCCCCCGGGTGCCGTTCTCCTCCTTTCCCAGTGCCTTACACGGTTCCCGCGTCCTGGCTGGGTTGTCGTCGGTGGGGGAGGGGCCGCTGCTTCTCACTGGTGTTTCTTTCGGCGAAAAGACGAGTTCCCTTGCTGAAATGCCGACGGCCCGTCTCACTACACCTCGCGGGGCGTTCCGGCATCTAGCCGAGTTTAAACAGCACGGAAAGCTTCATATTAAAGTGCTTTTTTGTTGGCGGCCAGGCGAGAGCGCGACTCAAACGCGACTACTTGTGCCGGCGGCCATCTTGGATCATTTTAATGTGTATCTTTTTGTTCTAGTTTGGCTCGCCATTTACCTTTATCCCTCCCCTTCTTTCCTTTCCTCTTTGCTTTATTTTTCTCCTGGTTGTTTAGAACACCTGTTTTATGCTATCGATGTGCTGTACTTAATTAGCTTTTTTATGTTTATTTGTTAATGTGGTGCATCTCTATGCTTTGGTCTTAAACTTTGTAATTGAAAATCTCATAATACATTTTTATTTTAAAGCAATAACGGGGGAAAGGCGCTGAAACCTGCTTGTAAAGCTTGACTTTTTCGTCTATCGCCACAACCCTGATAGGGTGCCCAGGAATTGTGGCTCCCCAATGGGCCCTCTTCCTTTGAAACCTCACCCAAGCCTACTCTTTCTTACCACCCGTAAACTTCCTCCAGGAATGGGAGAGGATAACTTGCACAATTGCATTTCGAGCCTTGTCTCTGTAATGTTGTCTAGAAGCCTCCTATCCCAGGACCGCTCACCATCCTGCCTAAATGCGCTTTTACCACCTTTTTGCTGTGACGCGAAATCCTGCAGAAAGCAAAAGTACAGGGCCAATGCCCCCCAAAAACCTGATCCTGATTGGAGGCACTCACAAGTTTTGGGCTCCCAGAAGTCGGGGGGATGGAGAAAAGCTGCCATGCTGCATCAGTCCTTTATTGGGGAAGAAAGAGACCCCGTGTCGGGTGTCAATTGAACAGTTCCATTAAGAGTATGGTGGATTTCCTTGCGGATTATCTGATTCCATGGAGGAGTGGGCCTGCACCCGCCAGCCCCCAGCAGGTGGTATGCTACCCAGAGCATCATCTGGCTTTGGAGGGTCTTCCACCAAGCGGATTCCTACCAATGGGCCACTGTTGCCGAATGTGAAAATGGGGCAGAGCTCTGCCTTTTTTTGATCTGGCCACCTGGAGGTTCAGCTGAGATGTGGCAGAAGCTCTGCTTCGATTAGGTTTCTGAATAGTGGCTCTTGTAATCTGTGCAGCGGGAAGGTTTAACAAACTTTCTTGGCTCAATGTCAATTAAAAAGTGCCATTCACCCGAACAGTGCCCCAAAAAGGACCCCTCCATGTAATACTACTTTTTTTTTTGTGTACATTTAGGAATTGTTTTTGTTGTTGTTATTGTATTGTTGTGGGTAATGCTGATGCTTACTTTTAGCTCAATAAGTAGGTACCACACTGGCATAAGTAATGCAACTTTGTTTACATGCAGAAAAAACAGTGAATGCAGCAGAAGCTCAAACTTCCTTGGCATACGAAAAATACAACTTGGGTAGCATTAGAGGAAGTACCCCTGGCACAGAACTGGAAGCGGCAGATCGGGAATGCTGTCTGCCTCAGTTGTCGTGACTGGCTGAAAGCCACCATCTTCTGCCAGGAGGTCCAGATGAGGGTGCTGGACATGCCCTTTTGACGGGGACAACCTCTTTGGGAAGGCCGTCAACAAGTTGTTGCAAGCCATTAAGACTGACACAGAGACGGCCCCTGCCCTGGGCGCTCTTCAGCAACACTGCTCTTCCTTTTGCCCCACCAGTGGGAAGTCCAGCAGATTGTCGAAACGCTTTGGCGGAGGGTCCTCCTCATACAGTCAACCCTCCCGGTCCATGACCCAGGAGGCCTACAGAGGTCGTTCCAAGGCTTTCGGTGGAGGTGGCTAACGTTGTCGCCCCCAAGGCCGCTTTCAGGTCCCAAAGCAACCCGGTGGGAGGCCGGCTGGTGGGCTTCATCAGCGAGTGGAAGAAGATCTCCAGTGCCCGATGGGTGATGGATGTTCTCACCCACGGGAACACTCTAGAGTTCCAGCGAAAGTGTCAGCGGATGTCTCCGGTGGCCTAGCAGGAGCAGCACATGCCCCAGCTCCTGCAAGAAGTATACGCCATGATAAGGAAAGGGGCGATGGAGCTAGTTCTAAAGCGACTCCGGGGCCCTAAGTCTATTCCAGATACTTCTTGGTGAAAAAGACCAGGGGCTGGAGGTCCATTCTAGACCTGCAGCGTCTCCACATATACCTCAAGTCCCAAAAATTCATGATTATCACATTGCAGCACGTGCTCACCCAACTGGAGGAAGGAGATTTCTTGACGTCATTTTATCTGGAGGACGCATACTTCCACAGCCCCATTCACGAGAAGCATCAGAAGTTCCTGCGCTTCGTGCAACAGGGAAGACACTACCAATTCAAGATCCTCCCCTTCGGACTGAAGTGGGCGTCCAGGGTGTTCAAAGGGCCTGGCATCAGTGGCGGCCCATCTACGTCTCCAAGGCATACATGTGTACCCGTACCGCGACAACTTGCTCATCGGGGCAAAGTCAAGGGAGACAGTCATAGATCATATGGAGGCGATTGTCCGGCTGCTGACGGATCTGGGGTTCTCTGTCAACTATCCAAAGTCCTGCTTGATACCATCGCAGAACGCACTGTTCCTGGGGGCCAGGCTCAACAGTCTCCTGCCTGGTGGCTCCCTCGGAAGAGAGGATAGCGGTCCTGATGGGCAGGGTGCAACGGCTGTTGGCACTGAAGACTGCTGCGGTGCGTACCATCAAGTCACTGCTCAACATGATGTCGCTGTGCATCTGCCTGATCCAGCTCTGCAGGTTGCGGATGCAACCCCTTCAGGAGTTCCTGGACGCTTGCTGGATCCAAGTGTCCGGAAGCTTCACAGACAAGATTGCTCTCAACGAGGTGTTCTGTTGAGCGATAAGGTAGTGGGGCTTGCTCTCCAACATCAGGGGCACAGGATTTCAGAGCCCCCCATACCAGGAGACGGTCACCATGGGCGCAAGCCCACACCATCTCTATGCCAGAGGCCTGTGGGTGCCAGAGGAGAGGGATCTCCACATCCATATCGTGGAGCTGCGGGCAGTTTGGGTCCTCAAGTCATTCCTTCTGTCCCTCAAGGGCAAAGTAGTGAGGATCTTCCCGGGCAACACCACCACAATGTTCGAAAGCAAGGGGGCAGCCGAGGCCCAGCTCTCTCCAAAGAGGTGCAAGACTTGTGGCACTGGCCCATCGCCCAATAGATGTTCCTCATCCCTTTTCATTGGCTGGAGTCTAGAACACCATCGCTGACTCCCTAAGCAGGGAGCTGTGCTCCTGCCACGAGTGGGAACTTACACAGGATGAGGTGAACTGCATCTTTCTCAAGTGGGGCAGATCCCAGATCGATCTGTTGTTGACAAACTCCAAATGCCAGAAATTCCCCAGCAGTGCCACCAGCCAAGGGGCATGAGAGGGATGCCTTCTTTCTGTGAGAAGGCCTGTTCCTATACATGTTCCCTCCGTGGCCTCTCCTGCTGCGAGTCATCAATCCACTCAAACTGTGCTGATGCAGGATGATCCTCGTCGCCCCGGCACAGCAGAGGCAGATTTGGTACCTGTACCTTCACAGCCTGCCAACGTCACCTCCGGTCAAGCTACCAGTGGTCGCGGATCTGCTCACCAGAGAAGGAAGCACAATCCTGCATCACAACCCAGGATTGCTGAACCTGAGGGCTTGGCTCCTACAGCCCTAGAGTTCGGGGGGTACGAGTTGCTGGCGGACTGCATGGACGTCCTTGCCAGGGCCAGAGAGTCATCGACTCTTAAGTGCTATGGGCACAAATGGAAGCATTTTACTACGTGGTGCCTGGCGCAGAAGATCAACCCTCTTAGGGTTATGGCCCTGCAGATATTTCCGTACTTGTTGTCCTTGGCCAAGGCGTGGCTGGCGCACGCCTCTTTGAAGGTGCATCTGGCGGCTATCTCCCGCTACACCAGGTCTCCAGGACAATCTTCTCTTTGGTCCCACCATCTCGTCAAAGAGTTCCTCAAAGGACTGTTTCGATCGTTCCCACCGGTGAAGGCTCCTGGCCCGGCATGGGAACTCAACGTGGTGCTGACGAGGCTCATGGGGGCGGGCGGGCCCCCCTTCGAGCCTATGCATCAGGCCCCTCGTGGCCATCATCTCTGTCATGACAGTAGGTGAGATCCAGGCTCTTTCCTGCAAACGGCCATATCTGACTTTTCACAAATCGAGCGTGATGCTGCGGATGCACCCCTCCTTTATACTAAAGATGATTTCGGAATTCCACCTCAACAAGCCTTTTGTGTTGCCTGTGTTCTTTCTGAAACCTTTGTCGCCGGCTGAAAGGACTTTGCACTTGCTGGAAGTTGCTTGTGCTCTGAAGTTCTACGTGGCACGCATAAAGAGTTTTCAGAAGATTTCAGAAGACGTCTCAACTGTTTGTGAACTTTGGTCCTGTGAACCTTGGGAAGGCCTTGTCCAAGGCTTCCATCTCAAGGTGGTTCTCCGGCTGCATCACCCACTGTCATCAGTTGCCCGGCCGTCTGAACACATTCCACCAGAGCGATCGCTGTGACAAGTGTTCGTCTTTGGTGTGCCCCTTCTGGACATCTACAGGGCTGCTAGATGGAGGTCTGCGCACACCTTCACAAGATTGTACTGCTTCGACAGGGATTCTAGAGAGTAGTACAGGGTCGCACAAGCAGTGCTAAGCAACCTGTTTGCTTGAAGGTGAGCATGTTCCAGAGGTAAGAGTAATTGCTTCTGTTGAGCCTTGCCATCTTCCGTGGTTGTGTAATGTTATACTGCTATGTATTCTTTGTTCATGAGCATGTGAATCCATGCCAAACCCCCTGCTGGAGAAGGAACAAGTTACTTAGCTATAACTATTGTTCTCCAGCATGGGTCTGGCATGGAGTCACATGCAAACTCTCCCTCCTGCCTCTGTGTCTTTTCTTGGTCATACTGCCACTTTACGTGCTAACAAATCTGAATATGGCTGCCGAGGAGGGGCTTGAGGAGAGGGCAGTCATTGGCTAGGGGCAGTATAACACACAGTACAGTGATTGGTTTACAGGAGAAATACAGTTTGTAAGTGAAAGTAAAACTTCTTTTACCAAGGATTCCCGGCCTGACAGGGAATATTCATGAGCATGTGAATCCATGCCAGACCCATGTTGCAGAACAATAGTTGCAGGTAAGTAACTTGTTCCTTCTCCCTCCTACTCGTATCTGTTAGCTTTCTGATGCAGCTGGACCATGCGCTGCGTTCTGGGAGGCATCACATTGCTCATGACTCTGACCTCCAGGGATGAGTGACCTGCTTCTAACCACATTGTTTTATTAAGTGTTCGTGCTAGGCATTCGTGGTTTTACTTTTGAGACAAAATATGGTTTTCAGTCAAAAACAAGTGGTCGTAGGGAATAGCCCTAGGAGTCACTAACTGGGCAGTGAAAGCAGATCTGTGGTTTTTAGGGAAGCTCCATGCATCCACATCTCAGATTGGCTTATTTCTGTTTCATAACTCGTAAGAGAAAAATCACTTGCTATTTGGCGCCCTCTGCTGGCCAGTACCATAGGCAGCCGGCCAGTTTGTCTAGGGCTTGCGAGCACTGGTCCTAACCTTTGGCGAGGGTGTCACCTTGAAGGATTAATACATTGCGGAAGAATAAAGCACTTTTTTTTGTTTGTTTAACGAGGTGTTCGTGTAATTTATTTCTATGCCCATTAGTTCAGCTATGTGGCACTACCTTCGTTTTTGTTTCTTTAGTTTTTTTTTTTTAACAGTACGTTTTACATGGTGTGATATTTTTAAGCTAATAATAGTTTTCAAATTAGGTTTGAAAATGACTTCTCTACACCATTATACGTTTTCAGCGGACTGACTGGGTCCGAAATTGAGGCTTTAGCATGATCGATGTGTGTTTTCTGCCCCAATAAAATTGTAGCCAATGAATGAGTCTTTTGAGACTGCGTTGTTCATGTGGTTGTTGTGCTGCACGTGCTGACTCTGTTTCAGAAAGTGCTGTACCCAAGGGAAACTTTGCTGGGAATCCTGCACCTAAAATGATGTTCCTTGTGTGCATTGTGTTGCAGTAAAACCTTCTCATATTGGCGAAATTCTAAAAACGAATGTGAGGTTTCTTAATACTGAACAATGTTTGCACCGTGAGAAGACGCTGGCTGGCACGTTGCCCATCATGCACTTAAAGCACCGTGGAATCTTCTAGCAGAACTCGCTCGGATATTAAAATCCCCGCGCCGTAAGATGGCTATACCTTGCCATGTAACAGCAATGTCCAATAGAATCTTTGCTTTTCTCTGTCCAATTCACCAAAGTTAAATGGTAAAACCATCACAAACCTAAAATATGCAGATGATATTGCCCTCATCTCTAAAACTCCGATAGGACTGCAAAAATTGCTCGTGGAATTCAACTCATATCTAGAGTTGAACAAACTAATAGTTAACGCAAAGAAAACACAAAAAGTCACGTAATCAGCTTGCAAGAATAATCGGGACAAGTATTTGTGGTCTATTAATCATACCAGGCTTGAGACAGTTGATCAATACACCTACTTGGAAATGATCATTGAAGGTGGGAGTTATTCAAAGGGGCAACTAGAGAGCATGGAAGTGAAATTAAATATGGCAATATCGCAGGCAAAAATGATTCTATTTCGTTATGGTAAATTTACAATCAAACCAGCAATTCTGTACTGGAATCTTAAAGCTATCTCTACAATACTATATGGTATTGAAACACTACCAACTTGGTACATACCAAATTTGCGAAGACTAGAAGCCAAGTATTGGCGAGCAGTTTTGCATTTGCCTCAGTGTGTGCCGGGTTCGTGGCTGCGCTACGAACTAGGACACATTTCGCTACATGCTTTCTATCTTTGGCGCCTGTGTGCCTTTTTTCAGAAATGTCTTGTGGCAACTGAATCATCTAATATGCTGAATACAATTGTGACTTGTATGTCTTCATCATGTACCAAATTTGCTAAATTATGGATAGACAAAATCTATGCAATTTTAGCGGATGGCAGAATATCGATTGATATGCTGATCACAAATCCAGACAAGGCAAAAACACTAATTTATAGATGTGATTAGATTGCCACGACAACACAATGTCTAAGATATCGCCAGCAGTGTCGATGTAGATTTTGGCCAAAATATCTGAAAGTGACAGAAGCCTACTTGCTGAAATCTCCATCTGTGGCTTAGAGAGCAGCCTTCCTAGGAGTGCGACTTCATTTATGAGCCACTAGATAAGTCCAAGCAAGAAGGAAACTAATCCCCAGCGACTTGATCTATTGTCGATTTTGCGAAAATCAGAATGTTGTTGAATCACTTGAACATCTATTGTGTCAGTGCCCAAAGTTAAATAATATAAGAAAAACTAATTTTGTAAATGCTGTCTCAATGCTAGAAAAGGTTGATCTGGATATCTGATGGTCGTATCTTTTATGTTCGGGCAAAAATACAATACAATGGGCAACAATACATTTTTTGCAAGCTCTGAATTTAGACAGTATTAGCTCACCTGTTCAGGAAACAGAATAAGAAAAAATATAGTAGGAGTAGCTTAACGTATTTGATCCGCTATTGGGCGCTCTCATAATTGGTGCATAATTGGTGCATTCTGAATTTTGATTTTGGTTATTCCTCTATTTGGTCTTTTTCTTTTCAGTTTTCTGTTTAGATCTGGGAAAATTTCGAGTTGAATTTGAATCTGTCTATATTTGTTGTGGTATTGATAGTGTGAATATAGTATTTCTGTTTTATTAGTTTGCGAAATTTTTTATAGGAAATGTGTAAAGGAATGGTTTTAGTACAAAGTGATTGGAAAGTTCACTGATGGACAATTATGCTTTTCCTTTTTTGTATCATGTTTTTAAGCTTGATGTATATATTGAAAAGCTGTTTAAGTACAGCTAATGCAATAAAAAAAATGTTTTTATGAAATGTTTTATTCATGTGGCGCAATGTGTTTGTGCTTCTTCGAGGGGCCAGTTTATTTCGCATTTACACCCGTGCTACACATTGTCCAAATGCTTTTAGAGCCCGTTTTGCTGTTGTGTTGCTAAGCTTTATAGACTTGTTCCGAGGGACGTACTGGGTGCTACGGGTCCTGAAGGCAGGGTTGACTCCTGAGCACAGTATCTGTGGTAAACTTGGTTTACATGCGCGTAATGCCTTGCATGGACTGAGAGCTGGAGTCTATAAAGCAGTTATAAGCCCCCATAAGGGTCAAAAGGGCGTACATTGTAGATGCAAATACTGCCTTTTAAATCTCTGTAGGAGAGGGATGGCATTCTCTCTCTCTCTCTCTCTCTCTCTCTCTCTCTCCTGGGAGTAATGCACAATCTGCTTTTTGGACTTACTTGCATAGGTATGGTGGATAGTACAAGCGAAGTGTACTGCCTAGGCAACGGGCAGATGTCCCGTGATAAGGGTAGTAAAACCAGTCTTGAACGACTTGGCTCTTCATTCTTTCTAGGTCAATAAATCAAGTACCAGCACTCAGCAATAACATTGATTATTGCAGAGCTTAGACTGGGTAAACCATGGATTACAGTCAGTGCTTTAAGTGGGGTAAGAAATTGAGGGAGGGCCCTCATTTGGGGGTGTGGCTTGCCAGATGGGCGTGGCCTAATATTTGAAGGCGTGGCCTAAATAAGAGCATGTAAAAATGAACAGGGGTGGTCTCGTCTACACAACTAAGCGCATACTGCAACACTGCTGGTGCAACCAAAACATATGTTCAGGGGCAAATCATTTAATTGCACTGTTGAGGGTGAGGCTTTTTAAAAAGAGAGAAAGTTGACTACTTTCAATATAAAATACAAGCAGTCCTTGCTTTCGGGGTGGGGGGGGCCTACCAACAACTTTTTTCTCAGGGGGCTTGTTAAGACGGATTTCTGAACTCTGTCCTGGTGGCGCAGAAGTTCAGAAGGCCAACCTAATTACTTGGAACAGGGTAACCTCTGGACGAGCCAGACCAATCAAGGTAGCGATCGCGGCGGTCATGACTAGGTCTCAAGAGGGGTGAGGGTGACTGAAAGCCCGCAATGAGCACACAAAGCAAGAGCGCTTACAAACTACTCCAAACAGTTGTTATATCAAAAATAGATACACATTTATTTTAAGGCCTTTAAAACAATGACCGTAGCGAGAAAATCACAATATCACAATATTAAACCAACACATACCATATCAACACAATATATATACAAATACACAGTCGCAAGCGTTTAAAGCACGAAATATGTAGTCCACCTGAAAGGAAAGGAAAACAGGCAGTGCGATAATACTTTAGACTCAGTTCGCCTTCAGAGGCACCTAACTAGATGGAAGTCCGAGCCCTGCGAAGAGTGGAGCCTTGTGCTCAAAGTACCTGCCACGCCGGTGCCAACGGGCAAAAGGGGAAGCTCTTCGGAGGAAGTCAGGCAGTTCGGGTTAGTGCACAGCAGAAGGAGAACAGGTTCCGCAACTCAAGCGCAGCCTCTACAGCGGGCAGAAGCAGAGCGCGAGTACGGCCAAAAGGGTGCTGTTTTTACACAGCAGGGAAAAGCAATGGGATACTGCAGGAGGGCGACCAGATCCTAGCTAAACTACTCACCGGTCCCCGAAGCAAGCAGACCCAGCCTTCTCCACGTTAGTTTCAGCAGCTGGCAGGTTCAGAAGAGCAGGGAACGCCTCGTAGTCGTGTAGAGCAAAAAGACGTCCCAATCGACGAAACCAGCACAGTTTGTTGCCGCAGCAGGACAACGGAGCGGCCGTGTGTATTCGAGCCAAATGTACACTCCTCCCTTCAGACTTGGGAACGCCAAGTGTACGAAGCGTGGGAGAGTGACAAGGACTCGAAATACAACACAACCTGGCGGCGGTTACAGAGCAGGACTCCCTTGTAAGCTGGTCAGTCAACTGGATGGCCCAGAGACACTTCCGAAGGCTTACTTGGCAGGAGATGATGAAGTCGCCGGGAATAGCTGTTCCTGCTATTCCAAAGGTCGAAGCACCAGTACAGGCCTTCTGGTTCGATCCAAGGAGGAAAGGGTTCCACAGGACGACAGCAGTGCAAAGGAGGATTCCTTCAGCGGGTCACCAGCGATTCCTCGGTCCAGCCTCTTGGTTGCAGGATACTTGGCTCCTGTATTCCTTCGTTCGTGAGAACTCAGGAGATCGACATGGTAGTGGTGTTTCCAGCTCCCTCTTATCCACGGTTCCCTTCGCGCCAAAACGGAGGGGAGCCAATGGGAGATCCGCTCATCAACACACATACCATACGTGGACCAATCACGGACCACGGTGGTCCCAGGCATTCACACCACCCTAGACTCTCTGGCACCCAGGATGTGTATTGGGACCAGACATCCCAGCCCACACCCTGGAGGCACACAAAAGACATGTAGAAGCCCGCGAAAGCAACCACGTTTCGCGGGAAAGTACATGCCCAAATAAGGAAGGCCCCGGGTCGCCCGACCTGGGGAAGGTGAAGGGAGCAAGACGGTCAGTGGACAGGACAAAGGAGCCTCGTGGTCTGGCCATTTTGGGAGCCAGGCCACCATTTTGGGTTCAGTGCGAAAAACGTGCTCAGAACGCCAAAAGGAGCTCAAAATAAACAAAACGATCGCTGCCACCATTCGAGTCCCTGAATGACTTGCACCGATCAAATACCATCCTAAAAAAGTATCTAGGGCCTGTAGAAGGCTAGAGACCCAAGAGAGCTGTAACTTAGCTTACAGTGCCCTCTTGTGTCATGTTGCACTAAAGCCGCAATATGATAGAAGAAACTACGGGAAACAGCGTTCCCCGGTACTGACTGTCTTAAGGGCATGTCAGTTTCCCCGTAAGAAAGGAGCGAAAGCCCAGAGAAGTGCGGCAGAAGGCTGTACTTCTCTGGCAAAGTCAAGAACAAGGTTAAAAACAATAGCAAAAAGTTTAGGGGTTGCCACATGGAAGGAAAATTACTTACAATTACGAAATCTTTCCTAACAGGGCTCGACATAAAAAAGTTTGTATACCACTGCCATTGTGTTATGGACTTGATGGTCGTGCAGAGTATAAATACCTCCGTCCCCAAGTACCACACAGACAACACCAGAAATACTGCCTGTGCGGTCTTTGAGACCACAGGTGGAAGTCCGTCGAGCCGATTTGGGAACAGCCGGAAGAACCCCTTGAACGCTGTAAAGCAAAAGGTTAGGCAGTTATGCACAGAACAGGAAGGACAACTAAAGACACAGGTAAGTTGGTGCTGCTTACCTATCTGTACAAGAGGTGGCCCAGAGATGTGAGGAAAGGCTGAACCCCGGAGCAGGAGTTGCTGGAGGCTAGGAATATGGATAGGTAAACACCTAGAGTGGAGGCCGGAGGCCAGGTTACCAAACAGACAGACGTGATCCGTAGAGTATCCAGAGACGAAGCCGAAGTCAAGTAAACAAGAGGACCAAAGTTCGAACAGGAGGGTGAGGCAGAAGCAGTCCGTGGAGCAAAGCGTAGTTCGGCAACTGAAGATCCAAAAGTTCGGTTAGTAGAAGGGTAATGCGAGGCAATCCGTGAAACAAAGCGTGGTCGAGGCACAAAAACAATCCGTAAGTATCAAAAGCGTAGAAGTAGCGTCACGTGATCCAGGAGGAAAACAGCTGTGAAGCAACGCTCCTTGTTTCCGGAAGTCTCTTATATCATTTCAGGGGTCACGTGATACGTGACACGGGAGCGTTGCTGCGTGAAGGGCAATCACGTGATCCGTGACGCGTGGGTCTCCGTGAGCAACGCTTTGCGTTGTAGCGAGATGTCAATCTCCAGTTCAGCTGCCAAGAACGGGAGGGGCGAAAAACGCCGGGTCTGCCATGCAGTGATCTAACAGGATGGTTGAGGGTCAAGGGGTTACGTGGACCCAGGTAAGTGTGTGGGGTAGTGGGAGACGTAACACATTGCCCAATGCGGCCAGGGCATGGTTGCAGAGCCCAGCACCTGAACATGGGTATGCTGCTGACAGTGTAAGGTGACGGGTGGAAGAAGTTGGCTACGAAAATGTACTACCGGGGGCTCTCATATTCCCCCCCCCCCCCGACCCCAACAAGCAAACAGAACATTTTACAAATGGTTCTGTCTTTAAATGCACTGGGGTGTCCTCTGGAGTGAAGGCTGCGATGCCTGCTCACAGGGGATGTTGTGTAAAAAATAAGAGACGGCTATGACCATGTGAGGAAGAGCGGTTGGGAGCAGAGGAGGAGCGGGGCAGAGGCGGTGTGTGCGTTTGGGTTCCACTGATAGGCTAAAGGTGTTCTCTGCGTCTGTTCGAGGCTCCGTTTTGTTTATGCAAAGGCTATAATGGCTCCTTCCTTCCTTCCTCCCCTCATAAGGCCTACCCGCATTCCCTCACCTGCCCATTGCGTCCTTCCTTCCTCTTTCCCCTCATAAGGTCTCCTCGCATTCCCTCACCTGCCTATTCCTTTGTGTACTTATTCTGACATTGTCTCTGGGACTTCCCCTAACCCCCAACCCCCGTGTTGTGTCCCTCTCCTGCCGAGCGCTGCCGCCACCTGGTTGTCCAGCTTCCCTCATGGGGATAATGGGTCAAACATTAACACTGTTTTGTCTCCACTCCTGTTGTGCCTGTTACTCTCTGCCCTACGCTGTAAATGGCACGGAGTGGTGGGTGCGGACGCTGAGCTGTGACTAACATAAGTGCCAGCCAGCCCAGCTTCCCACAAACTCGTTTGAGCGAAGCCGTGACTGCCCTGCACTTCTGTCAGTCACAGCTGCCTGCCTTGATGACGACGGGCTCATCTCCCGCTGCGGCCGTGGTGGTCCCGGCTCAGGAACCAGCCCACTAAAAGCACTGCTTAGAAGCAGTTTGTTTGCATGAAACGCTAGAGCAATCAAACCATTATTATGCACTGTCCTGTTGAAAGTATATACATTTGCCTGAACATTTGGAGGGGTGGGGTGGGGGGATTGGCTGAGGGTACTTTATGCACTTCCAGTATTCTTAATGTTTAGGATCCTAAACAATCTGCAGTCTATATCCCCTTGTATAGCCTGCAAATTGTCCATTGAGAAACCCTCATAAACCTACTAAGGGTCTTAATGAAGCTTAATTGACCCAGTCCGAGAGCCCCACCGCGCTTTAAGGGCCCTTAAAACAGAGTGAACGGTCCAAGCTCCATGGGGTCTTTGAACAAGGTTTCTGGTCCCATAGCACTCCGTTTTGCCCAAGGGTGGGGGTTTTAAAACCATTATAACCTTTGTCGCTCTTGATGGTATATCATATTTTATATAGACTTTGTTAGTACATAAATCTCCTTGAGCAGGTGCAGGGAAATGACTGCTGGTGCGCCCCACACCAGGTAGCCTTGGAATGCAACATTCTGAAAATGTGTGGGCTAGACAAACCATCTGTGGGCTACGGATTTGTATATCCTGCAGATTGGAAGAGTGCTCGTTAAATAAACCTGTTATATTACGGGACTAGAGAAAATTGGTTATGCTTTGATCCATATTCATAAAGGGGTTTGCATTAGGGGACGCGGGGGATGGGGCCTTGGCAGGCCTGGCTTGAGGTGTCATAATTGGGCAGCTAAGGTGATTTTTAATTGTTTTGTAATTTTTTATTTTTTTTTAATGTATTTTTGTTTTTTGAACTACGTTTGTTGCATGGCGAGAAAAGAAACTGGTTTGTGTCAAGTGTTCTGGCGTGGTTAAAATTGTAGCAAGAGCGATTTGCTCCATTCCCCATCGCGTTGGCAGGAAAAAAAAATAGCAAAAGCAATTGCAAAAACCTTAAAGCAATATGACTGGGCCGCATTTTTGGTCCACTCCCAATTACACAAGCAGCAAAACTGCAAAAAAAAATGCCTCCACTTCCTTCTAAGCAACAAAACACATTGGATACATCTGTCTCCTGGTGTTCACTATTAAATTGAGTCTGGGTCCTGGTTATGCCCTTGTTCTCACCAGGTAGGTAAACATTCAGTAAGACAAAGTGAACAGGGTCAAAGAAACCTGAAGCACACACTCCTATCTTAAGTACAAATTAATTCAGTGTTTGCTGTTTATTCAGATGTTTTACTGTACTTCACAGCAGGATGCTCAATGTTTTATACACAATCAACAAAAGATACAATTGATACACATCCAAAGTCATTGTCTTGGATCCTTTGGTTAAATGACAAGTACCTGCCCTGGGAACCTCGAAGGATCGCCTGAGTAACACATTTTAAACTTTTTAAACAAATGGCACATAGTGCTTAAATGCAACAAAATAGAACCAGTGTGAAGTAGGCACTGAGACTCAGTCATCCAAGAAAATGACTTTGGATGTGTATCAATGTTGTCTTTTGTTGATTTTGTGTATAAACATTGAGCATCCTGCTGTGATGTACAGTAAAACTACTGAATAACCAGCAAACACTGTCGAATTTGTTGTATTTAATATAGGAGTGTGTGCTTCAGGTTTCTTTGACCCCGTTCACTTTGTCTTCCTTGTGTTCACTGTCACAAAATCAGAATACGATCTTTGTCACCAGCACAAGAGGATGTCTGAACGAACCCCTAAGGAGCCAACAGCACCCTGGAGAGTGGTATACAGGGTCTGTGCCCTGACTTCACGGATGGCATGCCTGTCCAAGAGAAAGCCTCATCCTGGTTTCTGGGCATGACATTAATGTCTTCATGCAGGTTAATGAAAGAAGGGGACCCTAAGTGGACCTGGTGGCTTTCCACCAACATGATCATCCCTTTAAAGTGACAAAAGTTGGTGGAGCCTAGGGGGTGTGATGAGGGCACTCTCCCCTCGATAAAAGGCGCTTTATGGGGAGGGTACATTTCACGGAATAGGTGTGGGGATTGAAGAAATGCCTGAGGAAGTGCAACACGAGTGAGCAGCTGAATAGCGCTTCTGCCAATGCATAGAAGGGTATTCCAACTGCAGAGAGTTAGTGTGGGTTCCCCCGCAAACCTGACAAATAGAATTGCTGACGCCAAAAATCATCGCCCCGTGCAGCTTTGCTGGAAAGCCAGCCACGGGCGAAGGTGCAGATACCCAGGAAACTCAACGGAGACCAGCGGACTGCGGAGCAGTGACAGTGGTGCCATCGTGAAGCGGGAGTGAGAAGGCCTGGAACTCCTGCTGGTTTTTAAAATGGCATAAGAGGCAAACAGGTGTCACATGAGAATTTCTATATAAACTTTTTGTTAGACGCATCTAATGTGTTTAATATACGAATATGCGTACTCCCTGTACAAATGCAATCCAGACATGGAAGTGTGTGAAAGGCATCTTCTTTTAATTACTTTCTTTCACAACAGATTTTAATGCCATAATAGCAAAAAACCAAAACTTTGTTACATAAAAAAAGAACAAAGTACCGACTGAATATCAACATTAAATAACACAGAAAAACACATAACATTGCAATAACGTTTCCATTCTCACGACAACCTTGGAGACGTGTGTACGTCAATAGTGGGACATTTTTCCCATTGTATCAAATGTACCACAAAGTGCAAGTGCTTGAGTGCAAATTATTGTGCAAACAAGTCCTTTTCATAAGGTAATATGGTATCTACTATTCGTTGTTTGATGGGCCACGGTGCTTAAAGGTTTCTTCTCGAGACAACATCGCATGCACCAAATGTCATAAATTGTCACGGCGCCAGCCCGCAGTTTCCGCTGGCATCTTTGGAACGCTTGGCGCTGGCGGCGCCATTAGACTTCCATTTCGGCTTTCCTTCCTTTCTGGTTTACGGTCTAGTCTTTTTCTGTTCTGTTCTGCTTCCCTATGTAGCCCCACCTTCATTTCCGGATCGGCACGTTGCAACTATTGCCTTTCGCTCTGTTGCTCCGATCCGCTCGCTTCTCTGCCTTGCTGCCTGCTTATTTTCCACTCCGGTGCTCTGTCTCCCTTCCTCTCCTCTGTTCCCTTATTCCGCTACTCGCCTTTCCTTCTGCACTCGCTCCCGTTTTTTTTACCTTTTTTCCGCTTGTTGTCCTATTTCTATTCTTACCTTCCTTCTCTTACTCCATCTTTTCTTGTTGTCTCTCTTCCGTTTCTTTCTGCACCCTTTCAGTCTAGGTTTTTCTTTCCCCTGCAGTGCTCACGCTCCTCGGAACGCGCTGTGCAAGTGCCCCTCATTGGTGCCTACGTCTTCGGCACGTTCCCATCGTTCTACTGGCCGGGGTTTATCCGGCGGCTGCACCATCCTGGACTTCCTCATCCTCTGAGAACGGACTTCTGCTACTCCGCCTCTGGATCCATATCTTCCAGGATTTCCTTGCCGTACCATCCAGGCCACCAACCATCAGAAACGGAACTAATCCAGCCTACCCATTGTTCTCCTACAACAAATCCACTTGAAGAGGTTTTTTTTAAGCTGTTGCTTTTTTTCCTCTTCGTTTGGTCTCCGCGGGAGACGGGTCCCAGGCTTCCCTGTTTGACAGGGAATCAGGGTGGCTTCTTACCGCGGAAGACCATTTCTCTTCACAAAAAAGAAAAAGACTAAGAAGAAGACACATCAACGTGAAATCTCTTTGGAAGAGATGGGTGAGGAGGAAGCGGAGGTGGATTTAGATATAACTGACATACAGCCGGCTACAGCTGATCTTGATATAAATGTTCTACTAGCCGTGGTCATACGTTTTAGAACATCGTAACTAAATATACATATAGACCTTCCCATGTTAGTTTTGACTATTAAGTGAACAGATTACTATGGTGAATCCGTCTTTTTCAGGACCAAGATAGTTCTGTGAAATCTGTAAAAACAATAAACCCCTCTGATAAGGACTCGCCCTGCCAATCCGTCAGATCAACTACTTTACAGGGAGAAAAATGACATGCCTCGAGTGTCACTTGTAGGGGGTTTCACTTGGAGGTGAATTAATCGCCAATCACTTCAATTACTGCCGGTTATATTAAATCTGTAAAATACATGTCAAAACAAGGTCATACATAACACTTCTATTAAATATATACTCCATCCCACTCAAGATCAACACTGGGCAGCATCGCAGGCATGGTCTAACAATTTTCTTCACATATTAATGTAGTAGTCCATTGCGAAATCACTGTCACCTGAAAAAAAAAAAACACAAGCTCCTTTTGATGGCTTCAAAACGTCAGACTAATTAATAATAATTTCCAATAAAGTTCCCCATGGGTAGAAGATGAGACAAATAGTTATTACTCATCTCGCCATAATTTTTCCACAGAAAATTCAGAAATGCATATGCAGTCCAAAGTCAAACACAACATTTATGCACTGTTCATTTAACTTGACCGTGTCCCGAGGCGCCATCCGCCTGTGCTAAAACAAGCATTGACAATGCCAAATGTTTTGTCTTTTTTTTTTTGTAGGCGTTGGAAAAGCCATTGGGTATTAACTGGCCATTGATGGTAGCAGGTGCAAAATGGTTACTTTGGCATCTAATTGTAAGAATTCGAGTCCTCGGATTCGTGACTCACCTGTTTGCTTCTTGTGGTTTTCTTCTATGAGTGCGCAGGTTTCTTTTTCCTGGATGAGCGTGCCTTGTAAAGGTAGGCTCTGCAGTCTTCTGAATCCAGTGTGCTGGACTTCAGAGAGGCGTGGAGGTTTGCGGCTCACGGGCGCGGAGACGCTGAGGCTCGGGTACGTTCAGTTGTTCCAGGAAGAGTCCAGGATGAGACTACAGGGATAGGGGTTCTGAGAGAGCACTGGGAAAGGGGTAACCAGGAAGGGAAGGAAAGGAATTGGAATCCAGGGCTTATGAAGGGAAAGGGCTAACGCGAGTACACAACTTGCCGGGCGAAGGGCAGGCAAGCAGAGCGTTGAGACGCGCAGAAGCGCAGGGGCGTGACTGTTTTCAAGGAAGCATGAGGTCCGCACGGACAACTAGACCGCTGCTGGACATAGCGTCGGCCATGTTGAATGTGACTGCATAAAGTCTATTGACTGAAGGACCAGGCAGACCATAAGGGTCGATATCGTCGATACATGGCACTAATAGCAGTGCCTGGCAAATGCCTAACACTTATACCAAACATGGCAATGCTGGTTTTTAACAAGAGTTCAGTGAAGGACACTCATGGTGCTTACAACTAGTGGCTGGAGGCAGACCTGCGAGCTGAAGGATTACCCAGTAGAGGCATTTTGTAAAATCGAGGCCAGATGTTAACCTTTTTGTCCGTAAAGGGGGTCCAGGATTAGCTTTTATCACTGATGAAAGGGTCCATGATTAGCCTTAACGCTAGGTCCATGAGTCATTCCAGTATTAGGTAAAGGGTGCCAGTTAATAGCTGTAGTTACAATTATTGAAAGGTCCATGGTTTGCCTTAGTGTGAGTGAAAAGGGGTCTAGGGATAACTCTACATTCAGTGAAAGATGTACCACGATTAGATTTAGAGCAAATGAAAGCTGGGGTCCATGGTAAGCTTTTACACTAGTCGAGGGGAATCAGTTGTCAATCCTAACTCAAAGTAAATTGTGCCATTAAGTCAGTCTCAATCTCATATAGTCTATACCCGAGCTCTCGGTGCCAGTCTGTTCCCAGAGGTGGTCATGGGGGCACATGAGGAGCCAGGAGCGGTTCTTGCTGGCGTGCCACCCAGGCTGTTAACAGGGCTCATTCTCATTCACCTTTCAAACCTCGTAGCAAGAAGCACGCTACATGTAATGTTTTTGTTGGCACAACAAGCCAGGCATGCGTTGCCACAGGAAATGGACTTGTTGCTCTTTTCTGCACTGACTACATACATTGTTGAGAGTTTCAACACTGAAGGAAATGTATATAACCTTTCACTGTAGTGACGCTTCCATGAACCGTTACCCACGACCAAGCATCTACAGTGAATCGGCACTAGCGCACACCGAGGCAGACTCGTGTTCTAGGTGGGTCAGCGTACCCCACAGTGTCCTGCTGTGCATCTGCCAAGCCTCTGGTTTTCCTTCTTCCCTTTGCCGACGTCTGGCCCCGCACAAATCTGCGGCTGCATCTGGAGCATCTAGCAGGGCTTTGGGTGTTTTGGATGGGGGAAGGCGGGTTTCTGCCTAAGTACTCTTACAGATATTGGGGTTTTAGAAGGCACGCGTCTCATCACACACCCACAATGTGGATTCCTTGCAGACTTGAGCCCCTTGTTTTCCCACAGGCTCACTGGCCGTTCCCTTTTCGTAGCACGGAAGTTATAACGTGTTCTTGGTAGCAGTAGCAGGTACTTTCCTCTGTCGTTATGAGTGTACGTTCTGCTTCACAGCAATAGTAAGAGCAGAGTACAAAAGGTTCAAGCTGTCGCGGTTTATTTCACGGCACACGCAAGCCAGGGAACTCCTTACCCTATAATGAATGTGGTGCACAATAATACTATGTATTCTTTTTGAGTAGGCTTCCAACCCGTCTCGCACCCAACCTCCACAAACACCCCATGTCACAATGGACTAGGAACCAGGCCGGTGAGTATCAATAAAATATTTATTGATGTATTATTTAATGTTAAAGAAAATCAACCAATTACAACAACCACCAATGTTGTGGCAACACAAAATGCAAGAATCTCTACAAAACAACCAGGTTAAGATATACTATCCCAGTTAATACTTTTTTTATGGCAGAACAGAAAAAGAACAAAAGAACAATTTACCACACGATGATAGCACTAGAGTTAAGCACTTCCACTGCGACAGCACTAGCGTTACGCACTTCCCCCTGCGACACTCAACCCCCAAACATCAATTGGACTTTATTCCTTTGAATGGAAGGCAATGGCAGGGAGTAAGAATACAGGTGAAAAATTGTTTTTTTGTGTGGTGCCCACAGAAACAATATGGGGATCCAGCAAAGCAGGGGAAAATCTGTTTTGGAGCACCAATGGAAGAATGTTTTGTTTTTTAAAAAAAAAATATTTCTCACAACTGCTTAGGGGAAAGGGATGGAAAACGGGGAATTCGTTTGCTTACGTTTAGAAAGACAGGCAAAGCTTTTAGGGAATACTAATCCGCACACAAGGAGAACATTTTAGATTTTACAACACATGTGCAATGAAAAGGGAATGCAAATGAAAAATCGTTTTGACCACACAATAAGGAAAGCTGAACAGAAGAGGGAAATCTGTTTTTGAGATGTTAAGCTTAATTTCAATGGAAAAGAAAATGCAAATGGAATTTGTTTTTTACTGAGGCTGCAAATGAGAGGTAGGCTCTGGGAAAGGGGTTACCTCATGAAAGGAAAATGGGTTTTGGTTCAGGATGACGGATGCAAGGAGGAAATGGAAATTCGTTTATCCGGGTCCAATTTAAACACAGGGACAAATTAGTTTCCCAGATCACAATGGGATTAATTCTATTGGGCACACTTTATAACTATAACAATTAACAAAAGCACTGGGAAAAAGATTGCTGGTTTCGAATTCCACCAATTCCGATCCCGTGAATTTCAATGGTGGAATGAATTGATTTACCTACAAAAATGACTGAAATACACTGCCCATTGGGGATTTCAATGGGAAATTTTCAATGGGGAAATATTGGATACAATGCTCCAAGAATGACAGGCTTATGCAATTTAGGGCTCTGGGTATTGCTACTTGCATAGCAAGCCTTTGTTTAAGATTCAGGAACGCCAGCTGCATTTTAGGATACTCTGGAAAGAAAGGGCAAGGAGTCTGGTCGCTCCACTCTCAAAGATGGTAAGGTTCAGCAGCCTTCTCTCCGTCCTCCTTTTCTGTCTCCCCGGGTTTTGTGTCCTGAGTCCTAGTACAGTCCACCTTATGTAGCAGAAATGACATCACTAATTTTACAATCTAGGGGAGTGCCCTGTAATTATCCGTGCTGCTAGGATTTGACAGTTCCCATCCCTCTCTCCGCCCCCAGACAGGATTCATTCAGGGGAGGAGAGCACCATCTGTCTTTTTCCATGTGTCATAATCCTTTTGTTCCCCTTACAACTTTTTGGCGAAAACTAGTTATGCATCATAACTTCATAATTGTACTAGTCACTGCCATGTAAACATATATTCCGTTTTAGTTGATCATGGGGAATTAGATAAGCCAATCGCCAAATCCGTACGATGTAGCATGGCCATGTGGCACATTTTGTCATTTTCATAAAATGTACAACAGTTATGAATATGTAAGTTATCAAGCATGTTCCTAATTTCAATTTCCATCTTTTCACCCATTCTCATACTTCAGATCAGCCAGAAACCTAACTGGCCATTACAGTTCCTAGAGTCACAGGTAAATACAATTTATATCCCCAAAACTGCCTGGACATTACATTAAAAATTGCACAAAATTCAAATCAATCCTCAGTCTGATGGCTGTGCAAAATGCCTAAAATGAAAATAGTCTTTTAATATTAACTGGGAGTGTCTGTTCACAATATGGGAGGGCTGTGTCATCCCCGACAGCATCTGTCTCCCTGGGCTTGCCTGTGAACATTTTTTTTTTTTTTGTTTTTTTAATTGGGCCCTTTTGAAGTCAGTGTGGGCTCTTTTTGAAGTGGGTGCAACAAGGGCTCACACCTTTGTCATGCTTTAGCCAAGGATTGCCTTCTTTGAAATCCCTGCTCTCCTGCCGGCCAGTCTGCAGAATATGGAAGTTTGACGCCTCCAGCAGCATCACATTTTATTGCAGGGTTGTTAGCTGTGAGGTGCGACATCCAGCTGGAGTGGGGTTTCTCACTGTGCAGTTTCTGCCCCCAGCCAGAACAGGTTTTTCCTGAAGTAGTGTCTCTCCAACTGTCACTGGAGTTTTGTGGGTGAAACATCCTATACATGGGCTTTGGTCCACCCCCACATCAGGTTTTTACTTTCGTGACATTTTCTTGTGAGCAGTGATATCTGTTTCCATTGTAGCTTTTTAAAGCCGTTTTATTTGCAAATACATGTGCAGGCCAGTTTTTCTTTTAATAATAAAAAAACCTGATTCCATGTCACAGGATTCTTTGATTCCTCCTTCTTGGGTGCATTACATTACTGCTGGTCCATTGACAATGACGGGTAGGCCCCTTTCTTGATAGTTCTTTAGTTCTCTGTTTTTGTTGCAGAGTTTAAATTCCTGCCATTCATTTGAGGGCGAAAGCAAAGCCAGGCCGTTTTTGGTTGCAGTGTTTAAATAGCTGCTGTTCATGTGAAAGGGACTTCTGCTTGGGGCCTTTAAATGCACCCCACAGAAGAAGCTCAGAACTTTATTTGGAACACTATTTTGTTTGTTGCTGACATCCCTGCACATTGTTTAGCTTTAATTGTGAGGGCAAGCATAGGTTTTGGACGCAGACCAACTTTTAACTTGAACTTTCTGACTCCGACTATCCTTTAGTTTCTTTAGGTAGGGAAATCCCACCTTGGCATAGGGCAAGTTAGGCCTTACACCATCTTGATGTTTATTTTAATAAACATTTTTTTTCTGAACTTTGAATCTGTTTTCTGTGTGTTGCTTTATGATGCATTCACAAGGGGTGAAACGTACCTATTGTTTTCAGTGCTTTGTTTTCTTTGTTCAAAAGCTATTTTCGATCAGCTTTCTGTTAACTGTGTTCAAAACCTAAAGCTAACTCGAAAATGTCATAGGTTACTGGGAATTGATTTTATTTAGAAATGGGAGCACATTAGACACCAAATAAAAAAAGTTTGGAGCAATTAAAAGTAAAAATATAAATCTACCGTATAATTTGTTCCGGTCGCATCAGTTCCAACATTACTCCATAGAGTCCTTCAAACTGGAATGTTGTGCTGACAATGTATGCCACAAAAAGAAAAAATAAACACTAATCATTACAAAGTAGTCAGACGTACCCGTACACAGGGCTAATGATATTCAAGAAAATGCTAAACGTACTCATAGAAACTTCTTGGATGTCTACATCTTTGCCTCCACGTGCTTAATGGCGTGTAGCCATTATTGCAACTCTGTTATCTTTGTCACATGGTATAGAAAAGTGTTGGCTATTTTGGATTGGTCATGTTAGAAAACAATAAAACGTATACCTGTTGCTTATTTTCTTTTCTTAATTTTCTAGATATTACATGCTGATGTAACATTGACGGCTAGTAGCTACCCACCGTGGTACTCTACCACAAACCCTTCAGAACATTCTGTCTCTATCATGATAATTGATGCAATAGAAAGGACTTCATTTAATTGCTAGATCTGACACCCCAATTCTCGTCGAGTGATCCAATAGGATATCCTGGCCGACTGTCAAAATCTGCACTTGAGCCCAGTAGAACAAGAGCTTCTGTGGGGGCCAGAGTCTACCAATTGATGAATATCCTTATTTCTGTGCACCTGCCAAGGCGGAATTGAAGTAGATTGTCCTCCGGAACATGTTTGCCTGCTTGTTGCTGAATCTGGGAGCTATCCCAGGCATATAGGAGCTTGATAAAAGTGTACATTTGGTTGGCTTGGTCAAACAAAGTGTGCATTATGGCAGTCCCATTGCTTTTTAAAAAGAATCTAGGGTATATTTCAGTTAAAATGACTGGGGGCTTGAGCTGAGTGTTGAATAGTGGCCGATGTTTTTGATGTACTTTGCAAGACCGACATTGCCTGGTGAGCCAGAAATGTATCCTTTTATTAAGACCGCTTTCCACGTCGGATTAATCGAATGAATATCTCATTTGAACTGCTGTGGATAGTTCACCTGATCCCAGACTGGTGGTTGAGCATCCGGCTCTGAGATGGGTATTGGCAAAAGAAGCGCCTCTCTGATATTGCAGAATTTGTCTGAGAAAATTGTGCTATTGCTGTGCTCAGAAGATGCTACTACTTAAAAAGAACCTGTAGTAAGAGTTTCTTAATTAGCTCGGAGGTGAAAAAGCTGCTTTAACAATGTTATTAGCCGTTCTAATTGAAGAATCGAGACCTTTCTTGGCATGAAAAATGTTGTGGTGTGTGACCCCTATACGATCTTGCTTGGCTTCGCGTGTTTTTGTAATGGACGGCCTTTACTGTTGCCCCACAAACAATTCTTCCTTCAGGTACACTTGGTCAATCCATGGTTTGCAGTCAAAACTTTAGGATTGGCCAATGTTAATTTTATACAGCAACAGACTCTTACTAAATCTGCCTGCCTCTACTCTCCACTGTCTCCAACTCATCCAAAACAGGACTGCGAGACTTGTCCTTGGCCTCAAGCCCAGGGATCGTATCTCCCCAGGACTGAGAAATCTGCATTGTCTCCCAGTGGCTGCGAGGATTAAGTTCAAAACCCTCTGGGGCCTGGGGCCTAAATACCTTCAACTCTCTCTTCCTAAATATCTTCCTTCTCAAACTCTTCGCTCATCCGCCTCCAACTCAGGGGCAGTCGCTTCTCCAAGCAACGAGTTGGTGGTAGGTCTTTCTTTGGCTGTGGCCTACCTGTGGAACAGCCTCCCTGCCTCTATGAAACTTGAGGAGAATTATCTCCGGTTCTGGAAGCACCTCAAAACCTTTCTCTTTGCTTCTGCTTTTTCTCTTCCTCTCCCCTGATGACTCCTGACTGAATCTGAAATTGCACTGGTCACCTGGCTACCCTCTGTTCTCGGGCTCAGGTCCCTGCCAGTTGCTCTGCCCCCCTCCCACCCTGGAACCCTCTGCACTCCGGGGCTATTTCTGTTTCCCTACAGCCCCCTACCAGTACCTGACACTTGATGTCTGCACTTATTTATTGTTTTTTTTTTTTTATTGTTCTGCTATATCCTGCACTGCGCCCTCCCCTTCCCCCCTCGGCACTTGCGCAATCTCAATGTCACCTGGCCTAGTAGGATCGTTGTCTGTCTTCCCTCTGTTCCCTTTCCCTTGCCTCGTCGCCCCTTGAAACACTTGTGAATAGGCGTGTTATAAATGCCATATCATATATATCATAAAGTGAAATGACGTGAGATATTTGCATTGACTGTTTTCTGAGGATCACGTCCAGGAAGTAAAACTTTATTCGCCATTGAGCTGTGTGCAGCCAAAGTTGCCTCATTAACTGCAGAGCACTTTCCGAAGTCGATTACTGTTGCTTGTTGAGAGTTAAATTGCCGGGGTCGTATACATAGTATCACAAATAGGATTAACACATGATCCGTCCCTCTGAGTTCTATGTCTGGAGAACACAATTTCAAAAGTCTTGGATTGGGAATGACTTGGATTGCAGGTTGGATTTTATTGTAAATGTTCATTGTATCTCTCAAACGTTGTTCGACCACTGTTTTACAGTATAAATATGTGGCATGGCGTATGTAATTTCAAACGTCTAAAGTATGAAATAAATCACCAAAAATGTCGTAACATTTAAGCTTCTGAAGTAAAAACAGAAGACTTTACCTTGTCCGAGAAGACGATCTACACCCGTATTTCGAAACCGCTTAAATCGCCTCATCGTGTTTTGTCACTATACACCTTTCTAAAGCCTGTTCAGATGTCTAACACTGCAGTTGTACAGACTGGATACCCGGTTCTGATATCTAATATCTGCTTACAAAGGACACACAAAGAAGGTGTTCAAGGGAATGGCCCTCCTCCTTGCAATATAAACGTGTGCATGGGAATGTCGAATTACATTTCTGCTTTACAACCGCTAATGGCAAAGCACATGTTTATATAAAGAGCGTGTTCATGCACTAGAGTGATTGAAGCTAGGGGAGATCCATACCCTAGTGTCTCTTTGATTACTCCTTCTTTTTGCATGATAATACTCCGAGTATTTAGCTGCTGCTATATCAGACATCACATTTTCCCTACATAAAGTTTCATCGTTTACTCCATGGTTCAAAAATCCTGGGTTCTTCTGGATAAAAAAGGATCTAATTATGAAGCCATCTTCCGGTATGTCTAAACCCTGATCGTGCAGGAGTGCCATCCGGTTTTAGCATGTCACTACGTTTTTTAATATTTATTTTACTGATTGTATCCGTATTGTACAGCGCATTCCATTAGATGATTTCCCCCCATAACTCTGTTTGGTCTATATTGTCGAATCTGGCACCTTTTGCCGTATGCGATATTTTTCTCAATGTTATGTTATTTGAAGAAGCAAAAATGGGGTTGCGCGTGGTCCGCATAACACCAATCCGAATGACTAACTTTTCTCCCACTGCAAACTTGCTGTAAAATGCAGTAAAACATACCACTGCAAAATGTGGTGAGATGGCTGCGGCCAGATGGAATGCCATATGTCCCTGTTGCGTTCCTTTTATAGTCTCCCTTGCCATTGTGAATGTGTAGCCACTACCAATGTGTAGCACCCGTTTATGGGTTTGCTTGATAGGGATTCTCACCCCGCACCCCCGTCGCAAATAAATACAAAAATACCAATTCTATTTGGGCTTTATTGCTGTGATTATGGCCATATCAATCCCTGGATGTACTCTTTTTTTTTATTATTATTTATTTATTTTTTGTGTGTTTTTGCCCAATGAAAACATAAATACACATATATAAAAAAGCGACCAGTCACACGTGTGTGTTATTTTTATTTTATTTTTATTTTCGAATGCAAACCAATATGGCCATACTGAAAGAACAGGTGTGGTGCGCAAAAGAGCTATATATTTACGAAGGTAATAAGTAAATTGTAAAGAAAATAAAATTGAAAGCATGAATCTCGTGTCCGCCGAAGATGGCGTAGCTCCCTGTTTGGAGAGGTAGCAGGGCCACAGAAGGAGAAGGCCATACAGAGTCACGGAGAGAAATGCGCTAAAATGCAATGCCAATGATTTGCTTGTCACAACCTTACACCAAGCAACACAACGTTTGCCCTTGACTGTGTACAAAAATGTGCCTTGGAATTTGTTGTGGCCAATTGTCACTGATCGGCCTGCTCTCTAATCCTCTACTTTGACAAGCAAGTAGCAGAGCAGGCAATTCGTGTAGTTTAAGTCTCCCTTTTGGACGACTTCTAGATTTTCATATTCCAAACCTATTGTGACACTGCCACCTTGTGGCCTTGATGGACGTTGTTGTATCAACTATACACGGCTTTCTGGAAAATGTCCCTTTGATTAGAAATCCCTTTTTATTAACTGTTTGGAAGGCGTGCACTTGCTTTTAACCTTTTCTGTTAGTACTTGTGTTTTATTGGGATCTGTTAGGGGGCCGGGGAGACTGGCTCCACCTCTGTGAGGCTGCCCTCCTGCGATGCAGGGCAGCCCCGTAGTGCCATGACGCAGCGGCAAGGCCGGACTGCAGTGACGACGCGCACACCAGGTTTAGGGTCCAGCAACTGCTGTGTGGGAAACCTCTCGGCACCTTGATTGACTTGGTCATCCGCATGTGACCTTACACACGTGACTCGGCACGCACCTCGTGGTGTCGTGCTGAGATCACACCAGGATCTATGATGTTTCCCCACAGACTGATTTCACTGAAACCCTGTGCCCGATTTCGGTGCTGCTGGGAAACATAATTTCCTCTGAGTACTCCCTTCCCTTCAATCTCCCAATGTAGGGTACACACCCACCCTCCTCCCCTTACGCACAGTGTTGTGTTATGTGGGGGCACCCTTGGACTCCCCACCCGCCACTGTGAGGAACTCATGGTGGGAACAAGTAAGACAGGCGCAAGTGATCACAATTCAAGGGTGTTTATTGAGCAATGCATTCAGGATGCAGTTTGGAAAAACACCTATTCTAATCCTAAATCTAAGATGGGAGCAAGCCTCGACCATCAAATAATAAGGCAGTCCTAGTGGCATTGTGTCAAATAAAAGGGCCTATACGTAGAAACCTATTGCCAAACCTTACAACTAAAAAAGAAAGGGTGTGAGACAGTTCTCAAGAAAAGAAGGAAGTGTTCTCAAATAATGTCAGGATGCTGTAGCTAGGGTCTCCCTTCCCCACATTTTGAGCACAGGGTGAAGTGGGATCTTGGAGCAAAGTACGCTCTAGAGCTTCCGTAGCACGAGCTGACCATTCCACTTGCAGTTATCGGGACCGTCTATGGCCAAGTCTCGTTTCTCTTGAAATTCTCTTGCCTTTCGAGGGCCTGACTTATTTAATAACAAAACAAAAGTTCCTTCAACAAAACTGAGTTTTATTATTATTATTTTTTTGTTTCTTGGTTTTACTTAGGATGAGGATTCATCACCCCCGGGTCCCTGCTGGGTCCCTCTCTTCTGGGCGGTGAACCCCTTTTACTTTCAGCCTCCCTCCTCCGGGTTCACTATGGTTTGTCCTTTATTCACCAATCTTAGTGTCTGTTTAAACAGTTGCAGTGGACATCCCTTGACCGGGTTCACGTTGTTTCTTGGGACTTTAGACTTTGCCCCCTCTTTTGTCAGCATCCCTCGTCCGTGTTCACTCTTGCCAACTTCTCATTTACTTTTGCTCTCAATGTTTGCAGGATTCACTTCCCTTGCTTTCTCTACAGTTCTTAGATCAAAGGCTTCCAACCGTACAGGGATTTTGCTTGACCTCCTGTATGACCACTTTGACCTAACTTGATGGCTCTCCTACGACCTTCTGGTATCTGTAGTTTCACTCAGATGAGGGTCAACCAGAGTCTCTTGAGTTGGGACCCACTTGGTGCCAGTTCCCTCTGCAGCTGGTCTCCCCTTTAACACTTTTACAGTTCTTTGAACTTGGTTCAAGTTGCCACTTTGCAACAGTCATTCACCACAGCTCGGCACGTATCGGTTCTCCCCTCGACTCACCGGCTCTGATGAACCACTTGGCTTTCCTCAGAACTGGAGTCAAGGCTGGTACCACAGAAGCAGGAGTCTCCCTCGCGCCCGCTGATCAGCATCGCCACGCTTTGTGTACCGTTCATATCTGTTGCAGCACACTTGAGCTATTGTCTTCGCTCTTACGATTCCCTCTGCAGAGGTTTTGCGGGTCTGCGTCAAAAAGGGCAAGGTCGTGTCGCTCCTTGTCATTCTCTCAATATTTACCGCCTTTCTCCTCCTCTTGAACGGCTGTGTCTGGATAAGCGGTCTCGTCGTGCTGTCTGCCTTGCTCGTACTAAGCTCTCTTGCTCCACCTTTCAACCCCGTGGGGAAGGGAAAGGCCCGTCAGGTGTGTGTGATTCTGATCAATTGCCTGACTTTGCCTGACCCTTGTAGTGGGACATTTCAGGTAAACAGCTCTGGTGTTAGTCCTTTCTCTTCTGTGTCATGCAAAAGTGGTGGTGTCGGAAAATAGGGCGGAGGGCAGTGGTTTTGAATGTCCTACGTGGTAGGATGGGGAAAAGGTGTTGAAAGAAGGGGGATACCGTGTCTCACCTGTGGGTGTCCTACTCCCACTCCCCGAGGACGCCCATCCAGGTGATCCTCCCTCACTGGTCCACTCCCATGGATCCAATAACGATGGCTGTGTCCTGGCCACCTGGATGACAAATCCTGGGGACTAGCTAGGGAGACACCTTCAGGTTTCTCAGCTACCACAACCATGCTCCCTCTTCATCTCCTCTGTTTTTTTGATTCCTTAACAAATTGTTTGTCTACTGTCTAATCCACCTTTCCTATCCTCTCCTCTTGCCTCCCACCCCCAAAGCCGCCGCCTTTTATATTCACAGATTAAGATTGAACGCCCTGGCGCGGTCACAGTGCCCCACTTCTATGACCATGCCAGGCGTCAAGACAACTACAGTGGGGATGGGCACAGTAGAACTACTGAATGGCATAATTATAAAGCAAGACTCCCTGTAAATTAAATGGGTTTTGTTTGTGAGTCTCGGTGGCCTTGCTGGCCAAGTCGGTTGGTAGCGTGAAAGGACCCCGGAGGGTAGCTCAGGGGCAACTCCTTTGTCTTGGAACAAGACAACGCAGTGCGTCAAGTTTTTGAAACCCTGTTCCGCGCTTATAGGCTGATCTCCAGCATATAGAGATGTATAAAAACTTTATTTTAATAGGAGAAAGTAGGGTGGATGTGAGGTCACTCAGATAAACTAGTTTGGATGTGTTATAAAGAGGTAATGTGGCATTGGCTTGTACATGGATTTACTTTCGCAACTTATCAGAGATCCTTTTAATTTTTATATTGGGAACCAAAATCATCCTATAACTGTGGGTGGGGGCGGGGGGATTGAGTAAGAGGGCAACATTAGGTTCGGCCTGCCTTCTCCTGCTAAGGTAGCATCAAACCGCAAAACTGAACGAGATGCTGCACGTACTGAGAGCTAGAATCAGTGTTTAGTAAGTGGCCTATCTGAAGTATTGTTATCTGAAGTATTGTTATCTGAAGTATTGGGTAAAGAAAATGTTTTAGGTGCTAAACTTGGCCCAGAAGCTGATGCTATACAATTATTTGTTCCTAGATCTTTTTTTATTCAGCACATTTTTTGTTTCTTTTAACAGGTTCTTTTTGTGCCAGATACGGAACCATATTCGAGGGCTGCGACCTGTGTTTCTGCTTCTGGTGGTGTTGTTTCTGCTTCTTCGTCGGATGCCGAATATGATAAACTTCCTGTGAGTATGGGGCCTCTGACTCGTGTGCTTAATGCTAACCGTATAGGCTTCTAAACTCACTTTTTACCTCTTCTTGAAAAAGCTATTTCTTTTCCTTCAGTAGAACTGTAGCAAGCATACCCACAATGTTCTTAGAGTTCTGCTAATGTGCAGTCCGAGGAGAACCCAAAGTATGTAAATGTATCAGATTGTCAGGGGGGCACACTCGTAGTATGCCCCTGGCTTCTGAACATAACACACACTGTATTTTTTGAATGAAAACACACCACTTTTTGAAAGTGAACAGGCCAGATCTTATTACAGAATTTCACAAAACACTTATGGGAACCATAGTTATTTTACATCGTGCTTCATTGGTTACCTTGACCTCTAGCAGCCCTCCCGAGCCGCTAGATGCCAGATTGGCCTACTGGCTGTCTGAGCTGACCCAGGGTTCATTGTAGAACATCCAATGTCCAGCCAGACAGTCTAAACGCCCAATCCTGGGCTTAAAATCCACCCAACGGGCAACCCGAGGGGCCACTGCTACCTCCCCTGCCGGCCTGTTGGACGAGAGCGAATCCCTCAACCCACAACCTGGGTAGCAAAAACCCATGCCTTGCACAAAACCATCTGCACCAGCCTTCAGAAACGTGTGCTCTCTAGTCGCGTGCATTTGCAGAAAAACCTATGTCCAGCCGGTCATTGCCAAATGCCCACGCCTGGGCTAAAATCCATACTCGCCGTCCTCGCCTGCTGGCCTATTGGACACGAGTGGCGTGTGGCCCCCTCAACCAACAACCCGGGTAGCAAATTCATAGATGCTGCCGCCCAGCCAAAAGTATTTATCAATACTACAACTCCGGCAAATCTCAAAAATGCATATTGAAGACCGGAAATGATGTTGATAAAAAAAACTTGTGCTAAAGCAGCAGCCCTGTAGCGCATCTTCCAATGACCGAAAAGGCAGTTTACAGTTGTACACCTTTGCCATAAACGCCAAGAAAATACATACTCCATGCCATAACATAGGAATGCCCCAAAATTCACCCGTACCTCGCGCCGCCAATTTCACTTTAAAATGCCGAGAGATGACATGCCACTGGCGCCTTGTAGATATGTACTGGGGAACACTTCATCAGCAGTCGAATGCTCGACCATTGAGCTGTATGCCCCAATTCTCTGGAACGGGGAACTAGTTGGTGTGGCGTTGCCCCGTGAGGGGATACGCACGCGGCGGCATGACGTTGCACGTCGCCGCGTGCGCCTTAAATAAACGGGGCGTTCCCGGCCGCGTCAGAGCGACCGGGGAGCCCGAAGCGTGCAGACGTGTTGGTGTCCCATCTGTGCATGCTGGGGCTCGCGGGCACGCAACGGGGGCACCCAGAGACTCCCAACAGTGGCGACGAGTGTCGGATGCCCGGGCCCGGCGGTGAGCGCAATCCCGGAGTAATTTTTCATTTCGTGTGAAACATCCGCGGATGTTTCGCATCACGCCGAGGCCGCGGACCACACGCGGCTGGCGGCCATCTTGCCCACGAGGTGGAGAGTCTTCTAACGGCTCCGGTTTGGAGCAGGAAGACAATCCAAACCTAATTTTTGGATCAACTGACTGCAGGCAGTATAACCTGCAGGCCCATGCCAAGATTTTGTCATTTTGGTGAATTTTCAGGCGGTGACGTCGTGTTGTAGCTGGAAGATGGACTGAGGTGGCTGGGCCTTCTCAGCCCATTCCTTTTATAGCTCAATTTTTGAGACTTTTGTTCACGGATTCTCTTCAGGACCATCTTCAACCCCTTCATCATCATCACGTGGGGGACGACACTCCAGCTTCTGCGGCCCACGTGGACACCAGGCGCCTTAAGGTACTCTCCTTCAACCCTTTCATCATCACGTGGGTGGTGGCAGTGTGGGGAGTGGTGCAAGTTGCGGCCCTTAGAATTGGAACAAGGGTGCCTGTGCGCTTGCGCCTAGGAGTGATCCTGGTGCCCTGGAGGGTGCGACTGCCACGGCTTCGGAGGAGTCGCAGGATGAAGATCTAACAGACCTGTTCCAGCAGAACCCCCCACAGTACATCCCACGCTCGACGACGTCTGGACTGCCTGTACAACCGGTGGGTGCAGCCCCCCCTCCTATCCAACCACCACCCCTGGCCATGGCCCAAGCCAGGGCGCAAGCGGCCTTGCAGCCAATTCCGGAGTTTGATGCTACGGGCCCTCCATCCAGTCTAGGGCCACGATGGAGGAGATGGATCGCAAGGCTAGATATGTACTTTCGGGCCGCCCAAGTCACGGACGACGACAGCATGGTGGCCACAATGCTATACTCCGCAGGGGTGACTGTGCAGGAGATCTTTGAATCTTTGACTCCAGCGGGTAACACGTATGATCAGGCCAAAGCAGCCCTCCTGGCGCATTTCATCCCCCTTGCCAACGTGGACTTTGAAAGGTTCGTCATGCTGTCGGCCAAACAGAAGGAAGAGGAGACGCTTGACACTTTCTATGGCCGCCTGCGCCGCCTGTCACAAGGGTGTGCGTGGGGGGATGCGGAGGACATGATAAGGACCATGCTGATCCAGGCGTGCTCGTCAGGCAAGCTGAGGCGACAAGTCCTAAGAGAGCCCGGACTCACTCTGGCCAGGATTCTGGAGCTCGGGAGGTGCCATGAGGTGGCGGAGGCTCGAGCCAACAAAATGGAGGCCGGTTCCCGCCCGGCGAAACCGGAGGAGGTGTGCGCCATCTGGCGGGGCGGCAGAGGGGTGCGAAAACCCGGTATACCTCCCAGAGACAGAGCGGGGAAGCCGGTAGAATCGTGCCAGAAATGCGGATATGATCTCCCCCACTCATCGGAGTGCATGGCCAAAGGAAAAGTTTGTGGACGCTGTGGGGTGCCTGACCATTTCTCGAGGGTGTGCAGGGCGACTCTGCCTGTACTCATCCCGAGAGGGCAGCCCCGTCTGTGGGCCCCGCGGCAGTACCGCCCGCCGAGGGTAGCTCAGGTGGAACAGGTGGAACCAGAGGAGGCCCCGGCGGAAGAAGAAGTGGAGGAGGAGGAGGATGAGGAGAACATCTTCTTCGTCTCCAGCATGGAGGTCCTCAAGGGAAGGAGCAGAAGACAGCCGAGGTGTGTCGTGGAGGTTAACTGCTCGCCAGTCCCTGTGCTAGTCGACACGGGAGCCTCTGTAAATGTCATGGCGAGAGGACATTATGCTGCGCTTGACCCAGCCCCGAGACTGGCGACACCAAGGGCCCGTATCTTCGCATTTGGTGGGCGGGAGCCCTTGCCACTCGATGGGGTGTTCGTTGCCAAGGTGGAACACGACGGGTCGAAGATCAGGGCCCGCTTCTATGTGACTCCGGTGAGCAGCAACACCCTGCTCAGCTGCGCGGCAGCGGAGGCCCTTGGTATAGTCAGCTTCGCCTATTCAGTATACTTGGAGGACATCAACGACCTGCTCGACAAGTATGCTGACATCTTCAAAGGGATCGGGAGGATGAACGGCGACCCCGTGAGGCTCCACATCGACGAGTCGGTACAGCCCATAGCCCTGAAGCACAGGCGGATCCCATTCCATCTAAGGGACCAGGTGGACAAGGAACTCGATAACCTGGTGAACCTGGACGTAATTGAAAAGGTGGAGGGCCCCACACCCTGGGTATCCCCCATTGTCGTGGCGAGGAAACCTAAACAACCGGACTCTGTCCGAATCTGTGTGGACATGCGGTTGCCCAACAAGGCTATCAGGAGAGAACGACACCTGACCCCGACGATTGATGACATCATTGCGGAAGTGCAAGGGGCCCGTTTCTTCTCGAAGTTAGACTTACGGGCTGGGTATCACCAGGTTGTTCTACACCCAGAGTCCCGTTATATAACGACTTTCACCACCCACAGGGGACTCTACAGGTACAAGCGTCTGAGCTTTGGAGTGTCGTCTGCAGCTGAGGTGTTTCAGAACTTAATCCGAGGCGCTCTCGCAGACCTGGAGGGCGTCCTGAACATTAGCGACGACATTCTGGTCTTTGCGAGGACTGAATCAGACCACCTGAAACGCCTAGCCAGGACTCTCGAGAGGCTGCAATCGCTGGGGCTCACCCTCCACAAGGACAAGTGTGAGTTCCTCCGCCCGACCATTGAGTTTTTTGGGTTCATCTTCAAGGAGGGCGGGGTGTCTCCTGACCCCAAGAAGGTTCAAGACATCAAGGCAGCACGACCCCCTGAGTCCGCATCAGAGGTGCGGAGCTTCCTCGGAATGGTGACGTACTGCGGGCGATTCATCAAGAATCTCGCCTCGAGGTCGGAACCTCTGAGGGCTCTGACGAAAAAGGACACTATCTGGCAGTGGGGCCCGTTAGAACAGGCGGCATTCGAGGACATCAAAGGTGCACTAACAGCGGAGGACACCGTGGCTTTCTTTGACCCTGCCTTGGAGTCGGAGATTGTTGTGGACGCCAGCCCGTTTGGCCTTGGGGCGGTCCTCACCCAGGTGAGCAGAGACGGAGGAATGAAGCCCGTGGCCTATGCGAGCAAGGCCCTCTCCGAGACCGAGCAGAGGTACTCTCAGATTGAGCGAGAGGCCCTGGCGGTTCTGTGGGGCTGCCGGCATTTTCGGTTATATGTGCTGGGGAGACCTGTGACAGTGGTAACAGACCATAAACCACTGATCCCAATCATGGCCGGATCCTCCTCCAAACCACCAGCCAGGATCGAGCGATGGATGCTGGCCCTCCTAGAATATGGCGTTAACCTTATCTACAGGCCAGGGGCCAACAATGCGGCGGACTACCTGTCCAGGCATCCGGTGGGCGGGGACGGGCCCGCCCAAGAGTCGTGTGCTGAGGAGGCCGATGATCACGTGAGCATGGTGGTCGAGAGTGCTACCCCCAATGCGATGCCGCTCCCCGAACTGGAGACCGCAGCAGCCAATGACGAATGCTTCCGCATCCTGCGAAGCTCAATGCAATCGGGGTCCTGGAAGACCGTGCTGGAGTTGGTGGCCGGGCGCACGCAGGAGGCCAAGGTGACCCTCGAGCAACTCTGGAAGGTGAGGGATGAACTGTCCTTCACGGAGTCGGGTCTGTTGCTGCGGGGTGATCGCCTGGTGGTGCCGGGCTCCAAGGTCCACGAAGTCATCAACCTGGCGCACCAGGGACACCAAGGGGCCGCCAAAACGAAGGCGAGGTTGAGGCTGAAGGTGTGGTTCCCCGAGCTGGAGAAGAAGGTGGACAACTTCGTAGCGGCCTGTGTATGGTGCCAGGCGGCTTCCCCAGTACAACGGGAGCCCGAGATCGAGGTAATGCCACGGGGGACCCGCCCATGGGAAGTTGTGCATGCGGACTTCGGATCCACTGCCGTGGGTACTCATTTCCTAGCCATCGTCGATGAGTACTCGCGATACCCGGAGGTGGAGTTCGTTGAGTCGGTGGCCTTCGAGCACGTGGTGGGCGCTGTGGAGAAGATCTTTGCCACCCATGGGTTCCCTGTGACCCTGTGCTCGGACAATGGATCCCCATTCCAGAGCGCGAGGTTCTCGGAATTCCTCGAGAGCTGCGGAGTGGCCCACCGGAAGGTGTCCCCGTTGTGGCCCCGCGCGAACGGGGACGCAGAGAGGCTGATGAGGACATTAAACAAGACGTTCCGGATAGCTCAGGGACAAGGTCAGCCTCTCCAGCGGGCGCTATACCAGTTCCTAAGAGTGTACCGCACTACCCCACATGCTTCAACTGGGGTGGCTCCGGCTGAGGCTCTGTTCCGCAGGTGCCCCCGAGGTCTCCTCCCGGAGGTGCAGGAGAAAGTACCCGGGGTAATAGACGACCAACGGGTGGAAGCGGAGCGGCTGGCAAGGACCAGTCAGGAAAATCTACGGAGGGGCCTTCGTCCGCAGCGGCTGGAACCGGGCGACGAAGTGTTGATTAGGAACCGGCATCCTCATGGGAAACTCTCGCTTCCATATGAGCCCGAGCCGCTGGACGTAGTGGCGGTGAAGGGGTCGATGGTGACGGCCTCGGATGGGAAGTCGGCCGTCACCCGGAACGTGAGCTTCTTCAAGAAACTGGGGGACTCTCGGACTGAACTCCCGCCTGACCCGGATGAGACGGTCCTCCCGGATGAAGACACCCCCTGGGGGGAATTCGTGGGGTCACCAGCACGAGACACCGGGGCGGCCGGGAGTCCGGCGACTGAGGTAGGTGGGAGGTACCCCCAGAGGGCTGGGCGAGGGAGACCTGCCTACCTCGGAGACTATGTGCTGGGGCCGATTGACTGGGCTCCGGAGTGAAGGGGATCCGGGAGGCTGTTAATAAATGGGGGCCTGGGGCTTGCGAGTTATAGATGCCAGTGTGGGTAGTAATGTGTTTGATGTGTTTTGTTGTTATTGTTCCTCCCCGAAAAAGGAGGAGTGTGGCGTTGCCCCGTGAGGGGATACGCACGCGGCGGCGTGACGTTGCACGTCGCCGCGTGCGCCTTAAATAAACGGGGCGTTCCCGGCCGCGTCAGAGCGACCGGGGAGCCCGAAGCGTGCAGACGTGTTGGTGTCCCATCTGTGCATGCTGGGGCTCGCGGGCACGCAACGGGGGCACCCAGAGACTCCCAACAGTTGGCATCTGTTCATTACAGCCAAGGCGTGTCCGCTCTGCTTGTAAGCAACCGAAACCTACAGCTGCCTGAGTTTGCAGGCAGGTGGTTCCCGAAGCTCTAGCCATGCGATGATAATTTAGTAGGTCTAAGCATGTGTTTCATGGCTAAAGAATTAATTAATCTTTCATAACCTGCTAAATACTGGCGACCAGTCTCTCAGCACAGGACCGTATTTCGGACCTTTGGTGCTCTGCGTTGTCTTGTAGCTGTGCCCCTGGGCATGATAGTAACGAAACTCGCTGCTATGTGCCCATCTACAAATGTAAAGATGACATGCCACCTCGTAGATGTCGCTGCGTGCAAATGGTCCTTGTATGGCCTACACTGCACACATGTAACGGGACTGTGCCCTGCAGCTGCCAGTAAAAGGCCATGTCGAGAATGAGGCGAAAAATGGCAGGAAAATACTTCCCCCAATAACTAATTCGCTAAAACCAATATCATTTCACAGATATAACACTAAAAGGCAATGTTTTGACAGCCTTAGTGCCAAAGCGGCACCTTTTCCAGCATCATATGATAGTAGCGCCAGAAACTCTCCATACCCCGTCAAACTACATTTTGTTCTCACTTCCTCAGTCAAGGAAGATATAGTTTTACGTGTGCACTCTCATTTTAACATTATCCTGCTCACGGATAATAAACGAGGTCGAGACTTCATCATTTTATCCCGTATAGTTCAGCCCTTTACAGGATCCCCATCAATCTTGCATTGCCACCATAATGGCGTACTCCGTTTGTTGGGTCTCAACCCTACAACTGTCCCCCCAAATTCCTAATATAACGTTCTGCTGCTGTCTCAAAAATTGACAAAGCTGCGCAGGACGGCCTTAAAACTGTGAAACCCATGCTCTAACCATTCAGCTATTGAGTTCCCCTGAAGGGAAAACTGTTAATGGTAGGTTGCACTCGAACCCCCTCCCCCCTAACCGTTTAATGTACCACCGACCTGCATCTACCGATTGCGTCATGGAGACACGTAATGCATATGAATCGGTTGTATCCAAATAAGATGCAGTCCAAGTGAAATGGCAATGCTAGCTACTATCCACGGAGGCCTGTTAAATGAGCAAAGGACAGCCCTTTCCACAATGACCGCTCCTTGCTTGAAAACACAATACACAACACAAGCCCGCGTGCCATTGCCCCTCCAAGTCTGCAGAATGGTGCGGCAAGTCAGAGGAAGGGTAGGACCTGGTTCCTTTATGTGCTCGCAGGGATCGGTTGGCTGATGTTACGTTCCACCTTCCTTTAAAGATAAATGTACATGTACCTCCCTAGACTGCCGCATAACTTTCACACGCCTGAGAGAGCTGGTACTTGAACGCAGGGCCTTGCTGTTTTTAGACAAGTACTCTACCCATTGAGGTTTCGGGATCCCCATTGCGCTATTTGCATCCTCTGCACTGACGTCGTTTGATGCGAGCTCCACTTCGTGGGATCCCTCGCGCACTAGCGGAATGCCTAATCTCCTCTTGCCGTGCGCCTAGGGCAAGCCGCACCCTATTTCAGAGAAGCTCGCAAACGCGCATGCCACCGATTTTAAAGGCCGTTCCATTAGCCCGTTACCCAGATCTCGCTTCAACAGGTGGCACGTGATACCTCAGTCACTCCTGTGTATCCATCCATGTTGCTAACATTTTTCAGCCACAACGCCTCAGTGCGACAATACTAGTGCATCCCATATTACTTTCAATAAAACCCTTCGTTGGATGATCTCGGGGCACGATTTATTTATGCATGTAAATACACTCTGACGCACATGCAAGTAAGTGCTTGGAGATGGCCCTTTACACCGCGCTTTCAAACCCTCAAACATGAGCTGTGCTTTAACTCAATTAAAAGACAACATTATTCTGCTGTGCCGTGGGGGTTTCTCGCGACAATCGCTATAAATCATGTAATTTCAAGTTGTATGCATGTATTTTGCACAAGTTTTTAGGTGCCCTCTCACATTATGAAGACACGTTTCAAACCATCCTAATGGGCAAAGGATACAATGGTAATTACGAAATATTGATATCCGTATAAGCAAAAGTAAAAAAAGGGGAAAGCATATTTTTAATATTACATGCAACCGTGTACTTCTAGAGTATGGACCTCAAGAACCGAAGACGTGGCAGCCGAATCTGTAGCACAGCAGCTACTCTGCTGCGGCACCTAATACTGAGGAATATTCCCCAACTTGTTACTACCTTGCGCTATTACCGCGGTAGACTGACAGTCCCCCGCTCAGGAACCGTTGCAAAAATCATTTATCACGCGGCCCTCTTGGCTGGATGCATTTCGCCCACTGAAAATTGCATAACCGCAAAGTACAGACGGTACCAGACTCTAAGGACTGTCACCAATATCTTATTCTCACCCCCATGCATACCTCAAAACCCCACTCCTGACCATAGTAAAGTAGTTTACCGACGGTCCCTAACCCATGCTCGCCACACACAAGGGGATGCACTCTGACTTTTCAAGGCGACAAGTTCACCCAATGCAGATTCCCTTTCCAAGGCACGACCGCACCCTCACTGATTGCCAAACCACTAGTCCAGAGGAAACAGCAAGGGATGATGAAAACCCTGGCGAAACACCTGGGAACGAGGAGATACAATAACTTCAAGAATCCAGGAGGGCGCGTGACAACAGCGGGAAAGCAAGAAGAGGATGCCCCGCTGTCTGTCTTCTTGCTGATAGATTGTATCCATCAGCAGTGATTTTTGGATGCCGAGGCTTGAGCCTCATTACTGCATCTTCTCAGGTTGCGTATGTAGTTGTGGGTTAGGGTTCTTCTTGGCCTTTGTGGACTTGTCACAGTAGGATTGCTTTCACAGGGTCTTTGCCGTGATGGGTAGCGGTCGAAGGGGTTTGCAGTGGTGGCAGTGAGTATTCTGGTCAGAGGGTTCGGGTTCTGATCCAGTCCTTGGCAGAAGTTCTTACTCGGCTTCACTAGATGTTTGTCCAACATCTCGTTGTCCGGTTCTCTGTGAAGGTCAGCTATCCTTGTGAAGACTGGAGCTCCAGACGATATCCACAGGGCCTTCTTCTGGTCTATCTGAAGACTCTTCCGGTGTCGCTCATGGCAGGTCCTACATGCTGGGGAGGCATACGTCTGGGTAGGTCTGATGATCCCCTTGTAGACCTTGTTCTTTGTCCGGAGGAGCATGGACTTTAGGAGTGGGTACAGCGCTGTACCATCCCAAGTGTCCTAGTTACAGATGTACAGCTCAGAAATCTCAAGTTTAGGAGGGTGAGGATAGTATGAGACTATGGATTGGGTGGGGACACTGGATGCTTCAACTGTAGAGTGTGGTAGGAGAAGAAAGATCACAACCCGTTGGAGGTGCTCCCACCTTTACCAGAGATTCAACACAGTGACAGCTTCTGCAGAGCTGGGCTCACTAGCCCACACTAATGGAATTGTAATAGTTTGATTAAGGATGACGACAGGAATTACTTTGCCTGCTTGCATAGAGAGGCACTGGTCAGAATGGGGCTGCGTTCAGCATGGCATGGTCTAGTGCTTCCGCTGTGCGAAGAGGCAAGTGCTGGCACTCTTGCCCCTCTCGGCTGACCTGCCCTCTCGGCATCTGATGTGGAATATGGCGTAGGTTTGTGCTGATACTTTGACCTCTTGCTTGCATTTTTGCTCTTCATCTCTGTAGATCCAAACTCTCTCCTGTTTCTTTGCTTGCCAGTTCGGAGGTGCTTAATTTAGATTGGCTGACTGTTAGCAGGCCACCAGTTCTGAGCAGCTCCTCCCTCTTGATCACTCAGCTGTCTTTTACTCACACCTGTCTGAAAGCAGACACTTGTACTTCCACATCATTGTAGCAAGCAAGGTTTATTAAGCAAATCCTACATGGACACAGTGTATAACATGTATATGTTATACGTATATATATACATATATACATATATTTCTGATGTTTGTTAATCTGCTTAGAATCACATGCTGTGCATAGGTCCGACATCCAGTGGTCACTGCGGAGTATTGCATTTTGTTTTTCCTAGTCGAAAAGGGGACGTCGACAAGGCGTGTCTGTAACACTATCCCTATAGTGACGTGCGTTGTACCCACAATCCCTCAAGCGTCGAGGTCCCTCAGATTCTTTTTTTCTGCCCAGCTACTGGTCGCCTTTATGCGGAGCTCCTCGAGAGACATTGCCAAATAGTTTCTTCGACCTTTGGTCGTTTTGTTATTAATATCAATAACGTAGATCCCTCCCTCGACGCAGAGCCGTTTCTCCGCCGAGCAAGATCTTCGACGGAAGGACGAGCGGAGGAGATCCTTCGGCGCTGCCGAACACGTGGCCTGGCCTCGCCGGCCATACACAGTAGGGAGAGTGGGGTTTTGTGGTCTTTCTTTCTTTTCTTTAAGAATGCCTTTCTCTTTCCCCTCCCTCTCTTTCGAGGTCGTAGTCACACTTATTACCCTCAGCTATGGAGAGGACGCCATTTAGGTTTTGCCCGCTTTGCAAGGGTAAATATACCTGGAAGGATAAGCAGAAACGGTGCAACCGTTGCTTACCCCTCGATCACCAGGAGGACGGCTGTGCGGCCTGTAAATTACTAAAGCCCAAAACTCTAAAAGACCGCAGGGTCAAAAGGTGGGCGGCCTATGCCATGTCTAGGCCTGACTCTTCACCCACTGCCGCAGAGTGTGACGAGGACAGTGACTACACGGCCCCTGTAACGGAGGCTATAGACCTCTCAAAGGTGCGTTCACGCTCCTCCTCGTCCGGCCCCGACAAGCCCGGCTCACGCCCAGCTTATGGGGATGAACACCCCAGCGACAAGGACGCACACACAAAAACACCAAAGCACATACCCCCAGGCACACATTCGTCGAAGACGAAGGTAGCCATAGCGCCAACGGGGACGCCAGGCCCACCGACGTCTTCCGCTGACCGTAAGGGTCGTCAGCCCTCCCCGCGACCGCTCCCGCGACAGGCGACTGGGCACTCTAAAAATAAGGGCGCTAACACCAAAATTTCCGGCGACGTGCATCGCAAGAGCGCTCACGTTGCCACCAAGGACTCGACGGGCAAGGACTCGACGGGCAAAGGCTCGACATTTCATAGCCCGACGGCGACCGATCCCTCGGAAGAGAGTATGATCGCCGAAAGCCTCGCGCGCATAGCATCTAAGGACGTCCAAAGACGTACGGCGAGTGCAACGCCGAAAATCGCGCACAAGGCCAAAGATACGAAGAAAGGCGCCGGAAAACAGATCAGGCTTGTTCCCGACGCTGACAGAAGGCCCTAGCCAGCAAGAAGGATACTGAGAAGGCGAAGGCTCTCTTCCTTCGACGTTATGGGACAGAACCAGACTATTACAGGAAGAAGTAACCCCCTTTTCTTTCCCAGACCGTCCTGGCCGACCTCAGTGGACCCTTGAAAGGTTTCAGACCTGTATGGACAAACTAGATCGGTTCATGTCCATCCCAGAAGTCAGGGCACCCAAGAGACCAAGGGAGGCACCCCTGAAGAGTCCAAGGGCTAAATACCAGAAGTTTTATAACCCCATACAGGAGGACATAGACTCTTACAATCCCACTGAGGAAGACTCCTTCCAATAGGAAGATGAGTTCACCTATGTTGCGGACCAACAAGAAGAGGAAGGTTTTCACGAGGAAACTAACCTATGTGAGGAAGGATTCCAGGAAGACACAGGCGAGGGCGACCCAAATCCCTGGCAGTCACCGGCTAGGTCGACTGACAGGCAATAGCAGTATAGTCATCAGGTCTACTGAAACTACACCAGTCAGGAACCCTTCGCCTGTCGATGATCAACCCACCTTCAATGCACTGCTGAAGAAGGCGGCAGCACATTTCGAGATCGAAACTGGGGAGGTCACCCCAGACACCGATTTTGTGGAGAGGATTATCAACAAAAAAAAACCCCCACTAGCCAGGTTATACCCATCCTCGCCTCAGTTAAGAGACGTATTACCCCTTCTCTTTCCACTCCGGCATTGATGAGAGGGGTCAATCCAAGGATTGAGAAACTGTTCTCTCCCTCTCAATCAGGCCCATTATATATTAAGGGTCACTCAATCCCGGACTCCCTGGTTGTGACCAACACCAGGAAAAGGGCAGGAGTCCCACTATCTACTAGCGAGGCACCCCCAGACAAAGAGTGGAAGAAGCTGTATGCCCTTGCCAAGAGAATCCCCACCTCTGCAGCATTCTCTACCAGAATCGCCAATAATAACACCCTACTGGCAAGCTACGCCGATGCTCAATGGGCTAAGCTCAGACAGGACATCGAAGAAGCTCCCGAACCCCTAAGGACTTGTTTACTGACTACAGTTAACGAGGGCTCTCTGGTCAATCAAAGCATCGTCAAGAATACCCTCGATGCAGCAGAGACGGCTGGCCGCACTTTGGTACAAGGAATTTTACTGAAGCGTCACGTCTGGTTTCGCAATTCCGGACTTAAGGCGGAAACACAAGCATCCCTTATTAATAAACCCATAGAGGAGTCCAACCTCTTTGGGAGAGCAGTGGATGACGCGCTGGAGAAGGTGAAGAAAGAATTTGATACAATAAAGACCTTAGACCAAATTTCAAAACCACCTAACAGGTGGGGATTTGGTAATAAGCGCTTTTTTCGTGGGCAACACCAGCAACAAAACCAACAACAGTACTCTGCCAGCAACTACCAAAGTAATAGCGGCCAGTACAATCGGATGAGTCAACGTCGTGGCAAGGCAAGAGGCCGGGGTTCCACCCCCAGAGGCTCCCAAGCCAACAACACCACCAAGTGACGCGAAGATTCGCGTCCCCTCCCATTCAACGCCGGTCGGGGGCCGGTTAACATCCTTTCTTCCAGCATGGGAGGGAATAACATCGGACCGCTGGGTACTTTCCACCGTAGCCCGCGGCTACTGTAGAGTTCAACAGTTCCCCAACATACAGACCCCCCGAGGGGACGCCGCATGACACCAGAACACCTCGCCATCCTTCTCCAAGAAGTGGACCAACTACTGGAAAAAGGAGCCATAGAGGTCGTGCCTCTATCTCAGGTAAAGGAAGGTATTTATTCAGTGTACTTCCTTGTACCCAAAAAGGATCTAACCATGCGCCCTGTATTAGATCTGCGCCCAGCGAACAAGTTTGTCAAACCCCAAAAGTTTCGTATGGTGACCTTACAGGAAGTGATCCCACTGCTATCTCAGGGAGATTACATGACAACACTGGACATGAAAGATGCATACTTTCATATTTTAATGTTGCCAGCGCACAGTTCATGATAGAGGGCAAACACTACCAGTTCAGAGTGCTACCCTTCGGTATAGCATCTGCACCAAGGGTATTCACGAAAGTACTGGCAGTGGCAGCGGCCCACCTGCGCAGGTTATCCATCCCAGTATACCCTTACCTCGACGACTGGCTCATAACAGGGGATTCTTACGAGACATGCTTCTCAAACACCCAAAAGACTGTAGACCTTTTGTTCCAACTGGGCTTCTCCATCAACGAGAAGAAGTCCAGCTTAGACCCCAGCCAAGTCAAACAATTCCTAGGGGCTCTAATTCGAACAAAGGACGGCCTCGTCTTCCCCTCCAACGAGAGGGTCCAAAACATGCTGTTTCAGATCCCCCAATATGTGGCAGGTCAAGAGGTGACGGTGCGCAAAGCGATGCGATTGCTATGAATGATGGCGTTGTGTATTTATTTGGTACCTCACGCGCGTCTGCGCCCAATGCAAGAGTGGCTCAACAGCCAGTGGTGTCAGGCCAGCGGACAATGGGACGATCTAGTGGTGGTCTCGTAAGCCTTGGTTCTCTCGCTATGGTGGTGGACAAAGGAAAACCTGATAATAGGGAAACCCTTTGCCACACCCGCGGTGGAGGCCACTCTAACCACGGACGCATCCCTCACAGGATGGGGGGGCTCACCTATCCCATCAGACTGCTCACGGAGTGTGGACTCCGAACGTAGCATCCAAGCACATAAACCTACTGGAGCTACTGGCGGTGTTCAAAGCACTAAAAGCCTTCCAGGAACACCTACAAGGGAAGACAGTGATGGTCCTTACAGACAGCACCACAGCCATGTACTACATCAACAAGCAGGGGGGCACCCACTCTCCAGGACTGTCCAAGCTGTCCCAGAATATACGGAAGTGGGCTCTCAAACACAACATGTTCCTACTGTCACAACACGTACCAGGGGAACTCAATCTGCTAGCAGACGAACTCAGCAGAGACTTCCCCCTGCCCGAAGAGTACGAATGGCAATTGCACGAAGACATCGTCTTAGACGTCTTCACGCAATGGGGATTCCCGGAAATAGACCTGTTTGCAACTCTGGAGAACTCACAATGCCAAAGTTACGCCTCCAGGTACCCCCAGAACCAGTCCAAGGGGAACGGTCTGTCGATTCAATGGCCAGGGAAATTTGTTTACGCCTTTCCCCCCCGACTCCCCTTCTCAACAAGGTGGTGCACAAGATGCACCAGGAGCAGGTTACCATGATACTAGTGGCCCCAATGTGGGCCCGGCAGCCATGGTTCGCTCACTTGATGGAGATGTCCCTATCTCCCCCAGTGAAACTTCCCTGCCCGTACAACATGCTGTCACAGGACAAGGGCAGGACACTGCATCCATGCCCTCAGACCATGAACTTAGTAGCCTGGCTCCTGAGATCATAGAATTTGGACATCTACAACTCCCGCAGAGATGTATGGACATCCTCAGGGAAGCCAGAAAACCGAATACTCGCCACTGCTATTCTAGCAAGTGGAAAAGATTTGTCATCTGGTGTAGAGGTAAGAGCATCAACCCGGTTGACTGCTCTCCCACTAACATTGTTCTGTACTTGACCCATTTACTGGATTCAGGTCTAGTGTTCAATTCCATTAAAGTCCACCTAGCGGCACTTTCTGCATACACCACTTCCCAACTTAAAGTGTTGTGGTGGAAGATACCAGTTATCAAGGCCTTCATGGAGGGGGTAAAGAGAATATATTATAAAAGAAGGATAAGATGGTAAACTTTCTCTACTTTTCCCCCTCCTTCTCCCCCAACGATTAGACACCTCTGACAGATTCTCCGGCACTACAGGTCTTGACAACATAGACTGCGTGCAACATTCCAAATTTCAAAAAACATTTTTGTTTAATACAGAATATTTAAATTAAAACATAAGATACTACCCACACCTAACACAGTGTACAAAACTACCACTAAAACCTACAAAATCTAAAAAGCTAAATTTCAAATAAACCACTTACAAATGGACACAGACGAAATCACATATCACAGTACATAGAAAAAACCTAAATGTGTCACTAAAACAACATATAATCCCAACATGTTTCTGTTCTTTAAAGCCCCTTTCGGGCGAACATTCTTCAGGGGAACCTTTAAAACATCCACTATTCTTCTCAACACCGTGTTGAATGGGTAGTTTCAGGAAACCAGCCTGCAAAGAAGGGAAACGGAGGAAACTAATCAGATCCCCAGGGGAGGGGGTATTACCAAATGTAAAAGTGGAGTTGACTCAGTCAAGAGAACAATTCCACAAAAAGGTTTAGAAATTAAACCAATTAGATTTACCTTAATGTGGTGAATCTTCAACGCACGTCTGTAAATGACAGGCTAATTATTCTTCATTGAAAAACCAAGATACTTCAAAAGGCGTCTCAATCCGCCGAAAATATCGTCACACCTAGAAAGGACACATCACACTACCAATGAGCCACATATCACTACAGGACAACAGTCATGAATTGTTCAGGATATATTAAATAAAAATTACCTTCACGCAAGTGAAGCCACCCACAAGGTGGGGCAAGGGGAGGAAATCCCTTGTAATGACAACCAAGTCTGCAGATGATTACAAAAGAGGACGCAGAACCAATCTGTAATATAAGAAAGGCGGTCACCAACCATCTCAAAGAGCATTAAAATGCACCAATACACCATGGCTCCCAAATGTGTAAAAAAAAGGGAAGAAAAGAAACCATTTCAAGCCCAGCCTAGGTCGTGCATTAGAGCTCATGCTTCCAAGCAGTAGTGTCATACACCAGCGGACTTCACAGCCATTAAATGTGTAAAAACATGCTGAACGTGACCAAGTAGTGGGAGATAGTACACAACACCTCAACGTTCAGTAAGTAAAAAACTGCGGAAAAGGGATAATAGCCACCAACATCACTAAAAGTGCCACTAAAAGTGCTACTAGTAGCTACTAAAGTTCACAAACAACATGCTCACCTCTAGATTAGGAGAAACAAACTCCTCGCTAATGACTCGCGGGGTTTGAAAGAAGACCGTGCAGCACCAGCATGTGTTTTCACCAAGTGCAGCAAAACGCTCACCACTTCCTAGTAAACACTAAGAAAGGACTATACTTTTCGATTAAATACTAGCCGGCAAGAAAATACAGTGGCCATCTTTTACATGCAATCTTCCTAGTGAACACTAAGGAAGGACTACACTCTTCAGTTAGGTACTAGCCGGTAAGAAAAAACTAGCGGCCATCTTTGCATCAAACCACCCAACAACAAGGGGAAGCAGTGTTGAGAAGAAAGTGCACTGGGGGGCACAAAACCATTCAAAAGAAATCGACACAGCATTGCAAAAATCAAGCAACAGACATATGCAAATTTTTGCAAATATAGATGGCACAAAATAAGGAAAATTCAAAAAAAATCAAAACACAGCCAAAATTGCAAACAATAGTCAGATAGCAGAAAACATTTATGTTTGGCTGACCAGATGCCAATCAATACTCTCATTGAGCCCCAGAACATTACTTTGCAATTTAAAAATAATTTTTTGTTCCAGGTTCAATCATTTCTGGTCTGTCTCGGCTTTTCTATGGCCATGCACCTTTTTCAAAATAAACCACGTAAAGTCATTGCAGCCATGTTTCATATCAAGAAAATGTTTCACTAAAGGAGCTTCAATCACTTGATTTCTGATGCAGCTCCGATGTTCCACCATACGGACTTTACATTGTCTGTTAGTCTTGCCTACATAATATAGGCCACAGGGGCATGTGATTAAATACACATCGGATGTGTTACGGTTGGTCATTTCATTACACACCCATTTCAGATTAGGTAAAATTTGTATATATCTAATCTCTTTAGTTTGGGCACACATACTACATTTACCGCAAGGAAAATGCCCTTTTATTTCCGGTAAACCCCATAACCTGGTTTGTCTCACCAGTGGTGTACTTTTCTCAGTTACATCATTCCTGATCAAAATGTTCCTTAGGTTTTGACTTTTTCTAAAGCCCACCAAAGGGGGCAAGGCTTCTTTTCCTCTGTATACCTTTTTCCAAGTTTTCATCACAATAGATTTAATTTTGTACGATAAATTTGAAAAAGTATTAACAAAAACAGCACCAATCTTTTTCTTTATTTTCACATTTTTCTCCAAAAGAGCCTTCCGATTATTATTGTATGCTCTTTTTGAAGCAGTCTTAATCACTCTAGGTGGATAGCCTTTGTTTCTCAGTTTCTGAGTAAGTGCGTCCGCACTTAGACAGAAATCCTCTTTTCTACTACTATTCCTTTTTAACCTTAAAAACTGGCAAAAAGGTAAGTTGTTTTTCAAATGCTTAGCATGATGGCTGTTAAAGTGCAGAAGAGAATTCTTGTCAGTAGTCTTTGTGTAGGGCTTCACTTTTAACACTCCATTCTCATGAAAGATGGTAATATCCAGAAAATGAGTCTCAAAGTCACATATGGATCACGTAAATTTCAGAAAAAGATTCTGCTGGTTCAACCAGGTCATAAAGCACTCAGCTTCTTCTCTCGTACCATCCCATACAATGAGTATATCGTCTATATACCTCAGCCACTTCCTCAACTGATGGATATAAGGATTAGTGGCTGGGTATATCACAATTTTTTCAAAATATTCAACATAGAGGTTGGCTAAATTAGGGGCCATGGCCGCACCCATGGCAGTGCCCTCTATCTGTTGGAAAAAAGTTCCTTGGAACTGGAAAAAGTTTTGGGTAAGGGCAAACTCAGTACACCACAAAATAAAGGCACTGCTCACAGGGTGTCCATCCTCTCTGCCCAGCAAAATTTCTTCAACAACCTCTAATGTCACCCTTTGTGGTATCATAGTATAGAGGGATTGAATATCCAAACCTATCAATAAAAAGTTGCCTTGAACAAAATCTGTTCTCTATTTTATTGATGGCATCGGTAGTATCCCTCAAATAACTCTGCATTTTCATCACAAATGGGCGCAGATAAAAATCTGCGAACTTAGACAATGGTTCTAAAATGGAATTGACCCCAGAGACTATGGGATGTCCGGCAGGGTCTACCAATCTCTTATGCACCTTAGGCAAGATATAGAACACAGGTACCCTGCCTTGTTCCCTTATTAGAAATTCAAATTCTTGTTTGCTAATCATCTCTGAGTCATATACCAAAGTAACTTTTTCTTTTATGATCTTCATCAGCCGAGCAGTAGGGTCACGAGTAAGTTTCAAATAGCTCACACTGTCAGAAAGAAGTCTCTCACATTCTTTAACATAATCACTGCGATTCATCAAGACAATAGCTCCCCCTTTATTTGTCTAATCGTTGGGGGAGAAGGAGGGGTGGAAGTAGAGAAAGTTTACCATCTTATCCTTCTTTTATAATATAATCTATGTTCCTATTGGTGGAGTAAGATGTGGTACATATAAATAGGATCCTGTGTACCTGTTTGATTACATGTTTTCAGAGGCTCTTGTGGTCTCGTAGGTTGTGACCAAGGAGATATTGTATCACACCAGGACACTACACGACTAGCCATATAACATGGCTACAGCCTCAGACAAGTGCCTAGCATATAGCGAGGATCATGTGAAAAAATTGTTAGACACATTATCAGTGCTGGCTGGCACAAGTGAAAATGAGATCAATATTAACAGCAATGATCAATGGGACGAATCGGTCCAATTAAGGAAACGCCTTATTCGTACTAAACTGCATGGAGCTATTATGCTTGAGTATTTGAAAAATCAGGCCCTTCCTCAAGGTCTCATAGTGAGAAATGAGCCACGTCTATTTTTAGACAATAAGGAATTTAAACTAAAATGGAGTTACATATCTAATAAATGTGGGAGGGACTGGTTAGTCCTAATCATAGATACAGCTACTGAAGTGTCAAAGAAAATAGAGATAGATATTACAAAGTTGGAAGAAGAACTCAAAAAAGATCTTGATCTAGATACGTTCAAAGTAAAACTAGAACAACACCTTAAAGGGTTAGTAGATTTTAAAAATGATACTACCCTAGAAAGGGTCAAAAGGTTGAAAAAAGACCTCACCAATTTTACACATGAAAAGGCCTTCCCTTATGTTGTAGAGGGCCATAACTTTGGTAACACATTTCAGATTCCTAAAAACAATAGACGTGTACATTTTAGGGATACTTCATATAGCTCAGGTGAAGATAGCACAAGAGACAATGAACCTGTAGCTCAATCGAACCCGGGCAGAGGGAGGGGAAGGGGCCAGAGAGGGGGCAACAGACAAAGACAAAGGATGCCTTTTTTAGGGCAGGGTCCCAACCGAGGGGATTGGGACAACCAGGTCAGGACACGGAGCCGAACAAGGAATCAGTGGTGATTAACTTGTCCAACTATGTACTTTCAAGTGAAGAAGAGAATACTCTCAACAGGGGCCTCAGCTTTGTTATGACCAAAACCCATGATCCCTTTGAATTTCGTACTGAGTTTTTTGCATTTATGCGTAAAGTACGCCTTAATGAATATTTCAGTGAACACGAGGGTTACAATAGTAATAACTGCAGTGGTCTGCGTAATGCGTCGACCTTCTGTGCATCCAGCTACTCTCACACCGCCGAATCCACGGTATTTGAAAGACAAGTGTTGGCTGAAGTTCTAAAGTTAGAATCCTGTGAGAAATCTCATAATTCAAACTTTAGTAAACCCCAGAGAGATTCTGTTCGAAAACTTGCAAAAGATAAGAATCTCTTTATCAGACAAGCAGATAAAGGGGGAGCTATTGTCTTGATGAATCGCAGTGATTATGTTAAAACAAAATGCAATACTCCGCAGTGACCACTGGATGTCGGACCTATGCACAGCATGTGAACCTAAGCAGATACAAACATCAGAAATGCTTTTACGGTAAGTAATGCATTGTCATATACGTATAACATGGGACATTCTAGTGATGCTCTCTGTTCTACCCCATGTACATTCTAGTCCTAATGGACACTGCTCTAATCTCATCCGAACCCTAAATCAACCAGGATTGTTTCTCTTGCCCAACCTGCATCCAATAAGATGGATTTGCATTAAAAGTACACAGTGTGTCTAGTTCGCCAATCCGAGAAAGTCCTATTGGAGGAATCGCCTACTCAAGAGGGGTAAGGGTGAGACAACACAATTCAGTGAGACTCTGGGGCCAGCCCCATTTTGACTGGGGTGGGGGAAAGGCGGTGTAATAGCTAATCCTCTGCATGGCTCCTGACCCACTTCTCCGCGGCATGAGAAAGCCTGATCCTCTCTTGCAAATTAGTTGTCCTAAGTGCGCCATGTCTCTAGATGAGCACCAGTACAGGATGTCACCTGCATCTGCTACTTCTGTAGCTGCTGATCCCATGTCGCACGTGGAGCATCGAGTGTCGTCCTAGAACAGTGGAGTTAGACATTTTCCACAGACCCTGTTGACATGTTCAAAAAAAAGATGGCGAGTTGGTGCTATGCATGAATCTATTGTACATTTACATATGTGAAATATATACTGTCTACAATCAACATATATTCTTCAAGAGAATTTCTAATGGCCTATAATATTATAATACATTTGGGGCACAGGCTTAGCCAAGATAGTTCTCCAGTTTCTGACAGGACTTGCCGTCTGTCCACTTTTTCTGTGGTTTGTTTGTTTGTTTATTATTTGTAATGCGCGTCATACCCAGGAGTAACAGTGCGCAGCAGATACAAGAATATGCGAGACTTGGTTACACACAGGATTATACAATGGTATACACCAAAAATAATACATAGAGTAACAAGACTTATATACACATCAATATACATAATGCAAGCAAGGGGGGGGTTAATTACAAGGAGACAAGTTTTCAGCATAATATACAGAGGACCAAAGCGAGAGGTAGAGAGTGAAGGCTAGTGGCAGGCTAGCGTGGTCATATGGGTAGGTCTCATTGCTAGGTTAGAGTTGGTTGTTGGTTTTTAGCCATATAATAGTGTTAGCTCTAAATCTGTGGTAAGTTTGGTTCATTCTTAAACTAGGAGGCAGGTTTTTCTATAGTTTAGACGCTTTCACCGGGAAGCTGTTGCCTCCGATTGTGGCCCGTTTGAAGTTGGGTACGACAAGACAGTCTTTGTTAGCAGACCTGGTAGGTCTGGGGGATGTTTACTTGTGGAATCTCTCTGCTAGATAAATGGGAGCAGCATTGTTGAGGGATTTATAAGTCAGAGATAGAGTTTTTAGGAGGACTTTCTCGTGAGTTGAGAGCCAGTTGTGTTTTCCACTGATCTGGGAGATGTGATCTTTTCGGGACATTCCTAGGGCCGCTCTCAGGGCATTGTTTTGAAGCATTTGGATACGTTTGATAATGGCTTTAGGTGATCCTACGTAGAGTTCATTACAGTAGTCCAGGCGTGAGAGGATCAGAGCTCTGGCCAAAGTAATGCAGCTGTTATCTGAGAGGAATGGTTTACCTGTGCGTATCAATTTGCATGTGTAGGCTGTAGACGATGTAAGGGAGATAACCTGTTTTGTGAATGATAATTGACAGTCAAGGTAGAAGCCAAGTGTTTTAACCTCATGCTCTACTTTTATGATGTTGCCATCAATTATGAAAGATGAGTAATTGGGTCCTAGTTTTTTTTTAAGTTGGATTGGGTGCCAAGAATGAGGAATTCAGTTTTATCATCATTCAGGCATAGGCCATGAGTGGCCATCCATGCCTGGATGATGATATACACTCTATTCACCAAGGCCAAATCCTTTTCATAATCCCCAGAAAGCGGGAGGAGGATCTGGATATCATCTGCATAGTTGGTGTAGTTGATACCAAGATGATCCAGATCATCGAAAAGGGGCTTAGTGAAGATGTTATAGAGTGTTGGCGAGACACAGGATCCCTGAGGCACACCGCAGGTAATGGGTATGGGGTCAGCGGTCGCTAACGGCGAGAAGACCCTCATTGTTCTGCCATTTAAGAAGGATCTAATCCAGGTGATGGCTTGGTGAGAGAAGTGTGCTGCTGTTTTAAGGTGGTTACATAAGATGGAATGGTCGACCAGATCGAAGGCAGCTGAGAGATCTGGGAGGAGGAGGAGGAGGAGGAGTGCCGATTTCCCCTTGTCTCTAAGCTCGTCGATTTGCATCTTTAGATCAATGAGGGCAGTTTCCGTGCCATGCTGGGGGCACATTCTGGATTGTCTAGCTCCTAACAGGTGATGTTGTTCCAAGTGTTTTTGAATTTGAGTATAAGATACCTTGTCCAAAATTGTTACGCGAAAAGGCACCGTGGTGATGGGCCTATAGTTGGTGGGTATGGATGGGTCGAGAGTTGTTTTTTTTAGCAAAGGGAGTACCCATGACTGTTTCAGGTTGGTAGGAATAATGCCGGTGCCAGAACTCAAGGAAAAAAGGGAAGGACTACCAGGTTCTCTATATAGTAATACTCAGGAGGAGTAACCTGAGGAAAACTGGGTTAACAAATACTTTGCCTCCTTTTTATGATTTGACTGAGAGTCCCTTTCATACTGCAGGGCTTCATCTCTGGGCACCAAGGCGTCCCTGAATTGCAAAAGTGGAAAGGACCGTTCTCCTCAGATTTTTGAATTTTGCAAACCAGTTCAGCAATGTCTACAATCATGAAAACAAGCTCCTCTATGTAAACATTTTGTGGTTCTGCCTGGCTTATTAGGGCCTCTTTCATGTTTGTAGGTCCAGGAGCCGGAAGCTGGCATAGTTGAATAGAATGATGGGAAAGAAGAGGTATATATTTGTTTTTTTAAATTAGGCATTTAGTTTATTTAAACTTTTGCCGAACTCTTCCATAAAGATCCAGCGACAATTCAGTAAATCCGATTTTAAAATAATGTGAGCCAACAAAAGTAAATTACATTAAAAACCTGTGTCATAAGCAAATGTAAGCGGAGGGAAGAAATGGAAGAAGAAAAGGCGAAAAGCAGAAGGCACTAGGAGGGAAAAGGAGGGGAGAAGAGAAATTTCATTCATCATACTCTCTCAATCTCTTCAGAGTAATTTCAGAAGAGTGACGTTTCACATCCATCGCACCCGTATAAGACTTCCCACCAGGCCTCTGCATCCGTTCCGTATTCTCTGCTCATACGTTCGTAAAGAAGCACTGTTCTTAAAGACTTTAATTTCGGACAAAAAAGCAGTAAGTGCTTCAGGGTCACCTGAGCGATATTTCACAGGCGGGCAGCATTGATCGTCCTGCACCTCTTCTCCAAATCTTAAAAGGGTTACCTTTGAGCGTAAAATGTTTAAGCGGAACCTAACAAATAAGTCTCTGTTTCACATTAGGAGATCTCTTCAGATAATGGGGTATCGCATTCAAAGAGGCTACTGGTATTCCTAAAAGCGTATGCACTATTGAGTTTGATCTTTTTTGTTCCGTTTCACGCCAGTCACCTCCCCCATAGGATCTTTCTTACCAGTAGAGGGTTTTTACACAGCGTTTCCATAGACGCACCTAAATTTGATGGGATAATTCGGCATTGGGTCAACCATGCCTATTTAATATTGTGTCGTACCTTCCAGATTCTTTTACGACCAACACTCCAAATTGCGGTGGGTAAGTAGGGAGATTTAGCTTTCTGAATAGTAGGAGCGAGTTCCAGACCACTCTTGGTTAGAGTGAGAGAAGGCCCACTTCCTGCCTAATTATCGCAATAGGCACGCATGATGGGAGACTCGAGACCTTTTTTCAAAAGTAACCCTCCAGTGCTTCCAAGGTTTCCCATGGGAGCCCTAGACAGGCCTCTGCTGCATAGATAAGCGGTGGTGCTACCTTTTGATTGTAGAACTTTGATTGGGACATACGAAAAAAATCAGTACTTACGCCCAATCACCATGCCCTGTGCAGTTACGTTTTTTGTTTTTTCCTTTAAGCATTTAGCCCATGGGGCATCGCGGGCACTAGCACTTATTGTTACTGCGAGGTATTTTATGTGCTCAACGAATTTTACTCTCCTGATGACAAAATAATTGTTGGCAAAAGTCTGTGGACTGTGAGCTACAGTGCTCCGACAAAGCTTTGACTAGTGCTGCAGAAGGAATGCAAGGAAATGGCATATGTATTTTAAAAAGTCTCTCTAATAACAGGTGTACAGTGTTGCTCTGCTGGATACAGAGAATAATCTGGGCAGGGCGTAGGCTGGTTCTTTGAAATCCTGTTTCCAGCCTGCATCTCATATGGGTTCAAAATCAGATTTTCCACACATACTTTACAGAAAGTCGTAATTCTATTAAAGACATGGCGGCGAAGGATTATGCTTGACTCTAAACTTTACTTTCCGAGCAGCATTATTAAAACAATAACAGTATTATGCAAAAATGTGAACAAAACTAAAATCCATCAGTTTTGAGATTTATTTAGTGCTTAATAGTATTTGTCCTTTACAACATGTGACCTTCGTAACCCAATAGTCTGTGTCCATCTCTAATAAATCCTGTCCACCATCTTCTCCAGCGTGGGGTCTGGCATGGTTTCACATGCTCATGAATGTTCCCCGTCGTCAGTCTGGGAATCCACTGTAAAGAAAAAATCAGTTTCAGTTTCGTTTCTGAACTGTCTTTCTTCTACTAACCAATCACTGGTCTCTGGGTCATACTGCCCCCAGCCAATGACTGCCCTTTACCTAAGCCCCTCATCTGGCAGCCATCTTCAGATTTTTACCGCACGTTCAAGTGTTGGGAGCCCTCGTGCTATAGCTCTCAAGCTTTTACTGCGTTTTGCCTTTTTCCTAAGAGTTTTCTCTTATTTTACGGTCAATTCGAGCCTCAAGCTCCACCGATTCTTCTTCCGATCAACGGGGACCCGTTAAAGAATTTTTCTACGCCCCTCAAGGGCGAATTTTCATCGAGTTTCTCTTCTTGGAGGATTCCAGAAGATCTGAGGCCTACTCTGCGTGAACATGGCCCAGGACAAAGGAGACACGACGCCTACTGGATCCAAGCTGTTTAGGAACTCCCCTGGATGTGGATTGCAGAATGTCTTTGAGGATGAGCACTCCCGGGGAGTCTCACATGGAGGACTGCACGTTCTGTAAGAACATGTCCGCCTGGACATTGAAGGACCGTCAGACTCGACTCACTAACTGGCTGGAAGGGAAGAGCCCAGCAGCAGGTGAGAAGAAGTAGTCTGAGCAGTCTTCTAAGATCTATGAGGGCGCTCCGGCGACGGGGGCCCAACGTAAGGCAAAGCACCGCAAGTCCGCGGGCAGCGGGTGCGCTCTTGGTTCTGGCTCCTTGGTGTCATGGCCATTGGGCAAGGGCCCAGGCCTTCCTCACCCTCAGGGTCCAAATAGACCCAGTCCTGGCGCCTCTGGCACCAGGCTCATAGAAAAGTGTGCTTTGCACACTTTGTGCCTAAGGCAGGTGCATCAGGGCTGGGCGTGGCCATAGAACATCGAGAGGCATGTGCAAGAATCCCTGGTAGGGGCAAGGTGGAGCCACAAGGCGAGGCCAAAGGGAGGGGCCAGAGCCAGCCTATTTAAGGCCAGCCCATACACATGCCCCCGCTTTGCGTTATTCTGCTTTACAGCGTGACGCTTATCGCCGTTCCTGAGCTCGGTTCCTGTTACTCCACCTCTGAAGACAATCTTATCCGAAGCCTGCAACTCCATCGTCGAAGGCGCAACTTACCTTATTCCCGCCTCTCCATCGCTGAAGGCGCACCTTACCTGATTCCAGCCTCTCTATCGCTGTGCGCGCACGGTACCTGCTTTCCATCGCCATCAGAGTTGGAGCCTTTCCTTACCCGATCCGGATGTCCAGCGACGTGGGAGCTCCTCCTCTTTTCTTCATCTTCGCGGTATCGTCATCCGGGGCCGCAGAACAGCCTTCGAGCATCCAGACTCTGCTCCACACCGCCAGACCGCTCATGCAAGGGAAAAAGAACCCAACCGGTAAGAAATCTTATAAATAACGAACACTTGGCCGCTCCATACCTGAGTTTAGAACTCCATTATAACAGCCAATTTACCTGCTGATTTGAGAGCTCCATCATCCTCAAGGGAATCCCCGGAACCACTCCACGATTCCGATCTACCATCTTCACACCTATTGGGAAGAGAAGAAACATTGCAAGAATTATTTTATTTTACAATCAAGGCAAAAGAATCCCTGCCAGAGACAATATAATAAACAAACAATAACCATAACAAAAGACTTACCTTCCAAGTGGATTGGTTGCAGCCGGTCTGGATCGCCACTTCCTCGGGCCAGTGAAGCAACTAGGTCCACTCTACGCGGCCCTCCTCAAGGAAGCAGGACGGAGAGCTCAGCATTACAAAACAGGTGAGCTTGCATGTGAAAACTCTTGCGCACCACATTTTGGCACGAAAGGGTCGAGGGAATTCGTGACACGCCCACGCCATTCTCATTGCCTCTCATCTTCTCCCAAGGGCAATGCCACTATCCCGAACATCATACACCGTAGCAGCTGGGGAAGATAGCCGATACAGGGGAGCCAAGTCGAGGGAGGGCTCCAACCGTGCCCCAACACCCCTGCGGAGACCAGGTGAGCGTAACACTTGGCTGCCCGGCAAGGCGCGATGTCCCGACACCATCAACCGCGAGCCAACGCTCTGGCTCGGGGGGGAAAAGGAAGTCACAGAACCCGGGTAAGCTTCGGGAGAAGCCCCGGTCGATCCCGACAGAGAAAGCCGAGGAGGGGCACGAGGCGGTGACCCTCCTTATAAGGTGATGGCCCCAGACGCGGCCAAGGTTGTGAAGGCCCTGATTCACCCGGCGAAGGCCTCGATTGAAGGAGTCGTGGCAGCCCTGGCAAAGCCTGTGAAGGCTACCCCAGTGGAATTGACTTTTAGGCCTAGAGTTTCCCTGCCACCCCGGAGGGAATCATCTTTTCAACCTATCGAGGACCCCCGTGAAACCCTGGGACGAGAAAAAGGGGGTGGGGAGCACGATAGCCATAACGGACACAGATGCCATCTCTGAAGATGAGCTGGCTAGCGTCAAAAAGATCCTGGAAAAGAAGTTCGAGGAAGTCCGGTCCTATGGGAGGGATCCCGACGAGGCGGATGTAGAGAGCCACAGGACAACTCGGGAGCGATCTTGATGGCTATCCAGGCCCTGTGTACGGAGATAAGGACAAGGTTGTCCTTACCCCCAGCGGCGCCTGGACTGTCGGGCAGCCCACCGAACAAGTGGAGGCAAATCCATCCTCCCCCTCCTTTCCAGCCTTCACCTCCTTCCCCTCCACCGAGGGATGAGACGGGAACGGAGACGGCGATGACTGGGACGGACGACGACGGTGGTGGTGAATACAGGATGGATCTCCCATCACCCCCTGCCCGGGCCTCCCCTCCCGACGAAATTGGCTCCTTTCATGCCATGATCGCCAGGGCATCTGAGCTTTTCCAGCTTTGTCCCGAAGAGCATAAGAAGGAGGGTTTCCTCCACCAACGATGGGAGGCCAAGAGGAAGACAGTCCTCTCAGTCCCGTTACTGGACGACATCTGGGACGAGGGACTATCGCTGCTCAAGAACCCATCCACGGCTCCTGCAAAGAGGGACCGGTTTGAGAAGTACCTGGTCCCAGATTCCGCCCTGATGTGCCTCAGAGCTCAGCCGTCCCCGTATTCCGTGGTCTCCGCGGTGGCCAAGAAGAAATCTGCAAGGGCGACGGCATCAACTTCCACTTCCCCACCGGACGGCGAGGGGAAGAAGCTGGATGCCATGAGACGATGAGTCATCTCGTCGGTGGCGACGACCATCAAAGCGGCCCTCGCGATCGTGGCACGCTATGACAGGGAACTGTGGCTCAAGATCGCTCCCCTCCTAGATTTCCTGCCAGACGACAAGAGGCACTTGAAATCCTACAGAAAGGCGAGGTGGCGTCGGACCACGCCATCACGGTGGCCACGGACATCGCCGACACCGGTTTTTGCCAGATGGGCAACCGCATTTGCCTCCGCCGATGCGGGTGGCTGTAACGCTTACCTTAGACTCCTCGAGGACACCACGTGATATTCTGAAAACCTCTCAGGGTGCGCAGTTATCTGTTGTTCACTACCCCAACTGGACTCTCTTTCAATACCACAGAAAACAAATCACAAGACGAGAACAATTGGAATGCGTCCTAATGTAGGGAAAATATAATAGGTCAAAAAATCCCAGCAACAGTATTGCTCAATTACCTTAGTTGGTGATTTGGTGAGCTCTCCATCCTGCTTCTGCGCAGGGGTGCCTATTCTGAAGAAGGGCTAGATTAGGAGTGGACAAAACAAGGGGAGGACGACAGCCATATATGGAACGTAGGGTGTTGAGAAAATGCCTAATGGTGAGGTGGAAAAACATTCAACCTATTCCAACAACACAACTGTGACTGGAGAGGTAAGGTTATTCTCCGGTTCTCCTGGAACTACCTCAAAAGTGCTGTTCCTGACAATTCCCGGCCAGAAAAAATATTGCTAACAAATTCCTTGCAAGAAACACTCTAATGTGTCTAAAACTGAACGTGCGCAAACATTTAACCTTTAAGGCACCTTCATGTGTAGAATTCGTGTACCTAACTGTGACAGAAAAAACGGAACACATCTGTTCCTAGAAACAAAAATCTCCACACAAACCCCCCAGCTCCGTAATACTAATACAATTACTAGGCGGTGAAAACATACACTTGCCCTTGGAGAACGAATGCAAGCAGAGCACTCACCATTAAGAACGGATAATCAGTGGAGACCGCTAATGAGGTAAATGATACTTGCTGTGGAAAGGAGACAGAACAGGAATGAGTGTCTCAAACTCCTCACAGACGAAACGCCAAAAGGAAAGCGTCTCCCGCCAACTCCACACAGAGCTTACGGAATAGTAGTTGCGGAATGGCACAGGAAAACGATGACCATGGAAATATAGAGAGGGTATCTATGAATTACAAGGGAACTGAGGAATTCCTGTCAGAGGGATGAACCGCGGTAAGCGTCCGCTGAACACAGCTGAAGACACGAAGCGCTGTTGAACAAAGGGGAGGGGCTTAAGTACTCCAGAGTGACAGAAAACTAGACCGCTTGCCCAATCTAGGGTTATAACATCAGGCGGCCATGTTGGTTGATGAGGAAGAGCCCTAGTAGCATAGCCCAACCCTACCTATCCTTAGACCAGGAATTGTAAGCGGCCAGCCAGGAAATTTTGGAAATTTTTTTGAGGGGGGACCCAGTAGTCATGACAGTGGCTCAAGGCCACTGACTTCCGTCGGGACGTTCAGACCAGGGTACTGGACATGCCCTTTGGCAACAACCTGGTCGGCAAGGCAGTGGACGAGTCACTGCAGGCCATCAAAGCGGACACCGAGACGGCCCGGGCCTTGGGTTCTCTCCAACAACGGCTATCCTTTCGGACCCCGGGAGGCAAGTCTCAAGGTGCCTCCAAAGGATTTGGTTGCGGTTCTGCGTCGTACCGCCAAGCAGCCCGCTCATCGTCACAGGAGGCCCCCACCCAAGCACCCCGGTGGGAGGCCGGCTGGCGAATTTCGTCAGCGTGTGGGAGTCCCTCTCCACCGACCGTTGGGTGCTGGATGCTCTGGCCCACGGGCACACTCTGGAATTCCGAAGAAAGTGTCCCTGTCTACCACCCGTGGCTAGGAAGGAAAACCATGTGCCACAGCTACTTCTGGAGGTACGAGCAATGCTAAAAAAGGGCGCGATAGAACTCGTCCCGAAGAGGCTCCGGGGCTCCGGAGTATACTCGCGGTGTACTTTCTCGTCCAAAAGAAGAACGGCGGTTGGCGACCCATCCTGGACCTTCGCCACCTCAACAAATGCATAAAGTCCCAGAAGTTCTGGATGGTCACCTTTCAGCACACGCTCGGACAGCTTGAGGACGACGACGACTTCCTTTCGTCGCTGGACTTGGAGGATGCCTACTTGCACATCCCATTACACAAAAGACATTGAAAGTTCCTACGATTCATAGTCCAAGGGCTACACTACCAGTTCAAGGCCCTACCCTTAGGTTTGAAGTCGGCGCCGAGGGTCTTCACCAAGTGCCTGGCACCAGTGGCAGCGCGGCTGCACCTGCAGGGGATCCACTTATCCCTGTATGATTGGCTCCTCCGAGCAAAGTCAAGAGAACTCTCAGTTGATCACACAGCGAAGAATGGCCGACTGCTCACGGATCTGGGATTCTCGATTAACTTCTCGAAATCTTACTTGGTACTGTCGCAAGACGCCCCTGTTCCTAGGAGCCAGACTTGGCTTAGTGGCACGATTGGCTTCACCGTCAGAGGAAAGGACGAAGGCCATCCTGAGGAAGGTACAACAGCTGTTGACCATGGATATGGCCAGGGTGAGGTCCATCAAGTCCCTACTCGGCATGATGTCATCGTGCATCTACCTCGTGCGCCTATGCAGGTTGCGGATGCGACCACTGTACGAGTTCCTCGACGCCCGTTGGATGCAAGCAGCGGGCAGTTTCGAAGATAAGATCTCCCTCAACGAGAAGTTCCGCCAAGCGATCCGGTGGTGGAGCAACTGCGCGCATCTAGCGGCGGGTATGGACTTACAGACCGCAACACATCAGGAAACGGCGATGACGGACGCCTCCCTGGAAGGATGGGGAGCGCACACCGGAGATCTCCAAGCAAGAGGCCTTTGGCTCCCCGAGGAGAGGTCACTACACAGCAACATCCTAGAGCTCCAAGCCGTGTTCTGGGCCCTCAGGTAGTTCCTGCCGTCCCTCAAGGGCAAGGTGGTGAGGGTCTTCACCGACAAGACCACCACAATGTTCTACATGCGGAAGCTAGGGGGCACCAGATCCCCATCCCTACCCAAGGAAGCGCAGGCTCTGTGGCACTGGGCCGTTGCCCACCTGATGTTCCTGGTACCCTTCGACCTGGCAGGAGTAAAGAACACAGTTGCCGACTCACTCAGCAGGGAGCTGCGCTTGTGCCACGAGTGGGACTCAAGCAGAATCAAGTGGATCTGCTATTCCGACGATGGGGCAATCCCCAGATAGATCTCTTCGCAACGGCGACGAACACCAAGTGCCGGAGGTTCGCCAGCAGGTTTCCCCAGCCGGGGAGCATGGGCGATGCATTCTCCTTCCCCTGGGACGGCCTGTTCCTGTATGCGTTCCCACCGTTGCTTCTGTGACTCATCAGTCAACTCAGATAGTCCCGGTGCAGGATGATCCTCGTTGCACCGGCCTGGCCGAGGCAGATATGGTTCCCGGACCTTCTGAACTTGTCAGCGTCCCTCCCCAATCAAAATGCCGATGGACATGGATCTTCTTGCCAGGGAAGGAGGCCCCATCCTACATCACGGCCCAGGATCGCTGAACCTGCAGGCCTGGCTCCTGCACACTAGAGTTCGGAGGCTATGATCTCCTGGCAGACTGCAAGGAGGTCCTTGCAAAGGCCAGGGCGTCATCGACTCTTAAGTGCTATGTGCATAAATGGAAGAGGTTCTCTGTCTGGTGCCGTGCACAGAAGATCAACCCTCTACGGATTACTGCCGCTCAAGTGCTGTCGCTGGCCAAGGCGGGGCTGGCGCATGCCTCCATCAAGATCCATCTGGCTGCTAGCTCCTGCTACACCAGAACTTCGGGGCGGTCGTTGCTGTGGTCTCATCGCCTGGTGAAGGAGTTAATGAAAGGACGGTTCCGCTCGTTCCCGCCAGTAAAGGCTCCGGCCCCGTCGTAGGAGTTCAACGTGGTGCTGACCAGGCTCATGGGCCCACCATTCGAGCCTCTGCATTCGGCACTGTTGAAGTTCCTATCGTGGAAAACACGATGAGTGGGAGGGATTCAGGCCCTCTCCTGTAAACCTCCATATCTGACATTCCACAAGACAAGGGTAGTGCTTAGGATGCACCCCTCCTTCATGCCCAAGGTGCCATCGGACTTCCATCTCAACGAGCCGTTGGTGTAACCTATTTTCTTCCCGTCGCCGGCCGAGAGGACTTTGCACTCACTGGATGTGACTAGAGCGCTGAAGTTCTACGTGGACCACACAAAGAGTTTTCGGACGACATCACAGCTGTTTGTGAACTTCGGACCTGTGAACCAAGGGAAGGCCCTCTCGAAGGCTTCCATTTCCAGATGGCTCTCCGGCTGCATCATGCACTGTCACCGGTTGGCAAACCAACCGTTGCCTGGCCGTCCGAGAGCCCATTCGATCAGAGCAATCGCTGCTACTACGGCGTTCCTGTCTGGTGTGCCACTGCTGGACATCTGCAGGGCTGCTACATGGAGGTCGACACACCTTCACGAGACTCTACTGCGTCAACCGGGATTCCAGGGAGGAGTCCAGAGTCGGTCAGGCAGTGCTGCGCAACCTATTTGCTTGAAGGTGAGCCTGGTGAGGAGGTAAGAGATGCTTAATGTTGAGTTGTTGTAATGCTTAATGGTGAGCCTTGCCACCTTCCCGTGGTTGTGCATGCGTGTACTGCTATGTATTCTTATATTCATGAGTATGTGAATCCATGCCAGACCCCATGCTGGAGAAGGAACAAGTTACTTAACTGTAACTGTTCTCCAGCATGGGTCTGGCATGGATTCACATGCGAGCCCTCCCTCCAACCCCTCTGCGGCTCTTCTCTTGGTCCTGCTGCCACTTTACGTGCTACCAAATCTGAAGATGGCTGTCAGAGGAGGTGCTTAGGTAGAGGGCAGTCATTGGCTGGGGGCAGTATGACCCAGCGACCAGTCATTTTTTTAGTAGTAGAGTGACAGTTCAGAAGCTAAACTGATGTTTTTTTTTTTTTTTTTTTTTTTTTTTACTGAGGATTCCCAGCCTGACAACTGGGAATATTCATGAGCATGTGAATCCATGCCAGACCCATGCTGGAGAACAACAGTTACAGGTAAGTAATTGTTCCTTATGAACTCCTCTTTATTTCGCTGTTCCTTTCAGACTGTAGCATCCCAACCGATAAATGCTGATGAACTGTTCTCTTATACAAAACTCCACAAACCTGTTGGCTTATTATCCACCATGGAACCTGCAACACAAAACCATATTTCAGCCATCTGGTCAATTTGGGTGGGTAATCGAACATATGAATGTGTCCAAATGTATAATCACTTTGCAATCAAAGGCATTCCTATACAACATCCCATTATACATACATTAATTCGATTACTTGGGTGTGAAAATCCTTTGCTTATGTATCTTTAATAGAATTATCACTTTCTGTAACATATATGTGGAAAATCTGAATTCTATGTCAAGATCCGGCGGCTCGGATTATGCTTGTTGAAAACGTATTCATCACCAATGTTGCTACCTTGTCTGCTGGTTTGAAATCAAATGTTTTTGAAGGGCGATTCTTTCGACCAATCTGCAGCTCTCATAATGTCTTCTAATCTGACCCCTGCCTGGAAAGCTTTTGAGGCCATCGTCCCTCTTACTGAATGGGCCCCGTAATACTATGTGTCTACTCCTGCTTGGACCATAACCCATCTGATCCATCTCACTAGTGTTGCTGATGCCACTGCCCGAAAGTTTCCTTAAGGCATTGAGTAACTGTGTTACCCCTAAAGGTTGCACCGCTCTAGTCATGAACTTGCATGCTGAAATGCATCTTATTGGGCATAAATTTAGGATTATCAGGGAATGCTTCATATGAAACAGATCTCAACAACGTTTTGGAATGTTATCCCTGTGGAGATGAAGATTTTCTGTTGACCTCTGACACTCTCAAGTCTGATACCCACTTGCATGACAGTAGGCATAACCGCATTGCCAATTTGGCTGATAGTGCTTTCCTCGTTAGCTCCTCATTGTCTGGCCATGATTTAAGCATCTTTAGAACCTTATCTACATCCCATATCTGGTCGTATTTTTGTTTTGCTTTGGAAGTGCAATTATTCTAATACCCTTCTGCAGTCTGCAAATTAGTGGATGTTCTCCCGCTGCCAGTCCCTCTATCTCTGGGTGTCCCGCTGAAATTGCTGAACGGGCTGTGTTAATCGTTCTACACGCTTTGGTTTGTGCTGCATATTGTGCCAGGAAATTGGCTACGTGCACCACCTCTGTTCAGTGGAATGCACATTCCTTTCCATGCACCAACTATGCCATGATGACCATGCTGATCTGTATGCTTTCCTGGTCTCTGGCACCCAGGCTTCTTCAATAATATGTTCAGCTTCGTCTGATAGTCCCCGCCTAGACCAGGGTCCCCTGAAATCGCCCATGTTATGTAACTGAGGTTGCCTGACTTCACCAACGGGTGACTTGCCCCTGAGGGGTCCCTAACTATTGGGTTGAATGTAGGTGCAGCTATCGGGTTGTCGTAGGGCATCCCTAGAAGGTCCGGGAACCATGCTTGCCCTCCCCAATCTGGAGTAATTCGCACTGTGGATACTCGCTGTCTCCTCATCTGAGCCAGCATGACCGCTATCATTGCGAATGGGGGAAACACATATTCTGTGACCGGCCCCCACTGTTGCAGTAATGCATCTATCGCTTCTTCCTCCGAGTCCGGTCTCCAACTGAAGAACCAAGCACTTTGCCTGTTCAATCTTGTTGCAAACAAGTCTGTCCTGCATGGACCCCATCTCGTCTTCAATCTCTGGAAAAACCCTCTCGGCCGCTTCCAATCACTGGCATCCTTGAGGAATCTGGAGTTCCAGTCAGCAAACTCGTTTTGGCGGCATGGAAAGTATTCTTCCGTCACTCATACTTCCCTCTGAAGGTAAAGATGCCAAAATTCCTTCAATAACAATGCTCGCATTCTTGACTTCGTGCCTCCCAGTCTGTTTGTATAACAGACTGCTGACTCGTTGTCCATCTTGAGAAGTACGCAGCGTATTGTATTGCGTCCAGCATTTCACATCGAACGAGCCCGCTAGGAGCTCCAGGCAATTTATGTGGAGGTTCAGTTCCTCTCGGGACTATCTGCCCCCTGTCGATAGATCGCAGCATCTGGCTCCTCATACCCACCTGCTGGCTTCAGACTCTATCACCAGGTCCGGGGATGAGCCAAATATTTCCCTTCCATTCAAGGCATCCATGTGATTTAACCAGCACTCCAGCTCTTCCCTTGCGTCTCGCGTGAGGGGTATCTTTTGCTCGTAAAATATGCCCCTCCGGAGGTGTTGAATCTTAACCTTTGGAGGGCTTTGTAATGTAGAGGACCTGGGAAGATCGCCTGAATTGAAGATGCCAGGCATCCTACTAGTCTTGCGATCTCTCTTAACGACATCTCTTTTGTTAGCGTGTTCCTTATTTCTTTTTTGATGTCGTTTACTTTGATCAAGGTGAGACTCAACGTCCCTTGCACTGCATCTATCCTGAAACCCAGGAACTCCATGCATTGCTCTGGCTGTAAGATAGATTTTTCCCAGTTAGTTAGAAAGCCCAGCTGCTGGAGCAGATCTAAGGTAGAGTCCACTTGATCAGTATTCTGTCTTGACACATCAAACATATGTCATCCAGATATATGATCAGCCTGATCCCTTGCTCCCTGAGGAATGTTACCACCAGTTTCATCACTTCCGTGAAGCACCACAGGGCTGATGCTAGCCCGAAGGGTAGGCTTGTAAACTCCCAAATCTGACCATTCCACCTGAATCTGAGAAACCTTTGCTGTTCTTGCGACTTTGAGGTCTATTCTGGCTAGCAAGACCCTTACTGTAGTATGTCGCTCAGGATGTGTATGTCCTCCATCGTGAAGTGCCTGTATACTACAAAACTGTTTAGTTCCCTTAAATGTATAATTGGTCTTATTTTGTGATGCCCTTTCACTAAGAGCATGTTGCTTATGAAAAACGTGCTTTTGTATTTGTCGTTTGCAATATAGCTGCCTTGCGAGCTAGCTCTAATCTCTGGGTCTAATAAACATTCATCTGTCAAGCTCATTACTAGTGCGTTTGGTCATCTCTCGAGTTGGTCTGGCTTGCCAATCTATATGAAAACCTTGAACCGTGTCTAGAACCCAGGCATCTGATGACATCAGTCACCATTTTTCTATACATTGTGCTACTCTTTTTTCCCCCCCCTACCCCTGAAAACCCCTATTGCAGGAGTCTGTGTATCTGATGCTTGTGCCTTTAATCTCACCTGTAGTATTTTGATGTTGGCTTTCTGTATGTCTCCAACCTCTTCCTCTTCCCCTCCCTCTCGACAGGAAGAACGGGTTGGGTTTCCTTTCATCTTGTTTCCATTTATTGTTGGGGAACCTATTCTATGAAAGCAGCTAGTAGAGCGACCCCTACATCTTCCAGCCGGCCGAAAACCTGCTTGCCAAATACTTTTCAGGGATGCGTGGGCTTTATCGATTGCCGCATATGAGTTCGCAAACTTTGATTTTATGAAGGCATTGCAAAAATGTTTCCCTTTGGCGGCTATGTCTGCCTCTGATGTGGCCAGCTCGCTGAGTTTCAGGTCGATTTTAACCAAGATCAACCTCCTTCTCTCTGCCATGATCATGGTGTTGGCGTTTCCTAGTAAGTATATCGCCCTCTGGGCCCATCCAGATAAAATAGCTGGGTCTATGGCTTCCCTTTTCTCCTTCGCCTCATCTGCCATCTCAATGATAACGTCCAGGATCTTGTCCTGGGATGAACTTCAGGAGCTATCGAAACCTTTTTTGATGTCTTTAACATATCTCCCCATAAATGTGACCACGCGGTCATAAATTTCCGAGATTTCTACTAATCGTCCAGCAGATGAGGTCTCTGGCATTCTACCCTTATCTTATTTCTGGCTTCTTTTGCCAACGGTGTCCTGAGACGTTTCTTTATGTACGCTGCTATTTTCGCAGGCGGTTCCCACTCCAAGGAATGTGGGTGGATTAAGGCGTCTGGGTCAAAGTCGTCCCGGGCCGCTTCCTCCTAGTTACCTGGTTCTCTTTCTTAGAAGCTCTATTACGCTCCTCTTCATCTGAGGATATGATTTCAACTTCATCTGACTGACCAGTTGCCTTCTTCATATTCATCTGAACTGTCAGAAGTTGCATCACGCCATCTGCACTCTTTAGTTTTTGTACTCATTGCTATTCTCTTGCCCTTTCCTTTCAGTGGCGAGCTCAGGGGAGATGGCGGGGGGGGGGGGGTTGGGTCTTGGCCCTCCTGGTCTTACAGGTTTTCTTTCTTCCCCCCGGTTTTACAGGTTTTCTTTCTTCCCCCTTTTTCATTCCCTTGTCCATTTGATCCCCTAAATGCTTCCAGTCATACATGATTGATAGTTTATGGGAGCTATGACCCAGGCTGTCTGCCAGGGCCTGATGAAGCATCTGCTCCCTGCTGGGCTGCATTCTTTTATGGCTCAGCGGAGACCTTCCCTCTTCGCTGGTGCTGGACATCTTAGGGCTTTATGTAGGATATGCCACTAGTTATTTTAACAGGTTATCTTGGGCCTTTAACTGTCAAAATTCTAATAGGACAGAGCAAGTGAGGAGAGTTGTTAGTACTCACAGTGGAATGTTTGTGTCAACCAGGTCTTTCCCTAATTACATTGTCCCACAATAGTGATTGTACGTTTCTCTTATAGAGAACATTCTTTCTTGCCACCATGTGGCGCTGTCCTCTCATCTAGCTGCGTAGCTTGACAGCTGCTCATATATAACCCGCGCTTCGCGCAGTGTGTTTTAAATTGTTCGGTACTCGTACTGAGCCTTTAAAATAAACAACTGACTTGAGCTCTGCCAGTGGTGTCTCTTCACTATAACGGTCACGGAATCGTGATCATTGGGCGCCAGAACTAATCTAAGTCCTGTCACGCTCAGATCAATTCTGTCACCTTAGTGCCTCCTTCACTTCAATATTCCTAATGCGGCTGCCGGAACACTTCGCCTAGGTTTGTTTTCTAACTTCAACTTGTGTAATGACTTTGAAAACCCAATAAAATGTACGAGCCTATCCATCTCCTCCAAACACCTCCTGAATGGTCTTCCACAACTCCTTTCTAAATTGTTACACCGGCCTCCTCTTCACTCGTGTTGCCTTCTGCTTTGACTCCTTCCCCATTCCGTGTATCCTGTTCTTCTCCTTTGCATTTCTTCCTACTCTTCTCGTCTCCATCCCATTACCCACCCCCCCTTACTAATCTACCTAGTCCTAATATAATAATTACATTATTACAGAAGAATTCTATTAACATTTGCTCTGCAATATTTTGCAAACGGCAAGTGCTCAGTGTATGTGGGCTGTCTGCCATCCCCCACCTTGTATGCCAGGCAGTCTTGTGCCTTGAACACAGAAAAGCAATGCTCCACCAGGGCCTTTCCACTGCACGCATAAAGGTCTATTTTTCAGAAAATCTCTAGATAATGTGTGTAACTGGTGGCACAGTAAAAAGTATTACTCTGGAACCATCAATTGTGGGCTTCTGTGTGCAGGGAAGGGAGTATACCACTTTCAGGATTCTCCTGTGTAATATACATTAAAATATGGTTCCTTCCCAACTGTGTGGTTGAGCTTGTGTCCCATACTGGGTGAACAAAACCAGGAATAACCTTTCCTAACACGCATGATTTAGGAAGGTTGCACCAGAGATTCAAGCAGGTCTGATCCAATGAAAAGTTCCCTTCAGCGTCCCATGAAAGGAACCATTCTCCAGGTGACACCTGGAGCCTGCGTTTGCCATGCATTAATGTTTAATGAAGTTGCTGCTGAAGGCACTCAAAGCTCGGGTACACAAAGATGAACAAAATGTGTGAGGTCTCTTTAGGTACACCCTCATTCAATGCCTTTGCCAAGATGGAAGTAGAAGCACCATAAGGATTACTCCTTTTTACGGTCAGCCTTTGCACCTTTGGTTCAGAGCCCAGAACCTAACCAATTGCTGTCTTCTCAGGCAGTTCCTCTGACACTCTGCGATCTAGTGTCATTTTTTATTCTCTTCTTTGCATCCTGTATAATGACGATTGGTGTATAGGAGCCATCCCCAGGTGAATCGGCACATGAATCTTTAAGCAAACCAGTAGTTCTGCTAGTATGCAACCATTGCACACTGTTTGGACAACAATGTCCGTTGTTGGTCCCCATTCAGGAATTTTGGGCCCGTAGAGGACTTCTCAGTTTCTAGTGCAGTGCATCCATAAGAGCCGAAGCACAACCATTCTGTCACTGTTACTGGCAACCTCTATTTTGACTTGTAACCGTTAGCTGAATGAGAGATCTCCAGTAACGGCTCACATTGATCTGCTTGCCCTTTAGTTGCCTCTGCAGTCCTTGTCCATGGTTATTTGGGCTTCAGCCTGGCTTCTGGAAGCAGTGGAATACTGACCATCAGTAGGGATTACAGGTGTACATCAGATAATTATTGTGGGGGAATAGCATGTTTTACTGCCATATAATTTAGGGTAGTCCTAGTTTATTTTGTTTTATTCCAGACATGGCGGTATAGTACATGTATGTGGAGAGGTAACCTCTCTAGACATGGCTAAGAGTTCCTTATTCTTACAATCAATTCACAGCCTACTGCTTTATGTGAGAAATAGTTACCTATACCACCTTCAAAAGGGGTTTCAAATGGGTTGAGAGCAGCATAAAGCACAGTAGCCACTCATTCCATATGCCAGAGGGTGCCTGCAGATACCTGGCTGCCCCAGAGACTCCTGGCTGCCCCACCGACTCCTGCTGCTAATGTGGGGGCAGCATCCTCCATCCAACCCGCTCCCCTCAGCCACGTGCACCACCATCAAACGACGATGGGGTGACTGGGCCAGGACTCAATCTCCCGGCCTGCCCTGCTCTGTAGTCGCAGGCTGGTGGTTCTGCATACCCTTTCCCACCATTGGAAGCTCCACCTTACTTTGGGGTGACCCAGCAAAGGGCAAGCAGCTAAGGGTCAACATCCACCCTCTTTGCACCTTTGCCTCCGGGCTTATGCTTTGCTGTGTCCGGCTATTTGCTGGTGAGTACCATAAGCCTTCTCAGCGCTGGCCTCACCATGCATTGCTCGAACTATCCCTTCCTTTCTCTTCTACTTCTCTCTTCATTCTCCTCTGCTCAAAACCATTTCAACTTTCAATGTCTCATCTCTTTTCCTCTAAGCCACCCCTCTTCTCGCTCACATACTCTATTCACAAAGGCTCGAACCCTAACTTCCATCACACTGCCTCTCCTCGCATCTACCCACAGCGCTTCTCTACTTCATAGACTCAACACAGTATGCTTCTATATCTCTTTATATTCTCGGGAATGCACAATCTATCTGTAACACGACTTCCTTTACCTCTGACTTCCTTCATTCCCATTCTCTCGCTTGTCCTCGTTACCCTTACAGAAACTTGGATTTCTTCCTCAGACTTTGCAACCCTTGCTGCCCTTCATGGCCTTGCCTACACCTTCACTTACTCTTTCCCACCTAACTGGTAGGGGTTGTGGTGTAGGACAGTTCACATCCTCCAAACTTCCTATCTCTACTAATCCCCATCTCCCGCTAATTCTTTCCACAATGTCCACAATCGCTGCTTCCTATGGCATTCATATCTGTATTAGCCACCTGCTTCCGCTGATCAATTAATTGACCTCCGCTCCCAACTAATTGACTCCTTTCCCATGGAACATCCTTACCTCCCCACTCAATCGCTTTACTGTGGGTGTTCTCCAAGGGTCAGTGTTGGGTTCACTTCTCTTCACTCCCTATACCTATGCTCTTGGCACCTTGACATCTCCTCCTGTGGCTTCTACTATCAACTCTTGGCTGATGACACTCAGATATTCTCCTTTCCCTCCTTATTCATTAGCTACGGTCAAACATTTCTAACATCCTCTCCACCATCAAATACTGGATGGCATCTCACTCATGATCAACTCGGGTAAGACTGAAGTTCTCTACTGGCCATCCAAGAGGCTATCTCTTCCTCTGCCCCCTCCTCTATTCATTTCGCCTGACTACGTTCTGTACTCTGCTTCTGCTCGCAACCTTGGTGTCCTCTTCGACCCATTTCATAACTTCTCGCTCTTTATTGCCAAACCTACCAATGCAGCGAGACTTGATCTCAACATCAGTAATATAAGACCATCTTCCCTTCACAGTGCTAAGCACCTAATCTCCTCTGTAAGGGTGCAAAAGGAGGAAACTGACCCACATATGGCATGATGGTTGTTATAAACCTTTACAAGTTTATACAAATGAGGAGAAAACCTAACTTTCCTTATTTCTAAGAGGGGTTTCCCTACCTCAACTAAAGTTCTAAAGGGTTTGTCAGAATGTCCTGGTAAATCATAAAAAGTCCACCGTCCTGTGTCAAAATCTCTAAATCTGTCCCTTATACTAAGAACTGAATTAGAAAGATGTGTTCATATTCTTGGTTCAGGAGAATGACACCCTTCTCCTGACTGGCTGGTACAGATCTGGCTTCCAGTTGCCAATCCGGGGCAATGACTCCCTTCCCATGGTTTCAACGCTTCAGACCAAAGGATTTCCAATCCTAGAATATTCTAAATCAAAAGTTCACTGTTTCTTCACTCCAGGGGGAATGACTCCCTTCCCCCGATCATTGTTTTGATCATCCTTTCAGGTTCAACAACCGGGAGAATGGGTCCCTTCTCCTGCTATCTGGCCCTCCCTGGTTTGCCACACAACACTAGGGAGAATGCCTCCATCTTCTTGGGAGGGGGAATATCTCAGCACAGCTCAACCACAACACCAACGGGAATGTCTCTCTTCCCCCCTGACCTTTCTTAGGCTTTGGTAAACCTGGTTCACTCTCCAGCCAGGTACTGCCACAAAGATAACATGCCAAAAGTTCTTCCCCAATGCATGTGGGTCTGCGACCCCTGTTTCTCTGTCGGTTAAGTGTGGCAAACCTGGTTCACACCCCTCCTAAGTACTGCCACAAAGATTAAATGTAGGGGTCATTTTTTGTGGGTGCGGGTCTTTTTGTTAGGCCCGTCTGTGTGGCCCCACAAATTGCCCATGTTCCTTTTTAGGCCTCTGCTGGTGTTCTCTGGCGCTTTCTGCTTCGGCTTTGGGTCTTGTGTTGTCTTTTTCACTCTCCCCTTCCGTTGTGGCGAACCTGCAGTGTCTAGGCAAGCGAAACACTCCTTTGGCATCTTCTCGCCTGACTCGCTCTTTTTTTGCTGCTGTTCTGCACTGCAGTTCCCCTGGCTGGACAATAGTTTGCCTGTCTCTACAGGAGAGGATACTGCTGTGTGTGCTACAACTGTGAGGCCCCCAGATTCTCTGACCTGTCTTTCCCCAATTCCTCGGTCCTCTCTGGTTTCTCAGGCTCCCAAGGCTCTCTGCACTTCGGTGGCTCTCAGGGTTTCCCTGTCTCTGGTAGGCATGCCGGTTTACAGCCTCGTCTCGCATGGCACAGCTTCCTTGCTCCTCGAGGGAGGGCATAACATATTTTAGTCCTTATTCCCTTTTTATGACGAGCAGGCAGAAACAACTAGAATGTCCATTCCAGTTCGCATCATGGCTCTTCATTGTTCTGCACCTTCTCCTTGTCTCAATGCTTGTCATAGGCATCCTACTAGGGTAGTCTCTACTCTTCTTCGTCTCAGTAGTTAAGGGAGTCCTACCTAGGTAGTCCCTACTCTTCCTTGTCTCAGTAATCTTTTTTTTACTGGGCCTACCCAAGTACATGGTGTGGTTGGACATGGTATTGTGGTGTACCCCAGGTGCAGGCGGTAGAGGGGTAATTGGGAGGTGGTCATACCAGGTTCTCCCTAGATGCCTGTCCTTGCTGCCACAGACTGAGTCTCTCCCCATGAGATCCTCCCACTGTTTACCACCCACAGAGGGACTAGCGGGTAGCGGTCTCACCTCCCTGGCCTTGTGGAAAGGGGCTTCCCCTCGGGGAGAAGTGAAGACCTCTATGTAATCGTCACACCTCTTTAGTATTCTGTCAGTCAGTCTACTCTATGGCCTTCCCAACTATGCTTTGTCACCTTTTAACAGTCTTCAACTTCTCTGTCCGTACACTTTTCAGCCTTCCCTGCTTCACTACAAGCTCCCCAGCCCCCCGTCATATAGGCTGGTTATCTATGAGACAGAGGGCAAAGTATAAATTATTCTCTTCAAAACTATACACAGGTTTGCCTCACCCTACTATCTGCCCATCTCACTCCCTACTGTTCCCCTCACTTCCTGCAATCGTTCTCTGCTCACCTCCTTGCGACCTCTCATGCCCCTAGCGCCCCGTCTCATTTCCGCTCTCTCTCTCCTGTCTCCCTTACTCTGGAATGCTCTTCTCCCTCTCTGCACTACTCCCATTCTGTCTCTATTTAAATTCAACCTCCTAGCTCTCCTCTTTTCTAATGAACCAATTACATAGCATTCTACCAGATCTCCCTGTGCTCCTCTTCCCCCGCCACTGCTCTATGGCAGCACCACAGAACTTATGTCTCACCCCTTCATCCTAAAACGTAGCACTTCCTCCACTATCCTGTTCCCAAATCAGGCTCTTCTGTCCTTGTCATGGACTATGGGGAGGCTGCCCATCTAGGGAAGACTATATCGGATCACACCCCCTCCTGCGAACCACACTGAAATATGGCTATACCCACATGGAGACTTAGAGCAGAGGTCCTAAGGGATGACATTGATACAGAAGTCATAAAGAAGGCTATTGTGTAGTTCTATGACCACAAATAAAATTCGATAGAGTACTATGGCATAATGTGGGATTATTTAAGATGACTATCCAGAGGAAGTGTATAGCCACTGGCCACAGTATGATATGATATGGCATTTGTAACGCGCCTATACACAAGTGTTTCAAGGCGTGACGAGGCAGGGGGTGGGGGGAACAAGGGGAGACCGACAACGATCCTATTAGGCCAGGTGTCATTCAGATCGCGCAAGTGCAAGGGTAGAGGGAACTGGGAAAAATGCAAGGGGAAGGGGAGAGGGGGAAAAGTGCTGTACATGGTTAGTAGAATACAAGATAAATAATAGGGCCAGCTGGTGGCAAGTGCAAGGAAAGTGCAGTACATGGTTAGTAGAATACAAGATAAATGATAGGGCCAGCTGGTGGAAAGTGCAAGGTAAGTGCCGGGAGAAGGAGCTGTAGGATACAGAGGCAGTCCTGTAGTGCAGGTAGGCAGTGCAGGGAAGAGTGGCTGGGCCAAGGACCAAGATCGGTGCGTGGCCCAGTAGCAGATTCAGTGCAGGTCCAGTGATTTTAGCAGGGGAGATAGGGAGAGAAAGCGGATTCAAAGAGGAAGGTTTTGAGGTGCTTCCGGAACCGGAGATGGTTCTCCTCAAGTTTCAGGGAGGCAGGAAGGCTGTTCCAGAGGGAGGCCCCTGCTGCGGAGAGAGATCTACCCCAGCTCGTTGCTTGGAGAAGCGGCTGACCCTGAGGTAGTTGGAGGTGGATGAGCGAAGAGCTCGAGAAGGAAGATATTTCGGAAGAGAGAGTTGAAGGTATTTTGGCCCAAGGCCCCAGAAGGCCTTGTGGACAATGCAGAGGGTTTTGAACTTAATCCTCACAGCCACTGGGAGCCAGTGTAGTGATTTCAGTCCTGGAGAGATACGGTCCCTGGGCTTGAGGCCAAGGACAAGTCTCGCAGTCCTTTTCTGGATGAGTTGCAAAGGGCGGAGAGTAGAGGCAGGAAGATTTAGATAGAGGCTGTTACAGTAGTCCAGCTTCGAGAGAACCAGGGCTCTGGAGACGGTGAGCTTCTGGGGGAAGGAGAGGAAAGGAAGGATACCTCTGAGGAGGTGTAGCTGGTAGTGTGACTTCTTAGAGACGTCAGATATGTGAGGGGAGAAAGAGAGTGTGAAGTCGAAGATGACCCCAAACTTCTATCCCACTTAAATGATACAGAATACAGGGGTTGGCGAGGGACCAAGTGTGTGATTAGTTGGGTAACTATCGCTCGGCTCTCCCACTTGAGAAGCCAGGCTAGTAGTCGTCCCACTTTGTCCGCTACCCTGTGAATCCATTGGATATACTGAGCATAGTCGTGGTTTCCCAGTTTTTCATGTTCCTTGGCCCTCACCCCCTTTCCCGTAATAGCTCTGCTGTGGGAAACCCTGTCTACGCTCAGTATATCCAACGGATTCACTGGGAAGGGGACAAAGTGGGACGGCTGCTAGCCTGGCTTCTCAAGAGGAAGAGCCTGAACGATCTTTACCCGACTAATAACGGAGAGTGCGGAGCATGGAGGTGATCAACACACAAGTAGGAATCAACAAGGCGTTTCAAAAATTCTACACAGATCTATACACAAGTAGGGGCTCTATAGATGTGGAGATCATGACAGAAATATCGGATCAAGCCCACCTACCATCACTGGCAGCCACACTGTTGTGGGATTGGAGGGCCCAATCATGGAGGGGAGGGATGTAACGCTCACCTGATTCTCGCAGAGGCGCCGGTCTTGACTGGGCGACTACCGTATCTTCAAAGGTGATGTGTAGCACCCGGTTGGCTCTTTGGGCTGGACCTCTGTGCACTGTATGCCTGACGTGTAGAGTAAGATGTCTGCAGATAGAAAATATGGGGTTAATGAACTGGGGTTATTGGGGTGTCCCTATCTCTTTCCTCTTCTCCTCTCCTGTAGACCCCAAAGGTTAACGCTCTCACCTTAGGTAAGTGAATGCCGAGCTCTCCATCTGCCTCGGGGCAGGGTGCTGTAGCCAGTTTCTTCACTGGATAGGTAGCGCAGGCCTCTTGACTTCAGAGGACTGCTGTCCGTCGTTTACTGCACGAACGGTAAGTTTCGAGTCATTCAAATGTCTTTTTAAAGTCTTTAGTAATGATGTCTCTTGTTTTGCAGGGTTCCGGCGATGGCGGATGACGGGCTGAAGTGAGTTGAAGATGGAGCCCGTGTGATGAATAGAAGCGCCTGGAAGCACGTGAGTAAGCGCTTGTTGCCTGCTTCACGATGCGCTCTAACTGTCTTTTTATTTTGCAGGTACGAGTTCGGAGCGGCTGCAGGGTGCCGGAATACCCACTGGATTAGATGTGGAAAGGAGTAATGGCACGTGAGTATTAAAGTTCCCCAATGTCTTTAAACGCACCTTGTTTTGTCTTTCAGATGCGGATGCAGCGCCGAAGGCCTCCGGAGCGTGCGAAGAGTTGGTAAGCTTTTGTCTTTCAGATGCCGGAATGCAGTATGAAGACCTCCGGAGCGCACGAAGAGTAGGTAAGCCTTTGCCTTTCCGATGCCGGAATGCTAACCTGTTCTTTCTTGTCTTTATAGGTGTTGCTGAAGACTGGATTCAGGATGGTAAGCCTTTGCCTTTCAGATGCCGGAATGCTAACCTGTTCTTTCTTGTCTTTATAGGTGTTGCTGAAGACTGGATTCAGGATGGTAAGCCTTTTTCCTTAGGCCCAGGACTGGATGCAGAAGACACGATGAGCGTCCTGCTGCAGAGGGTGCAGAAACACGCAAAGCAAGATTCATCCACCGGGTGTGGTTTAAATAGCCTCCTGTAGTGCTTAGGTATCTCCTTCCACAGCCACGCCTAAGTAAGAAAAGAGTTCCTGGTAAGAAAAAGAGTTTCTGCCTTCCAGAAGAGTTCCAGTGTTCTAAATCTAGGGAGTGGCTCCAGCCCCACCCAACAGGAAAAGTAGTTCCAAACAGAAGAGGATCAGAGGCTCAACTGGTAGGCAAGTAAGCAGCATGGTCTGCTGCAGGTAAGTCCACCCAAGCATTATGAGCCCGGCGCTTCCAGCGCTGGGACTGGGCATATTTATGAGCCTGGTGCCACTGGCGCCAGGACTGGGTCCAAAAGGTCCCAATTGGGACTGGTTGGCACTCGGAACCTGGGTTATGGATCTGCTTCCAAGGGAGTTGGGAAAACCCTGGGAAAACCCTGACCTTTTGGAAGCAGAGATCATGACAAGGGATAAGAGTTGCAATAGCCTCTGTCGGGATGTGGGGAAGTCACTGGGAGGCGACAGACTCCCTGTGGAATTTTACACTATGTACGCAGATCTCCTAATTAATAAACGGAAGTGCCTTTATGACGAAACCTTCCAGACAGAAAGGCTGACGGAAGCAACAATTGTGGTGTTGGCCTAACCAAGGAAACACCTGCATAGATGCAAATCCTTCCGACCCATTTCTTTTCTCATTGTGGACGGAAAAATCCTGAGAAAGGTGTTAGCCAATTGACTGTCGAAGCACGTATGGGGGCTGATACACCACGACCAATGTTGTTTTGTAGAAAACAGAAACATGAATGTGAGATGTCTACACACGTTCTGGAGAGGGTGAGGGACGCAGATAGGGAGCTGGCAGTCCAAGCCATAGATGCTGTTAAAGCGTTTGATTCAGTGGACTGGGAGTGGCTTTCAGGTAGTGGTCAGAATAGGGATAGGCCCAATCCTGTGGCAATGGATCAAGGCCATGTACCAGAACCCCCTAGTGAGGGTGAAAACAGGTTGGAGATCTCCCAAAAGTGGCAGCTGGAGCGGGGCACGCAGCAGGTCTGCCTCCCCCTCCCGTATCGTCTTTCCCATTACTCTGGAGCCCCTAGCAAGCCTTTTCCAAGACCAATTCCGAGATGCAGGCATCACAGTGGAAAGGTGGGTACTCGTCATTTCTCTATATGCAGATGTCCTCCTATATGCCCACAACCCAAGCCTATACATCCCGTACATGATGGAAGTGATGATCAATGTGGAAAGGATGTCAGGATTCTGTATCAACATGGAAAAGTCAGTGGCATTCATCCTGGGAGCCCTGAAAGGAAAGGCTCGGGTAGACTTACCGAAGGTGGAAATACAGTGGGAGACAGAATCCTTTAAGTACCTCAGTATACAAATCCACCACAACATTGCAGCTACATTCCGGTATATGGCAGCACAATCACAGATCTCAGGGACAAAATCACATTTTGGAGCAAATGACCCTTCTCAGGGGGAACATAGCAGTTTGTAAGATGGTCATCCTATCACAACTATATTTATTCATGAAAATACACATATTCAGGCCCCCCTTTTTCAAACAGCTGGCTAGCATGGGTTCATATGGGGTGGGGCGGACGAGAAGGGAAAAATAACAATGGCAAGTCGTAAAATACAGTAATGGTCCTACTAGGCCTTGTGGCATTTGGCCGTGCAAGTGCAGTGAGGATAAGTGCTGGAGATAAAAGGTTGGGGGCGGGGGGATGCAGAGGAATGGGCAAGTGCTGGTGGAGGGCCCAGGAGAAGTGCTAAGGGGAGCCAGGGAGGAGAACCTCAGGATAAGTGCAGGTGGCTCCCACGGGTGAGAATTCACAGCCGCCAAGCAGGGCCTGCAGGGCAGTGCAGTGGGGGGGTTCAGGGTGCTGGTTTCGACTGGGAAGAGAAGCCTGAAATCCTGCAAGATTCATTAGGATCAGGCTACCAGTCACAGCAGCAGTGGGGTGATTAGTAAGGAAGGTAAAGAGGTGGAGCAGAGAGCAGAGTTTTGAGCAGTTTCTGGAATTTAAGGAGGTCCGGCTCAAGTCTGACAGGGGCAGGGACCCCGTTCCAGAGGGAGGCGCAAGCCATGGAGAGAGCCCTGCCCCACCCCCCTCCACTCTTTGCTTAGAGAAGTATTTGACAGTCAGAGTTGGAGTGAGAGGAGCGTAGGGCTCTAGCAGGGGAGTATTTAGGGAGGGAAAGTTGCAGATATCGTGGTCCCAGGCCCCAGAAGGTCCTGTGGATGATGCAGAGGTTCTTGAATTTGATCCTTGCAGCCACTGCAAGCCAGTGGAGAGATATTGGGGCTGGAGAGATACAGTCCCTGGGCTTGAGGCTAAGAAAAATTCTTGCTGCCCTATTCTGGATTAGCTGGAGGGGGCGTAGGGAGGAAAGAGGTGGGATTGAGAGAGGCTGTTGCAGTAGTCCAACATGGAGACATTGAGCTTCTGGTGGAAGGTGAGGAAAGGAAGAATGCCTCTGAGGAGTTGTAACTGGAAGTGAGACTTCTTAGTAAGGTCCATGATGTGAGGAATGAAAGAGAGAGAGAGGAATCCAAAATGACCCTGTGGTTTTTGGCCTCGCAAGATGGGTGGGGGTAGAGTGCCCAAAGAGGGTGACCAGAGAGTAGGAGGAAAAGAGGCCCCAGGTGTCCCAATCAGAAGGTGCTCCATCTTATTGCCATAAGAATCGTTAACTGCACACCATGCCTGAATGGCAAACGGGCAGTCTAGGATCAGAGAGGAGGAGAAAGAGGAGGTAGAGTGAAGATTGAATGGAAGTTATGTCATCGCCAGTCTGTCTTGCACGCTAGTTCCTAGGGACTTTTCATCCAGGAGGCCAGGACACGGCAATCTCTTTTCGATCCAGTTCCTGGGGGTGGACCAGTGCGGTAGGATCACCTGGTTGAGGGGCCCTCTGGGAGTGGGACACCGGATGGTGAGACGCAGTATCTCTATTCCCAGTAACACCTTTTTCGCCATCCTACACGATGGGATTTTAGAAACTTAACCCCCCCACCGACCTTTTCCTGCATGAAAACCTTCTCACGTACTGCCCGCTCTGGGACAAAACGGACTCGCACCCGAGCCATGCACATGACATTTCCCAATACTATGTTCAGGCGAGGTCAGGCCATTATCAACACGCACTCACACCTGACTTCCATTACACTTCCCCACATGGATAAAAGGCGGATCATGAGAGTACACTCTAAGCGAGGCAAAACACACAATGGTACAGTAGTTTCGAGTTGGCAGTTGAACGAGGGGAGAAACACGGCCAGGCACGAAAGGTTCATGAGAGGGGCAACACCCTTGACCTCGTTGACAGGAAGCAGTTACTCTAAAGAAACCTTCAAAGCAGAAAACGTAAGATCAAGAAACAAGGCTAAAGAATCCTGCGTGTCACCACCTCCCGCTTAAATTTAAGAAGTGTGAATGGGATACAAGACTGCAGTTACATGTGAAAACATGGTCCATGGTGTGTACTGGGCTCTCCAAGGTGTAACGCAATGCCCGTTTAAAATTAATTCAGTTCAACATTATACATCGGTTGTACATGACGCTTCAAGAAACTGCATATGATAGACACAAAAACCCCACACACTTGCCAGAGGAGTAAAGGCGAGTCTGCAGACTTTTGGCATATGTTGTGGGCATGCCCACATATTGAATCCTACTAGCAGGCTGTGATCCTGAAGAGTGTCTGTCTGTCTCTGTCTTCTCGTGTGTTTCTTCTTGCAGAGGGGGGAAAAGGAAAATAGAAATGCTTTTGCTGGTCCTAACTGTATGGCTATTACGTGGAAGAGCTCCAGATACTTAGGTCCTCGGATACAACATTGGGTCCAAGTTATGATAAAGTGGGCAGTGGCAGAAAAGGCTCCAATGAAGGAACGGAGAAGAGAGGAGCACTCGGTCGCCCTGGAGTTGCAGTGGTGCACCTCCTCCATTACCTCTACAAATCACCAGATGATCTTCCACTATGAAGGTAGGATGTGGGGCACACCGAGACATGACGCAAAAAGGCCCACTGGAGCACCTCAGTTTACACAAGAAGAGCGAAATTCTTGATTCACAAGCTGCCAATCCCATGAACAATTGTGAAACCTCTGTTCTGAGTTGGAAAGGGTAAGGGGGAGGGGTGGGAGACACAGTAGGGAGGGGAGGGACTGGGGAGATAGGGTATGCGGGAAGGTAAAATAATGTTTAATTCGAGACAAGTGGGGGGGGGGAATGGGAGAGTAAGGGAAACACGTTTTACTGTTGGCACGTTTGACCTCCAAATTATTAAACACATTTCAAACATATCTATGTGCATGTGATTGTTTAAAAAGTTTAGATATTTTTTCACTTTCACGTTTTTTCGACATTTCCATTGTCTCACTTTTTTTTAGCTAAGCCACTCATTTGAAGCAAGCTTTGTTTGGTCTTCTATCTAATTCTACACCTGAGGTTGTCGTGTACTTTTCCAATATTAGGGTTGCATTGTTTTCAACTTTGTGCCTTTTTTTCCCCCCCAACATTGGTCATAAATTGTGATTTTCTTTTTAATTGAGGTCATTGAGTATCCCGTCAAAGTTGGATTGTGGACTAAAATTGCAGTTTTAGTTCATTCTTTTCATGTTGGCTTCCCGATAGTTAATCAGTTTGATAGTTAATCAGTTTGACCTCAGTTTGACCTTATTGATTGTAAGATGCGACAATGTGCCATCCTTTATGCCACATTTCCTGCACATATTCTTGTCTATCAATGATGGCCTACTCATTTTCGACAAGAAATAGCCAATCTGTATTATTGCTAAATCAATCTCAACCACATTTTTGCATATGTTTTTGGGATATTGGCTAGGATTCAGCTCCATTTTTGTGTTGATGACAAATCGCAGCCTAGTCTAAATCTTTCAAAAACATTTGAAGGAGGGAATGTTTTACATGTTCCCTCTACCTGTAAGCGTTAGAGAGCTGAAAGGGAGGCACATTGGTGAAGCATGGGGTGGGCTGTAGAGGAAGGTTGTTGATCACAAAATAACCTACAATAGATAAAAAAGCAGATTGGACAGGAAGCAGTGAGCCTCTTAAATGGGGTGAGTTTGAGGGACATTCCAACCAGATTGTGGAGGGTAGTAAATGGAACGGTCTCTGGGGACAATACATAAGTGAACATACATAGATTAAGGACAATCAACCATGAACGTCTTTAAGTGCAGGTAGGCAGTAAGGCGAGCTGTGCTCGGTATGTGACCATTATGGGTGAACGGCTAGAGTGGAGGCAGAGAAAGTGAGGGACTGATTCAGGTTGGAGGCAAGAGAAGAATGTTAGCTAGCAAGTAGATGAAAGGTAGGTTAAGAGGTTAACTTGGAGGCGAGGAGGTAGGCTTTTATTTTGGTTTTGAAAAAATCTGTTTGGACTGTTTCTCGGATGTCCAGCGTAAGAGAATTCCCTGCAAGTGAAGCAAGAAGAGAGCGAGCGGATGGAAAGCAAGTGGAGTCAAAGGACAGGTTGAAGAGTTCAGTACATTGAGAGGTCACTAAACGGGTAATGGGCTTGACTAGCTGAGGAGAAAGAGGTTCTGATAGGGCATAAGAGGTGTAAGCCTCCATAAGTAGACATTTTACTTCATCAGTATTAGTGTGACTAAAGATGGAGATAAAGGCAGAGGATCATGTTAAAGTAGGCAGAGTGTAAAATGTAGGAGGATGGAGTGTGACGAAGGTCAGGGGAGTCTCTAATTTTGGATTTTATGTTGTGTAGTGTTCAGTTAGATCATTAGCGTGGAGTTGAACGCCACAGACCTAGGAGGAGTGAGTTTAGGGTGCCCTGGAGCCGGTGAGGATGATTGTAGTGAGAGTCAACAAGAGTTGGGTAGAATTCCCTTTTTCTCTCTTATCAAGAGTGGACTTGAGAGAGTTCAGGGCAGAGAGGTAGAGTTGCAGGTCCTCATGCGAGTGGGTACGCCTCCATTTGCGAAACAACTGATGCATGTTTGTGCAGAGAGAGTGCATGAATGTGGTGACCCATGGTTGATGATGCTGAGACTTGGGGGTGAAAGTAAGCAGTGGGAGTGAGAAGGAGTCGTAGAATAGGGATTGGAAGATGGAGAAGGCAGTGTTGATGCGAGAGGTATCGGGTGTGAAGGAGAAGAGTGAGAACTGTAGGTCTGAGAGAAAGGGGAATGGCTGAAGATATACATTTCCTTTTTCTAATGGGTGCAGCAAGTGGTGAGTAAAGGTCAAAGGGTGGAAAGGAGATGGTGGTGGAAACAATTGAGTGATAAGATATGTATGACGTGACAGTAGTTTTAGTGGCTTGGAGAGGGGTGGAGATGACTTAGAGATCCAAAGTGTTACCTCCTGTGTGGGTGGGTAGGTTATGGATAGAGTGGAGAGTGTGGTCACTAAGAAAAGACTGAAGTTCAGAAAGGCAGGCTAAACCTGCTCTCTCGATCTACATGGAATCAGTAACTTTGCAGGATCATATCTAAATCTGTTACTATTGGTAAGCAGAATTACATTGAGCTGTGAGTAATTGGAAGCTCAATTCTTGAGAGCTATATACAGGAGTTTGTGGTCGGAGTAGTTGCTGAATCGGAGCAGTGATTTGGTTTGAGGGCGGCGGTACAGAGTTCAGGGGAAGGACAGAATGATTTTTCTTTTTTTTTTTTCATAACCCTTTCAGACGCCAGTTCACCAGGGAAAGTGTGTACTTTGGAGGAATCGAATTGAATGGAAATTATTAATGAAGGGATAGAGCCGTCATCCTACATAATGGCAATAAACGCTAAAGTTAAATGTGATAATTTTCGTGTTTGGTCAATCATACCTAAACGTAAAAGTCTAGTGCTTGTCAATGAGGTTAGTCTCTGAACTGAAATGCTGCATGTTGAAGTTTTATATTATGGAAATTCCATAAACTATTTTTTTCAAAAGTAAATGTTCTCAATAATTTGTGGTGTGGATGTCTGTATGCCAGTAAGCAAAGATGGTTGCTCCCTGCAATGGTATGCATGTTAATATTTATTTTATTTTATTGAATGGCATAACGCATCTGCATAGATGTTTGTTAAAACTTGTGTGCAATTATTTTGAGATGATATGCCTATTTCCTGGCCATCCTGACTCTTAAACCCTTTTAGAATTTAGCCTTTGGTTGAAAAACAAAGAACTATTCACTTCTTTCAAACGGAACTGTAGCTACTTTTCAATGATTATTGTATAAGAATACATTATAGACCTTACAGTTAAGATTTGTTTTTTGTCCCTAAAGGATGCTGATCTAGCACGAATGGCTAAACCAATTGAAAGAGTGCTTTCATCAACATCAGAGGAAGAAGAACCAGTCGTCGTGAAATTTCTAAAAATGAATTGTAGATACATCACTGATGGGAAGGTATGTTTTTGCTCCATTCTATTGTCATTTGTATGCGTGCAATCTGCAGAGTTTTACAGTGGATCTCTGCCCATTTTATAGAACAAGGGCAAGTAAATGGCAAGGTGTGCTTAAGAAATCCCCTCTAACATTGCAGTTGAATGCTTGCATTTGCTAGCACAAGCACTGACCATGTAGAATTGTTGTTTAGGGCAATAGATGGAATGCAGGTTTTGTTTGTAGTACATTTGTCCTTGCAAGTACGTTTGGGATCTACTTTTCATTGACCTACATTTTTTTAATGATTGTGAGATACTTTAGTATTGTACTCCTCCAACATTTAAAAGAATGCTTCCACGTGATAGCCCGCACCTGGAAAACGACGGAAGGCCCGCTCATGCCTTTCTGGTGGATGAAAGTCTGAGACATCCTGATCGTCGAGAAGGTGACGGCTGCCGGGGCAGGCACTTTACATCGCTTTCACAACATATGGGGTCCGGTATTAGATTTTGACTAAAGGTTCCCAGCCCTGACATTCAAGCCCCAACTGGCCAGGAGAACTATTCAGGATGGAGATCCCCAGCGGGGACGTGAAGACGGAACTTGAGACCAGAGGGTGAGGTGGGAGGAACGTCAAATGGTATTATTGTATGCTTCATGTCGCAAGTGATTAAGCTTTGTATTGTCATAACATGCCTGTTTAAAATAAACACGTTTAAAAAAAAAAAAGAATGCTTCCAACAAATAAAAGAATGCTAGAGAGAGGTGGGAATTGTACATGGCAACCAGCTTGTTCTGCTGGCAGTACTAGTAATCTGGGGGGAGTGTGGAGACCTAGTGAGGGGCACATTGTAAGAGGTTTCACAATGAGAAGACTGATGGAAATGCAGGGGTGGCCAAGGTTGGACACAGTGGGTGGTGGTGGAGGAGTATGAGAACTGTCCTTTGTATGGCGAAAGTGAAACGTAGGTTATATGCCCTCTCTTCATGAGTGTGTGGACAAGGTTGGGCAACACAATTTTGTATGCCGAGCTTCCTGCTTTGTAGCCTGCGGACTGCCCACGTATCTTAATTGTGCCAAACTGTAACACTCTATTGTTGGACTCAAATAAGGGTTGTCTCTAGCAGAAGTGCCTAACTGCGGTGTGGATTGGTAACGGGAGCAGTGGTGACCTTCATGCAAACCATGACTGTGGACCTCTCCTGAGCATCCTGCAATACAAGGTGGGTCATCACTGCACAGCTAGTGAGTTCTCCTTACATCCAGGCGTAACAAACTATGCATACATTCCTACCCCTGTACTAGGTCCTACCCATACCAGGGAAATCCACTGGTTTATGGGAAATATAGCACGATTTGTTTCATGACTACTTGATGGCAATAGGTGTGCATGGACACAGTGATTTCCAAGAAAAAGCCACTATGGTGGCGTTATTGGGCAATGAAGGTCTATGGACATTTCAGACATTGCCTTATCCAGCAAAAGAGTTTCAGGATGGTGAGGACATATTGATGGTGCCCTCAGAGTATGAGAAGGCCATACGTTATCTCAAATCATCATGCTTGTGTGTGGGACAAACGAGCCCACCGGGAATGGGACAGTCCTGTTGCTACATGATGTGCCTCCCAGAAGGTGGATGACAAGGAATCATACCAGCTCGCTTCCCAACAGAGACGTTGTATTCGCCCCTCAGAAGCCATGCTATGAGGTCATGGCCTAAAATAATTAAATTCCTAATAAGCCTTGCTAAGGGTTCCAACAGCCTAGGGACTAGAGAAACTAACATGCAACTCTTAAAACTCTGAATTCTGTGAACTATGGGTGTTTGAATCTGAGAGTATCCCAATCAAACCTGCAAGGGCAAACAAGGGAGGGTACACATACCCAATGTGTGCTAAAGTGTTTTCTGTGTAACAGGATTTCTGGAAGAGCAGAGGCCACAGTCACTCTCTATGCAGTAAATATTTCCAAGATGGCTCTTCAGGCCATCAGTACTCACCTGCCTTCATTACCCCTAATGAAGATTATCAGGTAAGTAACCAATAGGAGACCTACACCAGTTCTATAATAAAAGGTTCAAGGCATTCCACGGAATAAACAATCATATTTGAGAATACAAACAGATGGGAAAGAAACTTATGAGGAACCACATTAGGAGCCAAGCCAAGAGACTTATAAAATGAGTCTGGAAAGAGAATCCCATAGGAGGCAGACGTAAATAGACTTTATGCCATCTTAGAAGGCAAGATTCCTGGAGCCAAACGCAAGGGAAGGTCTGTCTGGAGAAGGAGAGAAACCACTTGGGAGAATGTCAGAGAGGCCATCATTGACGTGGTCCAAGTTGGAGTCCCTGGAAGCAAAATAGACTGGAAGAGACTGGTTCTGAAACCTGAGGAACCCAAGGGCAGGGAAAAGCCTACAAGTGACTGTTGAAAGGCAGAGGGGAAAGCCTGAGGAATAGGAGGGGCCCAAGGTGAAAGCAGAGAGGCTAGAGGTAGAGACCGTACTGTGAGCAACTGCTGCAAGAAACTTCCCAGGTTAATATTTGTGTTTTGTTGTGTTAGAATACATTTGGACTTTAAAGTCTAGGTTTGTGCACTTTTGCCTTGGCCCAAAACTTGGAACATGTGATTTTTAGTTTACGGTACACAGAAGGCTAAGACTCATTAGCACTAGGTGTTAGCATTTTCCATTGGCCATCTTTTTTGGGACTTTATAGGATAGTGTCACAACGTGAGATAAGTGTAACGCTCACCTGATTCCAGCAGAGGAGCCGGTCTTGACTGGGTGAATGCCGTATCTTCAAAGGTGATGTGTAACACACGGTTGGCTCTTTGGGCTGGACCTCTGTGCACTGTATGTCTGACTCGAAGAGTAAGATGTCTGCAGATAGAAAATATGGGATTAATGAACTGGGGTTATTGGGTGCCTCTCTCCTCTTCCCTTTCTCTTCTCCTGTAGAACCCCAAAGGTTAACACCCTCACCTTAGGTAAGTGAACGCCGAGCTCTCCATCTGTCTCGGGGCAGGGTGCCGTAACCAGTTTCTTCACTGGATAAGGGTGCAGGCCTCTTGACCTCAGAGGACTGCTGTCCGTCGTTAACTGCACGAACGGTAAGTTCTGGGCACTTCAAATGTCTTAAAAGTCTTTTGTAATGATATCTCTTGTTTTGCAGGTTTCCGGTGAAGGCGGATGGCGGGCTGATGAGAGTTGAGGATCGAACCCGCGTGAGGAATAGAAGCGCCTGGAAGCACGTAAGTAAGCGCTTGTAGCCTGCTTCACGATGCGCACTAACTGTCCCTTTTATCTTGCAGGTACAAGTTCGGAGCTTTAGAGAAGCTGAAGGGTGCTGGAATACCCACTGGATTCGGCGTGGGAAGGAGTAATGGCACGTGAGTAATAAAGTTGCCCAATGTCTTTAAACACACCTTCTTTTGTCTTTCAGATGCGGGATGCAGCGCCGAAGGCCTCCGGAGCGTGCGAAGAGCTGGTAAGCTTTTGTCTTTCAGATGCCGGAATGCAGTGCGAAGACCTCCGGAGCATGCGAAGAGTAGGTAAGCCTTTGTCTTTCAGATGCCGGAATGCAGCGCGAGGCGTTGGTGACAGCCGATGGACCAGGTAAGAGATGCGCTGCCACTGAAGACCGTAGTGCTAACCTGTTCTTTCTTTGTCTTTACAGGTGCTGCTGAAGACTGGATTCCAGGATGGTAAGTCTTTGTTCCCTTAGGCCCAGGATCAGAAGCAGAAGACACGATGAGCATTCTGCTGCAGAGAATGCAGAATAACGCAAAGCAAGATTCATCCATCGGGTGTGGTTTAAATAGCCTCCTGTAGTGCTTAGGTGTCTCCTTCCACAGCCACGCCTAGGTAAGAAAAGAGTTCCTGCTTTCCAGAAGAGTTCCAGTGTTCTGAACCTAGGGAGTGGCTCCTGCCCCACCCAACAGGAAAAGTAGTCCCAAACAGAAGAGGATCAGGGGTTCAACTGGCAGGTAAGTAAGCAGCATGGCTTGCTGCAGGTAAGTCCACCCAAGCATTATGAGCCCGGCGCTTCCAGCGCTGGGACTGGGCATCTTTATGAGTCTGGTGCCACTGGCGCCAGGACAGGGTCCAAAAGGTCCCAATTGGGACTGGCTGGCACTCGGAACCGGGGTTATGGGTCTGCTTCCAAGGGAGTCGGGCAAGTCCTGATCTTTTGGAAGCAGAGATCATGACAATAAGGACTTGCAAGAATAGGCTAGGCTTTGAGTTGAAACAGAACCTCCAAAGGTGATTGAGATCTGTACGAAAACCTTACTTTGTGTCAATACATGCTCTGCACAGTTTACTTTCGGACACCCCCCCATTATCTGTAGTGCTTCCCCTGGAACCTTATGGTGTTTATCCAACCTTTATCCCTTTTTAAAGGTCACCAATAAAGCCATTCTGGTTACACCACCAGAAGTCAGTGTCAAAGTGTCCATGCTCGGTGGTAATGAGACTAACATTGTTTTTGAAAGGTTTAACTTGTGCTATTGTTGGCAGTTTGTAGGTGGTACCGTAGACATTACATGGCAGAACCTCTTAGAACTGATTGCCACACATGAATTAATCGGTTATCAGGATTTGAGTGACCAACTCCTGGTGCACCATTCCAACACGAGCTTACAGAAGTTGTTGTGGAAAGCAAAGAATCCCATGTTGCAGGAGTCCCTTGAAATTGCATGCAGTCTGACGTATTGCACAAGTTTGTGGAGGCACTACCAAAAATGTATGTTTGAAGCACCAGGAGAAGTCGAAGCAAAGGAATCTGGATCTGCAGCTACAGAAGATTAAGCAGTATCAACGTGTAAGAAAAGGGATATGACATTGTTTGTGCAGGGAAAGGCACCAGCAGTTCATCACAGTATACAGGCAATGGCAAATAAATAAGCAGCGAGTAACTGCCGTCAGATGGGCGAAAGGTGCAGTTCTGGATCTGATAATGTACAGTGTTCAACTATGAAGGTGAAAGAATGAAATGTGGGTTGAAAGGCTTCTCAACATCTGTGTGGGAGAAGTGAATCATGAATGGGAAAATTGGGAAGTGGTTTTGGGCATGTGGGACAGGAACATGGGTGGACCCTGGTGCATGAGCGCTGAGGGGGTGGAGGGGCAAGGATGTGAGAAAGTTCTTGGTTACAGGCTCCCCTATATACTATGTTACCAAAGGAATTCATCACATTAGTTTATAATAATAAATAATAATAATAATATTAGTTTATGTGCAGATTAAGCACATTACATGATCAAGACGTTTGGCTTGGGAGTATTTGGACAAATCGGCATTAATGTAATAGGATTTATGTGGAGAACATTGGAATTCAAAGATTTCTCAGTGGAATGTAAAGTTTACATTGCGTAATAGTGCTCGGCAGTGGTAGGATGGCATTATTGAGGTGCATTACGAATGTATCTACACCATGGTAAACTAACGTTTGTATTAGGATCTTCAGCACCACAACAGATGGTGTTATGTGCTCATGGATAAGATGGGTTACTATGTATTTTTTGTTATCAAATCTTCCAAAAAGGACCTAAACCCAAAGTACCAAAGGCTCAGCTAATACCAGCGTATCTTTTGAGCCTATAGAAATCTCATGGGCTGGCCCCAGAAGTCACAGTAAGGAAGCACAACAGCCGTTTTACAAATGGTGTCAATGTGCACGATCTCTAACAGTTTTTGGTTAGATGGGCACCAGCTTTTGAATATTAATGAAATGTTGCTCACCAATGTTCCTGCAAAGATTTTTGACTTGTGATCCATCTGGAGTCATCCAAGCATTTCATTTCTTTTGCATTCCAGGAGGGTTGAATGCCATTTGATTTGGCTTTGAGGCAGCCGTTTTCGAGCACCTGACCCGGATCTGTTTTACGGAATGCCAGGGATATTCATTTTCCAGGATCACAGAAAGGAACATGTTAGGCTTCAAGGGATGTCAAGTGTACTCCACAAGAAAGGCCTTACTATTAAGTTTGATATATGCTCAATCAAGCCGAAAGAAATATCCTATTTGGGGCACACATCAGGGCCCATGGAATAACTCAGAAGAAAAGACTAGCTGACAACATCTTGAGTCTGTCGGCAACGGAAATCCATTTAGCAAGGTTGATGTTATAAATGTATGGCAGACTTTGGAGGCATGGTGGCCTAAATGAGGGATCTCCTGAGAGCAACTTAAAGTGGTGGAAGGACTAAAAGAAAGCGCTTGAAGATCTCCAAGCAGCTCTCAACAAAAAAGGACCTTCTCTGGGCCTTTCAAATACCAAATGCAAGACTTTAAAAAAGCTTTGAATTCTGGTGAACAAGGACGTGGGGCAGTGCTCACCCCAAATCAAAAGAGAACAGTGCATTTTCCTGAAGGCCATTGGAGTGCCCTGAACTCAATTAAACAACAACTGCTTTATGAGCAGTTTAACACTCTTGGATGGTCATTTGTGGACTGCCGTTCTACTTGTGCCTGGACCATGAACCACTTGTCCACATGTTTACTAAGAGCAGTTTGAGTTCAGCATCTTCTGCTACAAAATAATCGTAGATTACATTACCGGAAATAAGAATATGGTAGGTGATTGCTTGTCTGGATGGTTGTGGAGGGTGATTGTTTCACTCTAGAGGAAGATGAGATGGATGGCATGATGGATGAGATGTTGGTTACTTTGGGTAAAGCAGCCATAATCAGCAAAGTTGATAGCATGGAATCGAAGCATCAACAAGCGCAATTGATTAGGGAGTGGTGAAAGGAAGGATGAAAGTCAATGGCAGTAGAGTTAATGTCAATGGTATTTGTACCATGCCCCGTCGCCAACGGTATTGGTCCCCAGGCACTTGAGTGAACAGACTTCAGCTAAGTATTTCATGATTTAGCAAACACCATCTCCGTAACTGTATGTGAAACTGGCTTCCTCCACCAGCAGTACTCCAGAAAAAGATTATTGAATTAGCCCACAAAGGAAGTTTGATTAGGAGAAGACTGAGGAAAACTTATTGGTGGCCGAAGGGAGACACTGAGGTGAATTAGTGTGTGAAGAATTCGATATGGTGTGCTAACAGAGGTAAGTCAAAGGCTATAAGCCCTCCCCTTAAGAGTGGTAGAATTTCTGAGAAAGTTTGGCAAAAGATTGCAGTGTATATTATGGGCTTGAGACCCTGCGTTCCATGGCTATATACATAGTGGTGCATACATTCAAATGGATGGTGTGAGTCTATATAGTTGTAGAAGTGGAGGATTATTTATGTGTTTTATAGGCTCTACTACCAAAATGGAGTGCCAGAGTGTTCCATAATGGAGAATGTGGTCAGATGTTTCCTATTTGCAGCCGACTAAAATATTTTGGAGGCCTAGGGGTGACCACCACAGAATCACTTTGTATTACCCAGCCTCAAATGGGCTTGTTGAGATGGTTAATAGGTTTAATAAGGGTGCTATCCAGTGTCACAGATGAATTCAAGAATACACCAAACCTCAAAGACAGTTCAAGGCTTTTTATTTTCAGAATAGAAAAGGGGCTCAACAATGGCCATCCCTTTTGTCTCTCTTCTAGGGCGGCTGGTCCCACCCTATCCCAGGCGTCCAACTCCTAGATGGTCTCTAGTGATCGGTAACCCCTACTATCTAAAGTCCTGCTGACTCGTAGTGATGGCCTAAAGGCAAATGCGTTTCTATATTCATCATGGAATAATCTAGGTGGCCACTGACAGAAGTTTCCTGATAGTGTACAATGTATGGATGGGTGCCTTCCAAGTGCTGTGGCCCGGCTTTGTCCTTTCCTTTTATGCTTTTGTACTCCTCTCCCTGATGTCCTGTTCTACCTTTCTCTCCCTTCTACTCTCCTTCCTGCAACTCATCCCACCATCTGTCTTTCTCTCGGTCTCGCTTTCCACCCTACTATCCTACTACTCTGAATTCACACTACTATTCTCCCAACCAGTTCTACCCCCTCCCCATACCACCACTACTTCTGCAATGTGCTACAATACACTGAAATACACGTGCACCGTCTCCCAGTCACTCTCCTTTCACTCCCTCTGTCACCTCCTGTGTTATGCTCTTTTTATACCGGTACCCCTCCCACTCCCCCCCCCCCCCCTCTCCACTGTGCCTCTCCCTCACCTAGTACCACATGCTAGCCTCTGGTTTTTATTTTCCCAGGGAAGGATTTACAGGTGAGAATCTACAAAAGCTTTATTACGCCCCTCTTCCCTTTCTCGTATGCAGGTCCACTGGGTTCAGGCAGTGGCGTCACGCTACATTTAGAATCCTATTAAATGTTCAATTGGTGTAAGATTTTCTGGCAGGTTTGGGATGCCATTTGGAAAGAAAGAGGAATGCTCGGCAGCCCCCTCCCCTCACAGGTACGCAGTCTTTTTGTGTGAGCATGTAGAAATTGCTGATAAGTGGCATGCTCTGTGTACACGTTAATCCTGGAGTTATTCTCCTTCTTCTGGTCCAAATTGCATAGCCGCTTTTCTTTTCTTTGACTGATGAGCTGAATTGTTCTGCTTCCTGGCTGGACCGTGCTATCTCTTGGTCAGGTTGCTGGCCGGCACTTCCGCCACTAAGGATGGTGGTACTTTGGGACAAGAGATAAACTGTCCAGGAAAAATGGTACTCCTTTCAAATATACTGGCACAGGTAGAAGAGACTTGGGCCCTCCCAACTTTGCCTCTGTGAACGTGTTGATGGAGTCCTGTCTCTGACCTCATCGCCCCACTTGACAATTACCAGTAAGTTCGATTTGAGACTCTTCCTCAGTGAAGATGGTCACCTATAGACGAACTTCTGACACAACAGGGTTTTTTTGTTTTTTTTTTTGCAATATATTTTTATTTTATTTTTTAAGGTCAAACAAACACACTACAACTGTTTCAAAATATAGAAAGCATCATATTTCAACACATTTTCAAACTCCCCAACTTCCCCCTCCCCCTTTAAACTAGAGCCGGTTCTCACATATCGTTTACGGGAACATCATTGGGTGGCACACTACCTAGACAGCCATAAACCGGGTCCTCTGTTTCGTTGTCACCCTGGTGAGGGTTTGCCAACAAGGCCACCAATTGCCGCCAGGCCAGCAAGGTCCTTACTTCTTCTTCGCCCCCCCCTGGTGACCGCTTCAAACCAGACTACGGATTCAGCTTCCGCCCACCTCAAGAGGTCTGTCCACCATAACTCCACCCTAGGTCTGTGGGCCGCCTTCCAGCCCATGGCGATCCTACGTTTGGCCAAGACATAGGCCAGGTCCTTCATCTTGCTTATGTGTTTCAAATGCTGGGGTGTAGGGAATAGTCCAAGCAAGCATGACCAGGCCGATTCCGCATCCAGCACCATCCCCCCGCCAGCCAGATTCGTCTTGACCTCGTTCCAAAATCTATGCACCTCCGGGCAAGTCCAAAACATGTGTAGCAGTCCCGCGTTCACCTCCCCACACCTGGGGCATTGCTGTATAGCTGATCCCCAAACTTTGCAATCTTCCCGGGGGTTAAATAAGCCCTGTGGGTAACATACAATTGAAGCTTTTGGAATCTCGCGTTACGGGACACCTTTTTATGGTACCTCTGGGCCCGTTCCCACTGCCCATCCGTCATGGGTCCTCCCACCTCCTCCTCCCAATCTTGTCTCAATTGGAGCAACGCCTTCCCTGCCCTTGCTCGCAGGAGCTCATATATCCTCGATATTTCGTGCCCGCCCTCCGATACATCATACGTGGTTTCCAGGGAGGCATCTGGATCCTCCGCGAGCACTATCTCCGGCCATCTTTCTCTAGTCTTTTTCACCAGCCTAGTGTAGGTTATATATTGGCCACCATGTACTCCCGTCTCTCCTGCAGCCGCTGAAAGTCCACCGCCTCCCCTTCCTGCCATATGTCCCCGAGGGTGGCTAGGCCTACCTGTTCCCAGTATCTGCGGACCGATTCAAGTAGTTGAGAGTCGCTCCCACACAGAGCCGCCAAAGGGGCCTGCTGGGAGTATGGTTCCGAGTCCCCCCCAATCTTCCATGTCCTGTGCCAGATCTCTGTAACCGCCCCTTGCCCAGCAGTTTATCTCTGCCCAACCACACCACTTCCATCAGAAAGTATGGGGCTGTATCTTCGCGCAGGAGCCTGGCTTCCGCCGAATCTTCAGTCGAGAGCCACCTGGCCACATACTGCAGCTGCCCCGCCAGGTAATAGAGTTCGAAGTTAGGCAGGCCTATTCCCCCCCCCCCCCTGTCGCACGGGTTCTGGAGCTTCCACAGAGCCACCCTATTCCTAGAGCTGCCCCACACAAAACCCCTACACACGCTGTGAAGTTTCGCGAATAGGCTCCTGGGTATCAGAAACGGGACGTTTATAAAAAAGTGCAAGAGTCTAGGCAGGACCACCATCTTGAGCAAGGCCGCCCTCCACATCATGGTCAGGGGCAGTCTGGACCAAAATACCATACTGTTCTTTATCCCCTCTATCGCCTTTTCCGTGTTGTGCTTGTGTTCTGTCTCGATCTTGTGATAAATGTTTATTCCCAAATACCTAAATGTTACGGGCTGCCATGGTATTGGCAGAACAGGCAGCCTCTGCACCGGGACATTCCTATATCTGCCCAAAGGGAACAGGCTGGACTTTCCAGGGTCCACCGATATACCGGAGAGGATGGCGTACCGTTCTATCACCTCTAGGACGTACTGTAGGTTTTCTTCTGGGTAGCGTAAATAAAGGAGCATATCATCCGCATATAATGATATCAGATGCTCTCCACTGGCCGTGTTTATGCCCACCTCCACATATTGTTGACACAGGCATATTGCCAGCGGCTCCAATGCCATTATATATAGCATAGGTGACCAGGGACATCCCTGTATTGACCCTCGCCATCGGGGTGCTGTAAAACAACTGTACCCATCTGAGGTATCCGGGTCCCACTCCATACCCCTTCAGGACCGCTTTCAGCCAGGGCCATCATACGAGTCGAAGGCCTTGACCGCGTCTAACGACACTATAGCCAGCTCGCCCGTGTCCTCCTCCGTTTGGTCTATGAAATGGTGTAGCCTCCGGTGGTTATCGGTGATGTTCCTGCCCGGAACATATCCCATCTGATCTGGGTGTATCAGTTTCTTAATCACCCTCTTCAGTCTATTAGCCAGCACCGCCGTGAGTATTTTGCTGTCCTGGTTGAGCATGGACAACGGTCTGTAAGACCCGCGCTCCACGGCCGGCTTGCCTGGTTTCAGGAGTGGGATGATTACAGCCTCACGGAGGGACAACAGGAGTTCTCCCTTCTCATAGGCCTCGTTGAAAGTGGCAAGCAGTGGCTGGAGCAACTCTTGCTGGTATGTTTTGTAGAACTCGCTGGGCAGCCCATCCGAACCCGGCGCCTTGCAAGTTCCGAATCACTACCTCCAGCTCATCCGAGGTGACGGGTGCGTCCAACTCAGAACGTTCTAGATCATCTAAGGTGGACAGCTCAATGTCCCCCAATGTGTCTAGTATGTCTTGGCCCATATCCTCCCCCGTATCCTCATACAAGTGTCTGTAAAACTTAAGGAATTCCTCATTTACCTCTTTCTGGGTGTTGCATATGCTACCTACTTCGCCCTGAATCTCACTAATCACCGAGCGGGGGGTCTCACTCTTGTACAGCCAAGCCAGCAATCTGCCCGGCTTATCGCCCCCTGCGTGTATCCTCTCTGTATATTTCCTGTGGCTGAGTCTGCACAGTCTATCCCAGAGTGCACTGCAGGACAACTGTAGCTCCTCTACTTTGGTTCTGTTATGAGCGGTGCTCACGCAACGCGTGAGCTCCTCTAGCTCCCTTTCCGCCTCCCGGAGCTCCCTTTCGACCCCCCCCCCCCCCCCCGTAGCCCCTTAGCTTGGGAAATAGCTACCTCACGCACCACCACCTTAAACGCTTCCCACAGTGTGCCCACAGAGTTTACGCTTCCCGTGTTTGTATCAAAATATTCTTCAATGGCGTCCCTCAGGCCCTCCCGAAACCCCTCATCCTGCAGAGCCTCGGTCCTAAGTCTCCATGTAGGGATCTGCGGGCGTGGGGGCTGGTGTCTCCAGTCTATCACCAAGGGCGAGTGGTCCGACAGCACTCGGGCTTTGTATTCTGCTCCTTCTATTTCTCTCACTATCCCGGCTGTTACAAACATGTAGTCTAACCTTGTGTACAGATCATGTGGCGCTGTGCAGTGTGAGTACTGTCTATCCGTGGGATGCAGCCTTCTCCACGCATCCTCTAGGCCTAGGTCTTTCAGTAGGGTACTCAGCGCTTTAGCCGCCGGTGCTGTTTTTCCTGCCCTGTCCTTGGACCTATCCATACTGGGGTCTACGGTACAGTTAAAGTCCCCCCCCCCCCACACTACCGTACCCCCCGCCAGGGGGCCAAGTTTACCGTAGAGGGTCCTAAAGTAAGCCGCTGTATCGTTATTGGGGGCGTACAAATTTATGATATGTATTTCTCTGTTTTCCAAGAGACCCGTTACCACCACCATTCTACCCTCTGGGTCCACCGTAGAATCAAGCACTCGAAACGGCACGTGGGGCACCACCCAAGTGACAACCCCTCTGGCATACGCTGAGTACGCCGCCCCCACAACGGTGCCCTTCCATTTCCTCCCGACCACCTCCAGCCTTTCCCTAGTGAGGTGGGTCTCTTGCAGCAGGGCTATGTCTACGCGCATCCTCTTTAAATACATCATCACTTTGTTGCATTTAAGGTAGCTGTTGAGGCCCCCTACATTCCAGGTCACAATTCTGAGATTAGCCGATGCCATCTAGTCGGTCTATCTCAGTCCCATCCCTCCCCATAATGTTCCCCATGTAGGGTTGTTTCCTGGCTCCTTCCCTTCTGTTAACGAACCGTGCCCCCCCTCGCCCCTTCCCCAACCTCACACCAATGCACACAACTCCCCCCCCTCCCCACCAACAACCAACAATAGCCCAGCTCCATCCCTGGATCTCAGGCCTACCCACGTCCGGACCCGTCTCGTGACCAAGAACAAGGACCCCGCGGGGTGTCACCAATCTAACAGTGACCTAACTAAGTGTACTACTATCGGGTGCTGAGGTTGCTCCCCAGGAGCTCCCAGTCATCTATTTAGGAGAAGTGAATTCAACGGGACCCGCCGGCAGATGCCCTGACTTCCCCCACACAAGCACAAACTATATTCTAGTCCCAATGTCATGGCTATGGCCTCACGGGTGCCTCTGCAGCGTGCTACTTATCTCCATCCGCTTCTGTCTGGGCATCCGATTCCTGTGGTCGACCTTGCATATCCAGCCATTCCATCGCGTCACTCGGCGTCTCAAAGAAGAGGGATCTGTTCTTATGAATCACCTTTAACCTAGCGGGGTAAAGCAACATGTAGCGGTGGCCTGCCTCTCTGAGCCTCCTCTTCACTGTTCCAAAGTTCATTCGACTCCGTTGTACAAGCAGCGCGTAATCCGGATACGCTGTTATATTCGCTGACCCCCTTTCTATCGTGCCCCCTTTCCGGAAAAATTCGAGAATCTTCTCACGGTCACGATAGTTCAAGATCTTTGCAATCAACAGCCACGGGGGGGCTCCTGGGGCCGGTCTCCTGGTCAGGGCCCTGTGCGCCCTTTCGACCGCGAACCCCTGGGTCAGCTCTCTACCTGTAATCTCCTGCAAAAGCATGGTTTCAACGAAATCCGTGGGGTTCGATCCTTCCATTCCCTCCAGTACCCTCACTATGCGAATGTTATTGCGCCTGGCGCGCCCCTCCGCCTGCTCTGCCCTCCAAATTGCCCACTCGCTGCACGAGGGCATGAAGTTCCTTGGCATGTGTATTGCACGCCTCCACGGTCGGGGCCAACTCCTTCTCCAGTTCCCCAGTGCGCTCCGCGATCGTTCGCACATCCTGGCGCAACAGGTTCACTCCTTCTCGGACCGCTCCTATCTTGAGGTTTAGGCCCTCTTGCAACTCTTTCATGGCCAGGCCCAGCTTCGTCTCCCAGGCCACCTTCAGGTCAGCAATTGCTGCCAGCATCTCCTGGATGGTACCCGGTGGGTCCGTCACCGCCGCAGGGGTTTCTTTGCTCTTATCTACAGAGTAGTGGTGCATCATACTTTTAAAGTTGCCGTTGCCGTTGGCTGGGATTTTAACACAAGTGCTTGGTTTTAGATTGTAATGCACACACATTTTATCATTGATGCACTTTTTGGTGAAGAGTGAATGTCGTTAGGATATGGATGAATGAGTGTCTGTATGATCGGTGTTTGGACATATGGTCTATGTTGTAATTTTGATATTTAGTGATTTTCATGTTTTTTATCATAACTGGTTTCTAATGTCTGTTATTCATTGCACAGGCAGAAATCTCTTTTGAATACATTAAATAATTGGTTATGTGACACCCAAAAATGTACTTTGATTCAATTTTTCTTATTGTTTTGAAAAATGTATTAAACGTTAAATGGGTTCTCTTCGTTTTCCCATGTCGATGACCAGCATCCCCCTGCTGAGTTTCTGTCAACTCCATACTGACACCTTTGAGCACATCACCTCTGCTATGCTCCAACATGGTCCTCGCTCTCTCTTTCGCTCTCTCTCTCTCCTTCTCTTGGTCATCCCTCTCAATTTTTCAGTGCGCGATTTAACATGCATAGGATGCTACACACCTTTCAAACTATGAGGTTAATCCTATAGCTGCTTGTGCTGTTTAGAACCAGTTTTCTAATGGCGCTGTAAGAGTTTTGAAGTTTGAGTCACCTAATGGCATTTTCCATCACTTACCTATTTGTATAATGGCGTTAATGTTATAGCTCTGAGGTCTTCCCTGGCACAGGACAGGGTGATGGTACTGGACAAAGTGGAACCAATATGGTTCACTGCACAACTCCATCATTTTGACAATTCCAGCAAAGAATGAGGCAGGCTAGGGAAGTGATTTGGAATACGTAAGCACAGCTTCTCTTTCCAGTTGGCATTGATTTAATGCAGAGTGCAACCGTATGCACCTTTTTAGTGCGTTTAATGCAAGTTTAGGTCTGACCGATGTAGAAAATGCACAATTATTTTCATATATGAACCCCACTCAAACAAGTTAGTCTGATGTCAAATCAGGAGCATGTTCAATCCTTTTTGGTGTAACCATGCTGGTAATTCTCCTTTAACGCCAGTACACTTGTGTATAGGCGCGTTACAAATACCATATCATATGGCTGGCCATAAGACCCTCCATGGGGTGATTAAAGAAACTGGGTCAGTGGCATCTTTTATTAGTTCAAACGGCATACCGCCTCCCCATGACAAGATTTGTTAATCTTCTTTCTTTTTAAGGATTCAAGCAGCTCAGCTGGTTGCATTGATCCTTCAGACAAATCTAATTCTATCTGATTCAATTGCCCTAGACCAAACCGTTATCCCGCTGCCTTAATTGATTAGCTGGGATGCGTATTGCTTCAAACACAACCTCGCTGAAGGTGCATGCAAGAAGATGTTGAGTCACGAATAGTTTGACTGGAGTTCCAATAGCTGGTGTCTTGACACGCTGTGGCCTTTAGTAGAGTTATGTAGAGAGCATTACAATCCTTTGGATGGTACACTGAAGTCCTTCCCTGTTGTGGTATATGCTCCGGCACTGTTCTCGAATCTCCCATGGGTTCGAGAATGACACCGGAGTCAGTTACGGAAGGAGACGTCTTCGTGGGTCACAATGCGTCCTAGGGGCTCTAGTATATCCTACTTGCTGCTTGTCGCACCTTATTCATAATAGTTGGCGACGAGGATGGGAATTTCTAGCAACAATGAAACCAGCTAAATATTTTACCTCGCTCGACTTGCGTCAGCATATCAGGTGGCGTTAGATGAAAGCTCAAAACACTTAACATTGTTTGTCATCCCCATTGGGGCATGCATGCCATTCGGCCTGGCATCTGACGCAGCAGTCTTTCAAAGATTAATGCAGCAACTTTTTGGTGGTCTTGATGGTTTATGCTATTTCCAGGACGATATTCCCATTGCAACCATGACAGAGGATGAAAATGATGCTAAACTGTTGGGCGTTCTACAAGTAATACAAGAAAAGGGGCTTGCACTGAGGATTGACAAATGTAGAATTAAAGTGAAGGATGTGACATACTATCAACTCTGAAGGAATCGAACCAAAACAAAACTTGGTTGAGACAGTATCGAATATATGCCAGCTCCCACCAACAAGGATCAGCTGGACAGTTTTTTGGGGATGGCAGAGTATTATTCGAAATTTGTGCCACGTTTTACTGACGAGACTTAAGCACATGAGGACTCGTGAAAAAATCAGTAAGATTATCATGGTCAAAATGGAACTAGAGAACATTAAGCAAGTTATAAATGAGGCACCAACTCTCAAAATGTTTACTACTACAGCCTTCAATACCATCACATTAGATGCCAGCAACATGGGGCGTGGTGGAGTGCTTGAACAAGTACAAGAAAACAAAATAGCACCCATTGCTTTAGCCTTACACATTCTTAAAGCAGTGGAGTTGAACTATTCAACAATCGAGAAGGAAGCTCTAGGAATTAAATGGATACTAGATCACTTTAGGAGTTTAAAATGGGGGTCTTCCTGTCATTGTCAAAATTGATCATAAACCACTGATACACATTTTTAATTCTAAAAAAAAACATTTAATTCCCACAAGGATACGCAGATGTATCCTTGATATAATGCAGTTAAAAATAAGAGTGGTCTACACGCCAGGCAAGATGAAAGTCTTTGCATATTATTTCTCTAGGTTGCCATGGTGCAATGAGGAACTGGGTCAAAATCATCATGATGGAAAAGGCGATCAATGCATCATTGCATACATTGAGCCGGGAATCTTAAAGGATGAGTGGGCCACAGCATCATCTGAATATGCTGAACAAAAACTGTTGCGGCAGGCCATGCAGGAAGGTTGGGAGAAAGTCGGTCATACTGTTAAAGAATACTCACATATACAAAAGGAAATTGCAGAAGACCCAGTATGCGTGTTTAGAGGAGACCACATTATCCCACCAGCTAGTTTAAGGAAGATCATCATGAATTTAGCTCATGAAGGTCATCTAGGCAGGAAACTTACTAAAAGAAGACTTATGTGGTGGCAGAGGATGTAAAACAAGGCTGAAGTTTTGGTGAAAAATTGTTAAGAATATGCCTTGAGTGACCAGAGCAAGAAAGTACAAGTTACGCCACTGCAACCAGTGGAGATTCCAAGCATGGTTTGGAAAAAACTATCTATAGATATCACTGGACATTTTGAGACTTTGAAAAGACACAAAATATATGTGGTGGTACTAATGGACAATGCATCAAAGTGGGTTGAATGGGGAATAATGTAAAACACAATAACGACAGGAAAGATCGTTGGATTTCTGTAGGATGTGGTCAATAGAGAGGGTGATCCACAGGGAATCGTGTCTGATAATACAGTACAATTTGTGTCTGAAGAACTGCAGGCATTCCTGAAAGACCGAGCTATAGAGCACAGACCTACTTCATCAAATCATCCGATGGCCAATGGGCTAGTGCAACGTTTGAATGGTATTGTAAAAAGCATAATACAGCTAGCAGTGGCCAATTCCCTGCCTTGGAAAGACACCCTCAAAGAAGCACTCAATCCTTATAGAATGACTCTGCATTCCACCACGGAGGAGGAACAGTTTGTCATGATGAGAGAAAGAGCAGTATGTAACCGATGAAGGCCACCATGCTTCTCTGTTGGAGACAACAAAATAATTAACATTGAGGATATCGAAAGAGTAAAAGACAAAAAAATACAAGGAGTATTATGAGCCCCCCATGCACACAAGTGAAGCCAAGTTCAAGGAAGGAGATTGGGTGTGTGTGAAAGAACCCAAGAAGGTCTTGAAGGGTTTGTCCAAATTCAGGAATGCACAGATGGTGGAGAAGGTGACAAAAAAGTTTGTTATTTTGGATGATGGGAAAAGATGGTTGTGTGACGATGACATGCATTCCTCCAGGAATGGAAGACCAACTGATGTGACCTATGCCTTCAGAAGCAGAAGTCCAGCTCCTGAACAGGGACTGTTGACAGAAGTAGCAAGAGCACAATCGTGGGGCAATGACAACTTGGTCCGATTGATGCCTTCAGGGAGCAGAAGATTTGCTCCGAATTTCAAGAGTGACTACGTGTATTATTGATAATATCATTTTACCGCTGTTACCCTTTTCATGTTTTCCTTCCCTCATGTGTCTCTCCTCATTTTTCATGTTTACCCCACGGGGGGAGGGAAGAAAGAAAGAGAGAGAGAGAGAGAGAGAGAGAGGGGGGGGGGCGGGGGCCATGGGGGGGGGGGGGTGTGTGTGTGTGTGTTTGTGTGTGTGTGTTCGTGTGTGTGTTCGTGTGTGTTCGTGTTCTCTCTCTCTCCCCCAAGGGTTTGAGAACGGCTCTGGGGGCTCCCTTTTGCTTTGACATGAGTGCTTCCTGTTGAAATTAGACGCAAAGGGCGAGGCACAGTCCATGTTGCAAGCCTTGGAAACCACCAATGAAAATGCCACAGAGGTTTATATATTACTCTTTTGCACTCATTGGTATTCTTTGACCCAAGGTTCTCTGAGGTAGGCCCTTTGTCTCCTTTCTCAACGAGGCTAGTGAGATCAAAACCATGCACCTACAGGCAGTACATTTAAAAAATGGGGCTTACCTTTATGATAAATGGTTATCAAAGTGGTCATTTAAAAATGTCCCCTGTCGCACGTACTTGTCACCTGTTTGTACCCCCACCTTATACAGCCCATTGTGCTTTTAAGCTATTTTGCCTCAAACTTCACTGGATGGGCTTGTTACTACTCACTTACGTTTAACTTTGCATCATTTGAGGTGTTTATTTATGCCTAACCAGCATGTAATAACTGCTTATTTCATGATGGTTTGCAAGCAGATTTAACAATGAGAGGTAATACGCGTCTTACTAATCTTATAGCAGGATCCTTTTTAATTTGTAGTGTGATGACTCAACTGTGATTTCTGTCATGGCCACACTCCCAGAGCACCACTTTAAGGGTATTACTAGGTTTGTGCCATATGTTTTGATATGAACTTTGAGTATGAATTCCAAGAGCAACAATAAACCCCTCAGTAGCCTCAGTCTATACTGTTTGTTCAGGCAGTTTATTGCACAGGCACCCTAATTATGGGGCTTTATTTCTAAGGACATTTTACAGAAATATGTGACATAATGAAGTAAAACACTTTTCTTGTAAGAGCACTAGTGTTGATGTGTTTTTTCTTTTGTTTTATAGGGTGTGGTTGGTGGCGTTATGATTGTCACGCCCAACAACGTTATGTTCGACCCGCACAAGTCTGATCCACTAGTCATTGAGAACGGCGTTGAAGAGTATGGTCTTATCTGCCCTATGGACGAGGTGGTCTCGATAGCACTGTACAGTGACATCTCCCACATGAAAATTAAAGATGCCCTCCCATCGTGAGAAACTGTTTAATTTGAGATTTTCTGGAAATTCAGTATGACTGTTTGGCTCGTTTGCACTTATTAGTGACCCTGCGCAGAAATTCAGTAGCTTGTAGAGTATGCAACTTAAAATATAACACTCTTCCACTGACATGGACTGGCTCGGTGGCACTTTAGGAGCTGAACTCGCAATGCTTTAATTTGAATACTTTGAATGAGTTTAAACATCTCCGTTATAGTTTTACTTGATTGAGATAAAAAAAGGTTTCATCCCTGGTTATCATTTCTGAATTAAAATTTGTTTTTCCAAAGGTCAAGTAAAAATTATATTAAATGTTTTCAAGATTCCAACTCTCATAGGGTGGTGATTTACATTTAACTCCACGTTTCAACTCCTTTCATGGGACCCTTCAGGAGGCTATAATCCTTCTTATAGTTTCCCATCCTCAGAATTTGCTTCTAACCTCACCATGTTTTGTGTTGGACAGGGGTCTGCAACCTTTGGCTCTCTACATGTTTTTGACTAAAACTTCCATCAGCCATATGCAGCATAGTCAATGGTTAGGGATGATGAAAGTCATAGTCCAAAAGATCTGGACCCTGTTCATCTGGTTGCCATTTCTCCTTTAGATAGAGTTCCTCCTAGATAGCCCCACAATAATCCTTATCAAATTTACTTCGATTACAAAACTGTGTTTCAAAGGGGTAAATGCAGTTACTTTTTTATGACATCCTATTGATATCAGTACCATTGGTGTTGGGTACATTCAAAAGTAGGCATGTCTGTTTTGGGTTTTAATCCATGCTCCTACAAGATCCTGCATATAATCTACATAAAAACATCCCTTATTAACTCTGAAATTCCACTTCCTTCAGGAACCATCCATTAAATGTATCAAATTTACCATGCTTAACATTTAGGAGTAAATCAATTCTGCGACATGATAAAGGTGGTAAGTAGACTGTTCAAGTTCTCCTGCCCTGCTTTTCCCTAGTTTGAGAACAAAATGGAAAAGTAGCTATTACGTTTGTGAAACTTCAAATACGGTCACAGGGAGTGAAGGGAGAGAATCCAGCAGAAAGTAAAAAAAAATTAAAATGCCAATTAACTGTTCATGGGCACTTCTGAGGCTACACAACTAAATATCATATTTCAAACATTAGCTCGAGTTTGGCTTTCTGGCTACTGCTGTTGGAAGTCTTTTGTGTTTTCTGTTTTCCACACAGGTTTAAACTGATTCATATAAAAGTTAGTCAAGAAGTTTCCAGTTAATCTTACTTCTGAAAGATGAAAAATGAACTTTGAAAAGTTTGCTTGCTACCGAAATGACAGTCCTTCAATTTAGTGTTACTCACAATTTCTAAAGACCCTGAGTTATCAAACTATTTTAAAATGAGATGACTGTCTTAGATTTCGTTAAGGAATCATGTAGTCTTTCCCTGCGATACTCCCGCCACCAAGCAGTAAGGAAGCCTTTCACACCCGAGCCCACTGTTCTTTCTGAAGGCCCACCACCCCTGTAAGGGACTTTCACACTTACCAAGCCACACAGGCTTCATTGCCAAAGCTCTGTTCTCCTTTGTTAGTGCCTTAGTGAGAGTCTTCACCTTGTTAATTTAACACATTTGTCCAAGGAAGCAGCTCTACTGTAACAGGCTTCTTTATTCCACTGTATTCATCCTGGATCCCATTTTAAGAGTTGCATCATTCAGTTTGTCCAGCTTTATTTCTTATTTTTCCATACATCTCCATGATGGAATGAATGAATGGGGAAGGTGATCGCATGGAGCTGCTGCTAGGCGATGCTTCCTTCCTTCCTTTTTGGGCAAATTAATAGGATTTTCTTCTACCCTTGTGCAATCGGTTACTACTTATTGTTCGGTGCATGACTCTAGATTTCTTCACTCTGACTATCTGTGTGAACACACAAGTATGTGCAGCAGTAAGGTAAATAAGACTGCCAGTAGTAGTATTCTTTATTCTTAGTTGACGTAGTTGGATATAGGTTGTCTAGTTTGATGGGTATAGAACACCCAACATTGGCATCTTCACCCAAGTGTATGTCTCCAACTGTCCTGGTGGAATATTCATACCTCACACATTCAAAGCAAGCATAATCCATTCTATGTTTATTCGGTAATGGAGAATACTCACTCCTTCCCTTTTTTCAGGTAGCAAAGTAATGACTGGCTCAGATTTTCAAATCTGACAAAATGCACCCATATCAAATCCCAACATCAAAATATGGGGAACGAAAATTACTTCAAACAGGAATCATAAATAACAATCAATAAGCCACAGAGGTAAGGTGATCTTTTTCCCTAAAGCGGTAGGTCAGAATCCGAAGACCGACAAGGAGGCATGTTCTTTGAACACTTCTTTATTCTTTCTTTAACAAAAACCAGTCCTAACCTGCCTCTAAGCCTAAAATTGTATACATTACTCTACAAAAGGAAATAAGTAAAAGGGTGCTTGTCAAAATATCTTACTTAAATGTATTCCTCGGCCCAGAATCCTATTCTAACCTGAGTTCTCTCTGTACCTATGTAAAGAAAAGCACAAATACAAAAGACATGGATGGTAGCTGGTGTCTGACCCCCACCCTTGTAACTGTTCACTATAGGCCCTTCACCTATCTGCACATTCCCATACCTGCTCTGAGTCTCTCTTCAGTATTTTTACTTCGCAACTCTGGTCTATCAAAGTTTTTCTCCCTTCTAAGCCATGATTTGTAGTCTCTTGCCACAGGTTATTTTAACCACACAGGGGTTTATCTTTCTCCCCCACAGGTTGAGTTGTCTCAGCCTCTCGGGTGAACTCTTGATCGTAACCCCACACCGGGGGCTGTCTCGCTATTGTCCCCCATCTGGTACTGTTCGGGTTTCTCCCCACTATGTGACTTTTCCTTACCCTTCCCACGTCGGGGGGGTCTCAAAGTTCTCCCCGCTTTGGGGTCTCTTTGTTCCCATCATACCTTGGAGCTTCTCGGTATTCTCCCCTTCTTGTGGCTTCTTAGTATTCTCCCCACCTTGGGGTCTCTGTGCTCTTCTACAACCCCTAACCCCCTTGGTGGTTTTTGGTGGTTTCCCCACCTTGAGGTCTGTTCTCACTCCCTTGGGGCTTCTCAGTAATCAACACACCTTGGGGTCTCTCTGTACTCTCCCCACTGTAAGGAATGTATGGTAGCAAAACAGACACAAGTGATTACAGTTCAAGGGTGTTTATAAAACTGTAAAATGGGTGAGATAAACACCTAATATAAACCTAAATCTATAATGGGAGCAAGCTACAACCATCTAAAAATAATGCAGTCCTAGTAGAGTCTAGTCAAATAAAAAAGGTCACAAGAAAAGAAAGCGGTGTTCACCAAATGACCGGATGTTCTGGCCGGGGTCTACGTTCCCCACGTTTTTAGCACGCTACAAGTCGGGACTGTTGAGCACAGCACATCCCTGGGTTTCTCCGACACAAGCTTAGTTTCTTTTCTCTGAATCAGGGTATTCTGCGTTCAAGTCTCTTATCATGCGAAGTCTCTTGCTGTAGAGGTCCTGATATGGCAAAAAAACAAAACTAACAGTTTCTTCTGATAACCTTGACGTCAGGTGATTATTCTTCACACTAGGACCCCCTTCAGCTGTGCTCCAATCCTTCTTGTCAGCGTTAGCCATTCAACGTACTTGCCAATTTAAACAGAGGCTTCTGAAGGTGTTAGGCAGGATTGCATGCAGTACCCTCTGGGACCACTACACACAATTAGGACTACAGGTGTTTGCCAAACCAACCTTTGGAATAAGTCTGTACGACACTGTTTTTGGTAGCGAGCTGAGCAGCCAGGCTTATCTCAAGAGTGAATGTGAGCAGTACAAGTAGTTACACAGAGGGCTTTCAATCACAGTGGTTCAAGTAGACACGTATACTCAAGGTTTCTTGGAAAAACACTTATTAATTTATTACACAATCATTTAGAAAACATTTCACTGAAGAAGACAACTTAATATTATATACCAATACACTTCAATACAAAACTCCAACATTTTGAGACAGTTTGAGCTCCCCTGAAATAGGAGCCCAATGGCAGGTGAGTTACTTAGAAGTGAGCAAAAGGGACAAGGTAAGTAGAATAGATCACATATATTTGTTAGACAGTGCAAATAGTTTCAGTTCACCATAAGAGTTCAATTCAAGTCAAGAGGCCAGGCCAAAGTCAATGGGCTAGTGTTCTGGATAGGAAGGAGCAGTTCTGGTATCAAACGGTAAGTCTTTGCAAAAGTTCTCAGAAGTAGTTTTGGCGAAAAAGAATCATATGTCAGGTCACAAGCTGATTAGGCCTGTAAATTGGGAAAGTGTCACAAACTTTCACTGCCAGAGTGGCGTTCTCTCAAGCGGGTTGGCACTGTACCTTTAGTATGAAGAACAAAATGCAGCTGAAGACATTGGTTCCTGGCCGGTCCTGCAGATCTCACTGTTCCTGAGCCTCAGTTATGGGGACAAGAGGGAGGATGTTGCGGGACTCCTGCACTGCACGGGATCGTCGAAAAAGCAAACAAGATGGAGTCACTTCAATTTCCAGTAGCTGTAGATTTAAGCGCACAAGCTGCTATCCCTCTCCCTGGTTAATCCTAACCAGCCTTGAAAATGGTATCCAGGTGGCTTACGAGTTGATTGGTCCCACCAACTCAAAGGAAGAAGTCGTCCTTGAAGGGGCTTCTCTGTCAAGATGAACTTGGCAATTCGGACCTGCAGCAGGGCTTCACCGGGCAAACCAATGGTCCAGGAGTTGCAGCAGCCGTCCTCTTCCAGCTCTTCTTTTGGTTCTTTCGTTCCAGTGGTCGACTCTGCTTTCCAGTCCAAGAGACTCGCCTTTTAAACAGTTTTCTCCCTTTCATGCCAGCCTAGCTGTTACTCACCCAGCAGGGTGGCTGTTCTTGCCGGACGGACAGCCAGCCAATCATGCCAGAGTGCATTTGGGTCTCCTAGGAGACTAAACACGGAGTTTCGGGCACCTCCCTCACTTCCTGCCCACGCTAGACACTCAGACGCCAGAAGTGGTCTTCAGTCCTGAAGCCTGCCAAAGGCATACGAACAAAGGGACCAAACCTGGTTTGGCACGCAGAGACAGACACTAGAAGGACCATTCCAAAAAGAAACGGCAAATAAAGAAGACGGGACCTGTTTAAGCAAAGGGGCTTAAGGCACCATCTTGAAAAACATGGCTCCCGTGATTTTTAGCTACCAGTGTTGGCGGTCGGGGAAAAATCATGGTAGTTCGTTGTAAAACCACTGCCACCAGCCTCTTCAATAGGAAAGGGTAGTATTTGACTGCTACATGAGTATTTAG